>NW_027510230.1:0-629377 GCF_048772815.1 Callospermophilus lateralis
CTGCCCTTCGCTTCCAAATGGTTTGTGACTGACATGGTACAAGCCCCAGATCCTTGTATGTAAAGGCATCTTGTTATATGGAGAGGATTCAGGGCAATGTTTACAATCAGATTGCTATGGTCAAGAGGGCAAGCTATGTGGGATAGAAGCCTTGTTGGTGCATTCTCCTGCAGACCCTTACCCACCACACGTGACAGAACTCCCTCCATCACTGTGTCCCAGTTGAACTTCTTGTATTTTGTGAAGCAAATATCAAACTCCCAGTGCAGCTGCAAGAAACACCACAAAAATTGGAGGATGACCAATGGCTTCACATTCCACCCTGGGAGACACTTAGCCACCAGTGGCCACAGTTTCCCTACAAAGAGAGAATTCAGCACTGCTGCCTCATGTTCATTGGAAAATAAGAAACAATGTCCTCTAGGTCACATAGATGCTGACCCAGCTTTGATCGTCTCACTATAAAGGAAGCTAAAGCTCCTAAAAACAACCTCAGATGAAGTTTCTCAAGAAATATTTAGGCTGGCAGAGCTCCATGTTTGTGGTGTTTTTACCCTGTCTCTGACTTTTGGAAACTCCTATACCACCTCCAAGGTTGTGAACTCCTGAGCATTTTCCATTCCAGATGTGTATTCACAGATTTTCTAACTCTTCTTCTCTAATTGTGTCTTACATGGGATGAAGGTAATGTCAAGGCATTGTTCTGAATACACATTGGATTCTTTTTCCAATTTTCCATTTGAAATACTGAATCCCTGACTGTCAGGCATAGAAGGAATTCACCTTCAAAGAATAGCCTGACACTTACAAGAAACAGCCCCCATGGAGACATCCTGTCTGGGAGACATCCTGTAGCCAACTGTGTCTCTGAGACATCCTGTTGCCATCTGTATTCCTGAAACATCCTGAGTTTATCTCACCTTGTGAAGACATCCAGGAACTTTGGATAAGAGAGCTTTCCCATCTCCAGCATATAAATGCCCCTGTGTGAAAAATAAAAGTTTGCAGCTTGATCAGAACTCCTGTCTTGCTGTCCCTTCACTCCTGTCCCTTCATTCCTCCGCATCTAGGTTCACTGCCCCTGTTGATGTGTCTTTCCAGCCGTGACTACTGGAACCCACTGACTGGGGCTCGAGCCTTTGACTGATTGGGAACCCCGTCCTCCTGGAAGACTTCATCAAGTGGAGCTCGCGATTGCCTCAGCAGACACCACAAAGAGACAGATCCAGGAGGAGAGTGGGGATGACGCACGGTGAGTGACCCACCATGGGACAAGCAGTTTCGTCACATGATTTGTTTTTGTCAGGCCTCAAGGAGTCCTTCAAGACATGAGGGGTGCGTGTTAAGAAAAAGGACTTAAAATTTTTCTTCTAATACATAGGAGAATTGTGTACATGGTTTCACATTGAAGTGACCATTGATGGCAAAAGATGGCTTAGAGTAAGAGACTGTTTAAAAGATTATTATGAAACCTTTGGCCCAGAAAAAGTGCCAGTTCCCACCTTTTCTTACTGGAACTTAATTAATGAAATTCTTAAAAGTTCACCCTTTGACAATGGTACCTTACAACTTGTCAGGATTGGAGAAGAGACTATGCAAAACACCTCTCGTCTCCCCACGGCATGCCCATCAGTTAGTATAGACATTGACCCTTCTCAGTCTCCCCAGGACCCTGGGAACCTTCCTAGTCCCCCTCAAAATACCACCCTAATGAATAAGGCTCCAATGGTTACCAAACACCTTTATCGAGTTTTAAATCCCAGAGACACATTGACCCCTGGGACGGAGGCTACCTTGGAGAAGGAAGCAGCAAGCTACCATTCAGAAGATGCGCCACCTCTCAGGACCCTGCCACAGCCTATAGGACTTACACATCTACCTACCTCCTATATCCCTCCTGCCTTTTGTGCTCCAGCCTTTCAGGAGCAAAATGCAACCCAGATATTTTTCCCCACTTCCCTTGCCTAGCCTGGCTCCCTTGTGAGAGTCTCTCCAACATAGACTTGAACAGATCAAACTTTTAAAAGAATTAAGATCCCTAGACTCTGAGCTCTGTTCATTAGCCTTAGGCACGGAGTCAATGCAAACTGGCCCACGGCGGTCTAATACAAAGGCTAAGCCACTCCATCAGCCTGTTCTCGCCTTCCCAGTCACCCGCAGTCAGATAGATAAGCCTGCCCAGGCTGAGGTCAAAGACTTAGACGAGGATCAAGAGGAGGAAGTGGGGGAAATGGATCAAGGAGATCAGGACTCAGAGGATGAGGAGTTCACCCCTAGGCAGGAAGGAACCCAGAGTGTCTACAAAAAAATTAAGCCTGCGTTTTCTTGAAAAACATAAAAAGACTTGTGCTCACAATGGCCCCACTGTGCCCTACAAGTTGACTTTATTAGAAAGCCACAGCGCACAATGGCTTACTCCCAATGATTGGAAATTTTTAGACCGAGCTACCCTCAGTGCCGGAGATTTCCTGTTATGGAATGCAGATTTCGAGGAGCACTGTCAGGAAACTGCTCAAAAAAAATTAACTAAGGCCTCCTCTAAATCCTGAACTTATGTTAAGCTAGTGGGCTATGCGCCATTTGACACTAAAACTAAATAGGCACGTTTCCCTGCTGGAATTTTGGTGCAGATTCAGATGGCTTGCTTACATGCTTGGAGATGCCTCCCTCAAACTGGCTCGGCTACCACTTCTTTGGCAAAAATTTGACAAGGACCCAACGACCCTTATAGAAACCTTGTTCCCCGGCTTAACCTAGCTGCAGAATGCTTGCTTGGACCAAGCGAAAGCAAAAGAACTTTTGTAAAACATCTTGCCTTTGAAAACGCCAACCTGGCATGTCAGGATGTTCTTCGACCACATAAGGAAAAAGGGAAACTTTCGGACTTTATTAGACTCTGTGCAGGGGTGGGTGCAGCCCATGCCATGGGTCTCGCCCTACATGCCCCCTTTATCAAGGCCTTTCACAATCCTGGCTCATGTACTTGCTTTACTTGTAAACAACCTGGCCATTTTGCACGCAAGTGTCTGAAAGACAAACAAAGCGTAGGAATATCGTCTCCTCAAACTGGGGCTAAACCGCCCCCAGCTACCCTTTGTTCTAGATGTGGTAAATGTCATCACTGGGCCAGTAAGTGTAGATCTAAGACAAATGGCCTCAGACAGCCTATTTCTTCCTGCTTCTCAGGAAAACCCTGCGGGGCCAGCCCCTGGCCACGACCTCCCCCAGGACAAAACCAGGGGCAATAAGGTTTATTCCCTTCCAAACTCCAAACCTACCACAAAATTCTTCCCCACAATTGCCTCCCTCCAACTAGCCACCCCAGGCAGCGCAGGATTGGACCTCTGTGCCACCACCGATACAATATTAGACTCAATGCAAGGGCACCAGATAATACCCACTAGAATTATGGGTCCCCCTTCATCTCATACGAGTGCCCTTATTCTTGGAAGAGTCTCTGCTACCTTAAATGGTGTTCAGGTCTTCCCTGGCATTAATGATAATGATTTCACTGGAGAAATAAAAATACTAGCAACAGCTATTAATGGAGTTGCGGCCATCCCAGCAGGAACAAGACTTGCACAATTAATATTCCTTCCCTTGGATTCAGGAGGCACTTCCACCGCCCAAACATAAAATGGGGGACAGCCTCCCTCGGCTCCTCTGATGTATATTGGGTTCAGCCAATTTCTCACAATAGACCCACCCTTACCTTACTTATTGAAAAAAAGGAATTCCAAGGAATTCTAGATACTGGAGCTGATGCCACAATTATTTCTCACAAATACTGGCCATCAGGTTGGCCCATCACCCCATCCTTGAATGACCTAAAAGGGTTAAGAGTCAAAAAATCCCCATGTCAGTTCTAGGGCTCTTAGCTTTACTGATAAAGAGGGTAATAAGGTGACTGTCACTCCTTTCATTGTTCCTGACCTCCCTGTTAACCTATGGGGCCGAGATATTTTGAGTCAAATGGAAGTCATTCTTGCCAGTCCCAATTCCATGATGACTCATCAAATGCTTCGTATAAATTTTGTCCCTGGTACAGGCCTTGTGAGACTGAGACAAGGACTGGTGGGGACTATAAAACCCATAAAAAAACAAATACATATGGACTTGGGTATTCTGATTTTTAGTGTCGGTTCCTGACCCTCCTGTACCCCATGCAGATAAAATTATTTGGGAGACTCAGACTCTTGTGTGGGTGGATCAGTGGCCCCTTACCCCCCCCAAAAATTGGAGGCTGCCTCCATGTTAGTGCAGGAACAGCTGGCAGCCGGCCATGTAGAGCCCTCAACCTCACCATGGATTACTCCTATTTTTGTTATCAAGAAAAAATCAGACAAGCGGCATCTTTTACAATATCTGTGTGCCAGTAATAAAGTTATGTGCCTGATGGGAGCACTACTGTCTCGAATTCCCACACCAATGGCTATTCCCAAAATTATTGTAAAATGGTTATTGACTTAAAAGTTTGCTTTTTTACCATTCCTTTACATCCTGAGGATAGACCCTATTTTGCCTTTAGTCTCCCTTGCATTAATTTCCACGGCCCTATGCAGAGATTTCAATGGAAGGTTCTTCCCCAAGGTATGGCCAACAGCCCTAGTCTTTGCTAAATATAAGTTGTTCAAGCAGTAGACCCTGTGAGAGAGTGATGACCACAATTTTATGTTTTACATAATATGGATGAATTTTTAATTGCTGCACCTAATTACCATGACCTTAATAATTGTTACTTGGACCTTTAGAAAACCCTCACTACCTTGAGACTACGGGTAGCTCCTGATAAGGTTTAAACACAGGACCCTTATACCTATTTGGGCCTTAAACTTCAAGATAATCAGATCCAAATTCATAAAATACAACTGCGTGTGAACCATCTTCACACCCTTAATGATTCTCAAAAATTACTGGGAGATATTCAAAGGCTAAGAACATATTTATAATTATCCACTTGTGTACTTTTGCCCCTTAATGATATTTTGAGAGGTGATTCCTACCCTTCCTCCCCTCAAAAGCTTACTCCCGAGGCATGACAGGCATTAAACCAAGTCACAGAGGCCATTGCCAAACAGTTTGTTACACAAATGTCTTATAACCTTCCTCTGGTTCTGGTTCTTTTACACACTCCTCATATACCCTCAGGAAAATTTTGGCAGTGATATCCATATTTTAAAAATAAAGGCGTCCCCTTGCTTTGGGTCCATTTATCCACCACATCCTCCAAGTTTATTACCGTTTATCTTGCTCAGGTAGCTTCTATTATTATTAAAGGTCGTTTGCTTTCTCGACAACATTTTGGCAAAGACCCTGATAATATTTTAATTCCATATACTAATGACCAAACCCAATTTTTACTACAGAGAGGGGATGAATGGGGTATTGCCCAATCAGGCCATTTGGGAACAATTGATAACCACGTCCCCAATGACACCCTTTTACATTTTGTCCAGATACATCCATTTATTTTTCCCAAAATTACTCAAAAGGCTCCCAGTTCCAAGCCCTTACTGTCTTTACAGACGGTTCCAGTAATGGCTGTGCGGTCTTTGTTGTCAATAACCAGCCTACAACCTTTGATACTGTCTATCATTCAGCACAGTTTGTGAAATTGTTTGCCATAACACAAGTTTTTATAACATTTTGTGATAATCCTGTTAATATTCATACAGACAGTGCCTACATTGCTCATTCTGTGCCCCTGCTGGAGATTTCACCCGCCATTAAAGCTTCTTCCAATGCGGCCTTTCTGTTTCACCAGCTTCAGCAGCTAATTCAGGCCAGACAACACCCATTTTTCTTAGGACACATCAGGGCACACTCTGATCTTTCCGACCCTCTAACACAGGTAATGCTCAAGCTGATGCAGCAACTCCTACCATCTTTCAAATTTTTGGTGGCTCCATTCAATAGGCCACGGAGCTAAACAATCTTCACCAACTAAATTCCCAGAGCCTTCGATTACTTTGTAAAATTACCAGGCAACAGAAACGAGAAATAGTAAAAGAATGCCCTGCTTGCGCTCTCTCCCTCCCCATTCAACACTTGGGAGTTAACCCCCGAGGATTACTGCCAAATCAGGTTTGGCAAATGGATGTTACTCATTTTCCTGAATTTGGAAAAACCAAATATATACACGTTTCTATCGATAACTTCAGCAGCTTTATTTTTGCATCACCACATTCTGGAGAGGCTACCAAAGATGTCCTTTCTCATCTTGTTTCAGCCTTTTCCATAATGGGTAAACCAATACATATTAAAACAGATAATTGTCCTCCATATACCAGTGCCAAGTTTAAACAGTTTTGTGCTACCTTGCAATTTTGTCATCCTACTGGAATTCAATACAAACCTCAGGGCTAAGGCATTGTGGAATGTTCCACCTTACCTTAAAGACTTGGCTATCCCGCCTTAAGGCTTCCGCCCTTGTATTTACCACTCACAGGCATTGCCTAAACCATGCATTATTTGCCCTTTCTTTTCTTACCCTACACAGTGAAGGCCTTTCGGCTGCAGACACACACTGGCATCCCTTTTCCAATTCTGATCAGCCACCTGTTATGTGGCGAAATCCCCTTACAAATAAATGGAAATGCCCACATCCTGTCCTCATCTGGGAATGTGGCTCAGCTTGTGTTTTGGACCAAGAGCTAGCAGCCCCAAGATGGTTACCAGAATGCCTGGTTAAACAGGTTAATGACTTACCTCAAACCCGGGACGGAGGCCCTCTCCCTGAGTACAAATTTTCCCCTTTTTCGGATCCATCCAACAATCTGTGTGAGGATCCTGCTTAAGGCACTTCTGCTGAACAGGTTTGTGCACGGAGGCCTGGGCCCTCCACCTTCCAACATCATGGAGTACCTTCCCCCCCCTCCCCCCGTGAAGGCAAGGGAGGATCTTGGACTCAGGCTCCCACTAGGTGGAACCAGACTGCTGACTGCATGACTAAGGTGGCTTACCTCCGTTCCGAGGTTGACCATAAATTCAGAGGAGTTCATCAGCCTAAATGGGTATGTGTTAACAAGCCAAAGATTATTCCCCCTAGTACAAGTAAAGCTCTCCAAAATTGTTCTGCAACCCGTACGCATACCCAGGCGATGCATGTCTCTTGTTTTGTGTCGGCCTCAGTTTGTGTTAACAAGCAGGGAGAATGATTTTTTGAAGCCTCCCTAACTAAAACTCATGAAGCAGGGTGGACCACTATTCATTATACCCCCGTTCTCTTTGACCAGGGAGGAGAAGGCAAATACACCAAGCTACAGTCAGCTGGGTGCCAAGGCACTGTCGGAAAAACTTCCTACTGGCCCATTAAGGACCCTACAGGGGTCTCTGATGGTAGAGGACCCACTGATGCAGTCAAGCATCCTCAGATAATCAAACTTTTGAAACCCCAAATCCCTGAGCTCACATATCATCCCTTAATGTAGCCGAAATCCCAGTTCCCAGGTTTAGATACCAATACATTAGATATTTTGCAAACTACCTTCTCCTTCCTTAATAATTCCAACCCCACCCTTGCTGGTAATTGCTGGCTCTGCATGACAACAGGGGCAAGCATGCCTATGGCAGTTCCTATTAATTCTACTATGGACAATGATAATACATGCCAACCCGGATTTCCCTTTAAAGTACAGCCTATAGGCACTTTTACATTATGTCTTTTAGGCGTGATGCAGAATAATACCTATGATATGGATTTTGGAATTGCTTCCTTTGGAAATTGCTCAACAGAACAAAATTATTCCTCACCCATCCCATCTCTTTGTCCCCCCAATGGCACAGTTGTTATGTGTGGAGGAAATGTGGCCTTCCCCAGGCTTCCAGCGAATTGGAACAGTGGCTGTGTTCTGGCCTTATTACTCCCTGATATAACTATTGTCCCAGGAGACGAACCTCTAGCCTAGACACCTTAGTCAAAAGACAGAGGCGGGCGATACAGGCCTTATCACTTATTGCCAGCCTTGGAATAACAGCTGCTGTGGGCACAGGTACACTGGCTTAGGCACGGCAATACACCCTTACCATCGCCTGTCTCAACAACTTAAAATGATGTACAAACTCTATCAGAAACCATTAAAGATTTGTAGGACCAAATAGACTTCCTGGCAAAAGTGTTCCTTCAAAACAGACGAGGCTTAGATTTGCTGACTGCTAACCAGGGAGATATTTGATTGGCCTTAGGGGAACGATGCTGCTTTTATGCCAATAAATCAGTCATAGTATGCACTAAATTTAAGCAGCTTCAAGAAGATCTAGAAAAGAGATGAAGGGAACTATTTGAAAATCCCCTCTGGACAAAGCTTAATGGATTTCTACCCTACCTTCTTCCCCTATTAGGCCCTTTGTTGGGTTTACGTTTAATGGTGACCATAGGACCCTGCATTATAAACAGTGTGGTACAATTTATTAAAGAACACATTAATATTATGGCCTCTAAGCCCCTACAAATCCACTATCATCATCTGGAGATGGAAGACCACGCTGTCAACTTTTAAAAGGATGTTCTACCCTTCTGACAGGCTTATTTCTTAAGTTTACATCCCCACAAATCTCTCTTTCTTACATAAAACTATAAGTAACAGCTCTGACAAACCATCTTCTGCCCTTGCCATAAGGGTTCGTCTACATGGGCCCTTCGGCTTGGGGGAAGACGCACCCATGGAGTGAGGACGTTAGGCCACAATATCGGAGGGTGCAGGAAGGATTGCAAAAGGATGGATCCACGGATCCCCAAACACAAGACCTGTGAGTGACATGCTCTGGTGCATGGCGGTTGGCATGCTTCCGCTTCAAGGCCATCTCCTCCAAAAACATGCCAAGGCCACCACGAAATCTGCTAGTAAAGATGCTCGCTCGGATCAGGAGATATTCTAAGGCCTCCTAGAGAAACAGAGCCTCTAACCCCCCCCCTAAAAACATGGCCGGTAAGGTAGGTCAAATATTTTATATAAGAAAGGGGGAGATGTCAGGGGCTAAAAGGAAGTTCTCCTTCAAAGAATAGCCTGACACTTACAAGAAACAGCCCCCTGGGAGACATCCTGCCTGGGAGATATCCCACAACCATCTATCTCCCTGAGACATCCTGTCGCCATCTGTCTTCCTGAAATATCCTGAGGTTATCTAACCCTGTGAAGACATCCAGCAACTGCCGATAAGAGAGCTTTCCCATCAGCAGCATATAAACACCCTGTGAGAACAATAAAAGTTTGCAGCTTGATCAGAACTCCTGTCTGGGTGTCATCTGTCCTGTCTTTTGTCCCTTCATTCCTTCCCAACTATGTTCAATGCCCACGTTGATGTGTCCTGCCGGCCGGGACACCTGGCACTAACCCATACCCTACTAGAATATGACTACTAATCCTAATATGATGGAGAAAAATAACCCAAATAGAATAGAAATACAAGCAGTTCAGAGGAGGCATGGTGTATAGTTGGAGTTGCCTTTTGCATGATCTAGGGTAGGTGTTATAAATCTAGCTAATTTTTAAATGAAATAGTTCTCCATGTGTTTTTAAAGTTAAAAAATATGTGAATACCTGTCTCCCTTTCTCTGTAGCCTACTTGCCACATGTATTTTATATGCACATGTAGAATCCTACGTGGTATCACACGTATATTCTTGTGAGGTGGCTGACTTAGCAGATTCAAATTGTGAGAAGAGATCACTTCTCCTAAACGCTGTTGGAACTGAAAATTCAACCTATGGGGGAGCCTCCTAGTAAAAAAAAAAACATTATACATAAATCCATGCTAAGTAAAATTAATATTTTTGCATCAGTGGATGATATATATTTCATGAAGAATTTCGATTGGCATATATATTGCTACTTTTCATTGTCTGTGTTTGTGTTTTGTGTATATATATATATTCCACTTGGGGGCCTTCAGGGTTAAAAGTTATTTTGGCCCGGAGCTTGGTGAGCAGAACTCTGCCCATCAATGGGGCCGGGCATTCTGGGATTACTTGGAAGGAGTGATGGATTTTTCCTTTCCCCTGGTCCCAGGTCCTCTTAGTTGTCCAAGCCCAATATTTACTGCAATTAGCCCCTTGAATTAGAGACCTTTTATTTGATAGAGGGCAAAATGGAGCCTTAATGGCTGAGTATATTGCCCCTGTATCCACTTCAATGTTTACTGGGGTGCCCTCCACTTCAAAAGTTAACCTGAGCTCGGGGAGGGGATCTGATCCCCAACTTTCTTAGTCATCCTGCAGAGTCAGGATGGCTGGCTGGCGTGGCTGTCTCTTTCTAGGGCTCTCTTTGGCCCAGTGTCCTTTTTCTTTACAATAGGCACATTGATCTGAGGCCAGGGGTGGCCTCTAGTTTGGGCCCAGGTATCCCTTCCTGTCTCCATGTTTCTTATTTCTGGCCTATTTGTTGTTGTGACCAGGACCTGAGTCAATTCCTTAGTCTGTCTTTTGTTTCTTTTATCCACCCTTTGCTTCCTTATCTTCCTCAGTTTCTCTCGTATAGTATACGTTTTTGGCTTCTCTGACTAAATCTCTCAAAGTCATATCTTGTAATCCATCTAAGTGTTGTAACTTTCTTTAAATATCCATGGCAGCTTGCCCAATAAAGGCCATCATGACAGATGCCTTTTGAGCCTCTGCCTGAGTATCAAAAGGAGTATATCTCCTATATGCCTCCATAATTCTCTCTAGAAACATAGAGGGAGATACATCAGGCCCTTGAATAAACTCTATTACCTTGGCCAAATTAGTTGGTCGCCTAGCAGCCACTAAGATACCCGCTATTAGAGCCCGGAGATAAGTGGACAGATGCTCCCTACCTTCAAAGGTGTTGGGGTCCCAGTTTTGTCGATTCTAGGGAAAGCCGGGTTGAATATGTTGGGAAGTGGTGTCAGTCAACCATCTGGTCCGAGGATATTTTTTTCTAGCTTCCAAGAGGATTCTCTTTTGTTCCTCTGTCATGAAGAGAGTCCCTAGGTGTTGTTGGCAGTCATTCCAAGTAGGCTGGTGTGAAAACATCTATGAATCAACCACACCTGAGACACGAGTGGGGTCCTCTTAAAAGGGGGGATTGTTATTTTTCCAGTTATATAGGTCTGAAGAGGAGAAAGGCCAATACTGGTAGGCTTGCAATTTTTCCCCATGGCCATCATCAATCATTGGCACATAGGGACGGAGGGGGAGCATCACGGGAGTTCCAGGGTTTTCAATCTTTCATTGATGGTGAGTTCCTTTAGCCGGGCCAGGTTCCTCCAGGGGAGGAGGGGCTGTGTGTGCCGCGGGGGAGTTTTCTGGAGGGTGCTGGGCTGGCTTAGCTTCCTCCAATGGCGGAGAGGCTGAGTCAGCAGCAGGGGAATCACTTAGAGGGTGTTGGGGGTTGGGAGACCAGGGCAAGGGATAAGGAGAGGGATGAGAGTGCAGTAGAGTTAAATCTTGTGACTTAGGCAGAAAAGAGGGTGGAGGAGGAGGAGGAGCAGAGGGTTTGAGAGATCGTGGGGGAAGGATTAGGAGCGGGGGCAGGGGCAAAGAAAGGCTTCACCCATGGAGGAGATTTGCAGAGGTAATGCCGGGTTAAGATATATGGCTTTTGATCTGGATGGCTATGTGGCCCTTCCTGAAAGACAATATCTCTGACTTTTTAAATTAGTGAGAAGTAGAAAAATCCTTCTAAGGGCCATCCGAATCCAAAGGTGGGCCACTCTGAGGCACAGAGAGTCTGCCAGGTCCAGCGGTTTACTGAAAAAGAAGGATTCTGAGCCCTTAAGCCGAATTTGGTCCAGTGATCAAGGGTCAGGGACAGAGGCATTGAAGTGCTCTTTTCCATAATGAAAAATGCACAAACAGTAAAAGCAATGACACATGACACAGACAAGACAAGACAATAAAGACAGGAAATGGACGTCCAACACTGAGACGAGGACTGAGTAGCCGGCAATACCTGATGGGCTGGCAATACCGAATCTGAAACAAAATATCACTGAGTTGAGGAGACTATTGTTCCTTGATTTTCAGAGTCCTCTGGGGTGTCCCTCAGGGTGGTGGCCTGTGGCTCTGTGACACATCTGTCAGCCACCGTGAGAGAGAGCTCACACTCTTCATTGACAGCCATTTTGCCAAGCTCTAACCTGAAACCTGACACCAGAAAGAGGCGCCTTACAAATCCCTTGAGGAGCCAGTTGGGGTCTCTCGTCCGCTGCTGCCAGAACTCGGTGGAACCTCCATATGTAAAGGTCGGATGAGTGTCAGGCGAAGAGACCTCTAAGAAACTGTCTCATGCAAAAGCAAAGGGTTTATTGGTGGCCAGCATGCTGGGGCTCAGAGCTCACTTCAATAGAGCAGAGAGTCCTGAGAACAGCTTAAACAGGGCTTATATACTTTCCTTGGGGAGGGCAGGGAGGGAAGTTAAGTATACAGAAAAACATGAAGAGACAACTACCTATTTTACTAACTTTTCACTAACGACTATACTTTGCCAGATTTCCTAATGTATCTATTGATATCTATTTTCCTACATATTTTTCCCAGTTCATCATTGTGGCTGACTCTTCACATGTGCTGACATTTACATTTACTCTATACCCGAAAAGCTATAGCTAAAGAACTTTTGGTGCAAATTCTATACTCACTCTCCTTTCTAAACTACCGACTATCTTCTTAATCTTACCGACTATCACTTTTTGACTGGAAGTTATCTTTGACAATCAATCATCCAAGGCACAAGGTCCAATGCAATTGTATATCGATGTACCTGAGACATCTGTGCAGAAAATAAATCAAAGCTAAGTATCACAATCAAGGTCCTAATACACTTCTGGGTTTTAAATCTTACATAGATTTCTGTTTTCATACTTATATTTTACCTATATATTCTTGTAATTATCGCAGGTCATCAATACCATTATTCATCCAGCTGAATGATTCCTAACCCAAATCAAACCTGTTATTAACCCTAACCATACACTGTTGCCTCAATCTAACTTTACAGAAGAGCAGGGACAGAGATGGTCTTACAATACAAAAATGTAGGATTCCTTCCAACTACTGAGAAACTCAAAGGTCCATGCAAAAATGATCCCTGCAGAAGTTGTAGGCAGCTATGTAGGAACTGAGAGAGCAAAAGTCATCTTTCATTGTAAAAAACTTGGTCAGGATGAAGGAATGTGTCTGAATCAGCCTCTGTCTTCTTAATTTAGAGAAGAAGGACCCAACCAGGCCTGTGTTGAGAGCTGTTCCTGGGTGCCTATGGTTGATATACCATTCTAAGTTGTGAAAGTGTCACAGGAAGTAGGGGCAGCCTCCATTTCATGGGACTCTTTGAAGCAACTGTTAGGACAACATGGTTGCCAAGGCAGTGACCTTATTCACTTTCTGAAGGAAGTGACCTCACCTCACAACCTTGGTGACAGAACTCTCTGAACTTGGGATCCAGGAAGCCAGTCACCAAAATCCAGTCCCAGTCCCACTCCCAGGGGTCTCACTTGCTTGGATTTACCAAGGACAGATTTAGTCTTTCTTGGTACCTACTGATGTGAGGATGGCCAATTGCCAGAAAGCTCTGAAAAGTCACCTTTACTGAGAAAGCAGGTATTGGATCACCGCTGGCTCCTCAGTAGTTCAAAATGTTGACCAAAGAGACCAGATCTGAGACAGGACAGGCCATTTTGTGGGAATAAAATATGGTCCACAATTAGAGAAACTCTGGATAGTCACAGACCTACTTCGGGGAAGGAGGTGCCTTTGTGGGTGTGGGTGTGAGTTTGTGGATTTGTCTCATGTTCTCAGAATAGGTAGGAAAGTCGGTATGTTTGGTTTGGTGTAGACTGTTTCGAGTAAGTCGTTTGACAAGGCGAGTGTTTCTATGTCTGTGTATCCCACGGTGTCCATGGTTGTAGACATTAGAAAAGAGAATGCATCAATTGATATGTCCTGTCTAGTTGAAAGCTTCCCAGCATTCATCCTGCCCAATTTATAAATGGATTTCAGCTTGCCTTATCGATGGGCAACACTTGCTATCTTTCAAAGTTTCTGCTTTCTTCCTGAATTCTGGCCACTCTCCAGAATAGGCTCATGGTTTTGTGTCCAATATATGTACCACTTCCAAGCCCTGTGACATCGCCATGTACTGGATAGCTGAAGGGAATGGCGAGCATCTCAGAAAACTCAGGTATCAGTGTGATCAGGAGAGTCTCAGTGGAGAAACCCTGCTTTGGGCCTTTTAATTACCAATTGTTCTGCTGCCCTGAATGTCTGAAAGGTCTTTGCCTCAGGCCACCCCTTTTTGAAGCCTGAAAAAAAAACTGTTTTCACATGGAAATGAATGGGCATCACCTGAGGCTTTTTGCTTAATTCCTTTGGAAAGGATGTGTCTGAATCAGCCTTTTGGCCCTGTGTGAGGCTTAGGCTTAGATTCTCAGCACCTGATGGATCTAAAGAACGATCCCATGTGTGCATACAAAACCAAAATAGCCAAAAGAGCAGTCATTCTGGATGAAGTCTCTCCCCTTCCTTTGTGAGGTTCTAGACCTACATCAAGTTAGAATAGGAATGCATTGGGTCAAATAATTTCTTCAAAGCCCTGCAGAGGCTAGCCCGTAGGAGCTTGGGTTTCCTCATGTCTCCAATTCAGACAAAGAATCTAAACCCCACAGTCAGTAGTCCTCAAATTGGAGAAGCAGAGAAGTATTAACAGCAGGCCTATGTGATCACACCAGGTTCACAGGAAGGGTGTCCAAGCCACCCTGTTTTTAGGCACATTAGGGGCAAGGGAGATTATTTTGGAGACTGTCTTAGTCTGCACCCCTCATAGAAACATTCAACCAGAGGTTATGAAGAGTGTTTATATGAAAGATCATGAGGGCCATGTGGGAGTGTGTTGGTTTTAATTGTGGTCATTTGTGTGGTGGTTGGAAGAGATGACTGGGTCCACCTTGACATGAACTCTGGTGTGATTCCCCTAAGAGACTGAGTTCTGGAACTGACCTCAGAGATGTATTGCCATGAATTGTGTTGGGATGTTATGAGTTCACGCATGAGAGTCGTCCTTGGAAACTGAGATGTATGCCCAGGTTGTATTTCCACAAAGCACTGGGAATCACAGCCAAGATATCACATGATTTTATTCTGAAAGACTTGGCAGCCATAGTTGAGAGTCAAAACACACATGGACCTCACATTGTAGACCTCAATGGGCCTGGATTCACGTGACCATTTAGCCAATCTTTGGGAAGCCTTGCCTGTGAGAATTCTCCATAGCTTTCATTGACATGAGCTTCCTCAAAATTTAATGGTTCTGGATTGATTTGAAACGTACAGTGCCTCCAACTTCATCTTTCAAAAATGGCTAGATAAATACCAAGAAATTTTTGAAATTCCCATGACCCGGTGGCACTGGAGAACCTTTGGATGTCCTGTTGCTGATCATGAGTATACCAGACAGTGCCTTGATTGACTGAGTTTCATGAAAATGGTGTAGAACAGAGATGCCAATAAATTGGAGCCTGCTGAGTACTTGGCCTAGAGCAGTAGTGGGCAGGTGTGTGATAAAACATTTGTGGTGGGGCCATGTGGATCTGCCATTAGCTTCCAAATGTCTTGTGACTGACATGGTGCAGCAAGCAGTCCCTTCTATGTAAAGGCATCTTGTAATATTGAGAAGTTTCAGGGAAAGTTTCAGAATTAAGTTGCTATGGTCAATGGGGAAAGCTATGTGGGATAGAAGCATGGTTGGTGCATTGTCCTGCAGAAACTGACCAACCACAGGTGACAGAACTCCCTCCAGCACTGTGTCCCAGTTGACCTCTTTGTATTTTGTGAAGCAAATACCAAACTCCCAGTGAAGCCGCAAGAAACACCATGAAAAATTTAGGATCACAAAATGGCTTCACAGTCCACACGGGGAGACACTTAGACCCCAGGGGCCACAGTTTAGCTACAAACAGCAAATTCAGCACTGCTGCTCATGTTCAGTGGAAAATAATAAACCATGTCCTCCAGATCACATAGATGCAGACCCACCTTTATTGGTCTCACTAGAAACGAAGCTAAAGCACTTGACAACAACATATGTTTCAAGTGCCCAACCTCAGAGGCAGTTCCACAAGAAGTCTTTAGGCCAGAAGAGCTCCAGTTTGTGGAGTGTTTACCCTGTCCCTTACTTTTGGAAACTCCTTAGCATACTCTATTTCAAATATGTATTCACAGATTTTCTAACTCTTCTCCTCTAATTTTGTCTTACTTGGGGACTAGGTAATGTCAAGCCATTGTTCTGGATGACAGTGGGAACAATTTTTTGTAGCACATATTTGTATACACATTGGATTCATTTTATAATTTTCCAGTCAAAATAGTGAATCCCTCACACTAACCCCTATGCTACTAAACTCTGACTAGAATAATAACCCAAACAGAATTGAAATACAAGCAGTTCAGAGGAGGCATCGTGTATAGTTGGACTTGCCTTTTGCATTATATAGGGTAGGAGTTATGAATCTAGTCAATTATTTGGTTGAAAGAATTCTCCATGTTTTTTTAAAGTTAACAAATATGTGAATTCCTGTCTCCCTTTCTCTGTAGCCTATTTAGCACATGTAGTTTTATATGCACATATTTATTCATACCTGGTATCACACGTATATTTTTGGTGAGGTGGCTGACTTGGCATATAGAAATTGTGAGAAGATATCACTCCTTCTAAAAGCTGTTGGAACTGAGAATTCAACCTATGGGTGATCCTCCTATTTAAATAGCATTATACATAAATCCATGTTAAGTAAAATAAATATTTTTGAATCTGTGGATGATATGTATTTCATGATGAATTTCGATTGGCATATATAATGCTACTTTTTAATGTCTCTCTGTGTGTGTCTGTATATATATATATATATATATATATATATATATATATATATATATATCCTCCAGATTTTTCAAAATATGAAATATATGTGTCTTATTATGCACTCCCAAATTTCATTCATATTCATGTATGTGGATTTATAATCTACTTTTCAAAAGATTATTCTCAGAAATATTCATCCACCTGAAATAACATTTTGGTTTACTAGTACTGAAAACTATCTTCAGTAAATGGTGCATAGAAATCCTAATATTTTGACATTGCAAGATGGCCATGAATAGAGTGCATCACACCCTTTGTGCTGCGCAACTTCACATGTGAATAAGGAGTTAGAATGACGAAAAAGTATCTTGTTAGGATCTTACAGAAAAATGGGTGTGCCTGGAACCTAGAAGAATGATTTCCACCACCGAGGTCCTGTAATTGAGTCTCAAACAAGAGCCAACTATGCGACCGAAGATCTGGGGTGGCTGATCCGTGCGGCCCATGCCGTGGCTACAGACGGCGGGCCTCCACCGTGAAGCGACCAGCATGCAGGGAGAAACGTTGCTGCGGATTCTGTGGAATCCGGCTGGGTCACCCACCACTGAGCCTGGGGCTGAGTTCGGGATTTCAGATGGGGAAGAAAGTGTTACAGTTCTATCCCCCACAACCGAAACTCCACCGAGGAAACCAACGGCCACCATCTTGGAGAGCTGAAGTATCCACCACCACTCTCCGACAGATTGCAACAACAAAACAGGTGTGTGTTACTCAGCTTATCTCCCATACAGCAGGTAATTCGCAAAAATTCTCTCTTAGGCTTTCCGGGGGAGGGATTACCAGAGAAAGCCTTCATAAAGACGGGGGGAAAACTAGTGGCACCTGACCTTCAACTTCCCCTCCCATCACCGGTGAAAACAAAACTTTTCTAGCCAGCGCAATGGGTGGGGCAAGCGGAAAAAATCAAAACAATAGAGTGCCAGTGTTCCCAATAGACACCCTCCACAACCAAGGAACGGCAGGCAAAGAGTACAGTTTGAGCTGCCAAGAGGCATCACTCAGGGGAAATCTCTTGTCGCAGGAAATCAGGACTCGCAGAGGAAACCAGGGGACAAGACGACAGACACGCGTGACTAGGAGGCTGGAGAACGCCTGCCCACCAGCAACCAATCACCCGCTGGCTGCCTGCGCAATTGGGCAGCTAGAGATCACCCGCCCGCCGGTGACAGCCCATTCGCTGATTGCACGACTGGATGGCTGGAGACCGCCCACCCGCCAGCGACCGGGAGGTGAAACCAACCAGAGACAGTCCAGTCCCACCCCCCCCATTCAAACACCCCGGCAAGGAGCCTGGGGCCCGCCATAGCAGACAGGTGACATCACTGGAGCTCAGCTGTCGGAATTCCTTCCAAGTGGAATCCACTTTTGCAGGCATAGTCTACAAACACAAAAGAGAGACAACAGAGATATATAAAACCAAAACAAATCTATTGAAGAAAGCAGAAACACAGCAATCAAATTGAGCTGAAAAGTAACGTGAAACATCATGAAAAAACAAGGGAAAAAAAGGTGTGCAAAAAATGCAGGACAACTAAATTCTAAAGGGACCGTGAAGCATCAGAAATAGGGATAGGGAAAAAACTCAAGGCATACCTAACTCAGATGGAAAGGAATATTAGAGAAGACATGAGGCAGCAAGTCCAAGCAATAAAAGTATATTTTGAAAATCAAATAAACAAACAAATTCAAATGGCAAAGAATGAGCTTTACCAGGAGATAGAGACATTAAAAAGAAATATCAAACAGTAATCCTAGAAATGCAGGAAAGTATAAACCAAATTAAAAACTCAAACGAAGAGTATTACAAATAGACTAGATCAAGTAGAAGTTACAACGTCAGATAATGAAGACAAAGTTTATCAACTTGAAAAGAATAGAGTAAACACAGAAAAGATGCTTAAATCCCATGAGCAATCTATTCAAGAGATATGGGATGTCATAAAAAAAAAACAAATTTGAGAGTCATCGGGATAGAAAAAGGCATAGAGATTCAAACCAAAGGAATGGACAACATATTAAATGAAATAATTCTAGAAAATTTCCCAGAGATGAAAGATGGAATGGATTGCCAAATCCTGGAAGCCTACAGGACCCCAAGCATTCAAAACCATAATAGACCAACTCCAAGACAAATATTTATGAAGATAGCCAGAACAAGGACATACAGAACAAAGAGAGAATATTAAAAGCTACGAGAGAAAGTAGGCAGGTTACATTCAGGGGTAAACCAATTAAGTTAACGACTGATTTTTTTCATCACAAACTTTGAAAGCAAGAAGATCCTGGAACAAAGTATTTCAAACGCTCAAAAATAATGGATTCCAACCAAGAATACTGTATCCAGCAAAATTAAGCTTCAGATTTGACAATGAAATTTAAGTCTTTCACGATAAACAAAAGCTAAAAGAATTCACAGCCAGAACACCAGCAGTGCAAAGCATTTTGAGCAAAATACTACAAGAAGAGGATTTGAAAAGTAATGCCTGAAACTAGCAGCAGGAGGTATCTCAGTAAAGGGAGAGGAAAATAACCAAAAAGTAAAAACTAACCAAAATAAATAAATAAATGAATAAATAAATAAATAAATAAACAAACAAACAAACATGACTGGAAGTAGAAATCATATTTCAATTGTAACCTTAAATGTTAATGGCCTAAACTCACCAATCAAGAGACATAAGCTAGTAACCTTGATCAAAAAAAAAAAAAAATCCAACAATATGCTGCCTTCAGGAGACTCATATGATAGGTAAAGACATACAGAGGCTGAAATTAAAAGTTTGGGAAAAATCATACCACTCACATGACCCTCGGAAGCAAGCAGGAGTGGCCATACTCATATCGAATAAAATCAACTTCAAACCTACGTTAATCAAAAGGGATAAAGAAGGACACTATATACTGTTAAAAGGAACCTTGCACCAACAATGCATAACCATTATCAATTTGTATGCACCAAACAATTGAGCTGCAACACTCATAAAACAAACTCGCCTCAAGTTCAAGAGTCAAATAAACTACAACACAATAATTATGGGTGACTTCAACACACCGCTCTAGCCATTAGACAGATCCTCTAGACAAAAACTGAATAAAGAAACTATAGAATTCAACAGCAAAGTCAGTAACCTAGACTTCACCGACATATATAGAATATATCAACCATCAAAAAGTGGATACACGTTCTTCTCAGCAGCACATGGATCCTACTCAAAAATAGACCATATATTATGCCATAGGGCAATTCTTAGTAAATATAAAGTCGTGGAGATAATACCATGCAGAATATCTGATCATAATGGAATGAATCTGGAAATCAATGATAAAAGAAGGAAGGAAAAATCCTACATCACATGGAAAATGAACAACATGCTACTGAATGATAAATGGTTTACAGAAGACATAAAGGAGGAGATAAAAAAATTCATAGAGACAAATGACAATACAGACACAACATACTGGAATCTATGGGACACAATGAAAGCAGTTTTAAAAGGGAAATTCATTTCTTGGAGTTCTTTCCTCAAAAAAAAAAAGAAAAATCAGCAAATAAATGAACTCAGACTACGCCTCAAAAACCTAGAAATGGAAGAGCAAAACAACAGCAAATGTAGTAGAAGACAAGAAATAATTAAAATTAGAGCAGAAATCAACGAAATTGAAACAAAAAAAAATTGAAAATATTGATAAAACTAAAAGTTGGTTCTTTGAAAAAATAAATAAGATCTGCAGGCCCTTAGCCATGCTAAGGAAGAGAAGAAAAGAGAGAGCAGGCCCTTAGCCATGCTAAGGAAGAGAAGAAAAGAGAGAACTCAAATTACTAACATACGGGATGAAAAAGGCAATATCACAACAGACACTACAGAAATAAGAAGATAATTAGAAAGTATATGGAAACCCTATGTTCCAATAAAATAGATGATAGTGAAGATATCAATAAATTCTTAAGTCATGCGATCTGCCCAGATTGAGTCAGGAAGACACACACAATTTAAACAGACCAATAACAAAGGAAGAAATAGAAGAAGCCATCAAAATACTACCAACCAAAAAAAGCCATAGACCGAATGGGTATACAGCAGAGATCTACAAAACCTTCAAAAAGGAATTAATACCAATACTTTCCAAGCTATTTCAAGAAATAGAAAAATAAGGAACTCTTCCAAATTCATTCTATGAGGCCAATATCACCCTGATCCCAAAACCAGACAAAGACACTTCAAAGAAAGAAAACTACAGACCAATATCTCTAATAAACTTGGATGCAAAAATTCTCAATAAAATCATGGTGAATCGAATACAAAAGCATATCAAAAAAATTATGCACCATGATCATGTAGGATTCATCCCTGGGATGCAAGGCTGGTTCATTATACGGAAATCAATAAATGCTATTCACCACATCAATAGACTTAAAGACAACAACCATATGATCGTATCGATAGATTCAGAAAAAACATTCGACAAAGTTCAGCATCCCTTTATGTTGAAAACACTAGAAAAACTAGGGATAACAGGAACTTACCTCAAGATTGTAAAAGCTATATATGCTAAACCTCAGGCTGGCATCATCCTAAATTGAGAAAAGCTGAAGGCATTCCCTTTAAAATCTGGAACAAGAGGGATGCCCTCTATCACCACTTCTATTTAATTCAGTTCTTGAAATACTAGGCATAGCAATTAGACAGACAAAAGAAATTAAAGGCATAAAACTAGGAAAAGAAGAACTTAAATTATCGCTATTTGTGGATGACATGATAATATATTTAACAGACCCAAAAGGGTCTACAGAGGAACTGCTAGAGTTAATAAATAAATTCAGCAAAGTGGCAAGATATACAATCAACACGCATAAATCAAAGGCATTCCTGTATATCAGCAGCAAAACTTCTGAAATGGAAATGAGGAAAACCACTCCATTCAAAATATCCTCAAAGAAAATAAGATAATTGGAAAAACAATTATATAGTTGGGAATCAACCTAACAAAAGAGGTGAAAGATTTATAAATGAAAACTACAGAAACATAAAGAGATAGAAGAAGATCTTAGAATATGGAAAAATATACCCAATTCATGGATAGGCAGAACTAGCATCATCAAAATGGCGATATTACCCAAATTCTCTACAGGTTTAAATTGATGCCAATCAAAATCCCAACGACATTTCTTGTAGAAAAGATAAAGCAATCATAAAATTCATATGGAAAAACAAAAGACCCAGAATAGCAACAGCAATTCTAAGCAGGATGTTTGAATCTGGAGGTATAGCGATACCAGACTTCAAACTGTACTACAAAGCAATAGTAACAAAAACAGCATGGTACTGGTACCAAAACAGGCAGGTGGACCAATGGTACAGAATAGAGGACACAGAAACAATTCCACAAAATTACAACTTTCTTATATTTGATAAAAGGGGCTAAAAACCTGCAATATACGAAGGACAAATGGTGCTAGAAAAATTGGAAATCGATATGCAACAAAATGACACTGAATCCCTTTCTCTCGCCAAGCAAGGAAGTTAACTCAAGATGGATCAAGGAGCTAGATATCAAATCAGAGACACTGCATCTGATACAAGAAAAAGTTGGCTACGATCTACATACTGTGGGATCGGGCTCCAAATTCCTTAATAGGACACCCATAGCCCAAGAGTTAATAACAAGAATAAATTAATGGGACTTACTTAAACTAAAAGTTTTTTTTTTTTTCTCAGCAAGAGAAACAATAAGAGAGGTAAATAGAGAACCTACATCCTGGGAACAAATTTTTACCCCTCTCACTTCAGATAAAGCCCTAATATCCAAAATATACAAAGAACTCAAAAAATTAAAAAGTAAGGTAACAAATAACCCAATCAACAAATGGGCCAAGGACCTGAACAGACACTTCACAGAGGAGGACATACAATCAATCAACAAGTACATGAAAAAATGCTCACAATCTCTAGCAGTCAGAGAAATGCAAATCAAAACCACCCTAGGATACCATCTCACTCCAGTAAGATCGGCAGCCATTAGGAAGTCAAACAACAGTAAGTGTTGGCGAGGATGTGGGGAAAAGGGGACACTTGTACACTGCTGGTGGGACTGCAAATTGGTGCAGCCAATTTGGAAAGCAGTATGGAGATTCCTGGGAAAGCTGGGAATGGATCCACCATTTGACCAAGCTATCACACTTCTTGGACTATTCCCTGAGGATCTTAAAACAGCGTACTATTGGGATACTGCCACATCAATGATCATAGCGGGACAATTCACAACAGCTAGACTGTGGAACCAACTTAGATGCCCTTCAATAGATGAATGGATTAAAAAAAATGTGGAATCTACACACAATGGAGTATTACGCAGCACTAAAAAATTACAAAATCATAGAATTTGCAGTGAAATGTATGGCATTAGAGCAGAATATGCTAAGCAAAGCTAGCCAATCCTTAAAAAAACAAATGCCAAATGTCTTCTTTGATATAAAGAGAGCAACTAAGAACAGAAAGGGAGGAAGAGCATGAGGAAAAGATTAACATTATACAAAGACGTGTGGGGGGAGAGAAAGGGAGAGAGAAGAGAAAGCATATGGAAATGGTAGAATACCCTCAATGATACACAAAATTACACATAATAGGTTGTGAGGGGAAATGGGGCGGAAATAATGGAGAGAATTAAACAACAGCACATGAGGTAGAGAGGGAAGATGGGAGGGCAGGGGAGGGGGGATAGTAGGGGATAGGAAAGGTAGAAGAATACAACAGTCACTAATATGCCATTATGTAAAAATGTGAATGTGTAAGCAATGTGTTTCTGCAATTCTTATTTGGGGAAAAAATGGGAGTTCATAAACCAAATGAGAAAAATGTATCAAAGATGATATATCATGAGCTTTGTAATGTTTTGAACAACCAATAAAAATAAATAAATAAATAAAGGTTTAAAATTGAGTGGGAAGAAATCAGCTAAAAAAGGGTTGAGATGCATTCATTTTGCTAAGCAGAAACTTTGTTTTGTGTAGTTGTAACTATCACAAATTTATTTTACCAGAAATTTGGCTTTTGAAAATGCACATAAAATGAGATTAAAGGATAATTCACCTACCTTCATGAAAAATTCATAGCATTTCCTATATTTTTCATATTTCATTTTTTTAGTTAATATTTTGTCATGGACCATGTCTAGCCTTAGGCTATTCTTCCAGAATACTACCTCAACTGACAAGTTCGTACAATGTATTGGATTTTTCTTTTCATCTTTTATTTAATTGTTTCTAGCTAATAATGTGTATTTCTTCTTATCTTTATTTGGACATACATACCCAACTATATCTTTGCATTTTATGTTTTACTGCGGAAGAGACTCATCAAAAGCTCTTTGTTATATGTATTAACAATCAAACATTCAGAGAAGGCAATTATTCTTAATTTTGCATGAAAATAACTTTGTACCATTTTTCTTATAAAGATTTAGAATTATTAATAATGTCCCTGCTGTAATAAGTAACTACTTACAAGAAGAATTAAACAATTGACTTTATATCAATTATGAATATGAAAAGTACTAAAATAAATATTTGGCAATTAATACACAATTGATAGAAATTGAAATCACGAGAAAGCCATTTAAATTGTCAGTGCATATGGTCCTTAAATAATAGGTTTTTTAAAAAAATTTTTCTCTAATTCATAAGATATATTATGCCATATTATAGCTTAATGTGATATAAAACCTTAAATTATCACAATGATAATAATAATCCATTGTTCCTTCCTCTACATTCTGTGGCATGCTAGTACTAAAATAAATTGTATTATAACACCAAAAAAAAAGCCAAATCATAATATTTCTACAGTAACTGACACGAGTTTAACATCAATGCAAGTAGATTAGATTCCTATGGGACATGATGTGCATTTTGACGTTCATTTTTATTCAACACTGGAACATTACTATTTCTTCAGTTTATGCACATCAGAGGATATATAAATATTTCATCCACAATTTAGCAAATTTATACGCATTTGTTTAACTTCAAATCACTTCCTGCTTCAGAACCCATGTATTCCTCCATGTTTCTTGACTGCTCTTTTCATGAGACTTCTTTCCAAACACATTTATTTTCGATTTCCTTTATCATATTTGAAGCAAAACACCCGTCATGATAAACCATAACCCTAATATTACCTTTAAATGTATAAGTGGTTGGAAAGAATGATTGTATATCAATATAAGATTTCTTACTTAGTTACAGATATCAATTCAATCCATTATTTAAAGTGGAACCAGTTATATTATTTATTCACAGTATGGTCTATTCATGTATTATCTCTATATTCATAGACACAGGGTACACCTCTTTGTACCCCCAATACTAATTTATACGTCTTCAAAATATTGCTCCCAGAAATGGTGGAACAAATACATGTAACCTGATCTACATATACATTTTATCACAGTAATATTCTGAACAGAAAAAGCAAAGTTCTCACTTATGATTGTACCATACCTAAATGGAAAGTGATCCTGGATTACTAAAAACATCCATGTCCAGGTTGCCTAATGATCTCAAATGAAAATCCTATTGGTGACTACATATTTGTTTCTTCCAAAGATTATATATTCAAACTCAACCCTTTGAATACGTCTAAAGCTGTCACTCACTTTACACTTTGAATGATTTTGTAATGTGTCTATTGATATCTGCTTTCCTACATATTTTCCCCAGTTCATCATTGTGACTGAATCTTCACATGTGCTATCACTAACATTCACTCTCTAACCGAAACCCTATTGCTAAAAAACTTTGGTCCAAATCCTATATTCACTCTTCTTCCTAAACCTACCTACTGTCTTCCTAATCCTATCGACTATCCCTTTTTGACTGGATGTTCTCTTCTACATTCAATCATCCAAGGTACAAGGTCCTATGCCATTGTATATCGATTTATCTGAGACATCTGTGCAGAACGTAATTCAATGCTAAGTATCCCAATCAAGAACCCAATGACCTTCTGGGCTTCAAATCTTACTTAGATTTCTCTTTTCGTTCATATATTTCACCTCTATATTCTTATAAATATCACAGGTTCCCAATACCATTGTTCATCGAGCAGAATGGTTCCTAATCAAAATTGAAAATGTTATTAACACTAACCATACACTGTTCCCTCAATCTAACTTTACAGAAAAGCAATGACAGTGTTGGTCTTACAATACAGGAATGTATGGGATCTTCCACCTGATGAGAACCTCAAAGGTATGTGCAGAAATGATTCCTGGAGAAGATGTAGGCAGCTATGAAGGACCTGAGAGAGCAAAAGTCATCTTCCATGGAAAACAACCTGGTAGGATGAAGTTTGGTGTCTGAATCAGCCTCTGTCTTCTTAATGTAGAGGAGACGGACCAAACCAGGCCTTTTGGAGAGCTGTTCCTGAGAGCCTATGGATTATATCCCATTCTAACTTATGAAAGGGTCACAGGAAGTAGGGGCAGCCTCCATCTAAAGGGACCATAAGAAGCAACTGCTAAAACAAAGTGGTTGCCAAGGCAGTGACCTCATTCAGTTCCTGAAGGAAGTGACCTCACCTCACTTCCTTGGTGTTGGAACTCTCTGAACTTGGGATCCAGGAAGCCAGGCACCCCGAGCCAGTCCAAGTCCCAGTCCCAGTTGTCTCACTTGTTTGGATTTACCAAGGAGAGGGTCAGTCTTTCTTGGTACCTACTGATTTGAAGATGTCCAAATGCCAGAAGAGCTCTGAAGAGGGGCCTTTCCTGAGAAAGAAGGTAGTGGCTCCACCACTGGTTCCTGTCAACTTCACAGAGTTGACCAAGGAGACCAGATCTGAGACAAGACAGGCCATTTCGGAGGAACATAGTATGGCCCAGCAGTCAGAGAACACTCCGAATAGTCACAGACCTACTTGGGGGAAGGAGGTGCCTTTGTGGGTGTGGTTGTGGGTTTGTGATTTGGTCTCATGTTCTGAGAATAAGTTTTTTCAGATATCAGCTCCGGAGCCCAGCAATTAATTCTCATTGGGGCTTAGGTTCCCCACCAGTGAGATTTGAAATTGGCGCTGGCTGCAGAGTTAACAAGGGCAGGGACTTTTAACGCCACTGCAGAAAAGAAGAAGGTACGAAGAAGAAGTCCTTAGGTGCCATGTTGGGGTTTTTCTCTGGGGTATGGCTGCCATTTATACTTTTCCTAACATTCCTCCCTTTTTGTTTTCTTAGAAAGTGGGGCATTGTTTGTCATTTCTGGCTGCTGCCTGCTGTGTGGGGGTGCTGTGGGGCCTAGAAAGGGAAGTGGACAAATGCTCGGGGGCCAGGTCTGGGGATATCATGGCAGCCAGAAATAAAAGCCAGTGGTATAGATAGCTACTTCAGTAGGGGTAAAGTCTATGAAAGTTCCCTGATGCCACAAGTTGTCGATGGCATGAAACCAGTCCTGGATGGAGGAGATTGTTGGTATCAGCTACTGGTCCTGTAACAGAGACTCTAGGAAATACTGGAAGCGTTGCCTGGTCATGGTGTCACCAGCACTTGAAGAAGATCAGAGCGAATAAAAACAGAATGAAGATAAAAATTAAAGCAAAGGTCAATTTTTGGCAGAAGTTCCATGTTGGGGGACTGACATAGAAGAGGCCAAGGGCCATGAGGAAGCTTAGAAGGTCATAAAGACTCATGAATCCAGGATGGCAGCTTGAGAGGTTCTCCAAGCTCGTTGCCTCCCGCTGTCTGATGTACGTTGCATTCCATCGTGCCTGGTAGTGAGCTTCATCACTGAGTGAACTGTTCTCTTGGAGATGTTAGGGGTTCATCGGTCATCAGAGGATGGTAGTGCCTAAGCAAAAGCT
The DNA here is from genome assembly GCF_048772815.1 of Callospermophilus lateralis. NCBI lineage: Eukaryota > Metazoa > Chordata > Mammalia > Rodentia > Sciuridae > Callospermophilus > Callospermophilus lateralis. The sequence goes on from NW_027510230.1 coordinate 27,716, forward strand.
GGTTGAAATTTTGATTAGAAATTTTTTGCAGTTGGGTTTGAAGGAACTTCATTATGCATGGCAAGAGAGCAAAAAAAGGGAGCATCCCAATAAGGGGCCCCAAGATAGGTAGTAAGTACATGGCAAGATAGGATTGGAAGAACCCTGTTATGAGATTGGAGGAGCTAGGTTTGAGCAATTTGGTCAATAATTTCTGCAATTTAACAACATTTTTTTCTATCAGCCCAGATTCATTAACATAAGAGCAACATTCCTCTCTGAGGAATAGGCATGTACCCACTTTTTCTGCAGTGAGAAGATCAATTGCCCTTTGGTTCTGTAAAGCCCCTTGTGCCAATGAAGTAACCTGGCGCTGCAAGGAGCCCAGAGACTCAGGAGTGGTATCGAGTGCTTCCTGCAGTTTTTGTTGCAGGTCTTTGAATGCCCATAGAGCATGACCTATAGCTCCACCAGAGAATCCGAGACCCGCCACTGAGGTTGTTAAAGTGAGGCCTACCAGAACCGGCAGAAAGACTGCCCTACGGGTTCAGGAAGGTAGGGCCAACTGTCGGAATTCGGTGGGAGTATACAAAGACAGCTGAGGAACTACAGTAACCAAGAAACAGGTGCCAGAGACATTGGTCGTTGAGGTACTTAAAGACCCATTACACCAGAGGAAATGTCCAGGTTGCATAAATGCAGGGCTCGATTGGGTGCTTAAGCTCAAGGAACAAATGGGTAAAGGATTCATTATTGGCAGGTGGAAACAGATGAAAGCAAATAAAGTATTGGTGAAATAACTTTCCCACAGTGGGATACGTGTCACATGTAGGGGTTGTCCTTTCTTAGAGAAATTGTAGGTTTTTGCTGAAATATTTCCTGCCGCTAATGGGACTAAGTGAAGCACAGAGAAAGCACTGAGAAGGAGGCACAAAAAGAGGGGTGGAGTTTAATAATCGAAGAGATTGGTGTAACAAATTGAGCCATGTGTCAGGGGGACCTGAGGGGGTTGAAGGGTCTGAATCCTTTGTGGATGAGCTATGGATAAGATCTAAAAGTTTTGATTCTGACTCCTTAATGTGTTCAACTACCTGGATGGTTGCCTTAGGTGGCATAATCAGGGTGCGGCCAACTGTCATCCACCCTGTGGGTCTGGCTGAGGTTGTCCGAGCATAGACAGCAAACTCAACATAGTCCCAACGTTTGGCCTTGGGGTCAGGTATATCTAAAGTATACCATCCATTGTTATCAGATAAAGAGACTTTATCCCACTTTCGGTAACTAGAAGTCCACACTTTAGGGTAACAAAGTGAGTGGTAAGAATAGCTACCATGTTCATCATGGAACCTGCATGACCAATAGGGGCACCCATTATATATCTCAGGCCACCAATGACAATAGTCTTTTGTTTGATCAAAAAGGAAGCAAATGAAAAGCCAGTTCCAGCTACCAGGGACGAAGGTCCTTGAAGGTGACAATTTTAGGGAAATAGAGGTGCAGTTGTGGATGAAGAAAGTAGTTGCATCCACTGCACGGACCTTCTACATGCCATGTTCTGAGTATCATTCCTGAAGAGTGAATAAATACATGGTAGGAGAGGAGGGTAAAGACCAGTCCCGATAGAGCACAGAAAATAAGCAGAGCACAAAAAACAAGCAGTTACAGAAGATTAGGGTGTTGAGAGAGCCCATTGTGACTTTTTTAAGAGGAATTGGGCTGCATGGAACACCGTGTGAGCCGCAACTTAAATGGGTGAGATGAGTGTGGAGAGCAGGAGTTAATGGGAGGTTCAGGAGGTGATTCTTGGAGTTCCTCTGGGTTGGTCCTGTCGTCAGCAGGTGGGGCCTCCTGGTGATATGGCTTCAACCTAGAAATGTGAATCCAGGGAGTTAGATGGTTGTCTGGTAAGGAGAGTTTGGCGGCAGTGGGGGTACAGAGAATGACAGGATAGGGGCCTTCCCATTTTGGGGCAAGAGTCCCTTTCTCCTCTGGGGTATTATAATATACTAGACTCCCAGGTGTTAAGGGAGGAGTGTTTGGAGAGGACACTGGGTCCGGATGAAGCCAGTCCTGATATTTCCAGAGTTCCGAGCAGAGATGATACAAAAGAGGCAAAGACAAATCTCGGGTGAGAGGTCCTTGTGAAATGACCAACCCAGGGGGTATAAGAGGTCTTCCATATATTATCTCAAAGGGAGACAGTAAAGATGGTTTTTAGGGAGAGCTCTGATTCGAAGCAAATCCAAGGGAAGGAGTTTGACCCAGTCTAAGTTTAATTCCATTGTCATTTTGGTAAGGACTTCCTTTAGAGTACAATTTACCCTTTCCACTTTCCCTGAAGCTTGTGGATAATATGGACAGTGGAAATGCCACTTGAAGGAGAGGGCTTGAGAGACCTTTTGTGTGATTCTAGAAATAAACTCAGGGCCATTGTCATATTGTAGAGAAGTGGGCATACCAAACCTGGGGATGATGTCTGTCAGTAAGATTAAAGCTACAGTGGAAGCCGTTTTATTGGAAGTGGGAAATGCCTCAATCCAACCAGAGAAAGTGTCCACAAAGACAAGGAGGTATTTAGTGCGCCATACTGTAAGCATGTTGGTGAAGTCTACCTGCCAGTCAGCAGTGGGAATGTGTCCCCGGGCTTGGTGGGAAGGAAAAGGTTTGGGCCTTAAAGGAGTATAAGTGTTGGTCCACTGACAGATCTGACAATTAGAGGCTATATTCTGTAGCATGGCTTTGTCAGAGAGGGTGAGCGAGAAGAAGCTCTGTAAAAAGAGGGTCAAAGACTGAGAATTGGAAAGGAATAGAGTATGAAGGAACTTGAAGAGATCCTTGTTCTTACTGGAAGAAGTAGGGGCTTCAGATGAGCTGTCTAAAGTGGCCATTATATGTCCCCCAGGGGGTCCATCATTGGAAGTGGTAGCAGCCATTTGTTCCGCCTGGTCAGCTTTGGCATTGCCCTCAGTGATAAGAGAGACGTCCTTCTAATTAGACCTACAATGGACAACTCCCACCTGGGTGGGTAAGTGGGAGGCCTTTATCAGATTGGTTATAAGAGCCGAATTAGTGATCACATTACCTTTGGTGGTAAGTAGGCCTCGCTCCTTTCATATTGCAGCATGGGATAAGATATGGAAGACATATTTTGAATCAGTATAAAGGGTTAGGGATTTTCCTTGTGCTAGAAGGCAGGCACGAGTGGCTACTATAAGTTCAGACTGCTGGTTGGTAGTTCCTGAAGGCAGAGCTTTGGCCTCTATAATCTCAGTGGCTGAAACTACAGTGTATCCAAAGTAATGAGTGCAATTCTGCCTAAAGGAACTGCCATCAGTAAACCAGATAAGGTCAGGCTTGGCTAGTAGTCTCTCATAAATGGAAGAATGACAGGGGAGGAAATCATCTAAGGTTTCCAACCAATTATGAGTTGGTGTGTTAGACGTGGGAGTCATTGAGAGCAGTGAGGCAGGGTTCTGTGCAGAGCAGGGGAGGAAAGTAATGTTAGGGTTTTCCAGAAAGGAAGTGAGGAGTGACAGAACTTTGGATGGAGGAAGGGTTTGAAAGCCCTTATAAGCTAAAAGATCCTTCAAGTGATGTGGGGAGTGGATAGTTAAAGGGGCCCCAAAAGTAAGCTTAGAGGCTTCTTTGTGTAAAATTTGTCCAGCAGCCAGAGCTCTTAAGCAAGGGGCCCACTCACGGATGGTAGGGTCAATTTGCTTGGACAAATATGCCACAGGTGCAAATGTAGGCCCATAGTTTTGACCTAAGACCCCAAGTTCTTGCCTCCCTTTTTCATGGACATATACATGAAATGGTCTTGAAAGATCAGGAAGGTGAAGGGCAAGTGCCTTTAAGACAAGTTGCTGAAGCCTGCGCAAGTGGTAGTTTGGGGAGGAGGCAAGAGATTCACTAGGGGGTCCCTTTGCTAGTTCATACAGGATTTGTATAGAAGAGAATAATTTGGGATCCAGGCCCTAAAATAACCTGCTAGTCCTAGGAATAATAGTATTTTGGCTTTTGTATGGGGCACTGGAAGATCAGAGAGGAGTTGCCTCCTATCCAGTGTTATTTCCTTTTTTCTGGGTGTAAGGCAAAAACCAAGAAAGGTGACAGAAGACTGGGAAACCTGGGCCTTGTGGGGAGACTTCCTATTTCCCTTGTCTGCTAGGAAATTAAGAAGCTGTGCAGTGTGGGATTGAGAGTGTTCCCAGAGGGACTACATAGAAGAAGGTCATCGACATATTGAAGGAGAGTAGAGTCAGGACAGGTCGGGTGAAAGGATGTGAGGTCCTGGGCAAGAACTTGGCCAAAGAGATGGGTGCTATCCCTGAATCCCTGTGGGAGGACAGTCCAGGTAAGCTGATGAGAATGGCGGGTGTGAGAGTCAGTGCAAGTAAAAGCAAAGATATCCTGAGATTCTGAGAACAAGGGAATAGAAAAGAATGCATGTTTCAAATTTAGAACCAAGAAGTGGGTAGTAGTGGCAGGGATCTGAGAGAGGAGGGTGTAAGGGTTGGACACTAGCGGGTGGATGGGGACCACAGAGGAGTAGACAAGGGGAAGGTCTAGAACCAGCCTGTAGGACACGTTAGGTTTCTTAACTGCCAGAATGGGGGTGTTGAAAAGAGAGTGTGTAGGCCTAAGATACCCCTTTAATTATAAATCCTGGATGATGGCTTCTAATCCGAGGAAGGCTGTGGTTGTGAGTGGATATCATGGTTGACTAATATATCTTGAAGGCTCCAGTAAGACAATATGAATAGGACTGCATTTAGCCATAAAGGGTGTAGTTGTGTCCCAAAACTCAGGGTTAACTGGTTTAGATAGTCGTGGGAGAGTGCATGGAGGAGGTGTATCTGCCCCTAGGAACATCATGAGGAAATGAGAGGTAGGAGAGGTGTGGGGTGATATGTGAATGGTGACTTTTAATAGTGAGAGTATGTCCCTTTCCAGAAGGGGAATGGGGCAATGGCTCATAACGAGAAAGGAGTGAGTGAAGGACAAAAGGGATTTTGAGGGAAAATATGTTTACCTCCTACCACGACAATAGGAGTTTTTGAGGGTGTGGTAGAACCCCAATACTCCCTCAAGACCGAAAAAGTGGCACCAGTATCCAAAAGGAAGGTAATGAAGCGTCCATCCACCAGGAAGGTGACCCTAGGTTCTTGATTCTTGATGGTAATAATCTGGAGGGAAGGCCCAGGGCTCCATCATTCCTCCTCTGCCAAGCCCAGGAGAGGCTGGGGTTGCCGGGTGGCTGACCAACCTCCCTTCCGGGTTGTTGGGCAGTCTTCCCCCCAGTGTCTCCTTTGATGGCATGTTGGGCAGGGGTTGTAGGGTGTTCTCGGCGAAGGACAATCCTTACCACATTTGAAGCAAGCTCCAGGGGGTGTCACATTGGGACGGCGTGGTGATGGCCTTCTCTGAATGACCTGGGCCAACATTTGGAATTTGGCATTTTCAGCTCTCTTCCTACGACATTCACTTTCATCCTCTCTACCATGAAAAACCTTTAAAGAGACAGCGAGGATTTCGGTCTGAGGAGTAGCAGGGCCCTGTTCAAGCTTTTTAAGCTTGGCTTTAATGTCAGAGTATTTTTGGGCCAGAACATATGTCATTAAGAGATGACGGCCATCAGGGGTTTCTGGGTCGAGTTATGTGCAGTGTTGAAGGGCCTTGGTTAGTCTATCCAGGAATTCTGAAGGTGTTTCCTCCTTCCTTTGAATGACCTCCTGCACCTTTTTAAAGTTAACAGCATTGTGGGTCGCCTTTTTCAGGCCCGCCAAGAGGCAGGATGTAAAAAGGTCATGAGTCTGTAAGCCTTCAGGGGTGTTGTAATCCCATAGGGTTCCTGCTCTGGGACAGCATGAGAGCCCGTGGGGTGGTCAGGATTGGTCCTATGATTTTCATCAGCATGGGCTTGGGCTAGCTCCCAGACCCATTGCCTTTCCTCGGGGAGAAGTGTATTGGCCAAGAGCATGTATATGGCATGATGAGTGAGGCTATATGCTTGCAGGACCCATTGAAACTCCCGAATGTAAGTGGTGGGTTTAGTGGTGATTGAGCCTAACTTGCTCTCTAGCTGAGTAATGTCTGACCTGGAGAAGGGCACGTGGACTCTGATGACACCCTCGGGACCAGCTACCTCACGAAGGGGTGCGATTGTCTTAGGGGTGGGAAGGAGTCCTTTAGACCTGGTAAAAGGAGGACTGAGAGAGGCAGGCGGAGGACAAGAAGGAGAGGGAGGGGAAGGGAGTGTCTCTTTGGAAGAGGAGGAAGTGGAGCAGGCAGAAGAGGACGGAGGGACGGGGATAAAATGGAAGGCTGAGGATCCATGGAATCAGGCAGAGGATGAGGAGGGTATTGCAGAAGAGAAGGGGCAGATGGGGCTGGGGAGAAGGTGGGGGTTCATCTGCTGGGTTGAATGAGGAAGAATCTGTGAAGTCAGAAGTAGAAGTAGGGAAAGAGAGGGGATTGCAAGCAAGGAGGACCTGACGGGGAGGGCAGGAGGAGCAGAGACAAGGAGCTGTGTGGGAAGGCTAATACCTTCAATGCAGGGATTCTCCCTCCACTTTTCCAGACGCTGGCAGTAGTTAAAAAGGTCCCAGGGGAGGTTTGGATCTAAGGAGCCTTCTGGAGGCCAATGATTGCCATTATCCAGTGGATATGGAGGCCAATCTTGGGTACAGAATTTAATTAAAAGTTTGGGCTTGATGTCTGGTGTGAGGGAGAGTGTGGCCAGATTTTTTATTAAACATTTGAGAGGTGAGGCTTCAGGTACAGATGAAGAGGTGCCCATTGTCACAGGGAGAGATGGAAGAGAGAGAGAGAGAGAGAGAGAGAGAGAGAGAGAGAGAGAGAGAGAGAGAGAATAAGAGTAAGCGAGAGAGACAAAGAGAAAACCCGAGCTGGAACGGCTTCCAGGAAATTCAGGGCGAATGGGGGTCACGTGGGTGTCCCCAAAATGACCAGCTGTCGCGAGGAAATACAGAGGGTACTACCTGGTCGTCACCAGTGAAGTGCGATCTGGAAGACCCAATGGGTTTGGAGCCATGGGCAACCTGACGTCAGGAAAGTTTTCGAACGCAGCTGAAGAAGTCAGTAATGAAAACAGAACTCCAGCTCCAGCAGAATGCAGTTCTAGGACGGGAGTTCAGTTTTCCCTGAGCAGAGAGGCAGCTTCAGCCAGACACAGCAGCCCTGCAGGAAACAGCAAATCTAGCCGGCAGCAGCAGTGGCAGCAAAGGAGGAAAAACCACAGAGCCTCTAGTGTAAACTCAGAACCCTCATGCCCCAAAGGGAAACGGATCACTAGAGGGTCCACTGTGACCAGTAAAGGTCTTGATGGGAGGAATTCCCTCTCCCCTACCGGGCGTCTAGAGTGTGCTGGACGATCAGGGTCACAAAACTAGCGGTAGCCCGAAGGAAGTTGGCGAGCCGGGGTCAGGGGAAGCTTACATACATCAGATCAGTGGTGAGTGCAGGAAGCGGGCGTCTGAAAAGAGCGGACCAGGACGGAGTGTCTGGGCGGAACGGGGGACGGGGCTCTTGTTGGAAAGAACTCACCCGTATCCTCAAACGGGGCACCAAAATGAAAGAACTCCCCACTCAAAGGCACTTCGCCGGGAGAATTCCAATTTTATTGCAAAAAGCTGTGTGCTTATATAGAACTAAGGAGGAGATGAAAGGACTTAGATAAATGGCAGGCAACCCGTTTATTGGCAAGTTCTTTCAGATATCAGCTCCGGAGCCCAGGAGTTAGTTCTCATTGGGGCTAAGGTTCCCCGCCAGCGAGATTTGAAATTGGCACCAGTGGGAGAGTTCACCCGGCGGGAACTTTTCGCGCCACTTCAGAAAAGAAGAAGGTAGGAAGAAGAAGTCCTTAGGCGCCATGTTGGGGTTTTTCTCTGGGGTATGGCTGCCGTTTATACTTTTTCCAACAATGAGTATAGCAGACAGTGCCTTGATTGACTGGTTTTCATTAAAATGGTGTTTAACAGAGATGCCAGAAAGTTGGATCCTGCTGAGTAGTGGGCCTAGAGCAATGGTGGGCAGGTGTGTGATAAAACATCTGTGGTGGGGCCATGTGGATCTGCCATTGGCTTCCAAATGGCTTGTCACTGACATGGTCAAACCAGCAGACCCTTATATGTAAAGGCATCTTGTTATATGGAGAGGTTTCAGGACGCTGTTCAAAATCAGGTTGCTATAGTCAAGGGGGCAAGCTATGTGGGATAGAAGCCTGGTTCTTGTATTCTCCAGCAGACCCTGACTCACCACACGTGACAGAACTCCCTCCCGTACTGTGTTCCATTTAAACTCCTTGTATTTCGTGAAGCAAGTACCAAACTTCCAGTGCAGCAGCAAAAAACACCACGAAAATAGAGGATGACCATATGGCTTCACAGTCCACATGGGGAGACATTTAGCCCCCAGGGGCCACAGTTTACCTACAAAGGGAGAATTCAGCAATGCTGCCTCATGTTCATTGGGAAAAAAAGAAACAATGTCCACCAGGTCACATAGATGCAGACCCAGCTTTTATGGTCTCACTAGAAAGGAAGCTAAAGCTCCTGACAACAACATATATTTCAAGTGCCCAACCTCACAGAGAGTTTCCCAAGAAGTCTCTAGGCCAGCAGAATTCCATTTTTGTGGAGTGTTTACCCTGTTCCTTACTTTTGAAAACTCCTCTACCACTTCCAAGATTGTGAACTCCTGATTGTTTTCCATTCCAGATATGTATTCACGGAATTTCTAACTCTTTTCCTCTAATTGTTTCTTACTTGGGGCGAAGGTATTGTCAAGACATTGTTCTGGATAAGAGTGGGAAGATTTTTGTGTAGCACATATTTACATACACATTGGATACATTTTGCAATTTTTCATTCGAAATACTGAAACTCTGACACTAACCCATACCCTACTAGACTCTGACTACTAATCCTAATATGATGGAGAAAAATAACCCAAACAGAATAGAAATACAAGCAGTTCAGAGGAGGCATGGTGAATAGTTGGTCTTGCCTTTTCCATGATATAGGGTAGGAGTTATAAATCTTGTCAATTTTTTTCTTGAAATTGTTCTCCATGTGTTTTTAAAGTTAACACACATGTGAATTCCTGTCTCCCATTTTCTGTAGCCAATTCAGCACATGTATTTTTATATGCACATACAAAATCCTACCTGGAATACATGTACATTTTTGTGAGGTGGCTAACTTGGCAGATACAAAGTATGAGAAGAAATCACTCCTCCTAAATGCTTTTGGAACTGAAAATTCAAACTATGAGTGAGCTTTTTAGTTGGGCAACATTATACATAAATCCATGTTCAGTAAAATTAATATTTTTGGATCTGTGGATGATATATATTTCATGATGAATTTTGATTGGCATATATTTTCTACTTTCCAATGTATTTGTGTGTGTGTATATATATATATATATATATATATATATATATATATATATATATATATATATACACTCTAGATTTTTCAAAATATGAAATACATGTGTCTTATTATACACTCCCTAAATTCACTAATGTTCATGTATGTGGTTTTATAATCAACTTTTCATAAGATTATTTTCAGAAACATTCATCCACCTGAAATACATATTTGTTTTCTAGTACTGAAAACTTACTTCAGTGAATGGTGCAAACAAATCCTTAGATTTCTACAGTAACTGACCCACTTTAACATCAATGCTACTAGATTCCTATGGGACATGATGTGTATTTTGACGTTCAATTTTATTCAACACTGGTACATTTCTATTTCTTCAGTTTTTGTACATCATAAAATGTACATTTCATCCACAAGTTCACAAATTTAAAGACATTTGTAACACATTCAATCACTTCCTGCTTCAGAACACATATATTCCTACTTGTTTTTGACTGCTCATTTCATGAGACTTCTTTCCAAATACATTATTTTCGATTTCCATAATCAATTTTGAAGCAAAACTCACACAGAATTTATGATAAACTACAACCCTAATATTACCATTAGATGTATAACTGGTTGGAATGAATGTATGTATATCAATATAAGATTTGCTATGTATTTTGAGATATAAATTTATTCCAATTTGTAAAGTTGGAACAAGTTATATTATTTATTCACAGTATGGTCTATTCAATCATTCTCTCTATATTCATACACACATGGTACACCTATTTGTGCCCCCAATACTAATTTATACCTCTTCAAAATATTGCTCCCAGAAATGGTGCAAGAAATACTCATGTCACCTGATCTACATATACATTTTATCACAGTAATATTCTGGCAAGAAAATGCAAAGTCACACTTACGATTGTACCAAAGCCTAAATGGAATATGAGTATGGATTATAAAAATCACCCGTGTCCAGGTTGGCTAATGCTCTCAAATGTCAATCCTATTGGTGACTACATATGTGTTTCTTCCTAAGATTATATATTCAACTTCAAGCCTGCTGAAAATGTCTAATCCAATCAATCACTTTATCATTTGCCTGATTTCCTATGTCTCTATTGATATCTGCTTTCCTACATATTTTCCCCAATTCATCATTGTGACCAACTCTTCACATGTGCTGACATTTACATTTTCTCTCTACCTGAAACCCTATTGCTAAAGAACTTTTTTTTTCAAATCCTATACTCACTCTTTTTTTCTAATTCTACCAACTATCTTCCTAATCCTACCAACTATCCTTTTTAGACTGGATGTTCTCTTCGACATTCAATCATCCAAGTACAAGGTCCTATACCATTGTGTATAGATTTATCTGAGACACATGTGCAGAACATAATTCAAAGCTAAGTATCCCAATCAAGGATCCAATGCCCTTCTGGGCTTCAAATCTTACCTAGATTTCTGTTTTCATACATATATTTCACCTCTATATATACTTACAAATATCGCAGGTTCCCAATACCATTATTCATCCAGCAGAATGATTCCTAACCCAAATCAAACATGTTATTAACCCTAACCATACTCTTTGCCCTCCATCTAACTTTACAGAAGAGCAGGGACAGAGTTGGTCTTACAATACAGGAACATAAGAGACCTTCCACCTGCTGAGAACCTCAAATGTCCATGCAGAAATGAACCCTGGGGAAGATAGAGGAAGCTATGAAGGACCTGAGAGAGCAAAAGTCATCTTCCACGACAAACAACCTGGTCAGGATGAATGGGTGTGTCTGAAGCAATCTCTCTCTTCTTAATGTAGAGAAGATGGACCAAACCAGGCCTGTGTGGAGAGCTGCTTCCGGGTGCTATGTTTGATATACCATTCTAACTTGTGAAAGTGTCACAGGAAGTAGGGGCAGCCTCCATCTATTGGGACACTTGGAAGCAAATGTTAGGAAAAAGTGATTGCCTAGGCAGTGACCTCATTCAGTTCCAGAAGGAAGTGACCTACATCACTTTCTTGGTGATGGAACTCTCTGAACTTGGGATCCAAAAAGGAGGGCACCCAGAGGCAGTCCCAGTCCCAGTCCCAGTGGTCTCACATGATTGGATTTACCAAGGACAGAGTCAGTCTTTCTTGGTAACTACTGATGTGAAGATGGCCAAATGCCAAGAGAGCTCTGAAGAGGGGCCTTTCCTGAGAAAGCAGGTAGTGGCTCACCACTGGCACCTGACAACTTCACATTGTTGGCAAGGAGACCAGATCTGAGATAGGATAGCCCATTTTGGGGGAACATAGTATGGCCCATCAGTCAGAGGACACTCCGGATAGTTACAGACCTACTTGGGGGAAGGCGGTGACTTTGTGGGTGTGCGTGTGAGTTTGTGGTTTTGTCTCATGATCTGGGAATAGGTAGGAAAGTCGCTTTGTTTGGTTTGGATTGGATCGTTTCTAGTAAGTCTTTTGATAAGGCGAGTGTTTTTATGTCTGTTTATCCCACTGTGTCTGTGGTTGTAGATATTAGAAAAGAGAATGCATCAATGGATGTTTCCTGTCTTGTAGAAAGCTTCACAGCATTCATCCTGCCCAATTTATATATGGACTGTGGCTTGACTTATAGATGGGCAACAACTACTATCTTCCTAAGTTCCTGTTTTCTTCTTGAATTCGGGCCACTCTCCAGAATAGGCTCATGGTTTGGTGTCCACAATATGTACCACCTCCAGGCTCTGTGACATGGCCACGTACTGGATAGCTGAAGGGAATGGGATTATCTCAGAAAACTCAGATATCATTCGAGAAACCCTGCTTTGGGCCATTTGCTTACCTATTGTTCTGTTGCCCTGAATGTCAGAAACGTCTTTGTCTCAGTCCACCCCTTTGTGAAGCCTGAAAAAATGGTTTTCAATGGAAATTAATGGGCATCACCTGTAGCTCTTTGCTTAATTGCTTTGGAAAGGGATGTGTCTGCATCAGACTCGTGGCAATGTGTGAGGCTGTTGCATAGATTCTCAGAACCTGATGGATCTAAAGAAAGATTACATGTGTGCTTCCAAAACCAAAATGGCCAAAAAAGCAGTCATTGTGGACGAAGTCTCTCGCCCTCCTCTGTAAGGTTCCTGACCTCCATCAATTGAAAATAGGGATCCTTTGTGTCAAATGAGTTCTTCAAACCCTGCAGAAGATAGCCCATAGGTGCTTGGGTTTTCTCATGATTCCAATTCACATAAAGAATATACACCCGAGAGTCAGGAGGCCTCAAATTCGGGAAGCAGAGCAGTATTTATGGCAGGACTATTTGATCACTCCTGGTTCTCAGGAAGGGTGTCCAGGCAACCCTGACTTTAGGCAAATGAGGGGCAAGGGAGGTTATTTTGTACACTGTCTTGGACTGATCCCCTCATGGAAACCTCGAACCACAGGTTATGATGAGTGTCTATATGGAAGAAGATGAGGGCCTTGTGGGAGTGCTTTGGTTTTAATTGTGGTCATTTGTGTGGCGGTTGGAAGTGATGACTGGGTCTACCTGGGCTTGAACTCTGGTGTGATTCCCCTTAAAGTCTGAGTTCTGGAACTGATCTCAGAGAAATATTGCCATGAACTGTGTTCAGATTTTAGGAGGCCACGCATGGGATTCGCCCTTGGAAACTGAGATCAAGGACAGGGTGGCTTTCCACAGAGCCTTGGAATCTCAGCTAGGATATCACATGATTTTATTCTGAAAGATTTGGCAGCCATAGTTGAGAATCAGAACACCCTTGGACGTCACATTGAAGACCTCAATGGGCCTGGCTTCATGCGACCTTTTGAAGACTCTATGGGAAGACTTGCCTGTGAGAGTTCTCCAGAGCTTTCATTGAAATGAGCTTCCTCACCATTTAATGGTTCCTGAATGAACTGAAACCCACAGTGTCTCCAACTTCATCCATGAAAAATGGCTAGATAAATACAATGAAATTTTTGAAATTCCAATAATCAGGTGGCACTAGAGAACCTTTGGATGTCTTGTTGCTGATCATTAGTGTACAAGAGAATGCCATGATTGACCGAGTTTCATGAAAATGGGGTAGAACAAAGATGCCAGTAAGTTGGAGCCTGCTGAGTAGTGGGCCTATTGCAGTGGTGGGCAGGTGTGTGATAATACATCTGTGGTGTGGCCATGAGGATTTGCCATTGCCTTCCAAATGGCTTGTGACTGACATTGTGCATCCAGCAGAACCTTCTATGTAAAGGCATCTTGTTACATGGAGAGGTTCCAGGGCAAAGTTCAGAGTCAGATTTCTATGTACAAGGGGGCAAGCTCTGTGAGATATAACCTGGTTGTTGCATTCTCCTGCAGACCCTGACCCACCACAAGTGACAGAACTCCCTCCAAAACTGGGTCCCAGTTGAACTCTTTGTATTTCATGAAGCAAATACCAAACTCCCAGTGCAGCAGCACGAAACACCACGAAAAGTGGAGGATGAAAAAATGGCTTCACAGTCCACACGGGGAGACACTTAGCACCCAGTGGCCACAGTTTACCTACAAAGAGAAAATTCAGCACTGCTGCCTTATGTTCATTAGAATACAAGAAACCATGTCCTCCAGGTCACATAGATTCAAACCCATCTTTGATGGTCTCACTAGAAAGGAAGCTAAAGCTCCTTACAACAACATATATTTCAAGTGCCCAACCTCAGAGGAAGTTCCTCAAGAAGTCTTTAGGCCGTCAGAGCTCCATGTTTTTGGAATGTTAATTGTTAGACCACGACACAAGAAAAGACCACTGACTCTAATTAAAATCATATTAAATTAATCTTATTATTTCTACCTTTCATGCTGCCTCCCCTCCCAAAACAGCCGGAACAAGACAGCAACCCCAGCTTTCCTACAGCCCAGCTTTATAGCCCAGAAAGTTACACAAAAGGGGTGTTAAAGATAACAGAACTCTGACAAGCATCACACTAATGGTAGTTTAGGTTTTTTTTGCTGTCCCTACATCAGAATTCAGAGGACCATTAGAGCCTCAGAGAGGGATGTTGTCTGGCCAGAGAAGGCAAATATTTATGATGTGTCACTAAAGTTTCAGAGAGGGCTGCTATCTGGTCAGAGAGCCGGGCATGCGTGAGTTCAAGGCACGGGCAGGCATTTCAAGCAGGTTCAGAATTTGCAGTAATTTATGGTAAAGCCAAAATTACCTTTTCATGGCTTTGTGGCAAGATGGCTCTCAATTTTAATAAAAGATCAGGTTGGGTCTATCATTTCCCCCTTTTCTCTGTGTCCCTTTCAAATCTTTAATAGATTAGGGGAAGAGCACTGAGGAAATTTTAATCCCTCAGGTAAGATTCTCCAAATTTTTAGAACTTACCCAAAACCGATCTCCCTGATTTTACCAGACTTAATTAATTACTTATATTGATAGTCTACTTATCTTTCTCTCCATTGTTGTAAGAAGAGTGGCGTCAATCATTATTTCTTCTTCTGACCTGAGACAGGGTGAAGTGAGTGGGCATGGCGTGAGGGACATGAGTTGCCTTTTATAAGTCAGTTGGGGGACATGAGTTGCCTTTTAGAAGTCATTTCGGATTGAAGTCTGGTTGGGGAAGAACAGGTTGTAAAGTCATCTGGGGATGGGTTCTTCTATGAGAGAAACAAAAACCATGAGTACTGAATAAATGTTGCAGCAGCCGGAACATGTTAGTGTATAGAAGTTCCCTCACCAGTCTTTAATATCCCCAGTTATCAGGACTATCAAATTAATATTTAACTTTTAGTGTTACAGTTGTCCTTCCCCATAAGATACAGTTTAACAATGTTATGTCATCTGATCTTGTAAAATCCTTTTTCTAGTATGACCTCTGCGTCTAATAGAGAAACCTTTAATTCTGTTACTCAGGGCTGGATAATCGTACTAGCAAACACCAAGCCTACCTGTGTTGGTTAGGAATATCTGCAGGCCTTAAATTAAAAATTTCTGCCTCTGGCAGCTCTTCTTGATAGTCTCTTTTTATATGTATCAGGCATTCCAGTCTGAGAATCCTTCTTTGTAGCCTCCAGTCTTACTTATTTTGGGAGGCTAAAATAAAGTGCATACCTTAAAATATTATTATTATTATTATTATTATTATTATTATTATTATTATTATTATTTAAAATGCCCAGGAATGGCTGAATTTTCGTCTTAACTGTCTTTCCAAAGTGTTTAAGATGAAGCAGTCAAACGGACTTTTGTTTCTATCTATTGTTAACAGTCAGCTGAGCTTTATGGGAGTCAATTCTGGAAAAATGAGAGCACATTTTCAATTCTGCTAGTGCCATTTGCGCTAGGTGGGTCCAGGTCTTGCTTGACCATTTATCTTCCCTCAGAAGCATCAGGGATATCTCCTTTCTCTGATGACTCTCCTCTTCATAACAAATGCACTGATTGGCTTTCTGTTCTCCAGTGGTCTCATTAATCTCCCTGATCAGGAGGTTATGTGGCTCAGAGTTGCAAAGCTCTTTAGAGAAGTCCCCTATTCCCTGGATTCAGATTGACTCAGAGGGTAAGAGCCAAATATTGGTTTTCTTGGCCCTTTTCATTTAACTTTAATTTTAAATCCTAATCTTAAACATCCAGCAAATTAATTTTAACAGCCTTATATTAAGAGTACTGGACTTTAATGTCTATAACTTTATAATTATCTTTTTATTAATTGGGATCTGTATCATTCTGTCTGTATTGTAGGTGATGACTTATTATCTTGAATAAACCCATGTTGTGTTCTTAAAGCAACACATTTGTAAAACACTAACAGGGAATCTTTAGATAACTTATAAGAAAATTTCAACTAAAATTAACAAAAGTAAAAATACTTAGTTCGTGTAATAGCTACCCTAAATTTTTTGGCTGAGTATTACATTATATCCCCTGTTTGAGATCCTAGGAATCTTGACATTTTTTATGTTTTTAACATAACTTTAAAGAAATATTATCTGACGTACTTGTTTCATAGTCATTCTCACATATAGTAAGATGGGACACACAGCCTTATCTCAGGTAAGGCAGGGCTCTTTATAAATCTTAAGCATTTTAGTTCTAAAGCTGATCTTTATTTTTTTTTGTTTGGGGGTCTGGGAAGATCTACTCCTTAAGAAACTAATAGTTCATACTCAGGATTGGTTTTTGGTAGGAAAAATTATGATAAACATGGATTATTAGAATTACTTTATAATTTGGAAGGGTTTCTAGAAAACAGTATACCAGATCTGTAAGTTTCTATGTGAGGAGCCTCTAGGTCATTGTGGTGTTTGTGAACTTCCATTTTAGTGTACTGTGGCCAAGGTCAAAATGTACAGACAGTGAAGGTGTAACCCATCAACTTCATCTTCAGACACTTGCAAAATAGTTCCCAATTTCAGGTTTGGCTCTATGAGCAAGTGAATGTGCAGGTTGAGGGCTCAATCATTGGTTTTAAGAAGTATATGAACCTCTCATCAGATGATGCAGAAGAAATTGATTTAAAACAAAGTAAAGAACAGAACTGGGTCACTGTGTACCAAAAGGAGATAATATTACTCTGCTACCAAGTGTCTCTAACTAGAAATGATCAATGAAGTCATGAATTATTGAGAAGGCAGTTTTGTTTTTTTAGGTGTTTTTGTTTAGGAGTGTAATCCTAAAGTATTTGTTTATATTGCTTTGATTACCCTTTTGTTATTACCAGATGACAATAATGGTATGGGGTTGTTTTTATTAAAAAGTAAAAATTAAAAGCAACATTGACAAAGTTTACATAAATTGTTTGTGGTCTCATGAACATTAGCTAACACCATATGATATCACATTTAAAACATGAATTAAAGAAAGCCTGAAAGTTTTCAACTTTTACATAGATTAGGCTCTCATTAACTTAAAAATACATTTAAATTGTTCCACAATGTAAAAAGTAACATAAAACTTTACATATCTTATTGATAACAGGTAAATAAATCTCCAATATATTTTTTTACCATACAACTTCAGAACACGAGCTTGATATAATGCTCTTTTAAAGTTTCTACCTTACAGACTTGCATACCTGTAAGATATGAAAACATTAATAGCATCACAATTACATTGATGTTTCTACATTAACCAAGTTTAGCTTTTAAAGAAATGGCAGTACAATGCTCTAAAATAACAGTTCTGATTTAATAAGTTTTTTAATTTTTATGGTTCCTTGCTCTAGAAAAAATAAAACTTAATAAACACAATGTTATGGGTAAACTTATGTTTCAAAAAATTTTTGTCTCATTAACACATGACTGATTTTTAAAACCTTATATAGAGTTTAGTAAAAACTTATACAGACCTTAGTAAATGAATCAGATTTCTAACAAAAGTACTCACGAATGAGTAATCCCATATCAAATTTACTTTACTTATTTATCAAAATATTAGAGAAATGTATTGAACAGTGTAAACCATTTTTATGTTGAAGAAAATGTTCTAGAACCAAGGCACATTAGACGTTTTGTAGATATTAATATTTTATTAGATTTTTGAACACCTAGAAAAATTTGTAAGCTTAAATTTAAAAACATTTATTTTTATCTGTTTATCCGATTTAAATTGAAACATTTAAACCACGTGAACTAAAGATCTTTGGATCCACTTTTTAAAATTTGTTTTTATGAGCACTTTTTTTAATGAGCGCTCCTTATATATGTTAATTTGTGTATCATATATATGATATACGGATATATGTCTATATAGACAGACAACACATAACAAAATTGTGCACACATAATAATAGTAAAGGCCTTGTAGTTTTTCACAGGTTAAATATCTATTGCAATGTTTCAAAAAGTCCACAGTTTGTCAAAGATAGAACTGATCAGAAAAACATTAACCTAGGTCTGTATGCTCAGAATCATGAGCTCAAAAATAATAAAGTATCTAAGGAAAACAATAAGAGTCCTAGAAAAAATGACTGGCCAGTAATTAGTAAATACCATACAATTTACTTTTTTTTTTCCGTTAGGCATCAAATCAGTCTCCTACTAAGCTTGCAGGCTTTTTTCATTTGCATTTCAACATGAGTCATGGCTGAGGTCTGGAAGGAGCAGGAAAAAAATGCTATTCTGAGCAGACACCTCAGGCCTAAGGCATATTAACCATAATTTTCCAGTTGGGGTGTTGAAAATTATGATACAAGTTCAAGATACAATTCACAAAATTTTATGTCTTTACATCTTATTTTGTCAACAGATACCATACTATGGTTTACTATCCTTGTCCAAATTAATGCACTGGTACACACAGTGACATTTTCTCTGGCTACCGAATTCAAAATTGGTTAAAAAAAAAAGTGAATGATTGGGAAGTTACTTGCCAACTTGGAAGTAGAGTTCTTCAGTTTTCCATCCTAAGTATTTAAGTTCTCTGGCATGAATTACCTGAAATCTTAAACTAAACAATGACCTAAACCCGACTTTTAACTGCAAGATTGTGAAATGCTTCAAAAACCCATTCAGATACCAGTTTTTTTTATGATAAAACATCATCATTTAGACACACATTCAGCTAAGATCATTCCCAAGAAAAAATTTATAATATCAACACATTATTGCACCTGTCTTAAAGGACCAGAAACAAAGACACAAGACAGACAGAAAGGAGGTAGAGACTATGGTTGTCAGACAGAATCCTTTAAACCAGAGCAGATAAGAGAAAAAATCTACTACACCAGTGGCACCCAGGGGGGGACCAGATGTTTTAACAGAGGGGCAACCTGAAATGTAAAATAAAGTGTCTATATGGTGACTTTACTGAATTTAGTGTCCCCTTTTTCTTTTTCTCTTTTTTAACAAGACAGAGGTGGCATAATACTTACAGTGCACGGAAGGAAGGAGGGTATTCCCTGAATCAACAGAGCTTTGGCAGCTGCTGGGGGTCCCTCAGTCCCTCCTTTTACTTACAGTATTAGCTCCTCTGGTTCAGTTCCACCCCAAGCAAGCTCCATCTCCTAACATTTCAGTAGACAGCTCTCACAAAGTTCTGGGGCGGACGGGGGGTACCAATATGTAACTTAAAGTTCGGTTCCTGACCTAGAAGCCAATTTATACCAATTAAATAATGAGGAATGGGTTCTGAGAAAAAGAAAAGGGGAGGCTAATTGCTTTGCTAACAAAGGAGAAACACAGGGGACTCTGCCAAATGTTGTGACTCTCTTGATCTGGAGGGACAAGGGGTTTTAAAGGAGTTTCACTTGTTAACCTGGGAGATACTCAGTTCTTAGGTCCCCAGCAGGCATTGCCCTCTGCAATGGTTGTGCTCCAGGCAGCCAGCTAGGGGCTTCTATCATCCTGCTAAACAAAGGGGGGTAAAGTTCATCGCAGTTCCTTAAAACACAGTTCAAACGGGTGTCAGGCTTACTCTCTTTATTACCCATTTTCACGTCCAATATCCTTAAGTTTTTACAACCAAAATCACACAACAAAATGAACAAAAGCAAACAAACAAACAAACAAAAAAATAGAATGGAGAACAAAACACACCACACACACACAAAAAGAAAAACAGAAACCCGGCGCCTAAACAGAAAAACAGTGGTACAGTGCAACATCTTGCTAAAGCTCCAGGGTAGGAGCGCGTGCGTGCCCGTCGGCACCTCTCTACACTTCCAGAGGAATTTCCTACAGAACAGAACAGAGGACAGAACGATTCTTGTTACTGTCCTGGACAGGAGTATATGTGAGCCTCCCCAGGCCACATCTCTGTCATCAGAAGAGATCTCCCTTAACCGGATATCAGATGTTATAAAGGCGCCACTTACCTATGGAGGCCTCCTCCATCAGGTGCTTGCTAATAGTTTTAGTGCAGAGGTTCACTGCAATGCTCCCGGGACTAAAGGCTCTCTTTCTAATATAGAGAAGATGGACCATACCAGGCCTGAGTGGAGAGCTGTTCCTTGGTGCCTATGGTTGATATACCATCCTAATTTGCAAAAGTGCCACAGAATGTAGGGTCAGCCTCCTTTTCATGGTACTCTTGGAAGCAACTGTTTGGACAAAGTGGTTGCCAAGGCAGTGACCTCATTCAGTTCCTGAAGGATGCGACCTCACCTCACTTCCTTGGTAATGGAACTCTCTGAACTTGGGATCCAGGAAGCCAGGCACACAGAGCCAATCCCAGTCCCAGTCCTAGTGGTCTCACTTGCTTCGATTTAGCAAGGACAGAGTCAGTCTTTCTTGGTACCTACTGATGTGAGGATGGCCAAATGCCAGGAAAACTCTGAAGAGGGGCCTTTTTTGAAAAAGCAGGTAGTGGCTCACAGCTGGCTCCTGACCACTTCACAGAGTTGGACAAGGAGACCAGATCTGAAACAGGACAGGCCATATCGGGGAAACACAGTATGACCCAGCAGTCAGAGGACACTCTGGAGAGTGAGAGATCTACTTGGGGGAAGGAGGTGACTTTGTGGGTGTGGATGTGTGTTTGTGGTTTTGTCTCATGTTCAGAGAATAGGTAGGAAAGTCGGTTTGTTTGGTTTGGAGTGAACTGTTTCTAGTAAGTTCTTGGACAAGGTGAGTGTTTCTATGTCTGTGTATCCCACTGTGTCCGTGGTTGTAGACATTAGAAAAGAGAATGCATCAATGGATGTTTCCTGTCTATTAGAAAGCTTCCCAGCATTCATCCTGCCCAATTAATGAATACTCTAGGGCTTGCCTTATCAATGGGCAACACCGGCTATCTTCCTAAGTTCCTGTTTTCTTCCTGAATTCTGGCCACTCTCCAGAATAGACTCATGCTTTTGTGTCCACGATATGTAGCAACTCCAAGCACCGTGACATGGACATGTACTGGATAGCTGAAGGAATTGGCAAGAATCTCAGAAAACTCAGATACCAGTGTGACCAGGATAGTCTCAGTGGAGAAACCCTGCAATTGGCCTTTTTATTCCCTATTGTTCTGTTGCCCTGAATGTCAGGAAGGTCTTTGCCTCAGGCCACGCCTTCGAGATTCCTGAAGAAAAGAGTTTTCAAACGGAAATGAATGGGCATCACCTGTGGCTGTTTGCTTAATTCCTTTGGAAAGGGATGTGTCTGAATCAGCCCTTTGGCCCTGTGTGAGCCTAGAGCTTAGATTCTCAGCACCTGATGGATCGTAAGAAAGATCCCATGTGTGGATCCAAATCAAAATGGCCAAAAATCAGTCATTGTGGATGAAGTCTCTCGCATTCCTCCATAAGGTTCTTAACCTCCCTCAAGTGAGAATAGGGATCCAATGGGTCAAATGAGTTATTCAAAGCCCTGCAGATGCTAGCCCATAGGTTCTTGGGTTTTCTTATGAATCCAATTCAAATAAAGAATCTAAACCGACAGTCAGTAGGCCTCAAATTGGAGAACAGAGCTGTGTTAACGGCAGGCATATTTGATCACTCCTGGTTCACAGGAAGGGTTTCCAGGCCACCCTGACTTTTGGTAAATGAGGGGAAAGGGAGCTTACTTGGGACACTGTCTTGTGCTGCGCCTCTCATGGAATCCTCCTGCCAGAAGTTATGATGAGTGTCTATATGGAAGAAGATGAGTGTCATGTGAGAGTGTTTTGGTTTTAACTGCGGTCATTTGTGTGGAAGTTGGAAGAGATAACTGGGTCCAACTTCGCTTGCACTTTGGTGTGATTCCCCTTAGAGACTGTGTTTTGGAACTGACCTCCGAGAAGGTACAAGGTCCTATGACATTGTATATCCATATTTCTGGGACATCTCTACAGAACGTAATTCAATGCTAAGTATACCAATCAAGGGCCAAATGAACTTCTGGACTTCAAATCTTAACTAGATTTCTGTTTTCATATTTATATTGAAAGGTTAATAAAATAGATACTTGTCATTTCCTGTTTTTCTGTATGCTTAACAAAACAACATTGAAATCTTGAGAACTGTTTACTATTCTTGTTCCCAGAATGTGCTGTCCCAAACTGCCAAACTGCAGAATGTACTCCGTCAACCAGTTGCTCGCAAACTGACACTCGCCATTACCCATCAATAAATTTCTCTCCCTGCCCTCTCCAAGAAAAATATATAACCATTTCTTAAGCTGTTCTCAGGGCTCTCTGCTCTGTTCAAGTGATCTCTGAGCCCTTCATGCCGGACTCCCAATAAACCCTTTGCTGTTGCATGAGACAGTCTCTTAGTGGTCTCTGCCGCAGATGCTCGCCCAACCTTTACATCTGGTGGCCCTAGCAAGATCCGGAAGCTGCAGACAAAATACCCCCAACGGGCTCCTCTGGGGGTAAATAAGGCCCATCTTTCTCGTTTCAGGCTTCAGGTTAGGGTATGGCAAAACGGCTATTGGTAAAGAGCGTGAGCTCTCTCCCATGGTGGCTGACACACATGTCACAGAGCCACAGGCCATGTCCCTGGGGGATAGACTCGGAAAATCGTGGAACAATAGTCTCCTCGACTCAGTGATATTTTGTTTCTGATTCGATATTGCCAGCCCTTCAGGTTTTGCCGACTAGTCAGTCCTGGTCTCAGTATTGGACGTCCATTGCCTGTCTTTATTGTCTTGTCTTGTCTGTGTTGTGTGTCGTTCCTTTCGGTGTCTGTGTATATTTCATTATGGGACAGATCATTTCAATGCCTCTGTCCCTGACCCTTAATCACTGGACCAAAATCTGCTTAAGGGCTCAGAATCTTTCTTTTTCAGTAAAACGCCAGACCTGGCAGATTCTGTGTCTCAGAATGACCCACCATTGCAGTCGGATGGCTCCTAGAAGGATCTTTCAACTTTGCACTTATTTGAAAAGTCCGAGATATTGTCTTTCAGCAGGTGCCACATAGACATCCAGATCAACAGCCATATATCTTAACTTGTCAGTACCTCTACAAATCTCCTCCTCCATGGGCCAAGCCTTTCCTTGTCCCTGCACCTGCTCCTACTCCTTCCCCCACGATTCTATCTCAACCTCTCTGCTCCTCCTCCTCCTCCACCCTCTGTTCTCCCTGAGTCTCAAGACTCTACTGGACTCACCACCCCCTCCTTATCATCTGCCCTCGTCTCCCAACCCCTAACACCCTCTAAGTGATTCCCCTTCTGCTGACTCAGCCTCTCCACCATTCGAGGAAGCTAGGCTGGCCCAGCGTCATCCAGATGACTGTCCCGCGGCACACACAGCCCCTCCTTCCCTGGAGGAAGCTGGCCCGGCTAAAAGAACTCAGAGAACTCACCGACGTTTTCACACCTGCCTACTTGAGGTGACTGCCAACACCACCTAGCGACTCTCTTCATGACAGAGCAATGAGAGAAAAATCTCCTGGAATGTAGAAAAAAATATCCTCAGACCTGATGGGCGACCAACACAACTTCCCAACATAATCAAAACTGGCTTCTCCTTAAACCCACCCAACTGGGACCCCAACACCTTTGAAGATAGGGAGCATCTGTTCAATTATTGCCAGGCTCTAACAGCGGGTCTCCAAGTGGCCGCTGGGTGACCAACTAATTTGGCCATGGTAAGAGAAATTATTCAAAGGCCTGATGAATCTCCATTTATGTTTCTAGAGAGAATCATGGAGGCATATAAGAGATATACTCCTTTCGATCCTCAGGCAGCAGATTAAAAAGCATCTGTCACGATGGCCTTAATTGAGCAAGCTGCCATGGATATTAAAAAAAAAATTAAAAGAGAGATTTTGTCAAAGAAGCCAAGAAAGTATACTATAAGAGAGAAACAGGGAGAAAGAAAGGGAGCAAAGGGAGGATGAGAGAACCAAAAGACAGACTAAGGCATTGACTAAGGTCCTGATCACAACAAGAAAGAGGCCAGAAATTAAGACATAGGGTGACAGGAAGGGCCCATGCCAGAGGCCACCCCTGGCCTCAGATCAGTGTGCCTACTCTAAAGAAAAAGGATACTGGGCCATAGAGTTCCCTATAAAGAGACAGCCACGCCAGCTGTCCATTCTGACTCTGGAGGATGACTAAGAAAGTCAGGGCTCAGAACCCATCCCCTAGCTCAGGGTAACTTTTGAAGTGGAGGGGACTCCATTAAACTTTGAAGTGAATACAGGAGCAGTATACTCAGCCCTTAAGGCCCCATTGGGCCCTCTATCAAATAAAAGGTCTCTAGTTCAAAGGGATGATGACAGTAAATATCAGGCTTAGACAACTAAGAGGACCATGGACCTGGGGAAAGGAAAAATCCATCACTCCTTCCTAGGAATCCCAGAATGCCTGGACCCATTGATGGGCAGAGATCTGCTCATCAAGCTCCGGGCCAAAATAACTTTTAACCATGAAGGCCCCCAAATGAAATTTCTAAATACTTCAGCAAAAACTCCTATAGTCACGGCTTTAACTATATTAGTAGAAGATGAACATCCACCATTCACATGCCCCAAGTCTGATCAAACAGGCAAGCTACCCCAAAAATGGATAACAGATTACCCAGATGCCTGGGCAAAAACTGCTGGGTTAGGCCTGGCCGTGAAACAATCTCCAATAACAGTGGAGTTAAAAACCTCAGTCTCCCCAGTCAATGTCAAATAATATCCTCTAAGCAAAAAAACTAAAGGTGGGATAAGGCCCCATATTCAGAAATATCTGGCATTAGGGGTCCTAAGGCCCTGTCAATCGGCCTGGAACACTCCCCTGCTACTAGAAAAAAAAAGCCAGGGACCGGGAACTATCGCCCCATTAAAGAGCTAAGAGAGATCAACAAAAGAGGGCAGGACATTCACCCCACGGTACCTAATCTGTACAATCTGCTTAGCACTCTGAACCCTGAGGGGAAATTATATACTGTTCTGAACTTAAAAGATGCTTTCTTTTGCTTGCCTCTGCATAAAGATAGTCAGTTGCTGTTTGCTTTCGGGTGGGTAGACCCAGAAACCAAAACGTCTGGTCAACTAACTTGGACTAGACTCCAACAGGGGTTCAAAAACTCCCCCACTCTCTTTGATGAAGCCCTCCACAGAGATCTCAACAACTTCAGAACTACGCACCCTGAATTTACCCAGCTTCAATACGTGGATGTCCTGCTACTGGCAGCCAACACCAAGGAAAACTGTGAGTCTGGGACCCAAGCACTATTATATGAGCT
The DNA here is from genome assembly GCF_048772815.1 of Callospermophilus lateralis. NCBI lineage: Eukaryota > Metazoa > Chordata > Mammalia > Rodentia > Sciuridae > Callospermophilus > Callospermophilus lateralis. The sequence continues at coordinate 53,161 of NW_027510230.1, forward strand.
TGCTCAACTCGGGTATAGAGTTTCGACCAAAAAGGCCCAAATTTGCTAGCATGAAGTAATCTTCCTGGGCTATTCCCTTAGGGGCAGTAAACGATGGCTCACTGAGCCCAGAAAACAAACCATTATGTAGATACCACCCCCATCTTACAGCAGACAACTCAGAGAATTTCTTGGGACTGCTGGCTTTTGCAGGTTATGGATGCCTGGGTTTGCGTCCTTAGCTGCTCCATTATACCCGCTGTTAAAGGAAGATGCCCAATTCCAATGAAACCCTGAGGACCAGGAAGTTTTTGATAACATCTAAGGACACTGACACTGAACGCCTCAATTTCACTGAGCTCAGCCTGCAATTAGAGCAAGCCCTACACTACGTTAAAAATGTACATCAACTCACTCACCTTGGTTCAAAGAAACTGCAGGCATTACTGTAAGATTAAGAACAGAGTTTTCCACTAACCAACTCACAGTGAAAGGAAATAACTGAACGGGTAACAAAAGCCTGTCGGGTCCGTCAATTGGGTAATGCTTACCCTTCCAAGTTTCCTAGAGGAAAGCACCTATGAGGAACCAGACCAGGACAATTCTGGGAAGTGGACATTACTAAAATTAAGCCAGCAAGGTATGGATTTAAATATCTCCTAGTCTTTGTAGATACATTTTCAGGATGGATTGAAGCCTTACACACACACACACACAAAAAAAAAAAAAAAAAAAAAAAAAAAAAAAAAACGGCGCAAATGGTTTTCAAGAAGATCCTGAAAGATATTTTTCCAAGATACGATCTGCCTAATGGACTGATAATGGACTGGTTTTCATGGCCCAGGTAAGTCAGGTGTTAACCAGGACCCTGTGGATTAATTGGAAGTTACATTATGCTTATATACCCCAGAACTCAGGACAGGTAGAAAAAATAAATGGAACCATTAAAGAGACCTTAACTGCCCCCTTAGGGACCTGGTGACTATCTCTCCACCCAGACATTTTTCAGCTCAGTATAGGTCTTTCCTATTGAGACATGCCTGATGAAGAGGATCTCACTAAAATTCCATTAAATCCCTTCCGTACCATAGATAATTGAAACAAACATTATGGATGCAGGGACACGCGAGCCAGATGCAGGTTGGCTAGCCTATATTACTATGTATGCCCGGCAGACTATCAAAGCGACAAACAGCCATGGCTGTGTGGGGGAAAAGCCGACTTCTTGTGTAAGTCATGGGGATGTGAGCATACAGGGACTGCCTGGTGGAACCCAAACTCCTCATCAAATTCAGTACACAGCATTGGCCATATTACCAATTAGACAACCAAAAACTATGGCCCCCAGAGGGTTCTCTAGATCCTCAAATTCTGCATGACATTTTTAACTTCGGCAAGTGCTCAAAAGGGGGAAATTCCCCTATGTGGAATCCTTTTTCCTCCTTCGCTCACATCCTGTACTATGCTTCCCCAATAGTTCCTCACCCTCAGCCTTCTGCTCTAGACTCTCTGCTTTCACTCCCACCTCAGCAACCTGATTTCTCCCCTCCAATTACTAGATCAAAAACCCAAACCTCCGCTGGATCTCAGAACATTGCCCCCTTGCTGAGGAAGCAGGTACCGAGGTACCCCTCCACCCACTCCTCTCTTTTCCTGTCAGTGTCTGCACTAGGTCCCACCAAGTCCTCTAGTAAGCTTAGCCAAAGCTCAAACCAGCTGAGAAGAGCCCTCAGACCCCTATCCAAGATGTAATGAAAATGACCTTTAAAGTTGATTTGTCATCACTGAAAACAGGTTTCTAAGAATTTAAAGTCCCTCACAGGCTTTTTGGAATACTCACTCCCGTCTTCCCCTCTGCTCTACCTGTTCTACTGCTCAAGTTTTTGTTCTAGGAAAATCCCAAACCCCTTTCCCATTATTCTTTGGCATCTCTCCTTCCTCATTCTTAGATCCATGGAGCTGCACTAAGCATCGCCTTCCCTGTCATCCCCCTCTGTACCAGGTCCACAGAAATGTCTTAAATGACCTTCTCCAGAAGTCTTTACCAAGGCTTACTTTAGGGCTTTCAGCAAAAGAGTCCCTCTGAAAAAGTTCAATGGAGATAAACTTCCACTCTTCATGTTGCCCTGTTCTACTTGGCCACTGGCTGGAAAAATCACCACCCCTAAGCTAGACATCGCCTTACCAGTTTTTCACAAAATATGTGAACAAGGACTCTGGCCTTGAGCTGGGGCTTCAGAGAGATTGCTACATTTCTAAGATAAAAAAGTTACCAACTGGGCTCCATGGTCACAGCTGGCAAGGAGGAAAAAAAAGAGACAAAAAAGCTCTTCCATTCCAAGGTGTAATTGAAAAGTTAACGTGCACAGAACAGAGGAAAAAAAACAGAAACAAAAACTGATTTGTGTGAATTTCTGCAGACTGTGAACTTCTGAGCCCCTTCCCTTACATGTTGGGTACAAATACTAAAACTACCAAAACTTGGGGTTCAGGGGATTAATTGATTACAACAGAAGCAATGCCCTCTCAATACGGATGCAAACAAATAAAACTCCTTTCCTGTCTTTGGTGCTATCTTAGGTGCCTTTCCTTGTCCGTCTCTACAACAGTATAATTCTATACACTTTAACATTATTTATGTTTTCATAAAGTGGTCAATAGTTGCGATTAATTATGTAATGATGCAGATGTTTTCCAGAGTGCTCTATCAGGACGCAGGTTCATTTAAAGATCAAATAGGGGGGGCATACAACCCGGTTCCACCGGGAACCTGTATCCCTCACTTTAGCCATCCTATTAGGAATAATAGTTGCTGAAGGGGTGGGCACAGGAACAACTGCCCTAGTCCATGAGACACAACAAAGACACAATTAGAAGCAGAAATAGACCAAAGCTTAAAGACATTAAAAACCGACATCACAGCTTTACAGGAATTTTAACCTCTCTCTCTCTGAAATTGTTTACAGAGCAGGCGAGTGTTGGACCTCCTCTTCATGAGAGAAGGGTGCCTTTTTGCTTGCATTGAGGAAAGAATGATGTTTTTTATGCCGACAATACTGGAGTTGTAAAAGAATCTATGAGTAAATTAAGAAAATTACTTGAAGAGTGTCAAAGAAAGACAGAGGCCCCCAAAGGGAGGTTTGAGTCTTGGTTCACATAGTCCACCTAGTTAACTACACTTTTATCCACCCAGGCTAGTCCATTAATAATTCTCATATTATTGTTAACTGTAGGACCCTGTTTGCTCAACCATGTAGTTTCTTTTCTCACCCAAATTGAACCTGTTATTAACCCTAACCATACACTGTTCTCTCAATCTAATTTTACAGAAGAGCGGGGACAGAGTTGGTCTTAAAATACAGGAATATAGAGGATCTTCCACCTGCTGAGAACCTCAAAGGTCCTTGAAGAAATGATCCCTGGAGAAGATGTTTTCAACTATGAAGGACCTGAGAGAGCAAAAGTCTTCCATGGCAAACAACCTGCTCATGATGAAGGGATGTGTCTGAATCAGCCACTCTCTTCTTAATGTAGAGAAGATGGACCAAAGCAGGGATGTGTTGAGAGCTGCTCCTGCGTGCCAATGGGTGACATACCATTCTAACTTGTGAAAGTGTCACAGAAAGTAGGGGCAGCCTCCTTCTCATGGGAACCATGGAAGCAACTGTTAGGACAAAGTTGTTGTCAAGGCAGTGACCTCATTCAGTTCCTAAAGAAAGTGACCTCACCTAACTTCTATGGTGATGTAACTCTCTGAACTTGGAATCCAGGAAGCCTGGCACCCAGAGCCAGTCCCAGTCCCAGTCCCAGTTGTCAAACTTATTTTGATTTACCAAGGACAGACTCAGTCTTTCTTGGGACCTACTGATGTGAGGATGGCCAAATGCAAGAAAAGCTATGAAGAGGGGGCTTTCCTGAGAAAGCAGGCATTGGCTCACCACTGGATCCTAAAAACTTCACAGAGTTGGCCAAAAAGACCAGATTTGAGAAAGAACAGGCCATTTCCTGGAACATAGTATGGCCCACCAGTCAGAGGACTCTCCAGATAGTCACAGACCTACATGGGGGAAGGAGGTGCCTTTGTGATGTGGGTGTGAGTTTGTGGTTTTGTCTCATGTTCTGAGAATAGGTATGAAAGAAGGTTTGTTTTTTTTTGGAGTGAACGGTTTCTAGTAAGTCGTTTGACAACGCGAGTGTTTCTATGTCAGTGTATCCCACTGTGCCCATGGTTGTAGACATTAGAAGAGAGAATGCATCAATGAATATGTCCTGTCAGCTAGAAAGCTTCCCAGCATTCATCCTTCCCAATTTATTAATGGACTGCAGCTTGCCTTATTGATGGCAACACTTACTATCTTTCTAAGATCCTGTTTTCTTCCTGAATTCTGGCCACTCTCCAGAATAGGCTCATGGTTTTGTGTTTAAGATATGTACAACCACGAAGCTCTTTGAAATGACCATGTACTAGATAGCTAAAGGGAATGGCGAGCATCTCAGAAAACTCAGATATCAATGTTACCAGTAAAGTCTCAGTGGAGAAACCCTGCTTGGGGCCTTTTGATTACCTAATCTTCTGTTGCCCTGAATGTCAGGAAGGTCTTTTCCTCAGGCCACCACTTTGTGAAGCCTGAAGAAAACAGTTTTCAAATGGAAATGAATGGGTATTACCTGTGGTTCTTTGCTTAATTGCTTTGGAGAGGATGTGTCTGAATCAGCCTATTTGCCCTGTGTGAGGCTGTGGCTTAGATTCTCACCTTCTGATGGATATAAAGAAAGATCCCATGTGTACATCCAAGACCAAAATGGCCACAGAGCAGTCCTTGTGGATGAAGTCTCTCGCCTTCCTCTGTAACTTTCCTGAACTCCATCAAGTCAGAATAGGGATCCTTTGGGTCAAATGAGATCTTCAAAGCCCTGCAGAGGCTAGCCCATGGTTGCTTGGGTTTTCTCAAGACTCCAATTTACATAAAGAATCCAAACCCCACAGTCAGTTGACCTCAAATTGAAGAAGTGGAGCAGTATTAATGGGAGGCCTATTTGATCTCTCCTGGTTCACAAGAAGGGTGTCCATGCCACCCTGAATTAGGCAATTTAGGTGCAAGAGAGCTTATTTTGGACACGGACTTGAGCTGTGCCCCTCATGGAAAACTCTAGCCACAGGTTATTATGTGTGTCTATATGGAAGAAGATGAGCGCCACGTTGGAGTGTTTTTGTTTAAATTGTGGTCATTTGGGTGGCGGTTAGAAGAGATGACTTGGTTCACATGTTTTTGAACTCTGGTGTGATTTCCTTAGAGACTGAGTTCTGCAACTGAACTCAGAGAAGTATTGCCATGAATAGTGTTGAGATTTTAGGAAGCCAGGCATGAGTGTCGCCCTTGGAAACTGAGTTCTAGGCCCAGGGTGGCTTTCCACAGAGCACTGGGCCTCTCAGCCAGGATACCACATGATTTTTTTCTGAAAGACTTGGCACCCATCGTTGAGAGTCAAAACTCATATGGACCTCACATTGTAGAGCTAAATGAGCTAAACATCATGTGATCTTTTCACCATTCTTTGGGAAGCCTTACCTGTGAGTGTTCTCAAGAGCTTTCACTGAAATGAGCTTCCTAACCATTTAATGGTTCCTGAATGAATTGAAACTCACAGTGCCTCCATCTTCATCCTTGAAAAATTGCTAGATAAATGCCATGAAATTTTTGAAATTCCCATCACCAGGTGGCACTGGAGAACCTTTGGATGACCTGTTGCTGGTCATGAATATTTCAGTGTCTTGTTTTACTGGGTTTCATGTAAATGGTGTAGAACAGAGATGTCAGTAAGTTGGACTCTGTTGAGTAGTGGGCCTAGAGCAGTGTTGGGCAGGTATGTGATAAAACATCTGTGATGGGGCCATGTGGATCTGCCATTGGCTTCCAAATGGCTTGTGACTGACATGGAACAGCCAGCAGAACCTTCTGTGTAAAGGCAACTTGTTATATGGAGCGATTTCAGGATATTGTTCAGAATCAGGTTGCTATGGTCAAGGGGTCAAGCTATGTGGGATAGAAGCCTGGTTCTTGTATCATCCTGCAGACCCTGATCCACCACACGTGACAGAACTCCCTCTTGCACTTTGTTGCAGTTGAACTCCTTGTATTTCGTGAAGCAAATACCAAACTCCCAGTGCAGCAGGAAGAAACACCACGAAATGGAGGATGACCATATGGCTTCACAGTCCACACTTGGAGACACTAAGCCCCAGTGGCCACAGTTTACCTACAAAGAGAGAATTCAGCACTGCTGCCTCGTGTTCATTGTAAATTAAGAAACTTTGTCCTCCTGGTCACATAGATGCAGACCCAGCTTTGAGGGTCTCACTACAAAGGAAGCTTAACTCGTGACAACAACCTATATTTCAGTGCCCAACCTCAGTGGCAGTTTCTCAAAAAGTTTTAGGCAAGCAGAGCTCCATGTTTGTGGAGTGTGTACCCTGTCCTTATTTTTGGAAACTCCTATTCCACCTCCAAGTTTGTGCACTCTTGAGCATTTTCCATTCCAAAAATGTAATCACAGATTTTGTAACTCTTCTCCTCTAATTGTGTCTTACTTGGGGCGAAGGTAATGTCAAGGCATGGTTCTGGATGAGACTGGGAAGATTTGTTGTAGCACATATTTGCATACACATTGGATTAATTTTCCTATTTTCCATTCGAAATTATGAATCCCTGACACTAACCCATATTCTACTAGACTCTGACTACTAATCCTAAAATGATGGAGAAAAATAACCCAAACAGTACATAAGTACATGCAGTTCAGAGTTCGACTTGCCATTTGCATGATAAAGGGTAGGTGTTATAAATTTAGTCAATTTTTAATTGAAATAGTTCTCCATGTGTTTTCAAAGTTAACAAATATGTGAATTACTGTCTCCCATTCTCTGGAGCCTATTCAGCACATGTATTTTTATATGCACAAATAGAATCCTGCGTGATATCACACGTACATTCTTGTGAGTTACATGACTTAGCAGATACAAAGTGTGAGAAGTGACCACTCCTCCTAAACCCTGTTGGAACTGAAAATTCAACCTATGGGTGAGCTTCCCAGTAGAACAACATTATACATAAACCCATGTTCAGTAAAATTAATGTTTTTGCATCTTTATGGTATATATTTCATGATGAATTTCGATTGGCATATATATTGCTACTTATTAATGTCTCTGTTCGTGTGTGTGTGTGTGTGTGTGTGTGTGTGTGTGTGTGTGTGTGTATATATATATATATATATATATATATATATATTCTCCAGATTTTTAAAAATATGAAATATATGTGTCTTATATACAATCCCTAAATTCATTCATGTTCATGTATGTGGATTAATAATCAACTTTTCACAAGATTATTCTTAGAAATATTCATCCACCCGAAATACATATTTGTTTCCTAGTACTGAAAACTAACTTCAGTGAAAGGTGCATACAAATCCTAATATGTCTACATTAACTGACCCAGTTTAACATCAATGCATGTAGGTTACTATGGAACATGATGTGTATTTTGACGTTAATTTTTATTCCACACTGGTACATTACTATTCCTTCAGTTTATGTACATCATAGAATATATATTTTATTCACTAGTTAACAAATTTATAGGCATTTGTTTCACTTTCAATCACTTCCTGCTCCAGAACACATGAATTTCTCTACGTTTCTTCAGTGGTCTATTCATGAGACTTTTTTTCCAAATACATTTTTTTCGATTTCCATAATCAATTTTGAAACAAAACTCACAAACCCTTCATGATAAACCATAACCCTAAGATGATCATTAGATATATAACTGGTTGGAATGAATGATTGTATATCAATATAACATTTCTTATATATTTTCAGATATCTATTCAATCCATTATTTAAAGTGGATCCAGTTATATTATTTATTCACAGTATGGTCTATTCATGCATTATGTGTATATTCATAGAAACAGGGTACACATCTTTGTACGACTATACTAATTTATAAGTCTTCAAAATATTGCTCCAAGAAATGGTGGAAGAAATACTCATGTCACCTGATCTACATACACATTTTATCACAGAAATATTCTGGACACCAAAAGCAAAGGTCACACTTACAATTGTACCAAAGCCTAAATAGAAAGTGAGCATGGATTACTAAAAACATCCATGTCCAGGTTGCCTAATGCTCTCAAATATCAATCCTATTGGTGACTACATATTTGTTTCTTCCTAAGATTATCTATTCAACCTCAAACCTGTTGAAAATGTCTAACCCTATCACACAATTTATACTTTGCTTGATTTCCTAATGTCTCTATTGATATCTGCTTTCCTACATGATTTCCCCAGTTCATCATTGTGACTGACTCTTCACATGTACTGACATTTACATACACTCTCTACCCGAAACCCTATTGCTAAAGAACTTTTGGTCCAAATCCTATACTCACTCTTCTTTCTAAACCTACAGACTACCTTCCTAATCCTACCGACTATCGCTTTTTGACTGGATGTTCTTTTCAACATTCAATCATCCAAAGTACAAGGTCCGATGCCAGTGTATATTGATTTATTTGAGACATCTGTGCAGCACATAACTCAAAGCTAAGTATCCCACTCAAGTCCCCAGTGCCCTTCTGGACTTCAAATCTTACCTAGATTTCTGCTTTCATAGTTATATTTCACATATATACTCTTATAAATATCACAGGTTGCCAATGCCATTATTCATCCCGCAGAATGATTCGTAACCCAAATCAAACCTATTATTAACCTTAACTATACACTGTTCCTTCAATATAACGTACAGAAGAGCAGGGACAGAGTGGGTCTTACAATATAGGAATGTAGATGATCTTCCACCTGCTGAGAACCTAAAAGATCCATGGAGAAATGATCCTTGGAGAATATATAGGCAGCTATGTAGGACCTGAGAGAGCAATAGTCATCTTCCATGGCAAACAACCTGGTCAGGGTGAATTGATGTGTCTGAATCAGCCTCTGTCTTCTTAAAGTAGAGAAGATGGACCAATCCAGGCCTGTGTGGAGAGCTGTTCCTGGGTGCCTATGGTTGATATACCATTCTAACTTCTGAATGTGTCACAGGATGTTGGGGCAGCCTCCATCTCATGGGAACCTTGGAAGCAACTGTTAGGACAAAGTGGTTACCGAGGCAGTGACCATATTCAGTTCCTGAAAGAAGTGACCTCACTTCACTTCCTTGGTGATGTAATTCTCTGAACTTGGGATCCAGGAAGCCAGGCACCCAGAGTCAGTCTCACTCTGAGTCCCAGTGGGCTAACTTGTTTGCTTTTCCCAAAGACATAGTCAGTCTTTCTTGGTACCTACTGATGTGAGGATGGCCAAATTCCAGCAGAGCTCTGAAGAGGGGCCTTTCCTGAGAAAGTAGGTAGTGGCGAACCACTGGCTCCTGACAACTTCACAGAATTGGCCAAGGAGACCAGAACTGAAACAGGACAGGACATTTTTGGGGAACATAATATGGCCCACCAGTCAGAAGACACTCCGGATAATCACAGACCTACTTGGGGGAAAGAATTGCCTTTGCCATTGTAGGTGTGAGTTTGTGTTTTTTTCTGATGTTCTGAGAATAGCTAGGAAAGGTGGTTTGTTTGGTTTGGAGTGGACTATTTCTAGTAAGTCGTTTGACATGGTGAGTGTTTCTATGTCTGTGTATTCCACTGTATCCGTTGTTGTAGACATTAGAAAAGACAATGCATCAATGGATGTGTTGTCTCTACTTGAAAGCTTCCCCGCATTCTTACTGCCCAATTGATGAATGGACTGCAGCTTGCCTTATGGATGGGCAACATCTACTATCTTCTTAAGTTCCTGTTTTCTTCGTGTTTTCCAGCCACTCTCCAGAATAGGCTCATGGTTTTGAGTCCCAGATATGTAACACCACAAGGCTCTGTGACATGGCCATGTACTGGATAGCTTAAGGGAATGGGAGCATCTCAGAAAAATCAGATATCAGTGTGACCAGTAAAGTCTCAGTGGAGAAACCCTTCTTTGGGCCATTTGCTTACTTCTGTTTCTATTACCCTGAATGTCAGGAAAGTCTTTGCCTCAGGCCACCCTGTTGTGTAGCCTTAAGACGACTGTTTTCATATGGAAATGAATGGACATCACCTGTGGCTCTTTGCTTAATTGCTTTGGAATGGAATGTGTCTGATTCAGCCTCTTGTCCTTGAATGAGGTTGTGGCTTAGATTCTCAGCACCTGATGGATCTAAAGAAAGATCCCATGTGATTTCAAAACCAAAATGACAAAAAGAGAAGTCATTGTGGATGAATATTTTTGCCTTCTTGTTTTATGTTCCTGACCTCCATCAAGTGAGAATAGGGATCCTTTGGGTCAAATGAGTCTTTGAAATCCCTGCAGAGGCTAGCCCATATGTGCTTGGGTTTTCTCATGACTCCAAATCACATCAAGAATTTATAGGCTTCAGCCAGTAGGCCTCAAATTGGAGAAGCGGAACACTTTAACAGCAGCAATATTTGATCACTCCTGGTTCACAGGAATAGTGTTCAGGCCACCATGTTTTTAGGCAAATGAGGGGCAAGTGAGCTTATTTTGGACACTACCTTGTGCTCATTGAAACCTCCAGCTAGAGGTTATGATGAGTGTCTACAAGGAAGAAGATTATGGCCCTGTGGGAGTGATTTCATTTTAATTTTGGTCATTTTTGTGGCAGTTGAAAGGGATGACTGGGTCCACCTGGGCTTGAACTCTGGTATGATTTACCCTTAGAGACTGAGTTCTGGAACTGACCTCAGAGAAGTATTGCCATGAATTGTGTTGGGATTTTAGGAGGCCACGCATGAGACTCACTCTTGGAAACTGAGATCTAGGCCCAGGGTGGCTTTCCACAGAGGCCTGGGAATCTCAGCCAGAATATCACATGATTTTATTCTGAAAGACTTGGTAGCCATAGTTGAGAGTCAAAACACACATGGACCTCACATTGTAGACGTCAATTGGCCTGGCTTCATGTGACCTGTTGGCAACTCTTTGAGAAGCCTTGACTTTAGAGTTCTCCAGAGCATTCATTGAAATGAGCTTTCTCAACACTTAACGGTTCCTGAATGAATTGAAACCCACAGTGCCTCTAACTTCATCCTTGAAAACTTGCTAGATAAATACCATAAAATTTTGGAAATTCCCATGACCAGGTGGCACTGCAGAAACGTTGGATGTCCTGTTGCTGATCATGTGTATACCAGAAAGTGCCTTGTTTGACTGGGTTTCATTAAAATGGTGTAGAATACGAGATGCCAGGAATTTGGAGCCTGCTGAGTAGTGGGCCTAGAGCAGTGGTGGGGAGGTGTGTGATGAAACATCATGGTGGGGCCATGTGGATCGGCTATCGGCTTACAAATGGCTTGTGACTGATATGGCGCAGCCCCCATTCCCTTGTATGTAAAGGCATCTTGTTATATGGAGAGGTTTCAGGGCAATGTTCATAATCAGGTTGCTATGGTTATTGGGACAAGCTATGTGTGATAGAAGCCTGGTTGGTACATTCTCCTGCAGACGCTAACCCACCCCACGTGACAGAACACCCTCCAGCACTGTATCCCAGATGAACTTCTTATATTGTGTGAAGCAAGTACCAAATTCCCAGTGTAGCAGCAAGAAACACCACGAAAATTGGAGGATGATCAAATGTCTTCACTGTCCCCACCGGGAGACACTTAGCCTCCAGTGGACACAGTTTACCTACAAAGAGAAAATTGAGCACTGCTTCCTCATGTTCATTGAAATATAAGAAATCATGTCTTCCAGGTCACATAGATGCAGACCCAGCTTTTATGGTCTCAGGACAAAGGAAGCCAAAGCTCATGACAACAACATATATTTCAAGTGCCCAACCTCAGAAGCCGTATTCCAAGAAGTCTTAGGCCAGCAGAGCTCTTTGTTTGTGGAGTGTTTACCCTGTCCTTTACTTTTGGAAACGCCTCTACCACCTCCAAGGTTGTGAACTCCCGAGCATATTCCATTAAATATATGTATTCATAGATTTTCACACTTTTCTACTATAATTGTGTCTTACTTGGGTGAAGGTAATGTCAAGGCATTGTTCTGGATGTGAGTGGGAAGATTTTTGTGTAGCACATATTTACACACACACTGGATTCATTTTTCAATTTTTATTTTGAAATACTGAATCCCTGACACTAACCCATACCCTACTAGACTCTGAATTATGATCCTAATATGATGGTGAAAAATAACCCGAAAAGAATAGAATACAAGCAGTTCAGAGGAGGCATGGTGTATAGTTGGAATTGCCTTTTGCATTATATTTTGTAGGAGTTATAAATCTAGTCAATTTTTTGTTGAAATAGTTCTACATGTGTTTTTAAAATTAACAAATATATGAATCCCTGTCTCCCTTTCTCTGTAGCCTATTCAGCACATGTATTTTTATATGCACATATAGTATCCTACCTGATATCACTCGTATACACTTGTGAGGTGGCTGAATTTGCAGATGCAAATTGAGAGAAGAGATCACTCCTCCTAAACGCTGTTGGAACTGAAAATTCAACCTATGGGTGAGCTTCCTAGTTGAATAACATTATTCATAATTTCATGTTCAGTAAAATTAATATTTTTCAGTCTGTTGATTATATATATTTCATGATAAATTTCTATTGGCATATATATCACTACTTTTTTTATTGGTTGCTCAAAACATTACAAAGCTCTTGACATATCATATTTCATACATTAGATTCAAGTGGGTTATGAACTCCCATTTTTACTCCAAATACAGATTGCAGAATCACATCAGTTAAACATCCATATTTTTACATAATGCCCTATTAGTTAATGTTGTATTCTGCTACCTTTCCTATATTCTACTATCCCCCCTCCCTTCTCTTCCCATCTTTTCTCTCTACCATACCTACTCTAATTCATTTCTCTCGTTGTTTATTTTCCCACAACCTCTTATATGTAATTTTGTGTAACAATAAGGGTCTCTCTCCATTACCATGCAATTTCCCTCTTCTCTCCCTTTCCCTCCCACCTCATGTTTCTGCTTAATGTTAATCTTTTCTTCATGCTCTTCCTCCCTGCTCTGTTCTTAGTTGCTCTCATTATATAAAAGAAGATATTTGGTATTTGTTTTTTAGGGATTGGCTAGCTTCACTAAGCATAATCTTCTCTATTGCCATGCATTTCCCTGCAAATTCCATGATTTTGTCATATTTTAGTGCTGCGTAATCCTCCATAGTATACAAAGGTCACATTTTTTTTTTATCCATTCATCTATTGAAGGGCATCTGGGTTGGTTCCACAGTGTAGCAATTGTGAATTGTGCTGCTATGAAAATCGATGTGGCAGTATCACTGTAGTACGCTCTTTTAAGGTCTTCAGGGAATAGTCCAAGAAGGGCAATAGCTGGGTCAAATGGTGCTTCCATTCCAAGCTTTCACAGGAGACTCCATACTCCTTTCCAAATTGGCTGCACCAGTTTCAGTCCCACGAGCAATGTACAAGAGTACCCTTTTCCTCACATCCTCGCCAGCACTTGTTGTTGTTTGACTTCATTATGGCTGCCAATCTCACTGGATTGAGATGGTATTTTAGGGTGGTTTTTATTTGCGTTTCTCTTACTGCTAGAAATGGAGAGCATTTTTTCATGTACATGTTAATTGATTCTATGTCCTCCTATGAGAAGTTTCTGTTCAGGTCCTTGGCCCATTGGGTTATTGGTTATATTATTGTCTAATTTTCTGAGTTCTTTGTATACTTTGTATACTCTAGATATTAGGGCTCCATGTGAAGGGTGAGGACTAAAAATTTGTTCCCATGATGTAGGCTCCATATTTACCTCTCTTATTGTTTCTCTTTCTGAGAAAAAAAAATTCAGTTTAAGTAAGTCCCATTTCTTGATTCTTGTTATTAACTCTTGTTCTATGGGTGTCCTATTAAGGAATTTGGAGCCTGACCACACAATATGTAGATCTGAGCCAACTTTTTCTTCTATCAGACGCAGAGACTCTGATTTGAATCTAGCTCCTTGATCCACTTTGAGTTAACTTTTGTGCAGGGCGAGAGGAGGGGATTCAGTTTCATTTTGTTGCATATGGATTTACAGTTTACCCAACACCATTTGATGAAGATGCCATCCTTCCTCCATTGCAGGCCATTAGCTCTTTTATCAAATATAAGATAGTTGTAGCTTTTTGGATTAGTCACTGTGTCCTCCATTCTGTACCATTGGTCCACCCGCCTGTTTTGGTACCAGTACCATGCTGTTTTTATTATAATTGCTCTGTAATATAGTTTGAAATCTGGTATTGCTATACTGCCTGATTCACACTTCCTGCTTAGAATTGCTTTTGCTATTCTGGGTCTTTTATTTTTCCATTTGAATTTCATAATTGCTTTATCTATTTCTACAAAAAATTCCTTTGGGATTTTGATTGGCATTGCATTAAACCTGTAGAGAACTTTTGGTAATATAGCCATATTGATGATGTTAGTTCTTCCTATCCATGAACGGGGTATATTTTTCCATCTTCTAAGATCTTATTCTATTTCTCTTTTTAGGGTTCTGTAGTTTGCATTATATAAATCTTTCACCTCTTTTGTTAGGTTGATTCCCAAGTATTTAATTATTTTGAGGAAATTGGGAATGCAGTGTTTTGACTCATTTTTGTTTCAGAAGTTTTGTCGCTAATATACAGAAATGCCTTCGATTTATGCATGTTGATTTTCTATCCTGCCACATTGCTGCATTCATTTATTAGTTCTAGTAGTTTTTTCTGTAGACCCTTTTTGGTCTTCTATGTATAGAATCATGTCATCTGCAAATAGTGATAAGTTAAGTTCTTCTTTTCCTATTTTTATGCCTTTAATGTCTTTCATCTCTCTAATTGCTCTGGCCAGTTTTTCGAGAACTATATTGAATAGAAGTGGTGATAGAGGACATCCCTGTCTTGTTCCAGATTTTAAAGGGAATGCCTTCAATTTTTCTCCATTCAGAATGATGCTAACCTGAGGCTTAACATAGATAGCTTTTACAATGTCGAGGTAAGTTCCTGTTATCCCTAGTTTTTAAAATGTTTTGAACATAAAGGAATGCTCTACTTTGTTGAATGTTTTTTCTGCGTCTATCGAGATGATCATATGGTTCTTATCTTTAAGTCCAATGATGTTGTGAATAACATTTATTAATTTCCATATATTGAACCAGCCTTGCATCCCAGGGATGAATCCTAGTTGATCATGGTGCACAATTTTTTTGATGTGCCTTTGTATCCAATTCGCCAGAATTTTAATGAGGATTTTTGCATCTAGGTTCATCAGAGATATTTGTCTGTAGTTTTCATTCTTTGAGGTGTCTTTGTCTGGTTTCAGAATCAGGGTGATGTTGTCCTCATAGAACGAATTTGGCAGAGCTCCCAGTTTTTCTATTTCCTGAATAACTTGAAAAGTAATGGTATTAATTCTTCTTTAAAGGTTTTGTAAAACTCTGCTGTATACCCATCCGGTCCTGGGCTTTTCTTGGTAGTCTTTTGATTGCTTCTTCTACTTCATCCATTGATATTGGTCTGTTTAAATTGTGTGTTCCCTTATGACTCAGTGTGGGCAAATCATATGACTTAAGAAATTTATCAATGTCTTCACTATTTTTTATTTTATTGGAATACAGGTTTCCAAATAATTTCTAATTTTCTTCTGTATTTATGTTGCATCTGTTGTGATATTGCCTTTTTCATCCCGTATGTTAGTAATTTGAGTTCTCTCTCTTCTTCTCTTCATTAGCATGGCTAAGGGTCTGTCGATCTTATTTATCTTTTTGAAGAACCAACTTTTAGTTTTGTTAATTTTTTCAATAGTTTCTTTTGTTTCAATTTCGCTCTGATTTTAATTATTTCTTGCCTTCTGCTACATTTGCTGTTGTTTTGCTCTTCCTTTTCTAGGGCTTTGAGATAAAGTGTGAGCTCATTTATTTGTTGTTTTTTTTTTCTTTCTTTTTTTGAGGAATGACCTCCAGGAGATGAATTTACCTCTTAAAACTTCTTTCATTTTGTCCCATAGAATCTGATATGTTGTGTCTGTATTTTCATTTATCTCTAAGAATTTTTTGATTTCCTCCTTTATGTCTTCTGTAACCCATTGATCATTCAGTAACATATTGTTCATTTTGCATGTAATGTATGATTTTTTCTTTTTTCTTTTATCATTGGTTTCCAGTTTCATTCCATTATGATCACAAAAAATTCATGGTATTATCTCCTCCCCTTTATATTTACTGAGGGTTGCCCTATGGCAAAACATATGGTCTATTTTTGAGAAGGATCCCTGTGCTGCTGAGAAAAAAGTATATCCACTTGATGATGGTTGATATATTCTATATATGTCAGTTAAGTATAGGGTATTGATTGTGATATTGAGTTCTATAGTTTCTTTATTCAACTTTTGTTTGGAGGATCTGTCCAATGGTGAGAGACGTGAGTTGAAGTCACCCATAATTATTGTACTGTGGTCTATTTGATTCTTGAACTTGAGGAGAATTTGTTTAATGAACGTCGCAGCACCATTATTTGCTGCGTGAATATTGATAATTGTTATGTCTTGTCAGTGAATGGTTTCTTTTAACAGTATATAATGTCCTTCCTTATCCCTTTTGATTAAATTAGTCTTGAGGTCGATTTTATTCTATTGGAGGATGGCCACCCCTGCTTGGTACGAGGACTGTGTGCATGGTATAAATTTTCCCAATCTTTCACCTTCAGCTTGTGTATGTCTTTTCCATTCAGATGTGTCCCCTGGAGGCAACTTATTGTTGGATTTGTTTTTTTTAATTCAAGTTACAAGCCTATGTCACTTTATTGGAGAGTTTAAGCCATTAACGTTTAGAGTTACTATTAATATATGGTTTGTACTGCCACCCATATTTGCTTATATCTTTTTTTTAAATTAGTTTGTTTCTCCATGATTAGCTTTTCCCGCCCTCTGTCATTACTGAGGCACTTCCCACTGATGGTTTACATTGTTGATTTTCATTTCTTCCTCTTGTAGTGTTTTGCTCAAGATGCTTTCCAATGCTGGTTTTCTGGCTGCATATTCTTTTAGCTTTTGTTTATCATGAAATATTTTTATTTTGTTGTCTTACATTAAGCTTAATTTTGCTGGATACATAATTCTTGGTTGGCATCCATTGTCTTTCAGTGTTTGAAGTACGTTGTTCCAGGATCTTCTCACTTCCAGCATCTGTGATAAAAAAAAAAACAAACCATTGTTAACCTTTTTGTTTTACCCCTGATTGTAATCTGCCTCCTTTCTCTGGTAGGTTTTAATATTTTCTCTTTGTTTTGTATATTGGATATCTTCATAACAATGTGTCTTGGCATTGGTCTACTGTGATTTTGTGTGCTCAGTGTCCTGTAAGCATCTACAATTTGTTTATCTGTTTCCATTTTTATTTTTGGAAAGTTTTCTCTAATTATTTCATTCAGCAGGTTACTCATTCCCTTGGTTTGAATCTCTGTACCTTCCTCTTTCGGGATGACTCATAAGTTTGTTTTTTTAATGTTATCCCATATCTCTTGGATGTTTTCTCATAATTTTTTACAGCATTTCTTTCTTGGATAGAGTTTTTTCAAGATGATATATTTTGTCTTCATTATCTGACATTCTGTCTTCTACTTGCTCCACTCTGTTAGTGATACTCTCAATTGAGTTTTTAATTTGGTTTATCATTTCCTTCATTTCTAGAATTATTGTTTGATTTTTCTAATAATCTCTATCTCCTGATAAAGATGCTTAATTTCTTATTTTATCTGTTTATGTAATTCATTTTCAATGCGTTCTTTCACTGTTTGTTTTTGTTGTCTCATATCCTCTTTAATGTTCCATTACATCTGTCTAAGGTATTCCTTGAGTTCTTTATATGACTATTTTTCTGATGACTCCAGATGCTCTTGAATATTTAGGCTGTCCTTCATTGTTTGTACTTTTTTTCTTCCTTGCTTTTTTATGCTGCTCATGTTACTTCTTGTTCTGTTTGACTACTGAGTTACTGCTTACTCTTATAAATTTATTTGATGCATGGAAGGAAAGATATTAGAAGGGAAGGGAAGAAGTCACTAAAGAGAATGAGAGTATCCAGGTAGAATTCAAGGAAGGGGTATAATAAAATTGAAAAGAAATGAAAAGACAAAAGAAAAAAATAGAAAATAAAGAAAGAAAATTTTAAGTAATAATGATAATTAAAAAATGAAAATGAAAATTTAAAATAATAATAATAATAATGAAATAAAAAATTAAAAAAAATAAAAAAACATTAAAAAAGTTAAAGAACAACAACAAAAATGAAAATGAAAGAAAAAGAAAAACATAAAAATAATATAATAATAATAATACATGCAGTACTAGAGTTCAATTAACTTCTCTTCCAGTAGGTGGAGCTGTGTGCACTGGGCCAAGCTTCTCCTCTAAATAAGTGGGAACAAATCACTGTGCAGCAGCTCTTCCTCCCAGACTCGGCGGGTCTCCAATCCTGAGTGCCTAGGGCCTTCTCTTGTGCTTCCTCAAGCCAGGCCCCGCTCACCTTTGACGCTCACCACAATACTGGTTACACACCAGGCCTCTGCTCCTGGTAGCCCTGTTTTAATGAACGCCTGGGCACACTCTCCCTGTTTGCCTCCCTCAGACCCTAAGTTTGTAGAGCTTTGTCCTGAGAACCGCCAGCGAATTTTCCTGTCTTCCGGGAGCCATGCCCCTGGTAGGTGGTGTAAGAGACCTCAATTGTCAGCACTGGTGGGAGTGGTAGCCGGGAATTCCACGCCGCAAGTCCCGAGCCAATCCTGTTTCCCTAGGTCTGGCTATCGTGCTCCTGGGAGAGCTGGGAGGGGCCCTTGAGGTTTCCCCGTGGTGTTGAGAGAGATGGCAATGGGATTACACACTTGTCGCGTTGGTTTCAATGAAGTTATCTCCTCCGCCTGTAATGTCAGTTCTATGCCATGGTGGTATCCCATTAAAATGGTGACCGTTTGTTCCCTTTGCTGGGTGACCAATGCAATGGGTGGGTCCTGACTATCTCTCCCAAGCCCCATTTCAATCCTGTGGCCACTGCCTATGAAGGCTCAGTTGTCTTTTAACTCTGTCAATTCAGAAAGCCCAACCAGTTATTTCAGCGGGAATGTTAGTGCTGAGTCACAAAAACCAGACGAATCTAAGCTTGAATGCAGCCAATCCGGGCTCTGTGTGTGTTCTGAGGGGCCCAGACTGTTCGCCCCAGATTCACAACAGGTCAACATTGCCTAGTGATTCTGAGCAAACAGCATTTAGACAGTTTATGACTTCCTATGCCCGTGCAGCTGAAGAGATCAGAGACTTGATTTCTCCATGCCTGCCTTCATAATGGATCTCCTGTATTGCTACTTTTTAATATCTGTGCATGTGCGTGTTTGTATATATATATAAATATATATATATATATATATATATATATACATATATATATATATATATATATATATACACACTCTTCAGATTTTTCAAAATATGAAATATATGTGTCTTATTATACACTCCCTAAATTCATTCATATTCATATCTGTGGATTTATAATCAACTTTCCACAACATTATTCTCATAATAATCATCCACCTGCAATACATATTGTTTCCTAGTACTGAAAACTAAATTCAGTGAATGGTGCATACAAACCCTATTATTTCTACATTTACTTAGCCAGTTTAAAATCAATGCAAGTAGATTCCTAGGGGACATGATGTGTATTTTGACTTTCATTTTTATTCAACACTTGTACGTTACTATGTCTTCAGTTTATCCACATCATAGGATATATATTTCAGTCACAAATTAGAAAATTTATAGGCATTTTTTTCACGATCAATCACTTCCTGATTCAGAACACATGCATTCCTCCATGTTTCTTGACTGGTCTTTTCATGAGACTTCTTTCCAAACACATTACTTTCGTTTAACATCATCACTTATAAAGCAAAAATCAAACACCATTCATCATAAATCATAATCCTAATATTACCATTAGATATATAACTGGTTGGAATGAATGATTGTATATCAATATAAGATTTCTTATATATTTTCACATGTCATTTCAATCCATTATGTAAAGTGGAATCAGTTATGTTATTTATTCATAGTATGGTCTATTCATGCATTATCTCTATATTCATAGACAGAGGTTACACCTCTTTGTGCCCCTAATACTAATGTATGCGTCTTCAAATTATTGCTCCCAGAAATGGTGAAAGAAATACTCATGTCACCTGATCTACATATACATTTTATCACAGTAATATTCTGAACAACAAACAAATAAAATATCACACTTATGATTGTACCAAAGCCTAAAAGGAAAGTGAATGTTGATAACTAATAGCATCCATGTCCAGGTTGCCTAATGCTCTCAAATGTCATTCCCATTCATGACGACATATTTGTTTTTTCCTATGATTATATATTCAAACTCAAGCCTGTTGAAAATGTCTAATCCTATCCCTCACTTTATACTTTGCCTGATTTAGTAATGTCTCTATTGACACCTGCTTTCCTACATATTTTCCCCAGTTCATCATTTTGGCTTACTCTTCACATGTGCTGACATTTACATTCACTCTCTAAACAAAACCCTATTGCTAAAGAAGCTTTTTTTTCCAAATCATATACTCACTCTTCTTCCTAAACCTACTGACTATCTTCCTAATCCTACCAACTATCCCTTTTTGACTGGATGTTCTCTTCTACATTCAATCATCCAAGGTACAAGGTCCTATGCCATTGTATTTCGATTTAACTGAGACAATTGTACAGAACATTATTCAACACTAAGTATCCAAACCAAGGGCCCAATGCCCTTCTGGGCTTCAAATCTTTCTTAGATTCCCGTTTTTATACATATATTTCACCTATATATTCTTATAAATATCACAGGTTCCCAATCCCATTATTCATCCTGCAGAATGATTCCTAACCCAAATCGAAAATATTATTAACCCTAACCATACACTAACTTTGCAGGAGAGCAGGAACAGTGTGGGTATTAAACTACAGGAATCTAGGGGATCTTCACCTGCTGAGAAACTCAAATGTTCATGCAGAAATAATCCCTGGTGAAGATGAAGGCAGCTATGAAGTACCTCAGAAAGCAAAAGTCAACTTCCATGGCAATCATCCTGGTCAGGATGAAGGGTTGTGTCTGAATCATTCTCTCTCTTCTTAATGTATAGAACATGGACCAAACCAGTCCTGTGTGGAAGCTGTTCCCGGGTGCTTATGGTTGATATAACATTCTAACTAGAGAAAGTGCCACATGAAAATCGGGGCAGCCTCCACCTCATGGTACTTTTGGAAGCAACAAAGTGGTTGCCAAGGCAGTGACATCATTCAGATCCTGAAGAAAGTGATCTCACCTCACTTCCTTGGTGAGGGAACTCTCTGAACTTGGGGTCCAGGAAGCCAGGCACCCAGAGACAGTCCCTGTTCTAGTCCCAGTGGTCTCACATGTTTGGAATTACCAAGGACAGAGTCAGTCTTTCTTGGTACCTACAGATGTGAGGATGTCCAAATGCCAGGAAACCTCTGAAGAGGGGCTTTCCCTGAGAAAGTAGGTAGTGGATCATTTTCTGAGAATAGGTAGGAAAGGCGGTTTGTTTGGTATGGTGTGGAATATTTCTATTAAGTCCTTTGACAAGGTGAGTGTTTCTATGTGTGTGTATCCCACTGAGTCCATTGTTGTAGACATTAGAAAAGACAATGCATCAATGGATGTGTCCTGTCTAGTAGAAAGCTCCCCAGCATTCATCCTGCCCAATTCATGAGTGGACTCTGGCTTGCCTTATGGATGGGCAACACCTACAAGCTTCCTAATATCCTGTTTTCTCTCTCAATTCAGCCCACTCTCCAGAATAGTATCATGGTTTTGTGTCCAAGATTTGTACCACCTCCAAGATCTGTGACATGGCTATGTACTGGATAGCTGAAGGAAATGGCTAGCATCTCAGAAATCTCAGATATCTGTTGACCAGGAAAGTCTCAGTGGAGAAACCCTGCTTTGGTCCTTTTGCTTAACTATTGTTCTGTTGAATGTCAGGAAGTTTTTTGCCTCAAGCCACCACTTTGTGAACCCTGAAGAAAACAGTTTTCAAATGGAAATGAATGGGCATCACCTGTGGCTCTTTGCTTAATTGCTTAGGATTGGGATATGTCTGAATCAGCCTGTTGGCCCTGTGTGACACTGTGGCTTAGATTCTCATCACCTGATGGATCTAAAGATAGATCCCATGCGTGCATCCAAAACCAAAATGGCAAAAAGATCAGATATTGTTGATGAACTCTCTTGCCTTCCTCTGGTAGGTTCCAGATATCCATCAAGTGAGAATAGGGATTCTTTGGGTCAAATGAGTTCTTCAAAGCCCTGCAGAGGCTAGGCCATAGGTGCTTGATTATCATGACTCCAATTCACTGAAAGAATCTAAACCCCAAAGCTAGAAGGCCTCAAGTTGGAGAAGCCAAGCAATATTAAAGGTAGGCCTATTTGATTACTCCTGGTTCACAGGAAGAGAGTCCAGGCCACCCTTACTTTAGGCAAATGCGGTGCAAGGAGCTTATTTTGGACACTGTCGTGGGCTGCATCCCTTATGGAAACCTCCAGCCAGAGGATATAATGAGTGTCTATATGGAAGAAGATGAGGGCCATGTGAGAGTGTTTTGGTTTTAATTGTGGACATTTGTCTGGAGGTTGGAAGAGATCACTGGGTCCACCTAGGCTTGCACTCTGGTGTGATTCCCCTTAGAGACTGAGTTCTTTTACTGATCTCAGAGAATTATTGCCAGGAATTGTGTTGGAATTTTAGATGGCCATGCATGAGAGTTGCCCTTGGAAAGTGACATCTAGGCCCTAGTTGACTTTCCACAGAGCACAGGGAATCTCAGCCAGGATAACACATGATATTATTCTTAAAGACTTGGCAGCCATATTTGAGAGTCAAAACACACATGGACCATACTTTGTAGACCTCAATGGGCCTGGCTTAATCTGACTTTTGGCCACTTTTGGAAGCCTTGCCTGTAAGAATTCTCCAGAGTTTTCATTTAATGGTTTCTGAGTGAATTGAAATCCACAGTGCCTCCAACTTCATCCTTGAAAATTGGCTATATCAATATCATGAAATTTTTGAAATTCCCATGACCGGGTAGCACTGGAGAACATTTGGATGTCCTCTTGCTGATCATGAGTATACAAGACAGTGCCTTGATTGACTGGGTTTTATGAAAATGGTGTTTAACAGAGATGCCAGTAAGTTGGATCCTGCTGAGTAGTTGTACTAGAGTAGTGGATGGCAGGTGTGTAATAAAACATCTGTGGTGGGGGCATGTGAATCTGCCATTGGCTTCCAAATGGATTGTGACTGACATTTTGCAGCCAGTAGACCCTTATATGTAAAAGCATATTGTTATATGGAGAGGTTTTAGGGCAATGTTCAGAATCAGGTTGCTATGGAAAATGGGGCAAGCTATGTGGGATAGAAGCCTGGTTGGTGCATTCTCCTGACGAACCTGACCCACCACACTTGACAGAACTCACTTCAGCACTGTGTCCCAGTTGAACTCCTTGTATTTCATGAAGCAAATACCAAACTCCCAGTGCAGCAGCAAGAAATACCACGAATAGTGGAGGATGACCAAATGGAATTACAGTCCACAAGGGGAGACATTTAGACCCCAGTGGCCACAGGTTACCTACAAATAGAAAATTCAGCACTGCTGCCTCATGTTCATTGGAAAATAAGAATCCATGTCA
This sequence comes from Callospermophilus lateralis, assembly GCF_048772815.1. Taxonomy (NCBI): domain Eukaryota; kingdom Metazoa; phylum Chordata; class Mammalia; order Rodentia; family Sciuridae; genus Callospermophilus; species Callospermophilus lateralis. The sequence goes on from NW_027510230.1 coordinate 76,992, forward strand.
TCCAGATCACATAGATGAAGACTCAGCTATGATGGTCTCACAACAAATGAAACTAATGCTCCTGACAACAGCATATATTTCATTGCCCAACCTCAGAGGCAGTTTCTCCAGATGTTAGGCTGGCAGAACTTCATGTTTGTGGAGTTTTTACCCTGTCCCTTACTTTTGGAAACTCCTCTACCACCTGCAAATTTGTGAACTCCTGAGCATTTTTCATTCCACATATGTATTCACAGATTTTCTAACTCTTCTCCTCTAATTGTGTCTTATGTGGGGCGAAGGTAATGTCAAGGCATTGTGCTGAATGAGAGTGGGAATTTTTTGTGTAGCACATATTTGCATACACATTGGATACATTTTCCAATTTTCCATTCAAAATACTGAATCCCTGACACTAACACATACCCTACTAGACTTTGACTTCTAATCCTAATATGGTGGAGAAAAATAACCCAAACAGAATAGAAATACAAGAGGTTCACAGGAGGCATGGTGTATAGTTGGACTTGCCTTTCGTATGATAAATGGTAGGTGTTATAAATCTAGCGAATTTTAATTGAAATAGTTCTCCATGTGTTTTAAAAGTTAACAAATATGTGAATAACTGTCTCCCTTTCTCTGTAGCCTATTCATCACATGTATTTTCATATGCACATTTAGAATTCTACCTGGTATCACTCGTACATTTTGTGAGGTGGCTGGCTTGGCAGCTGCAAATTGTGAGATGAGATCACTCCTACTAAACGCTGTTGGAACTGAAAATACAACATATGAGTGAGCTTCTTAGTTGAACAACATAAATCCATGTTCATTAAAATGAATATTTTTGGATCTGTGGATGATATATTATTTCATGTAAATTTCGATTGGCATACATAATGCTACTTTTTAATGTCTGTGAGTGTATATATATATATATATATATATATATATATATATATATATATATATATTCACTCTCCAGATTTTTCAAAATATGAAGTATATTTTTCTTATTATACACTCCCTAAATTCATTCATATTCATGTATGTGCATTTATAATCATGTTTTCACAAGAATATTCTCAGAAATATTCATCCACCTGAAATACATATTTGTTTCTTAGTACTGAAAACTAACTTCGGGGGATCATATGATGGTGGTGAAGGGAGTGCATCACCCCCATGTACCGCATCACTGTGCGGGAGAATGACGAGTTATAACGGCTAAAATATATCTTGTTAGAAATTTCCAGCAAAATTGGGGTGCTCCAAAACCTAGTGGACATATTTCCATCTCACGAGGATCAGCTACGCGAGCTCAAACACAAGTGATTTGTCCACATGGAGCGTCATGCTGCTTATTCAGGAAATTGGTCTGTGGCTAGAGTCTGCGGCGCGCACTGGGAAACGAAGAGATAGCAATGCAAATATACAGCGGTGTGGATTCTGTGGGCTCCTGCCAGGTATGCAATCACTGTGCTAAGTGCTGAATTCTTTGTTTGAGATGGGTAAGGATGCGGTCCAATTCGGTTCTCCACACCGGTCAGACCACAGAGGAAGCCAGCGGCCACTATCTTGGAGAGCTGATGTCACCATCCCTGTTTTTGACTGATCGAAGCTCATTCAGCTATAGAACAGGTAATTTCAGGATGCCATTCACCTTTGTGTTGCAGACAAATTACTCAGGCTATTTCAGAAAATTGAAAAAGAGGGAGATCTTCCAAATTCATTCTACGAGGCCAATATCACCCTGATTCCTACACCAGATAGACACTTCAAAGAAAGAAGACTAAAGACCAATATCTCTAATGAACCTAAATGCAAAAATCTTAAATTAAATTCTGGCAAATCAGATACAAAAACATATCAAAAAAATGTGCACCATGATCAAGTAGGGTTCATCCCTGGGATGCAAGGAGGGTTCAATATACGAAAATCAATAAGTGTTATTCACCACATCAATAGACTTAAAAATAAAAACCATATTATCATCTAGATAGATGCAGAAAAAGCATTCGACAAAGTACAGCATCCCTTTATGTTCAAAACTCTCGAAAAACTAGGAATAACAGGAACATTCCTCAATATTGTAAAAACAATCTATGCTAAACCGCAGGCTAGCGTCATTCTGAATGGAGAAAAATTGAAGACATTCCCTCTAAAATCTGGAACAAGACAGGGATGCCTGCTCTCACCACTTTTGTTCAATATAGTTCTCAAAAGACTGGCCAGAGCAATTAGACAGATGAAAGAAATTAAAGGCATATAAATAGGAAAAGAATAACTTAAATTATCACTATTGCAGATGACATGATTCTATACCTAGCAGACCCAAAAGGTTCTACAAAGAAACTAATAGAGCTAATAAATGAATTCAGCAAAGTGGCAGGATATAAAATCAACACGCATAAATCAAAGGCATTCCTGTATATCAGTGACAAATCCTCTGAAATGGAAATGAGGACAACCACTCCATTCACAATATCCTAAAAAAAAAAAAAAAATGGGAATCAACCTAACAAAAGAGGTGAAAGTCTTATACAATGAAAACTACAGAACCCTAAAGAGAGAAATAGAAGATCTTAGAAGATGTAAAAATATACCCTGTTCATGGATAGGCAGAACTAACATCATCAAAATGGCGATATTACCAAAAGTTCTCTATAGGTTTAATCCAATGCCAATCAAAATCCCAAAGGCATTTCTTGTAGAAATAGAGAAAGCAATCATGAAATTCATATGAAAAAATAAAAGACCCAGAATTGCAAAACAATGCTAAGCAGGAAGTGTGAATCAGGCGGTATAGCGATACCAGACTTCAAACTATACTACAGAGCAATAGTAACAAAAATAGCATGGTACTGGTACCAAAACAGGCAGGTGGACCAATGGTACAGAATAGAGGACACAGAAACCAATCAACAAAACTACAACTATCTTATATTTGATAAAGGAGCTAAAAGCATGCAATGGAGGAAGGATAGCATCTTCAACAAATGGTGTTGGTAAAACTGAAAATCCATATATAACAAAATGAAACTGAATCCCTTTTTCTCACCATGCACAAAAGTTAACTCAAAATGAATCAAGGACCTTGATATCAAATCAGAGACACACTGTCTGATAGAAGAAAAATTTGGTTACGATGTACATACTGTGGGGTTGGGCTCCAAATTCGTCAATAGGACACCTATAGTACAAGAGTTAATAACTAGAATCAACAAATGGGACTTACTCAACTAAAAAAGTTTTTTCTCAGCAAAAGAAACAATAAGAGGTAAATAGGGAGCCTACATACTGGAAAGAAATCTTTACTACTCACACTTCAGATAGAGTCCTAATATCCAGAGTATACAAAGAACTCAAAAAATTAGACAATAAGATAACAAATAACCCAATCAACAAATGGGCCAAGGACCTCAACAGACACTTCTCAGATGAGGACATACAATCAATCAACAAGTACATGAAAAAATGCTCACCATCTCCAGCAGTCAGAGAAATGCAAATCAAAACCACCCTAAGATACCATCTCACTCCAGTAAGATTAGCAGCCATTATGAAGTCAAACAACAAGAAGTGCTGGCAAGGATGTGGGAAAAGAGGTACACTTGTACATTGCTGGTGGGACTGCAAATTGGTGCAGCCAATTTGGAAAGCAGTATGGAGATTTCTTGGAAAGCTTGGAATGGAACCACCATTTGACCCAGCTATTGCCCTTCTTGGTCTATTCACTAAAGACCTAAAAAGAGCATGCTACAGGGACACTGCTACATCGATGTTCATAGCAGCACAATTCACAACAGCAAGACTGTGGAACCAACTTAGATGCCCTTCAATAGAAAAATGGATAAAAGAAATGTGGCATTTATACACAATGGATTATTACTTTGCATTGAAAAATAAAAAATCATAGAATTTGCAGGGAAATGGATTGCATTAGACTAGATTATGCTAAGTGAAGCTACACAATTCCTATAAAACAAATGCCAAATGTCATCTTTGATATAAGGAGAGTAACTAAGAACAGATAGGGATGAAGAGCATGACAAGATGATTAACATTAAACAGGGATGAGAGGAGGAAGGGAGGGAGAAGGGAAATTGCATGGAATTGGAAGGAGACCCTCTGGGTTATACAAAATTACATACAAGAGGAATTGAGGGGAAAGGGAAAAATAATACAAGGGGGAGAAATTTATTACAGTAGAGGGAGTAGAGAGAGAAGTGGGGAGGGGCGGGGAGGCCAGGGGGAATAGTAGAGGATACGAAAGGCAGCAGAATACAACAGACACTAGTATGGCAATATGTGAATCAATGGATGTGTAACTGATGTGATTCTGCAATCTGTATACAGGGTAAAAATGGGAGTTCATAACCCACTTGAATCAAAGTGTAAAATATGATATATCAAGAACTATGTAATGTTTTGAACAACCATAAATAAAAATAAAAAAAAACTCTCTTTGGTGAATAATGCATGCAATTCTAATATTTCTACAGTAACTGACCCAGTTTAACATCAATGCAAGTAGATTCCTATTGGACATGATGTGTATTTTGACGTTCACTTTTATTCAACACTGGTACATTACTATTTCATCAGTTTATGCACATAACAGGATATATATTTCATTCACAATTTAGAAAATTTATAGGCACTTGTTTCACTTTCAATCACTTCCTGCTTCAGAACACATGAATTCCTCCATATTTCTTGATTGGTCTTTTTATGAGACTTTTTTCCAAACATATTATTTTCGATTTCCATAATCACTTTTGAAACAAAACTCACACACACTTCATGATAAACAATAACCCTAAGATTACCATTAGATATATAACTGGTTGGAGTGAATGATTGTATGTCAATATATGATTTCCTATATATTTTCAGATATCAATTCAATCCATTATTTAAAGTGGAACCAGTTATAATATTTATTCACAGTATGGTCTATTCATGCATTATCTCTATATTCAAAGACACAGGGTACACCACTTTGTACCCCCAATACTAATTTATATGTCTTCAAATATTGCTCCCAGTAATGGTGGAAGAAATACTCATGTCATATGATCTACATACACATTTGATCACAATATTTTTCTGGGCACAAAATGCAAAGATCACACTTATGATTGTACCAAATCCTAAATGGAAAGTGAACATGGATTACTAAAACGATAAATGTCCAGGTTGCCTAATGCTTTCAAATGTCATTCCTATTGGTGACGACATATTTGTTTCTTCCTAAGATTATGTATTCAATCTCAACCCTATTGAAAATGTCTAATCCTATCACTCACTGTATAATTGCCTCATTTCATAATGTCTGTATTGATATTTTCCTTTTTACATATTTTCCCCAGTTCATCATGTGACTGACTCTTCACATGTGCTGAAATTTACATTCACTCTATAACAAAAACCCTATTGCTACAGAACTTTTGCCCCAAATCCTATACTCACTCTATTTCCTAAAGATACTGACTACCTTCCTAATCCCACCAACTATCTCAATTTGAGTGGATGTTCTCTTCTAAAATCAATCATCCAAGGTGTAAGGTCCTATGCCATTGATTATCAATTTATCTGAGACATCTGTGCAGAACGTAATTATAAGCTAAGTATCCCAATCAAGGGCCTAATGCCCTTCTGGGCTTCAAATCTTACCTAGATTTCTGTTTCCATACTTATATTTCACCTCTATAATCTTATAAATATCGCAGGTTCCCAATACTATTAATCATCCTTCGCAATGATTCGTAACCCAAATCGAACATGTTATTAACCCTAACCATACACTCTTACCTTAATCTAACTTTGCAGAAGAGCAGGGACAGAGTTCGTCTTACAATACAGGAATGTAGGGTATCTTCCTCCTGCTGAGAACCTCAAATGTCCATGCAGACTTGATCCCTGGAGAAGATGTAGGCAGCTATGAAGGACCTGAGAGAGCAAATGTCATCTTCCATCGCAAACAACCTTCCCAGGATGAAGGGTTGTGTCTGAATAAGCCTCTCTCTTGTTAATGTAGAGAAGATAGACCAAACCAGGCATGTGTGGAGAGCTATTCCGGGGTCCCTATGGTTGATATACCATTCTAACTTGTAAAAGTGTCACAGGAAGAAAGGGCAGCCTCCATCTCATAGGAGTATTGTAAGCAACAGTTAGGACAAAGTGGTTGCCAAGGCAATGACCTCAAAGAAATCCTGAAGGAAGTAATCTCACCTCATTTCCTTGGTGATGAAACTCTCTGAACTTGGAATCCGGGAAGCCAGGCACCCAGAGCCAGTCTCAGTCCCAGTCCCAGTGGTCGTATTTTTTGGATTTACCAAGGACAGAATCAGTCTTTCTTGGTACCTACTGAGGTGAGGATGAACAAATGTCAGGAAAGCTCTAAAGAGGGGCCTTTCCTGAGAAAGCAGGTAGTGGCTCACCGCTGGCTAGTGACAACTTCACAGATTTGGCCAAGGAGACCATATGTGACAGGCGATTTCATCAGAACATAGTTTGGCCCACCAGTCAGAGGACACTCCCAATAGTCACAGACCTACTTGGGGGAAGGAGCTTCCTTTGTGTGTGTGGGTGTGGGTTTGAGATTTTGTCTCATGTTCTGAGAATAGGTAGGAAAGGCGGTTTGTTTGGTTTGGAGTGAACTGTTTCTGGTAAGTCGTTTGACAAGGCCAGTGTTTCTTTGTCTGTGTATCCCACTGTGTCCGTGGTTTTAGATATTAGAAAAGAGAATGAATCATTGGATGTGTCCTGTCTAGACTCAACTTGCCCAATTTATGAATGGACTGCGGCTTGACTTATGGGTGGACAACTCCAACAATCTTCCTAAGTTCCTGTTTTCTTCCTGAATTCTGCCCAATTTATGAATGGACTGCGGCTTGACTTATGGGTGGACAACTCCAACAATCTTCCTAAGTTCCGGTTTTCTTCCTGAATTCTGGCCACTCTCCAGAATAGGCTCATGGTTTTGTGTCCAAAATATGTACCACCTCCAAGCTCTGTGACATGGCCATGTACTGGATAGCTGAAAGAAATGGGAGCATCTCAGAAAACTCAGATATCAGTTTGACCAGGAAATTCTAAGTGAAGAAACCCTGCTTTGGGCCTTTTGCTCATCAATTGTTCTGTTGCCCTGAATGTCAGGAAGGCCTTTGCCTCAGGCCACACCATTGTAGAGCCTAAAGAAACAGTTTTCAAATGGAAATGAAAGGGCATCACCTGTGGCTCTTTGCTTAATTGCTTTGGAAAGGGATGTGTCTGAATCAGTCTTTTCTCCCTGTGTGAGACTGTGGCTTAGATTCTCAGCACCTGATGGATCTAAAGAAGGATTCCATGTGTGCATCCAAAACGAAAATGGACAAAAGAGCAGTCAGTGTGGATGAAGTCTCTCGCATTCCTCTGTAAGTGTCCTGTTCTCCATCATGTGAGAACAGTGATCATTTGGTTCAAATGTGTTCCTCAAAACCCTGCAGAGGCTAGCCCATAAGTGCTTGGTTTTTCTCGAGACTCCAATTCACATAAAGAATCTAAAACACACAGTCAGTAGGCCTCAAATTGGAGAAGCAGTGCCATATTAATGGCAGGCCTATTTGATCACTCTTGGTTCACTGGAAGGATGTCCTGGCCACCCTGATTTTAGGCAAAAGAGGGACAAGGGAGGTTATATTGGACACTGTCTTGGGCTGCACCCCTCATGGAAACCTCCAGCCAGAGGTTATGATGATTGTGTAAATGGAAGAAGATGAGTGCCATGTGGAAGTGTTTTGGATTTAATTGTGGATATTTGTGTGACAGTTGGAAGACATAACAAGGTCTACCTGGGCTTGAACTCTGGTGTGATTCCCCTTATAGACTGAGTTCAGGAACTGATCTCAGAGAAGTATTGCCATGTATTGTGTTGTGATTTAAGAGGCCATGTATGAGAGTCACCCTTGGAAACTGAGATCTAGCCCCAGAGTGGCTTTCCACAGAGCTCTGGGAATTTCAGCCAAGATATCACATGATTTCATTCGAAAGACTTGGCAGCCATAGTTGAGAGTGAAAACACACATGGACCTCATATTGTAGACCTCAATGGGCCTGGCTTAATGTGACCTTTTGGCCATTCTTTGGGAAGCCTTGCCTGTGAGGGTTCTCCAGAGCTTTCATTGAAATAATCTTGCTCACCATTTACTGGTTCCTGAATGAATTGAAACCCACAGTGCCTCCAACTTCATCCTTGAAAAATGTCTAAATAAATACCATGAAATTTTTGAAATTCCCATGACCAGGTGGCACTGGAGAACCTTTGGATGTCCTGTTGCTGATCATGGATGTACCAGACAGTGCCTTGCTTGACTGGGTTTCATGAAAATGGTGTAGAACAGAGGTGCCAGAAAGTTGCAGCCTGCTGAGAAGTGGGCCTAGAGCTTTGGTGGGCAGGAGTGTGATAAAACATCTCTGTTGGAGCAATGTGGATCTTCCATTGGCTTCCAAATGGCTTGTGGATTACATGAAGCAGCCAGCAGACCCTTGTAATTAAAGGCATCTTGTTATATGAAGAGGATTCAGGGCAATGTTCAGAATCAGGTTGCTATGGACAAGGATGCAATGTGGCAAGCTTTGAGGGATAGAAGCGTGGTTGGTGCGTTCTTCTGCAGACTCTTAACCACCGCACATGGCAGAACTCCCTCCAGCACTGTGTCTCAGTTGAACTCCTTGAATTTCATGAAGCAAATACCAAACTCCCAGTTCAGCAGCAAAAACCCCACAAAAAGTGGAGGAGGACCAAATGGCTTCACAGTCCAACGGGGAGACACTTAGTCCCCAGAGGCCACAGTTTACCTAAAAAGAAGAAAATCAACACTGCTACCTCATGTTCATTGGAAAATAAGATACCATGTCCTCCACGTCACATAGAGGCAGACCCAGCTTTGATGGTCTCACTACAAAGGAAGCCAATTCTCCTGACAACAACATAATTTTCACGTTCCCAAACTCAGAGGCAGTTGCTCTAAAAGTTTTTAGGCCAGCAGAGCTCCATGTTTGTGGAGTGTTTACCCTGTCCCTTACTTTTGGAAACTCCTCTACAACCTCCAAGGTTGTGAACTCCTGAGCATTTTCCATTCCAGATATGTATTCACTGATTTTCTATCTATTCTAGTCTAACTGTGTCTTACTTTGGGTGAAGGTAATTTCAAGGCATTGTTCTGGATGAGAGTGGGAGGATATTTGTGCAGCATATATTTGCATACAAATTGGATTCAATTTCCAATTTTCCTTTTGAAATACTGAATCACTGACACTAACCCATACCTACTAGACTCAGACAACTCATTATAATATGATAGAAAAAAATAACACAAACCTATAGAAATACAAGCAGTTCATTGGAGGCATGTTGTATAGTTGGACTTGCATTTTGCATTATACAAGGTAGGAGTTATAAATCTGGTCAATGTTTAATAGAAAAAGATCTCCATGTGTTTTTAAAGTTAACAAATATGAGAATTCATGTTTCCCTTTCTCTTTAGCCTATTCACACTTATATATTTATATGCATATATAGAATCCTACCAGGTATCACACGTACATCTTTGTGAGGTGGCTGACTTGGCAGATACAAATTGTGAGAAGAGATCACTCCTCCTAAACGCTGTTGGAACTGAAAATTCAACCTATAGGGAGCGTCCTAGTAGAACAACATTATACATAAACTCATGTTCAGTAAAATAAACATTTTTGCATCTGTGGATGATATATATTTACTGATGAATTTCGATTAGCATTTATATTGCTACTTTTTAATGTCTGTGAGTGTTTTTTATTTGTGTGTGTGTGTGTGTGTATACACTCTCCAGATTTTTCAAAATATGAAATATATGTGTCTAATATACACTCTCTAAATTCATTCATGTTCATGTATGTAGATTTTTAATCAACATTTCACAAGATTATTCTCAGAAATATTCATCCACCTGAAATACATATTTGTTTCCTAGTACTGAAAACTAACTTCAGGGAATGATGCATACAAATCCTAATTATTCTACAGTAACTGACCCAGTCTAACATCAATGCAAGTAGATTCCTATGGGACATGATATGTAATTCTTTATTCATTTGTATTCGACACTGGTACATTATTATTTCTTCAGTTTTTGCACATCATAGGATATACATTTCATCCACAAGTTCACAAATTAATATGCATTTGTTTCAACTTTCACCACTTCTTGCTTCAGAACACATGTATTGTCAGGGTTTCTTGACTGGTCTTTTCATGAGACTTCTTTCCAAACACATTATTTTGAATTTCCATAATCATTTTGAAGCAAAACTCACACACTCTTCATGATAAACCAAAACACAAATATTTCCATTACATATATACCTGGTTGGAATGAATGATTGTATATCAATATACGATTTCCTTTAATTTTTCAGATATTAGATCAATTCATTTTTTAAAGTTGAAAAAAGTTATATTATTTATTCATATTAGGGTCTATTCATGCTTTATCTCTATATTCATAGACACAGGGTACACCTCTTTGTACCCCCGATTCTAATTTTACATCTTCAATATATTGCTCGCAGAAATGGTGGAAGACATACTCATGTCACCTGATGTACATATACATTTAATCAAAGTAATATTCTGGACAAAAAAATGTAAAGGTCACATTTATGATTGTACCAAAGCCTAAATGTAAAGTGTACATGGATTACTAAAAACATCCATGTCCAGGTTGCCTAATGCTGTCAATAGTCAATCCTATTGGTGACTACATATTTGTTTCTTCCTAATTTATATATTCAAACTCAACCCTGTTGAAAATGTCTAATCCTATCACTCACTTTATACTTTGCCTGATTTCATAATGTTTCTATTGATATCTGCTTTTTTACATATTTTCCCAAGTTGATCCTAGTGACTGACACTTCATATGTGCTGACATTTACATTCACTCTATAATCGAAACCCTATTGCTAAAGAACTTTTTGTCCAAATCCTTTAATCACTCTTCTTTCTAAACCTACCGACTATCTTCCTAATCCTACCGACTATCCCTTTTTGATTGGATGTTCTCTTCTACATTCAATCATCCAATGTAAAAGGTCCTATGCCATTGTATATCGAATTATCTGAGACAACTTTGCAGAGCATAATTCAAAGCTAAGTATCACAATCAAGGGAAAAACCCTTCTGGGCTTCAAATCATACCTAGATTTCTGTTTTCATACTTATATTTCACCAGATCTTAGAGAAGACGGACCATTTCAGGGGAACATAGTATGGCCCACCTGTCAGAGGACAATCTGGATAGTCACAGACCTAATTGGGGGAAGGAGGTGCCTTTGTGGGAGTGGGTATGGGTTTATTGTTTTGTCTCATGTTCTGAGAATAGATGGGAAAGGCGGTTAGTTTGGTTTGGAGTGGACAGTTTCTAGTAAGTCATTTGACAAGGCAAGTGTTTCTATGGCTGTGTATCCCACTGTGTCCGTTGTTGTAGATATTGGAAAAGAGAATGCATTAATGGATGTGTACTGTCTAGTGTAAATCTTCCCATAATTCAACCTGCCCAATATATGAATGGAGTGCAGCTTGTCTTTTTGATGTGCAACACCTGCTATCTTTCTAAGTTGCTGTTTTCTTCCTGAATTCTGGCCACTATCCAGAATAGGCTCATGGATTTGTGTCCAAAATATGTACCACCTCCAAACTCTGTGACATGGCCATGTACTGGATAGCTGAAGAGAATGGCGAGCATCTCAGAAAATGCAGATATCAGTGTGACCAGGAAAGTCTCAGTGGAGAAACCCTGCTTTGGGCCTTTTGCTTACTTATTGTTGTTTTGCACTGAATGTCAGGAAGTTCTTTGCCTCAATCCACCACTTTGTGAAGCCTGAAGTAAACAGTTTTCAAATGGAAATGAATGTCATCACCTGTGGCTCTTTGCTTAATTGCTTTGGGAAGGTATGTGTCTGAATTAGTCTCTTGGCCATGTTTGTGTCTATGACTTAGATTCTCAGCACCTGATGGATCTAAAGAATGGTCCCATGTGTGCGTCCAAAGCCATAATGGCAAAAAAAAAAATCATTCATTATGGATGAAGTCTCTTGCCTTCCTCTGTTAATTTCCTGAACTCCATCAAGTGAGAATAGGGATTCTTTGGGTCAAATGAGTTCTTCAATTCCCTGCAGAGGTGCTTGGGTTTTCGCATAACTCCAAATCACATAAAGAATTGATACCTGAAATCAGTAGGCGTCAAATTGGAGAAACACAGAAGTATTAACGGCAGGCTTATTTGATCACTCCTGGTTCACAGAAACGGTGTCCAGGCCACCCTGACTTTAGGCAAATGAGGGGCAAGCGAGCTGATTTTGGACACTGTCTTGGCTTTTCTCATGACTCCAATTCACATAAAGAATCTAGACCCCACAGTCAGAGAGCCTCAAATTGGATAAGCGGAGCAGTATTAAGGGCAGGCCTATTTGATCACTCCTGATTCACAGGAAGGGTGCCCAGGCCACCCTGAAGTTAGGCAAAAGAGGTGCAAGAAGCTTATTTTGGACATTCTCTTGGGCTGCACAACTCATGGAAAACTCCAGGAAGAGGTTATGATTAGTGTCTATATGGAAGAAGAATAGGGCCATGAGGGAGTATTTTGGTTTTAATTGTTTTCATTTGAGTCGCGGTTGGAAGAGTTGTCTGGGTCCACCTGGACTTGAACTCTGGTGTGATTCTCCTTATAGACTGAGTTCTGGAACTGACCTGAGAGAAGTATTGCCATGAATTGTGTTGGGATTTTAGGAGGCCAGGCATGAAGTTTCCATTGGAACCTGAGATCTAGGCACAGGTTGGCTTTCCACAGAACACTGCGAATCTCAGCCAGGATATTACATGATTTTATTCTGAAAGACTTGGCATGCATTATTGAGATTCAAAACACACATGGACCTCGCTTTATAGACCTCAATTGGCCTCGCTTCATGTGACTTTTTGGCCACTCTTTGGGTAGCCTTGCCTGTGAGAGTGCTCCAGAGCTTTCCCTGAAATTAGCTTCCTAACCCTTTAATGGTTCCTGAATGAATTGCAAACCACAGTGCCTCCAACTTCATCCGTGAAAAATTGCTAGATAATTACCATGAAATTTTTAAAATTCCCATGACCAGATGTCACTGGAGGACCTTTGATGTCCTGTTGATGATCATGAATATACCAGACAGGGCCTTGATTGACTGGGTTTCAGGAAAATGGTGTAGAACAGAGATGCTGGTAAGTAGAAGCCTAGTGAGTAGTGGGCCTAGAGAAGTGTTACTCAAGTGAGTGATAAAACATCTGTGGTGGGGCCATGTGGATCTTCCACTGGCTTCCAAATGGCTTGAGACTGACATGGTGCAGCCATCAGACCCATATACGTAAAGGCATATTTTTATATGGAGAGGTTTTAGGGCAATGTTCAGAATCATGTTGCTATTGTCAAGGGGGCAAGCTACGTGGGATAGAACCCTGGTTGGTGCATTCTCCTGGAGACCCTGCACACCACAGCTGACAGAACTCCCTTCAGCACTGTTTCCCATTTGAACTCGTTGTATTTAATGAAGCAAATTACAAACTCCCAGTGCAGCAGCAAGAAACACCACGATAATTGGAGGATGACCAAGTTGTTTCACAGTCCACACGGGGAGACACTTAGCCCTCAGTGGCCACAGTTTACCTACAAAGAGAGAATTCAGCACTGCTGCCTCATTTTTATTGAAAAATAAATAACCATGTCCTCCAGGTCACATAGATGCAGATCGAGCTTTGATTGTCTCACTACAAATAAAGCTAAAGCTCCTGAAAACAACATATATTTTAAGTGCCCAACCTTAAAGGCAGATTCTCAAAAAGTCTTTAGGCCAGCAGAGCTCCATATTTGTGGAGTGTTTACCCTGTCCCTTACTTTTGGAAACTCCTCTACCGCCTCCAAAGATGTGAAATCTGGAGCATTTTCCATTCCTGATAGGTATTCACAGATTTTCTTACTCTTCTCTTCTAATTGTGTCTTACTTGGGGCGAAGGTAATGTCAAGGCATTGTTCTGGAGGAGAGTGGGAAGAATTTTCTGTAGCATATATTTGCATAAACATTGGATTCAGTTTTCTATTTTCCATTCAAAATACTGAATCCCTGACTCTAACCCATACCCGACCAGACTCTGACTACTAATTCTAATATGATGGAGAAAACTAACCCAAACAGAATCGAAATACAAGCAGTTCAGAGTAGGCCTGGTGTATTGTTGTACTTTTCTTTTGCATGATACAGAGTTGGAGTTATGAATGTAGTCAATTTATTGTTGAAATAGTTGTCCATGTATTTTTAAGGTTAACAAATATGTGAATTCCTGTCTCCCTTTCTCTGTATTCTTATATGCACATATAGATTCCTCCCTGGTACCACACGTACATTCTTGTGAGGTGGCTGACTTGGCAGATACAAATTGTTAGAAGAGATCACTCCTACTAAACTTGTTGGAATTGGATATTCAACCTATGGTTGAGCTTGCTAGTTGAACAGCATTATACATAAATCCATGTTCAGTAAAATTAATATTTTTAGATCTGTGGATAATATATATTTTATAATGAATTTTGATTGACATATATTTTGCTACTTTTTTGTCTGTGTGTGTGTTTTGTATATATATATATATATATATATATATATATATATATATATATATATATACACTCTCCAGATTTTTCAAAATATGAAATATATGTGTCTTATATACACTCCCTAAATTCATTCATGTTTATTATGTGGATTTATAATCAACTATTCACAAGATTATTCTGAGAAATATTCATCCACCTGAAATTTGCCTAATGCTCTCAAATGTCAATCCTAATTGTGACTACATATTTGTTTCTTCCTAAGATTATATATTTAAACTCAACCCTGTTCAAAATATCTAATCCTATCACTCACTTTATACTTTGCCTGATTTTGTAATGTCTCTATTGATATCCGCTTTCCTACATATTTTCCCCAGTTCATCATTGTGACTGACTCTTCACCTGTGCTGACATTTACATTCACTCTCTAATCGAAACCCTATTGCTAAAGAAATTTTTTTCCAATTCCTATACTCACCCTTCTTCATAAAAGTACTGACTATCTTCCTAATGCTACAGACTATCGTTTTTGACTGAATGTCCTCTTCTACATTCAATCATCCAAGTAAATTTGGGGCGAGCTTCAGAGGAGGAGACCACCAACAGATTATCTCTTGCAACATCAAAGGGTTTTTTGGGTGTCCAGCATGCTGGGGCTCAGAGATCACTTGAATAGAGCAGATAGCCCTGAGAATAGCTTAAATAGAGCTTATATACTTTCCCTGGAGCGGGCAGGGAGGGAATTTTATTGATGGGTCAGGGTGAGAGGGTGGTTTGCATTCACCTGGGTGAGGGAGTACATTCTGCAGTTGGGCAGTTGGGGACAGAACATTCTGGGAACAAGATTTGCAAGCATTTCTCAAGATTTCAATAGTGTTTTGTTAAGCATACAGAAAAACAAGAAGTGACAAGTACCTATTTTATTAAACTTTAATTCCCCACTTCTTCTTCTGGCTACTTTTAATCATAAAAATGATCATTGGAGGGTGTCACATTCTATGTCTGCTAGTGGGGTATTACCATAAGTTTAACTCGTCCAATTTGAGCCTGGAGAAAAGAAATTACACGGTTGAGCAAACAGGATTTTATAGTTAGCAATAATATGAGGATTATTATTGGACCGGCCAGGGTTGATAAAAACGTAGTTAACCAGGAGGAGTGTGTGAACCAAGACTCAAGCCACCCTTTTTGGGCCTCTCTCTCTTGTTGATGCTCTTCAAGGTGTCTTTTAAATTTACTCATAGATTTTATTACAACTCCAGTATGGTCAGCATAAAAACAACATCCTTCCCTCAATGCAGCACAAAGGCCCCCTTCTCTAATGAAGAGGAGGTCCAACCCTCAACTGTTCTTTAAAACAACTTCAGAGAGAGAGGTTAAAGATTCATGCAAAGCTCTGATGGAGGTTTCTAATATCTTAGTTTTGCTCTATTGCTTCTTCTAATTGGGTCATTTGTTGTGTCCCATGGACAATGGCAGTGGTTCCTGTGCCCACCCGTGCAGCAACTCCTATTCCTAATAGGATGGCTAAAGTGAGGGATACAAGTTCCCAGTGGAACCGGTTGTATGCCCCCCCTATTTGATCTTCAAACGAACCTGCGTCATGATAGAGCTTTCTGGGAAACATCTGCAACATTTCAAAATAATCACATCTGTTGACCATTTCATGAAAACATAAACAATGTTTAAGTATATAGAATTATGCTGTTGTAGGGACAGACAAGGCAAGGCACCTAAGATAGCACTGAAGACAGGGAAACAGTCCTATATTGTTGCAACTGGATTCAGAGGGCATTGCTTCTGTTGTAATCAATTAGTCCCCTGAAACTCAAGTTTAGGTAGTTTCAGAATTGTGTACCCAACATATAAGGGATGGGGCTCAGAAGTTTACAGTCTGCAGAAGTTCAAAAAAGCAGTATATGTTTCTGATTTTTCCTCTGTTCTGGGCAAGTTAAATTTTCAAGGACACCTGGGAGGAGGAGAGCTTTTTATTCCCTTTCTTATTTTCCCCCTGCCAGCTGTTACAACGGAGCCCAGTTGGTAATTTCTTTATCTTAGAAATGTGGCCATTTCTGTGAAGCCCCAGCTGAAGGCCAGAGGACTTGTTCACATATTTTGTGAAAAACTAGTTAGGGGTTGTCTAGCTTAGAAGTACTGAGTTTTTTAGCCAGTGTCCAAGTATAACAGGGCAATACAAAAAGAGAAAGTTTATCTACATTGAACTCTTTATAGAAACTCTATGCTGAAAGTTCTAAAGTCAGCCATGGTGAAGACTTCTGGAGAAGGACATTTAAGACTTTTCTGTGGGCCTGGTACAGAGGGGGAATACGGGGAAGGTGGGGCTGAGAGAAGCTCCGAGGATCTGAGAATGAGGAAAAAGAGAGATGTAAAAGAATAATTGGAAAGGTGTTTGGGAATTTCCTAGCAAAAAACTTGAGCAGTAGAACAGGTAGAGAAGAGCAGAAAACGGGAGTGAGTATCCCAAAATCCTGTGAGGGACTTTAAATTTTAGTAACCTGTTTTCAGTGATGACAAAGCAACTTTAATGGCCATTTATATTACATCTTGGATAAGGGTCTGAGAGCTCTCCTCAGCTCGTTTGAGCTTTGGGTTAGCTGGAAAGAGGACCTGGTGGGACCCGGTGTGGGCACTGACAGGAAGAGAGAGGAGTGAGTGGGTGGAGGGGTACCTCAGTACCTGCTACCTCACAAGCGGGCAATTGTCTGAGAACTGGTGGAGGTTTGGGATTCTGATCTAGTAATTGGAGGGGAGAAATCACGTTGCTGAGGTGGGAGTGACAGCAGAGAGTCTGGAGCAGAAGGCTGAGGATAAAAATCTATTGGAGAAGCATAGTTCAGGATGTGAGTGAAGGAGGGAAAGGGCTTCCACATAGGGGAATCTCCTTTCACCCTTTTGAGCACTTGCAGAAGTTAAAAAGGTCACGCAAAATTTGAGGATCTAGAGACCCCTCTGGGGGCCATCCTTTTTCTGTTGTCTACTTGGTAATATGGCCAATGCTGTGTACTGAATTTGATGAAGTATTGGGTTCCATCAGGCAGCCTCTGTATGCTCACATCTCCATGACATACTGAAGAAGTCGGTTTTTCCCCCACACAGCCGTTACTGTTTGTGGCTTTGATAGTTTCCTGGGCAAACAAGTAATCTAGGATAGCCAACCTGCATCTGGCTCGCGTGTCCCTACATCCATAATGTTTGTTTCCATTATCTATGGTACACAAGGGATTTAATGGTATTTTAGTGGGATTTTCTTCATCAGGGATATCCCAATAGAAAAAACCTATGGCCAGCTGACAAATGTCTGGGTGGAGAGATGGCCACCAGGTCCCTAAGGGGGATGTATGTGAGATCGATTATACACTTTTCCAGTAGGATTTGTGATCAGCCATCGCTGCTTAAAAGGCTGATGAGGGTTAGGACTACTTGTGGCCAAGGGGAGAGTATATAACCTTATCCACATGGCGAATACACAATTTGAAACTGTTACCAGTCTTTTCCAGTTTCCAGAAAGATTCTGGACAAGGAGCAGGCTTGAGATGAGAGGCATGGATCCAAGAAGTGATTCTGTATACCTTTACCACTGTAGGTGTTATAAGTAGCACCTGGTATGGTCCTTTACAGCTGGGTTCCAGGGATGACACCTGATGTCATCTTACATACATGAAGTCTCTTATTTGATATGGATGTGGAATCCCCTGGTACACAGTTTGTTACGCAGTGGGCAGCTATTTTCACAGGTATCACTGAGTTCTTTCAAGAGCTTTAAGTCTGTCAAGCAAGAGGGTGTGGAAAGGATCCTTAGGTCTTACAGTTGGGCTTAGGACCCTTACTGGACGAGGGCCACCATAGAGAACTTCTCAGGGGGTAAGGTTACTCAAAGAAACAGAAGGATTTTTTCTTGCATGAAACATTGCATAAGTCAGGAGCACAGTCCAATCTTTTATGCTGGTCTCTAAGCTTAATTTCGTTAAGGTCTCTTCAATGGTTCTATTCATTCTTTCTACTTGTCCTGAACTCTGGGGTCTATAAGCACAATATAACTTCCAATTAATCCCCAGGTTCCTGGCTAACCCCTGACTTACCTGGGCCATGAACATCGGTCCATTATCAGATCCTATTACCAGCTTAGCTTCCTCCAATGGTAGAGAGGCTTAGTCAGCAGCAGGGGAATCACTTAGAGTGTGTTGTGTGTTAGGGGACGAGGGCAGGGGATAAGGAGAGGAGGAAGAGTCCAGTAGAGTCAAATCTTGTGACTCAGGGAAAACAGAGGGTGGAGGAGGAGGAAGAGGTGAGGGTTTGAGAGATCATGTGGGAAGGAGTATGAGCAGAGGCATGGGCAAGGAAAGGCTTCACCCATGGAGGAGGAGATTTGCAGAGGTCCTGAAAAGTTAAGATATATGGCTGTTGATCAGTATGGCTATGTGGCCCTGGCTGAAAGACAATATCTCTGACTTTATAAATTAGTGGGAAGTAGAAAGATCTTTCTTGGGGCCATACGACTCCAAAGATGGGCCATTCTGAGGCACAGAGAGTCTGCCAGGTCCAGCGTTTTACTAAAAAAAGAAAGATTCTGAGCCCTTAAGCGGACTTTGGTTCAGTGATCAAGGGTCAGGGACAGAGGCATTGAAGTGCTCTCTCCCATAATGAAAGGTACACAAACAGTAAAAGCAAAGACACATGACACAGATAAGACAAGACCATAAAGACAGGCAATGGACATCCAACACTGAGACCAGGAATGCGTAGCCGGCAAAACCCGATAGGATGGCAATACCGAATCTAAAAGAAAATATCACTGAGTCGATGAAGCAATTGTTCCTTGATTCTCCGAGTCCTCTTTGGGGTCCCCCAGGGAGGTGCCCTATGTCTCTGTGACACGTCTCTCAGCCACCGTCGGAGAGACCCCAGGCTCTTCATCGCCAGCAATTTTGCCAAGCCCTAACATGACACCTGAAACCAGAAAGAGGCGCCTTACTTGCTCCGAGAGGAGCCCGTTGGGGTCTCTCATCCGCCACTGCCGGAACTCGGTGGAACCTCAATATGTAAAGGTCAGGTGAGTGTTGGAGGAAGAGACTACCAAGAGACTGTCTCATGCAACAGCAAAGGGTTATTTTGCGTCTAGCTTGCTGGGGCTCACAGCTAACTTAAATAGATCAGAGAGCTCTGAGAACAGCTTATGCAGAGCTTACATACATTCCTTGGAGATGGAAGGGAGGGAAGTTTACTGATGTGTAAGGGTGAGTGGGCGGTTCGTGTGACACCAAGTGAGGCAGTACATTCTGCAGTTTGGCAGTTGGGAACAGTACATTCTAGAACAAGATTAGCAAACATTTCTCAAGATTTCAACAGTGTTTTTTTAAGCATACAGAAAAACAGGAAATAGCAAGTACCTATTTTATTAACCTTTCACTACCGACTATCCTTTTTTGACTGGATGTTCCTTCTACATTAATTCATGCAAAGTACAAGGTCCTATGCCATTGTATATCGATTTATCTGAGACATCTCTGCAGAACGTAATTCAATGCTGCGTATCCCAATCAAGGGCCCAATGCCCTTCTGGCCTTCAAATCATACTTAGATTTCTTTTTTCATACATATATTACACCTATATATTCTTATACACATAGCAGGTTCCCAATACCATTATTCATCCAGCACAATGATTTCTAACCCAAATCAAACATGTTTTTAACCATAATCATACACTATTCCCTCAATCTAACTTTATAGAACAGCAGGGAAAGAGTTGATTTTACAATACAGAAATGTAGGGAAACTTCCACCTGCTGATAACCTCAAAGGCCCATGCAGAAATGATCCCTGGAGAAGATGTAGGCAGCTATGAAGGACCTGAGAGACCAAAAGTCATCTTCCATGGCAAACAACCCAGTCAGGATAAAAGGTTGTGTCTGAATCAGATTCTCTTCTTAATGTAGAGAACATGGACCAAAACAGGCCTGTGTGGAGATCTATTCCTGGGTGCCTATGGTTGATATAGCATTCTAACTTGTGAAAGTTTCACAGGAAGTAGGGGCAGCCTCAATCTCATGGGACCCTTGGAAGTAACAGTTAAGACAAAGTGGTTGCCAAGACAGGGACCTCATTCAGTTCAGGAAGGAAGTGACCTCACCTCACTTCCATGGTGATGGAACTCTCTGAACTTTGGATCCAGGAAGCCAGGCACCCATAGCCAGTCCAAGTCCCAGTCCCTATGGTCTCACTTGTTTGGATTTACTAAATGCAGTCAGTCTTTCTTGGTACCTTCAGACGTGAGAAGGCCAAATGCCAGGAAAGCTCGGAAGCGGGGCTTTTCTTGAGAAAGTCGTTAGTGGCTCACCGTTGGCTCCTGAGAAGTTCACAGAGTTTGCCAAGGAGACCAGATCTGAGACAGGACAGGCCATTTCGGGGGAACGTATTATGGCCTACAAGTCAGAGGACACTCCGGATAGTCAAAGACCTACTTAGGGGAAGGAGGTGCCTTTGTGGGTGTGGTTGTGGGTTTGTGGTTTTGTCTCATTTTCTGAGAATAGGTAGGACAGTCGGTTTGTTTCATTTGAAGTGGACTGTTTCTAGTAAGTCTTTTCACAGGGCGAGTGTTTCTATGTCTGTATATTCCACTGTTTCCGTGGTTGTAGACATTAGAAAAGAGAATTCATCAATGGATGTGTCGTGTCTAGTAGAAAGCTTCTCAGCATTCATATTGCCCCGTTTATGAATGGACTGTAGCTTGCCTTATCGATGAGCAACACCTGCTACCTTCCTAAGTTTCTATTTTTGTCCTGAATTCCGGCCAATTTCAAGAATAGGCCCATGGTTTTGTGTCCAAGATATGTACCACCTCCAAGCTCTGTGACATAGCCATGTACTGGATAGCTGTAGGTGATGGCGAGCATCTCAGAAAACTCAGATATCAGTGTGACGAGGACAGTCTCAGAGGAGAAACCCTGCTTTGGGCCTTTTGCTTACCTATTGTTCTGTTGCCCTGAATGTCAGGAAGTTCTTTGCATCTGGCCACCCCTTTGTGAAGCCTGAAGAAAACAGTTTTCAAATGGAAATGATTGGGCATACCTGTGGCTCTTTTCTTAAGTGCTTTGAAAAGGGATGTGACTGAATCAGCCCCCTGGCCCTGTGTGTGGCTGAGGCTTAGATTCTCAGCACCTGTGGATCTAAAGAAAGTTCCCATGTTTGCATCCAAAGGAAAAATGGCAGAAAGAGCAGCCATTGGGATGAAGTCTCTCGACTTCCTCTGTAAGGTTCCTGAACTCCATCAAGTGAAAATAGGGATCCTTTGGGTCCAATGAGTTCTTCAAAACCTGCAGAGGCTAGCCCATAGGTGCTTGGTTATTTCATGACTAAAATTCACATAAAGAATCTAAACCAAACAGTCAGTAGGCCTCAAATTGGAGAATTGGAGCGGTATTAATGGCAGGCCTATTTGATCACTCCTGGTTCACAGGATGGGTGTCCAGGCCACCTTTACTTTAGGCAAATGAGGGTCAAAGGAGCTTATTTTGAACACTGTCTTGGTCTGCTCCCCTCATGGAAACCTCCAGCAAAATTATGATGAGTGTCAATATGAAAGAAGATGAGGGCCATATGGGAGTGTTCTTGTTTTAATTGTGGTAATTTGTGTGGTAGTTGGAAAAGATGACTCGGATCACCTGGGCTTGAACTCTGGTGTGATTCCCCTTAAAGAATGAGTTCTGGATCTGACCTCAGAGAAGTATTGTCGTGAGTTCTCTTGGGATTTTACTAGGCCACACATGAGAATCGCCTTTGGAAATTGAGATCTAGGCCCAGGATGGCTTTCCACAGAGCTCGGGGATTCTGAGCCAGGATATCACATGATTTAATTCTTAAAGACTTGGCAGCCCTTGTTGAGAGTCCAAACACATGTGGACCTCACATTGTACACCTCAATGTGTCTGGATTCATGTGACCTTTTGGCCAGTCTTTTGGAAGGCTTTTCTGTGAGTGTTCTCCAGAGCTTTCATTGAAATGAGCTTCCTCACCATTTAATGGTTCCTGAATTAATTGAAACCCACAGTGCCTCTAACTTCATTTTTGAAAAATGACTAGATTCATACCATAAAATTTTTGAAATTCCCATGACCAGGTGGCACTGGATAAACTTTGGATTTCCTGTTGCTGATCATGAGTGTACCAAAGAGTGCCTTGATTGACTGGTTTTAGTGAAAATGGTGTAGAACAGAGATGCCAGTAATTTGGAGCCTAATGAGTAGTGGGCCTAGAGAAGTGGACTGTAGGTGTGTAAATAAATATTTTTGGTAGGACCACCTGGATCTTCCATTGGCTTCGAAAGACTTGCGACTGACATGGTGCAGGCAGGAGACCTTTATATGTAAAGGCATCTTGTCATATGGAGAGATTTCAGGGCAATGTTCAGAATCAGGTTGCTATAGTCAAGGTGAAAGCTATGTAGGATAGAAGCCTGGTTCGTACATTCTCTTTGCGTCCCTGACCAACCACACATGACAGAACTCCCTCCAGCATTTTGTCCCAGTTGAACTCCTTGTATTTCGTGAAGCAAATACCAAACTCCCAGTGCAGCAGTAAGAAACACCCTGGAAAGTGGAGGATCACCAAATGGCTTCACAGTCCACACGGAAAGACACTTAGCTCCCAGTGGCCACAGTTTACCTACAAAGAGAGAATTCAGAACTGCTCACTCATGTTCATTAGAAAATAAGGACCATGTGCTCCAGGTCATAGAGATGCAGACCCAGATTTCATGGTGTCACTACAAACGAAGCTAAATCTCCTAACAATTACATATATTTCTTGTTCCCAACCTCAGAGGAAGTTTCTCAAGAAGTCTCAAGGCCAGCACAGCTCCATGTTTCTGGATTGTTTACCCTGTCCCTTACTTTTGGAAACTGTTCTACCACCTCCAGTGTTGTGAACTCCTGAGCATTTTCCATTCCACATATATATTCAGATTTTCTAACTCCTCTCCTCTAATTGTGTCTTACTTTTAGCGATGGTTATGTCAAGGCATTGTTCTGGATGAGAGAGGGAAGATTTTTGTGTATCACATTTTTGCATACACATTAGATTCATTTTCCTTTTTTCCATTTGAAATACTGAATCCCTGACACTAACCCATACCCTACTAGACTCTGACTACTAATCCTAATATCATGGAGAGAAAGAAACCTAACCGAATAGAAATACAGGCCTTTCATAGGAAGCATGGTGTATACTTCTATTTGCCTTCTGCATTATCAAGAGTATGTTTTTTAAATCTAGTCAACTTTTCATTGTAATATTTCTCCATGATTTTTTAAAATTATCACATATATAAATTCCTGTCTCCCTTTCTCTGTATCCTATTCAGCACATGTATTTTTTTATACATATATATATATATAATATCCTACCTGGTATCACACGGACAATCTTGTGAGCTCCCTGATTTTGGAATATAAAATTGTGAGAACAGATGACTCTCCCTAAATAATGATGGGACTGAAAATTCAACCTATGGGTGAGCTTCCTAGTGAAAAACACTATACATAAATCCATGTTCAGTAAAATGAATATTTTTGGATATGTGGATGAATTATATTTCATGATGAATTTCGATTGGCATATATATTGCTAAATATTAATGTGTGTGTGTGTGTGTGCGTATGTATTTTTTTTAAATCTGGAAAAAAATATATATGTGTATATATATACATATATATATATTATATGTATATATATGTATATATATTATATATATATATTATATATATATATGTATATATATTCTCCAGATTTTAAAAAAATATGAAAAATATGTGTCTTATTATACACTCCCTAAATTCATTTATATTCATGTATGTGGGTTCAAAATCCACTTTTTACAAGATTATTTTCAGCAATATTTATACACCTGTAATACATATTGGTTTCCTACTACTGAATACTAAGTTCAGTAGGTGGTGCATACAAATCCTAATATTTCTACAGTACCTGACCCAGTTTAACATCAATGCAAGTAGATTGCTATGGGACATGATGTGTATTTTGAAGTTCATTTTTACTCAACACTGGTACATTACTATTTTTTCAGTATATGGACATCATAGGATATATTTTTTCACCCACAACTTCACAAAATTATAGGCATTTGGTTCACTCTCATTTACTTACTACTTCAGAACACATGTATTCCTCCATGTTTCTTTACTGGTCTTTTCACTAGACTTCTTTCTAAACACATTATTTTTGATTCCATAATCATTTTTGAAGCAATACTCACTCTTCACGATAAACCGTAACCCTAATATTACCATTACATATATAACTGGTTGGAATGATTGTATATATATCAATATAAGATTTCCAATACATTTTCAGATGCAAACTCAATCCATTATTTAAAGTTGGAACCAGTTATATACTTTATTCACAATCTGGTCTATTCATGCAACATCTCAATAATGATCAACACAAGGTACACCTATTTGTATCACCAGTACTAATTTATAAGTTTCCAGAATATTACTCCCCATAATGGTGGAAGAAATACTCATGTCACCTTATCAACATATAAATTTTATCACGGTAGTATTCTGGACACAAAATGCAAAGGTCACACATATGATTGTACCAAAGCCTAAATGGAAAGTGACCATGGATTACTAAAAACATCCATGTCCAGGGTGCCTAATGCTCTCAAATGTCAATCCTATTGATTACTACATATTTGTTTTTTCCTAAGATTATATATTCAACCTCAAGCCTGTTGAAAATGTCTAATCCTATCACTCACTTTATACTTTGCCTGATTTCCTAATCTTTCTATTCATATCTGCTTTCCTACATATTTTTCCCTGTTCATCATTGTGACTTTCTCTTCAGATGTGCTGACATTTACATTCACTCTCTAACTGAAACCCTATTGCTAAAGAACTTTTGGTCCAACTCCTAGTCTCACTCTTCTTCCTAAACCTACTGACTATCTTCCTAATCCTACAGACTATCCCTTTTTGACTGGATGTTCTCTTCTACATTCAATCATCCGAGGTACACGGTCCTATGCCATTGTATATCGATTTATCTGAGACCTCGGTGCAGAACATAATTCAAGCTCAGTATACCAATCAAGGTTCTGTTGCCCTGAATGTCAGGAAGGTCTTTGCCTCAGGCCACCCCTTTGTGAAGCCTGAAGAAAAAAATTTCAAATGGAAATAAATGGGCATCACCTGTGGCTCTTTGCTTAATTGCTTTGGAAAGGGATTTGTCTGAATCTGCCTCTTGGCCCTGTGTGAGGCTGTGGCTTCGATTCTCTGCACCTGATGAATCTAAAGAAAGATCCCATGTGTGCATTCAAAACCAAAATGGCAAAAAGAGCAGTCATTGTGGATGAGGATTCTTGCCTTTCTCTGTTAGGTTCCTGACCCCCTTCAAGTGAGATTAGGGATCCTCTTTGTCAAATGAATTCTTGAATGCTCTCCAGATGTGCTTGGATTTTCTCATGACTCCAAATCACATAAAAAATCTATACCTGACATTCAGTAAGCCTCAAATTATAGAAACAAAGCGGAATTAATGGCAGGCCTTTTTGATCACTCCTGGTTCACAGGAAGGGTGTCCAGGCCACCCTGACTTTAGGGAAATTAGAGGCAAGGGAGCTTATTCTGAAAACTGTCTTTAGTTGCAACCCTCATGGAAACTTCCATCCAGAACTTTTGAGGAGGGTCTTTATGGACGAAGATGAGGGCCATGTGGTAGTTTTTTTGTTTTAATTGTGGTCATTTGTGTGGGGGTTGGAAGACATGACTTGGTCCACCTGGGCTTGAACTCTGGTGTGATTCCCCTTAGAGCCTGAGTTCTGGAACGTACCTCATAGAAGTATTGATATGAATTGTGTTGGTTTTTAGGAGGCCACGCATGATTGTCACCCTTTCAAACTGAGATCTAGGCCCAAGGTGGCTTTCCACAGAGCAATGGGAATCTCAGCCAGGAAATCACATGATTTTATTCTGAAAGACTTCGCAGCCATTGTTGGCCCTCGGAAGCAAGAAGGAGTGGCCATACTCATATCGAATAAAATCAACTTAAAACCTAAGTTAATCAAAAGTGATAAAGAAGGACACTATATACTGTTAAGAGGCAACATTCACCAACAAGACATAACAATTATCAATTTGTATGCACCAAACAATGGTGGTGCCAAGTCATAAAACAAACTCTCCTCAAGTTCAAGAGTCATATAGGCTATAGCACAATAATTACGGGTGACTTCAGCACACAACCCTCACCATTGGACAGATCCTCTAGAGAAAATCTGAATTAAGAAACTATAGAACTCAATAGCACAATCAATAACCTAGACTTAACCAACATATATAGAATATATCAACATCATAAAGTGGATACATGTTCTTCTCAGCAGCACATTGGTCCTACTCAAATATAGACCATATATTATGCCATATGGAAACTCTTAGTAAATATAAAAGTATGGAGATAATACCATGCACCATATCTGATCATAATGGAATGAAACTTGAAATTAATGATTGAAGAAGGAAGGAAAAATTCTACATCACATGGAAAATGAACAATATGTTACTGAATAATCAATGGGTTACAGAAGACATAAAGGAGGAGATAAAAAAATCTCTTAGATACAAATGAAAATACAGACACAACATACCGGATTCTGTGGGAAACAATGAAAGCAGTTTTAAGAGGGAAATTCATTTCTTGGAATTCTTTCCTCAAAAAAAGAAAAAAACAACAAATAAATGATCTCACACTACATCTCAAAAACCTAGAAAAAAAAGAGCAAAACAACAAATGTAGTATAAGACAAGAAATAATTAAAATTAGAGGAGAAATCAACAAAATTGAAACAAAAAAATTGAACAAATAAAAGTTGGTTCTTTGAAAATAAATTAAATCGACAGGCCCTTAGCCATGCTAATGAAGAGAAGCAGAGAGAGAACTCAAATTACTAACATATGGGATAAAAAAGGCAATATCACAACAGACACTACAGAAATACAGAAGATAATTCGAAAGTATTTTGAAACCCTATATTCCAATAAAACAGAAGATAATGAAGATATTGATAAATTTCTTATGTCATATGATCTGCCCAGATTGAGTCCGGAAGACACACAAAATTTAAATAGACCAATAACAAAGGAAGAAATAGAAGAAACCTTCAAAAGACTACCTACCAAAAAAAACCCTGGACCAGATGGTTATACAGCAGAGTTCTACAAAACGTTCAAAGATGAATTAATACCAATACTTTTCAAGCTATTTCAAAAAATAGAAAAAGAAGGAGTTCTTCCAAATTCATTCTATGAGGCCAACATCACCGTGATCCCAAAACCAGACAAAGACACTTCAAAGAAAGAAAACTACAGACCAATATCTCTAATAAACTTGGATGCAAAAATTCTCAATAAAATCCTGGCAAATCAAATACAAAAGCACATAAAAAAATTGTGCATCATGATCAAGAGGGATTCATCCCAGGGATGCAAGGCTGGTTCAATATACGGAAATCAATAAATACTATTCACCACATCAATAGACTTAAAGAGAAGAACCATATGATCATCTCGATAGATGCAGAAAAAGCATTCTACAAAGTACAGCATCCCTTTATGTTTAAAACTCTATAAAAACTAGGAATAACAGGAACTTACCTCAACATTGTAAAAGCTATATATGCTAAACCTCAGGCTAGCATCATTGTAAATGGAGAAAAACTGAAGGCATTCCCTTTAAAATCTGGAACAAGACAGGGATGCCATCTATCACCACTTCTATTCGATTTAGTTCTTGAAATACTAGCCAGAGCAATTAGACAGACAAAAGAAATTAAAGACTTAAAAATAGGAAAAGAAGAACTTAAATTATCGCTATTTTTGGATGACATGATAATATATTTAACAGACCCAAAAGGGTCTGCTAGAGTTAGTAAATGAATTCAGCAAAGTGGCAGGATATAAAATCAACACGCATAAATCTAAGGCATTCCTGTATATCAGCAACAAAACTTCTGAAATTTAAATGAGGAAAACCACTCCTTTTACAGTATACTCAAAGAAAATAAAAAACTTGGGAATCAACCTAACCAAAGAGGTGAAAGATTTATGCAATGAAATCTACAGAACCCTAAAGAGAGAGATAGAAGAAGATGTTAGAGGATGGAAAAGTATGCCCTGTACATGGATAGGCAGAAATAACATCATCAAAATGGCGATATTACCCAAAGTTCTCTACAGGTTTAATGCGATGCCAATCAAAAACCCAATGGCATTTCTTGTAGAAATAAATAAAGTAATCATGAATTTCATATGGAAAAACAAAAGACCCAGAATAGCGAAAGCAATTCTAAGCAGGAAGTGTGAATCCAGAGTTCAAACTGTACTACAAAGCAATAGTAACAAAAACAGTGTGGTACTGGTATCAAAACAGGCAGATGGACCAATGGTACAGAATAGAGGACACAGAGACAAATCCACAAAATTACAACTTTCTTATATTTGAAAAAGGGCCTAAAAGCATGCAATGGAAGAAGGATAGCATATTCAACAAATGGTGCAGGGACAACTGGAAATTCATATGCAACAAAATGAAACTGAATCCCTTTCTCTCACAATGCACAAAAGTTAACTCAAAATGGATCAAGGAGCCAGATATAAAATCAGAGACACTGCGTCTGATAGAAGAAAAAGTTGGCTACGATGTACATACTGTGGGGTTGGGCTCCAAATTCCTTAATAGGAAACCCATAGCCCAAGAGTTAATAAAAAGAATAAACAAATGGGACTTACTTAATCTAAAGAGATCTTTCTCAGCAAGAGAAAAAATAAGAGAGGTAAATAGAGAGCCTACATCCTGGGAACAAATTTTTACCCCTTACACTTCAGATAGAGCCCTAATATCTAGAATATACAAAGAACTCAAAAAAATTAAACAATGAGATAACAAATAACCCAATCAACAAATGGGCCAAGGATCTTAACAGACACTTCACAGAGGAGGACATACAATCAATCAACAAGTACATGAAAAAATGCTCACCATCTCTAGCAGTCAGAGAAATGCAATCAAAACCACCCTAAGATACCATCTCACTCCAGTAAGATTGGCAGCCATTATGACGTCGAACAACAATAAGTGTTGGTGAGGATGTGGGGTAAAGGGTACACTTGTACACTGCTTGTGGGACTGTAAATTGGTGAGTACAATATGGAAAGCAGTATGGAGATTCATGGGAAAGCTGGGAATGGAACCACCATTTGACCGAGATATCGCCCTTCTCAGACTCTTCCCTGAGGATGTTAATAGAGAGCAGTATAAGGATACTGCCACATCGATGATCATAGCGGCACAATTCACAATAGCTAGACTTTGGAACCAACCTAGATGCCCTTCAATAGACGAATGGATAATAAAAATGTGGCATCTATACACAATGGAGTATTACACAGCACTGAAAAATGACAAAATCATAGAATTTGCAGGGAAATGAATGGCATTAGAATAGATTATGCTAAGCGAATCTATCCAATCCTTAAAAAACAAATGCCAAATGTTTCCTTTTATATAGAGAGAGCAAATAAGAAGAGAACAGGGAGGAAGAACATGAGAAAAATATTAAAACTAAACAGAGATGAGTGGGGGGAGAGAAAGGGAGAGAGAAGGAAAAGCATATGGAAATGGTAGGAGACTACTCAATGTTACACAAAATTACATATAAGAGGTTGTGAGGCTAAAGAGGGGAAAACAAGGGAGAGAATTAAACAACAGCAGATGAGGTAGAGAGGGAAGATGGGAGGGGAGGGGGAATAGTAGGGGATAGGAAAGGTAGCAGAATACAACAATAACTAGTATGCTATTATGTAAAAACGTAAGTGTGTAACTGATGTGATTCTGCGATTTGTATTTGGGGTAAAAATGGGAGTTCATAACCCAATTGAGTCAAATGTATGAAAGATGATATATCATGAGTTTTATAATGTTTTGAACAACCAAAAATAAAAAGAATTGAATTTCCAATATTTGAGTCATTTAACAAATTTATTTTTTAATAAAATTGTCTTTTATTTGTTATCTTACTTGCTGGTATCTGCCTTTCAGTTTTAAAAAACTATGAGCTGTAGCCATTCATCCATGTAGTATGTAAAAGAAAATTTTGAGTGTCTCCATGTTACCAGATTGGCAAGGCATCAAGGTTTCCTTCACAAACAAGGTGAAGGCTTTGCCATTAGAAATTTAACATTCTGCAAAACAATTTTTTTAACTTTCCAATTAAATTTCCAAAAAAATTTAGAAAAAGAAGAATATAATCCCCACAGTAAGAAGGCCTCAAAGTGGAGAAGTGGAGCATTTACGGCAGGCCTATTTGATCACTCCTGGTTCACAGGAAGCATGTCCAATCCACCCTGACGTTAGGCAAATGAGGGGCAAGGGAGCTTATTTTGGGCACTGGTTTGGCTGTGCCCCTCATGGAAAACTCCATCCACAGGTTATGATGTGTGTCTATATGGAAGAAGATGAGAACCATGTGGGAGTGTTTTGGTTTTAATTGTGGTCATTTGTGTGGTAGTTGGAAGAGATGACTGGGTCCACCTGGGCTTGAACTCTGATGTGATTCCCCTTAGAGAATGAGATTTGGAACTAACTTCAGAGAAGTATTGCCATGAATGTTGTTGGGATTTCAGGAGGCCACACATGAGAGTCGCCCTTGGAAACTGAGGTCTAGGCCCAGGGAGGCTTTCCAGAGAGCACTGGGAATCTCAGCTAGGATATCACAGGTTTTATTCTGAAAGACTTGGCAGCCATCGTTGAGAGTCAAAACACACATGACCTCACATTGTAGACCTCAATGGGCCTGGCTTCATGTGACAATTTGGCCACTCTTTGGGAAGCCTTGCCTGTGAGAGATCTCCAGATCCTTCATTAAAATGAGCTTCCTCAACATTTAATGGATCCTGAATGAATTGAAACCCACAGTACCAACAATTTCATCTGTGAAAAATAGTTAGATAAATACCATAAAATTTTAGAAATTCTCATGACCAGGTGGCACTGGAGAACCATTGGATGTCCTGTTGCTGATCATGAGTATACCAGACAGTGCCTTGA
Organism: Callospermophilus lateralis; assembly: GCF_048772815.1. Lineage (NCBI taxonomy): Eukaryota > Metazoa > Chordata > Mammalia > Rodentia > Sciuridae > Callospermophilus > Callospermophilus lateralis. The sequence continues at coordinate 108,791 of NW_027510230.1, forward strand.
TTGACTAGGTATCATGAAAATCGTGTAGAACAGAGATGCCAATAGGAGTAGGCGCAGAGCAGAGTCTTTGCCCATGGTGCCCGGAACAGGCCCAGCAACCTGCCGGCTTCGTAGTCACGACACCCCAATTGGAGTAGCGGCAGAGCAGAGCCACCACCCGCGCCCTCAAGGTAGACAAATCTGCACCCGACCAGCAGAAGAGGCCCAGCGGCCTGCCAGCGCGGCAGACACTTCACCCCATTTGGAGTAGGGGCAGAGCAGATCCATCGCCCATGCCCGTAAGGTAGGCAGACCTGCGACCGACGGCAGAACAGGCCCACCCACCCGCCGGCATGGTAGTCACGTCACCCCAATTGGAGTAGGGGCAGAGCAGAGCCGCCGCCCGCGCCTCTAAGGTAGGCAGACCTGAGACCGACTGGCAGAACACCCCAGGGGTCCATGGGTGTGGTACACACGTCACACCAATTAGAGGAGGGGCTTAGCAGAGCCGCTTCCCGCGCCTGCAGGGTAGGCAGACCTGCGACCGATCAGGAGAACAGGCCCAGCGGCCCATCAGCATGGTAGATAGATCACCCCAATTGGAAGAGCACAACAGCCACACCCCGCACCTGCAAGGAAGACTTTTCAAATATACAAGAGCAATATAAATATATAGGGGGAAAATTTCAAAATCACAACAGTTTCACCAAGGAGAAAGAAACGCGAGCCGTATGAAAAGACAAAGAAAAAAGGACCACAAGCAATGCAGGTCAACACAACTTTAGAAGAGGTAATAGCTGCAGCAGATGGAATGTCAGATAAAAAACTCAGGATATACATGCTTCAGATAATCTGGAGTCTCAAGGAAGACATTAGACAGCAAAATCAGACAATGAAAGATCACTTCGACAATGAATTACACAAACAAATCCAAGAAGCAAAAGATCAATTATACAGGGAGATAGAAGTTGTAAAAAATGACAAACAGAAATCCTAGAAATGCAGGAAGCAATAAAACAACTTAAAAACTCAATTGAGAACACTACCATCAGAGTAGAACACTTAGAAGATAGAACATCAGACAATGAAGACAAAGTATTTCAACTTGAAAAGAACATAGACAGCTCAGCAAGACTGTTAAGAAACCATGAACAGAACATCCGTGAAATATGGGATAACATAAAGAGACCAAACTTAAGAGTCATTGGGATACAGGAAGGTATAGAGGTCCAAACCAAATGAATGAGCAATGTATTTAATGAAATAATACGAGAAAACTTCCCAGACTTGAAGAATGAGACAGACTCCCAAGTCCTAGAAGCCAACAGGACGCCGAATGTGCAAAATCATAAGAGATCCACACCTAGACGCATTATAATGAAGATACCCAACGTACAGAATAAAGAGAGAATTTTAAAAGCTACAATTGAAAGGAAGCAGATTACATTTAGGGGTAAAGCAATCAGGATAACAGCTGATATTTCAACACAGACTCTGAAAGCTAGAAGATCCTTGAAATATATGTTTTTGTCAGGAGCTTTAGCTTCATTTCTAGTGAAAGCATCAAAGCTGTGTCTGCATCTATGTAACCTGGAGAACATGGTTTCTTATTTTCCAAAAGACATGAGGCGGCAGTGCTGAAATCACTCTTTGTAGGTAAACTGTGGCCACTGAAGGCTAAGTGTCTCCCCGTGTGGACTGTGAAGCCATTTGTTCATCCTCCACTTTTCATGGTGTTTCTTGCCGCTGCACTGGGAGTTTGGTATTTGTTTCACTAAATAAAATGAGTTCAACTGAGACCCAGTGCTGGAGGGAGTTCTGTCATGTATGGTGGGTCAGGGTCTGCAGGAGAATTCACCAACCAGGATTCTATCCCACATAGATTGCCCCCTTGATCATAGCAACCTGATTCTGAACATTGCCCTGAAAATCTCCATATAAAAAGATGCCTTTACATGGAGAGGTTTCAGACATATAAGGTTCTGCTGGATGCATCATGTCAGTCTCAAGCCCTTTGGAAGTAATGGCAGATCCACATGGCCCCACAAGAGATGTTTTATCACACACCTGCACACCACCTGCACACACACCACTATTCAGTAGGCTACAAGTTACTGGCATTTCTGTTCTACACCATTTTCATGAAACCCAGACAATCAAGGCACTATCTGGTACACTCATGATGAGCAAAAGGACATCAAAGGTTCTCCAGTGCCACCTGGTCATTGGAATGGCAAAAAATTCATGGTATTTATGTTGCCACTTTTCAAGAATGAAGTTGGAAGCACTGTGGGTTTCAATTCATTCAGGAACCATTAAATGGTGAGGAAGCTCATTTCAATAAAAGATCTGGAGAACTCTCACAGGCAATTTTTCCCAAGGAGTGAGCTAGATCTCAGTTTAGAAGGGCGAATCTCATTAGTGGCCTATTCCACTGCCACACAAATGACCGCAATTGAAACCAAAACACTCCCACATGACCCTCATCTTCTGCCATAGAGACACTCATCATAACCTCTTGCTGCAGGTTTTCATGAGGGATGCAGCCCAAGACAGTGTCCAAAATAAGCTCACTTACCCCTCAATTGCCTAAAGTCAGGGTGGCCTGGACACCCTTCCTGTGAACCAGGAGTGATCAAATAGGCCTGCCCTTAATACTGCTCTGCTTCTCCATTTTGACTGTACTGATTGTTGAGTATAAATTCTTTGTGTGAATTGGAGTCATGAGAAAATCCAAGCACCTATGCATTAGCCTCTTCAGGGCTTTGAAAAACTCATTTGACCCAAATGATATCTATTCTCACTTGATAGAGGTCAGGACTTACAGAGGAAGGCAAGAGACTTCATCCACATTGACTGCTCTTATGGCCATTTTGGTTTTGGATTCAGAGATGGGATCTTTCTGTAGATCTGTCAGGTGCCGAGAATCTAAGCCCCAGCCTCACATAGGGCCAAGGGGCTGATTCAGACACATCCCTTTTGAAGCAATTAAGCAAACAGCCACAGGTGATGCCCATTCATTTTCATTTGAAAACTGTTTTCTTCAGGCTTTACAAAGGGGTTGCCTGAGGCAAAGAAATTCCTGACATTCAGGGCAACAGAACAAAAGGTTAGCAAAAGGCAGAAAGCAGGGTTTCTCCACTGAGACTTTACTGGTCACACTGATATCTGAGTTTTCTGAGATGCTCCCATTGCCTTCAGCTATCCAGTACATGGCCATGTAACAAAGCTTGGAGGCGGTACATATCTTGGACACCAAACCATGAGACTATTCCGGAGAGTGGCCAGAATTCAGGAAGAAAACTGGAGCTTAGGAAGATAGTAGGTGTTGTCCATTCATAAGGCAAGCTGCAGTCCATTCATCAATTGCGCAGGATGAATGCTGGGTAGCTTTCTACTAGACAGGGCACTTCCATTGATGCATTCTCTTTTCAAATGTCAACAACCACGGACACAGTGGGATACACTTTTAGAAACCCTCGCCATGTCAAACGACTTTCTAGAAACAATCCACTCAAAAACAAACAATCCACCATCCCTACCTATTCTCAGAACATGAGACAAAACCACAAACTCACACCCACACCCACAAAGCACCTCCTTCCCAGAAGTAGGTCTTTGATTATCCGGAGTTTCCTCTGACTGGTGGGCCATACCATGTTCCCCCGAAATGGCCTGTACTTTCTCAGATTTGGTGTCTTTGCCAGAACAACTACCTGCTTTCTCAGGAAACACCTGTCTTCATAGCTTTCCTGGCATTTGGCCATCCTCACATCAGTTGGTACCAATAAAGACTGACTCTGTCCTTGGTAAATCCAATCAAGTGTGCCAACTGGGACTGGCACTGGCTCTGGGGGCCTAGCTTCCTGGTTCCCAAGTTAAGAGAGTTCCACTACAAAGGAAGTGAGGTGAGGTCACTTTTTTCAGGAACTGAATGAGGTCACTGCCTTGGCAACTACTTTGCCCTAACAGTTGCTTCCAAGGGTCCCATGAGATGGATGCTGCCCCAATTCCTGTGACATTTTTACAAGTTAGAATGGTATATCAACCATAGTCACCCAGGAACAGCTCTCCACACAGGCTTGGTTTGGTCCATCTTCTCTACATTAAGAAGAGAGAGGCTGATTCAGACACAACCCTTCATCCTGACCAGGCTGTTTGCCATGGAAGATGACCTTTGCTCTCTCAGGTCCTTCATACCTGCCTACATGTTTTCCAGGGATAATTTCTGCATGGACCATTGAGGTTCTAAGTAGGTGGAAGATCCCCTCCATCCCTGCATTGTAAGACCAACTCTGTTCCAGCTCTTCTGTAATGTTATATTGAGGGAACAGTGTATGGTTATGCTTAATAACCAGTTCGATTTGGGTTAGGAATCATTCTACGGGATGTATAATGGTATTGGGTAACTGCAATACTTACAAGAATATATAGGTGAAATATAAGTATGAAAACAGAAATCCAGGTAAGATTTGAAGTCCAGAAAGTCATTGGGTCCTTGATTGGATTACTTAGCTTGAATTACGTTCTGCACAGGTATCTCAGATAAATTGATATACAATGGCATAGGAACTTGTACCTTGGATGATTGAATGTAGAAGAGAACATCCCCTCAAACAGAGATAGTCAGTAGGATCAGGAAGATAGTCGGTAAGTATCGGAAGAACAATGAGTATAGGATTTGGACCAAAAGTTATTTAGCAATAGGGTTTCGGTTAGAGAGTGAATTTCAATAACAGCACATGTGAAGGGTCTCTAACAATGATGAAGTGGGGAAAATATGTAGGAATGCAGATATCAATAGAGACATTAGGAAATCAGGCAAAGTATAAAGTGAGTGATAGGATTAGACATTTCCAACAGTTTTGAGGTTGAACATATAATCTTAGGAAGAAACAAATATGTAGTCACCAATCGGATTGACATTTGAGAGCATAAGGCACCCTGGACATGGATGTTTTTAGTAATCCATGTTCACTTTCTATTTAGGATTTTGTAGAATCATAAGTGTGACCTTTGAATTTTGTGTCTAGAATATTACTGTGATGAAATGTATATGTAGATCAGGTGACATGAGTATTTCTTCCACCATTTCTGGAAGCAATATTTTGAAGATGTATAAATTTGTATTGGGGCTACAAAAAGGTGCACCCTGTGTCTATGAATACAGAGGAAATGCATGAATAGACCATACTGTGAATAAATAATAAAACTGGTTTCAACTTGAAATAATAGATTGAAATAAATTTGAAAACAAATAAGAAATCTTATATTAATATACAATCATTCATTCCAACCCATTATACATCTAATGGAAATATGAGGATTTTGGTTTATCATGAAAAGTGTGTGACTTTGCTTCAAATTGATTATGAAAATCGAAAATAATTTGTTTGGAAAGAAGTCTCATGAAAAGACCAGTCAAGAAACCTGGAGGAATACATGTGTTCTGAAGCAGGAAGCGATTGAAAGTGAAACAAATGCCTGTAAATTTGCGAAATTTTTGATGAAATATATGTCCTATGATGTCCATAAACTTAAGAAAGAGTAATGTACTAGTGTGGAATACAAACGAACGTCAAAATACACAACACGTCCAATAGAATTCTACATGCATTGATGTTAAACTGGTTCAGTTACTGTAGAAATATTAGGATTTGAAGGCACCAATCACTGTAGTTAGTTTTCAGTACTAGGAAACAAATATGTACTTCAGGTGGATGAATATTTCTGAGAATAATCTTGTGAAAATTTTATTATAAATCCACATACATGAACATGAATGAATTTTGGGACTCTAAATAAGACACAAATATTTCATATTTTGAAAAATATGGAGACTATATATATATATATATATATATACACACACACACAGACTTTAAAATGTAGTAATATATGCCAATCGAAATCCATCATGAAATATATATCATCCACAAATGCAAAAATATATATTTTACAGAATATGAATTTATGTATAATTTTGTTCAACTAGGAAGCTCACCCATAGGTTGAATATTCAGTTCCAAAGCGTTTAGGAGGAGTGATCTCTTCTCACAATTTGTATTTGCTGAGGAAGCCACCTCACAAAAATATAGGTGTGATACCAGGTAGCTTTCAGTATGTGCATATAAAAATACATATGTTGAATAGGCTACAGAGAAAGGGAGTCAGTAATACACATATTTTGAACTTTAAAAACACATGGAGAACTATTTAATTAAAAATTGACTAAATTTATAACACATAAACTTTATCATGTAAAAGGCAAGTCCAAATATACATCATGCCTCCTTTGAACTGCTTGTATTTATATTCTGTTTGTGTTATTTTTCTCCATCATATTAGGATTAGTAGCCAGAGTCAAGTAGGGTATGGGATAGTGTCAGGGATTCTGTATTTTGAATGGAAAATTGGAAATTGTATCAAATGTGTGCGCAAATATGTGCAACCCAAAACTTCCCACTCTGATCCAGAACAATGCCTTGACATTACCTTCGCTCCAAGGAAGACACAATTAGAGGAGAAGAGTTAGAAAATTTGTGAATACATGTCTGGAATGGAAAATGCTCAGGAGTTCACAAACTTCGAGATGGTAGAGGAGTTTCCAAAAGCAAGGGACATGGTAAACACAACACCAACATGGAGCTCTTCTGGCCTAAGACTGTTTGAGAAACTGCATGTGAGATTGGGCACTTGAAATATAAGTTGTTGTCAGAAGTTTTAGCTTTCTTTCTAGTGAGACCATCAAAGATGGGTCTGCATCTATGTGACCTGGACGACATGTTTTCTTATTTTCCAATGAACATGGGGCAGCAGTGCTGAATTCTCTCTTTGTAGGTAAACTGTGGCCACTGGGGGCTTAGTGTCTCCCCGTGTCGCTGTGAAGACATTTGGTCATCCTCCACTTTTCGTGGTGTTTCTTGCTGCTGCACAGTGAGTTTGATATTTGCTTTACAAAATACAAGGAGTTCAACTGGGACACAGTGCTGCAGGGAGTTCTGTCACTTGTGGTGGGTTAGAGTCTGCAGGAGAATGCACCATCCAGGCTTCTATCACTCATTGCTTGCTACATTGCCCCCTTTTCCATTGCAACCCAATTCTGAACATTGCCCTGAAACCTCTCTATATAACAAGGTGCCTTTACATAAATGGGTCTGCTGGCTGCTGCAAGTCAATCACATGCTATTTGGAAGCCAATGGCAGATCCACATGGCCCCACCACAGATGTTTTGTCACACACCTGCCCACAACTGCTCAAGGCGCACTACTCAGAAGGTTCCAACTTACTGGCATCTCTGTTCTATGCCATTTTCATGAAACCCAGTAAATCAAGGCCCAGTCTGGTACACTCATGATGAGCATCAGGAGATCTAACTGTTCTCCAGTGCCACCTGGTCATGGGAATTTTAAAAATTTCATGGTATTTATCTAGCCATTTTTCAAAAAGGAATTTGGAGCCACAGTGGGTTTCAATTCATTCATGAACCATTAAATGTTGTGGAAGCTCATTTCAATGAAAGATCTGGAGAACTCTCACAGGCAATGCTTCCCAAAGAGTGGCCTAAAGGTCACATGAGGCCAGGCCCATTGAGGTCTACAATGTGAGGTCCATGGGTGTTTTGACTCTCAAATATGCCTGCCAAGTCTTTCAGAATAAAATCCGGGTATATCCTGGCTGACATTCTCAGTGCTTTGTGGAAAGCCACCCTGGGCTTAGATCTCAGTTTCAAAGGGCAAGTCTAATGCGTGGCCTCCTAAAATCCCAACACAATTCATGTGAATACTTCTCTGAGGTCAGTTCCAGAACTCAGTCTCTAAGGTGAATCAAACCCGAGTTAAAGCCCAGGTGGACCCAGTCTTATCTTCCAACAGCCAAATAAATGACCACAATTAAATCCAAAACACTCCCACATTGCCCTCATCTTCTTCCATATAGACACTCATCATTACCTCTGGCTGGAGGTTTCCATGAGGGGTAAAGCACAAGACAGAGTCTGAAATAATCTAACTTGCCCTCATTTGCCTAAAGTCAGTGTGACCTGGACACCCTTCCTGTAAACAAGGAGTGATTTAATAGGCCTGCCACTAATACTGCTCTGCTTCTCCAATTTGAGGCCTACTGACTGTCATGTATAGATTCTTTATGTGATTTGGATTCATTAGAAAACCCAAGCACATATGGGCTAGCCTCTGCAGGGCTTTGAAGAACTCGATTAATTCAAAGGATCCCCAAATTCACTTGTTGGAGGTCAGGAACCTAACAGAGAAAGGCAATAAACTTCATCTACAATGACTGATTTTTTAGACATTTTGGTTTTGGATGAACACATGGGATCTTTCTTAAGATCCATTAGGCGCTGAATATCTAAGACACAGCCTCACACACGGCCAAGAGGCTGATTCACACACATATCTCTCAAAGCATTTTAGCAAACAGCCACAGGTGATGCCCATTCATTTCCATTTGAAAACTGTTTTCTTCAGGATTCACAAAGGGGTGGCCTGAGGCAAAGACCTTCCTGACATTCAGGGCAACAGAGGAATAGGGAAGCAAAAGGCCCAAAGCCGGTTTTCTCCACTGAGACTTTCCTTGTCACACTGATATCTGAGTTTTCTGAGATGCTCCCTTTCCTTTCAGCTATAGAATACATTGGCCATGTCACAGAGGTTGGAGGTGGTACATAACTTGGACAAAAAAACATGAGCCTACTCTGGAGAGTGGCCAGATTCAGAAAGAAAACAGGAACTTAGGAAGATAGTACGTGTTGCCCATTGATAAGGCAAGTCACAGTCCATTCATAAATTAGGCAGGATAAATGCTGGAATTCTTTATACTAGACAGGACACATCCATAGATGAATTCTCTTTTCTAATGAATACAACCACGGACACAGAGAGTTACACAGATATAGAAACACTCACATTGTCAAAGGAATTACTAGACACAGTCCACTCCAAACCCAACAAACTGCCTTTCCTACTTATTCTCAGAACATGAGAAAAAACCACAAACTCACTCCCACACCCACAAAGACACCTCCTTCCCCCAAGTAATTCTGTGACTATCCTGAGTGTCGTCTGACTGGTAGGCCATACTATGTACCCCCAAATGGCCTGTCCTGTCTCAGATATGGTCTCCTTGGCCAAATCTGTGACGTTGTCAGGAGCCAGAAATGGGAAAGTACCTTTTTCTCAGGAAAGGCCCCTCTACAAAGCTCTCCTGGCATTTGGCCATCCTCACATCAGTAGGTTCCAGGAAACACTGATTCTGTCCTTGGTAAATCCAAACAAGTGACCTCAATGGGACTGGGACTGGGACTGGCTCTGGTTGCCTGGCTTCTGCACACAAGTTCAGAGAGTTCCATCACCAAGGAAGAGAGGTGAGATCACTTACTTCAGGTAGTGAATGAGGACACTGCCTTGGCAATCACTTTGTCCTAACAGTTGCTTCCAAGGGTCCCATGAGATAGAGGCTGCCCCTACTTCCTGTGACACTTTCACAAGTTAGAATGGTGAATCAACCATAGGCACCCAGGAACAGCTCTCCACACAGGCCTGGTTTGGTCCATTTTCTCTACATTGAGAACAGAGAGGCTCATTAAGATACAACCCTTCATCCTGACCAGGTTGTTTGCAATGGAAGATGAGTTTTGCCCTTTAAGGTCCTTCATAGCTGCCTATATCTTCTCCAGGGATCACATCTGCATGGACCTTTGAGTTTTTCAGCATATGGAATATCCCCTACATTCCTGTATTGTAAGACCAACACTGTCCCTGGTCTTTTGTTAAGTGAGATTGTGGGAACAGTGTATGTTTAGGGTTTAATAACACGTTTGATTTGGGTTAGGAATCATTCTGCTGGATGAATAATGGTACTGGGAACCTGTGATATTTATTAAAACATAGACATAAAATATAAGTATGAAAACAGAAATCTAGGTAAGATTTGAAGCTCAGAAGGGCATTGAGCTGTTGATTGTGATACTTAGCTTTGAATTATGTTCCGCATATATGTCTCAGATAAATCGATAATCAATGGCATAGGACCTTGTACCTTGGATGATTGAATGGAAAAGAGAACTTCCACTCAAACAGGGAAACTCAGTAAGATTAGGAAGATAGTCAGTAGCTTTCAGAAGAAGAGTGAGTACAGGATTTGGACCAAAAATTCTTTATCAATAGGGTTTCGCTTAGAGAGTGAAAGTAAATATCATCACATGTGAAGAGTCACTCACATGGTGAACTGGGGAAAATATTTAGGAAAACAGACATCAATAGAGACATTAGGAAATCAGGCAAAGTATAGAGTGAGTGATAGGATTAGACATTATTAACTGCATTTAGGTTGAATATATAATTTTAGGAAGAAACAAATACGTAGTCACCAATAGGATTGATATTTGAGACTATTAGGCAAACTGGACCTGGATGTTTTTAGGAATCCATGTTCAGTTTCCATTTAGGCTTTGGTACAATCATAAGTGTGACTTTTGCTTTTTGTGTCCAGAATATTACTGTGATACAATGTATATGTAGATAAGGTGACCTGAGTATTTCTTCCACCATTTCTGGGAGCAATATTTTGAAGATGTATAAATTAGTATTCGGGGAACAAACAGGTGCACTCTTTGTCTGTGAATATGGAGAATATGCATGTATAGACCATACTGTGAATAAATAATATAACTGGTTCCAACTTCAAATAATGGATTGAATTGAAATGTGAAAATATACAGGAAATCTTATATTGATATACAACCATTCATTCCAACCCGTTTTACATCTAATGGTAATATGAGGATTATGGTTTATCATGAAGAGTGTGTGAGTTTTGCTTAAAATTGATTATGGAAATTGAAAATATTTTTTTTGGAAAAAAGTCTCATAAAAAGACCAGTCAAGAAACCTGGAGAAATACATGTGTTCTGAAGCAGGAAGTGACTGAAAGTGAAACAAATGCTTATAAATTTGTGAAATTGTAGATGAAATACATATCCTCTGATGTGCATTCACTGAAGGAATAGTAATGTACCAGTGTTGAGTAAAAATGAACGTCAAAATAAACATCATGTCCCATAGGAATCTTCTTGCATTGATGTTAAACTGAGTCAGTTAATGTAGAAATATTAGGATTTGAATGCACCATTCACTGAATTTAGTTTTCAGTCCTAAGAAACAAATATGTATTTCAGGTGGATGAATATTTCTGAGAATAATCTTGTGAAAATTTGATTATAATTCCACATACATGAACATGAATGAATTTGAAAATTTGATTATAATTCCACATACATGAACATGAATGAATTTTGGGACTGTACATAAGACACATCTATTTCATATTTTGAAATATATGGAGAGTGTGTATATATATATATATATATATATATATATATATATATACAAGAGTGTGTATACACACACACACACACACAAAACAGACATTAAAAAGTAGCAATATATATGCCAATTGAAATTCTTCATGAAATATATATCATCCACAGATCCAAAAATCTTCATTTTACTGAGCGTGGATTTATGTGTAATATTGTTTAACTAGGAAGCTCACCCATAGCTTAAATTTTCAGTTACAACATCGTTTAGAAGGAGTGATCTCTTCTCATAATTTGTATCTGCCAAGTCAGCAACCTCACAAAAATGTACGTGTGATACCAGGTAGGATTCTATATGTGCATATAAAAATACATGTGCTGAATATGCTACAGAGAAAGGGAGACAGGAATTCACATATTTGTCAACTTTAAAAACACATTGAGAGAGGGAGGGGCAGATCTGCCAATCGCTCCTTCAAGGTAGGCGGACCTGCGACCCACCGGCTGAACAGGACCAGTGGCCCGCCACCGTGGAAAACACATCGCCCTGGTTGGGGGAGGGGCAATGCCGCCGGGCCTGCAAGGTAGGCAGACCTGTGACCCACAGCAGGACAGGCCCAGCAATCTGCGGAGGGGCAGAGACGCCCTCTGCGCCTGCAAGGTAGGTGGACCTGCAACCACCGACAGACCAGGCCTATGGACCGCCAGCATGGTAGACACATCGTCCCGGTTGGGGGAGGGGCGGAGCAGCCACAGGCGCCTGCAAGGTAGACAGACCTGCAAGGGACAGACAAAACAGACCCAGTGGCCCGCGGATGGTCAAAGCTGCCGCCCACGCCTGCAAAGTAGCCCGACTTGCGACCCACTGGCAGAACAGGCCCAGTGCCTGCAGAGGGGCAGAGTTGCTGCTCGCACCTTCAAGGTAGGCGGACCAGCTACCGACTTACAGAACAGGCCCAGCAGCCTGCTGGTGTGGTAGGCACATTGTCCCAATTGTAGGAGGGGCAGAGCCACCACCCGTGCCTGCGAGGGAGACTTTGAAAGTATACAAGAGCAATATAAATATATAGGGGAAAAATTCAATAACACAACAGTTTCACCAAGCAGAAAGGAATATGAACAGTATGAAAAGACAAGGAAAGAAAGGACCATAAGCAATGCAGGTAAAGTCAACGTTAGAAGAGGTAATATCTGCAGAAGATGGAATGTCAGATAAAGAACTCAGGATATACATGCTTCAGATGATCTGGAGTCTCAAGGAAGACATTAGAGAGCAAAATCAGACAATGAAAGATCACCTTGATAATGAATTACATAAAAAAAAATCCAAGAAGCATAAGATCAACTATACAGGGAGATAAAGATTATAAAATCAAACAAACAGAAATCCTAGGAATGCAGGAATCAATAAACCAACTTAAAAACTTAATTGAGAATACTACCAGCAGAGTAGAACACTTAGAAGATAGAACATCAGACAATGAAGACAAATTATTTCAACTTGAAAAGAACACAGACAGCTCAGCAAGACTTTTAAGAAACCATGAGCAGAACATCCAAGAAATATGGGATAACATAAAAAGACCAAACTTAAGAGTCATTGGGATACAGGAAGGTATAGAGGTCCAAACAAAAGGAATGAGCAATATATTCAATGAAATAAAGGAGAAAACTTCCCAGACTTGTAGAATGAGACAGAATCGCAAATCCTAGAAGCTTACAGGATGCCAAATGTGCAATATCATAAGAGATCCACACCTAGACATATTATAATGAAGATGCCCAACATACAGAAAAAGGAGAGAATTTTAAAAGCTACAAGATAAAGGAAGCAGATTACATTTAGTGGTAAACCAATCAGGATAACAGCTGATCTTTCAACACAGATTCTGAAAGCTAGAAGATCCTGCAATAACATTTTTCAAACACTGAAAGAAAATGGGTTCCATCCAAGAATTGTGTATCCAGCGAAATTAAGCTTCAGGATAGAAGATGAAATTAAAACTTTCCACGATAAACAAAAGTTAAAAGAATTTGCAGCTAGAAAACGATTTCTTAAAAACATCCTTGGCAAAACATCACAGGAAGGGGAAATGGAAAATAACAATGAAAACCAACAGTGGGAGGTAGAGGAGTAAAGGGGGGAAAATAATCAAGGAGGAAAACAAACCATGTTTAGTAACATAAATATACAAATATGGCTGGAAGAACAACCCATATCTCAATAATAACCCTAAATGTTAATGGCTTAAACTCACCAATTAAGAGACACAGGCTAGTAGAATGGATCATAAAACAAGACCCAACAATAGGTTGCCTACTGGAGACACATTTGTTAGGAAAAGATATACATAGACTGAAGGTGAAAAGTTGGGAAAAATCATATCACTCATATGGACTTCGGAAACAAGCAGAAGTGTCCATACTCATATCAAATAAAATAGATTTCAAGCCAAAGTTAATCAAAAGGGATAAAGAGGGACACTACATACTGCTCAAGGAAACCATACACCAACAAGACAAAACAATCATAAATATATATGCCCCAAACATTGGTGCAGCTATGTTCATCAAACAAATTCTTCTCAAGTTCAAGATTCTAATAAACCAATATACAATACTCATGGGAGACTCAAACACACCTCTCTCACTACTGGACTGATCTTCCAAACAAAAGTTGAATAATGAAACTATAGAACTCAATAACACAATTAATAACCCAGACTTATGATATATATATATATATAGAATATACCACCCAACATCAAGCAGTTACACTTTTTTCTCAGCAGCACATGGATACTTCTCAAAAAATAAATCATATATTATGTCACAGAGCTACTCTTAGACAATATAAAGGAGTAGATATAATACCAGGCATCTTATCTGATCATAAGGAAATGAAACTGAAAATCAACAATGAAAGAAAGAAGGAAAAATCATGTATCACATGGAGAATGAAAAATAGGTTACTGAATGATCAATGGGTTATAGAAGACATCAAGGAGGAAATTAAAAAAATCTTAGAGATAAATGAAAACACAGACATTACATATCAGAATCTACGGGACACATTGAAAGCAGTTCTAAGAACAAAATTCATTGCTTGGATTTCATTCCTTAAAAAAAGGAAAAAAAAAAGACAAATAAATGATCTCATACTTCATCTCAGAATCCAAGAAAAAGAAGAGCAAAACAACAGCAAAAGAAGTAGAAGCCAAGAAATAATTAAAATCAGAGCTGAAATTAATGAAATCGAAACAAAGAAACAATTGAAAAAATTGACAAAACTAAAAGATGGTTCTTTGAAAAAATAAATAAAATCGACCGACCCTTAGCCAAGCTAACAAAGAAAAGAATAGGGAGAATTCAGTATCACAACAGATAGTTCAGAAATACAGAAGATAATTCGAAATTATTTTGAATTCTTATTCTTCAATAAAATAGAAGATAGTGAAGGCATCGATAAATTTCTCAAGTCATATAATCTGCCCAGATTGAGTCAGGAGGATATAGGCAACCTAAACAGACCCATAACAATTGAGTAAATAGAATAAACCATCAAAAGACTACCAACTAAGAAAAGCCCAGGACCGGATGGGTATACAGCAGAGTTTTACAAAACCTTTAAAGAGGAACTAATACCATTACTTTTCAAGCTATTTCAGGAAAAATGCAAAAATCCTCAATGAAATTGTGGCGAATCGGATACAAAAACATATTAAAAAAATTGTGCACCATGATCAAGTAGAATTCATCCCTGGGATGCAAGGCTGGTTCAATATACAGAAATCAATAAATGTTCTTCATCACATCAATAGACTTAAAAATAAGAACCATTTGATCATCTCGATAGATGCAGAAAAAGCATTCGACAATGTACAGCATCCCTTTATGTTCAAAACTCTGGAAAAACTAGGGATAACAGGAACATACCTCAATAATGTAAAAGCAATCTATGCTAAGCCTCAGGCTAGCATCATTCTGAATGGAGAAAATTTGAAGGCATTCCCTCTAAAATCTGGAAGAAGATAGGGATGCCCTCTCTCACTACTTCTGTTCAACATAGTTCTCGAAACACTGGCCAGAGCAATTAGAGAGATTAAAGAAATCAAAGGCATAAAAATAGGAAAAGAAGAACGTAAATTATCACTATTTGAAGATGACATGATTCTATACTTAGACCCAAAAAGGTATACAAAGAAACTATTAGAGCTAATAAATGAATTCACCAAAGTGGCAGGATATAAAATCAATACGCATAAATCAAAGGCATTCCTGTATATCAGCAACAAATCCTCTGAAATAGAAATGAGGACAACCACTCCATTCAAAATATACACACACACACACACACAAAAAAAAAAATACTTGGGAATCAACCTAACAAAAGAGGTGAAAGACTTATAAAATGAAAACTACAGAACCCTAAAGAGAGAAATAGAAGAAGATCTTAGAAGATGGAAAAATATACTATGTTCATGGATAGGCAGAACTAACATCATCAAAATGGCAATATAACCAAAATTCTCTATATGTTAAATGCAATGCCAATCGGGTCTAAAAGCATGCAATGGAGGAAGGATAGCATCTTCAACAAATGGTTCTGGGAAAACTGGAAATTCATATGCAACAAAAAGAAACTGAATCCATTTCTCTCGTCATGCACAAAAGTTAACTCAAAATGGATTAAGGAGCTTGATAGCAAATCAGAGACACTGCATCTGATACAAGAAAAAGTTGGCTATGATCTACATACTGTGGGGTTGGGCTCCTAATTCCTCAATAGGACACCCATAGCACACGAGTTAAAAACTAGAATTAACAAATGGGACTTACTCAAACTAAAAAGTTTTTTCTCATCAAAAGAAAAAATAAGAGAGGTAAATAAGTAGTCTACATCCTGGGAACAAATCTTTACTCCTCACACTTCAGATAGAGCCCTAATATCCAGAGTATACAAAGAACTCAAAAAATTAAACAATAAGAAAACGAATAACCCAATCAACAAATGGTCCAAGGACCTGAACAGACACTTCTCAGATGAGGACATACAATCAATCAATAAGTACATGAAAAAATGCTCACCATCTCTTGCAGTCAGAAAAATGGAAAACAAACCCACCCTAAGATACCATCTCACTCCAGTATGATTGGCAGCCATTATGAAGTCAAACAACAAGTGCTGCCGACGATGTGGGGAAAAGGGTACACCTGTACATTGCTGGTGGGACTGCAAATTGGTGCAGCCAATTTGAAAGAAGTATGGAGATTTCTTGGAAGCTAGGAATGGAACCACCATTTGACCCAGCTATTCCCCTTCTCAGTGTATTCCGTAAGACCTAAAAAGTGCATGCTGCACTGACACTGCTACATTGATGTTCATAGCAGCACAATTCAAAATAGCAAGAGTGTGGAACCAACTTAGATGCCCTTCAATAGACGAAGGAAAAAAAATGTGGCATTTATACACAATGGAATAATACTCTGCATTAAAAAATGTCAAAATCATAGAATTTGCCGGGAAATAGATGGCATTAGAACAGATTATGCTAAGTGAAGCTAGCCAATCCCTAAAAAAAAAAACAAATGCCAATAGTTTTATTTGATATAAAGAGAGTAACTAAGAACAGAGTTGGGAGGAAGAGCATGAGAAGAAAATTAACATTAAACGGGGGTGAGAGGTGGAAGAGAAAAGGAAAGAGAAGGAAAATTGCATGGAAATGGAAGGAGACCCTCATGGTTATACAAAATTACATACAAGAGGAAGTTAGGGGAAAGGGGGGAAAAACAAAGGGGGAGAAATGAATTACAGTAGATGGAGTAGAGAGAGAAGATGGGAGGGGAGGGGATGGGGGATAGTAGAGGATAGGAAAGACAGCCGACTACAACAGACACTACTATTGCAATACGCAAAACAGTGGATGTGTAACAGATGTGATGCTGAAACCTGTATACGGGGTAAAAATGGGAGTTCATAACCCACTTGAATCAAAGTGTGAAATATGATATGTCAAGCAATAGGTAAAGTTTTGAACAACCAACAATAAAAATTAAAGGAAAAAAACACATAGAGAACTATTTCAATGAAAAATGGACTAGATATATAACACCTACCCTTTATCATGCAAAAGGCAAGTCCAACTATACACCATGCTTCCTCTTAACGGCTTGTATTTCTATTCTGTTTGTGTTATTATTCTCCATCATAGTAGGATTAGTAGTCAGAGTCTAGTAGGGTATGGGTTAGTGTCAGGGATTCAGTATTTTGAATGGAAAAAAGGAAAATGAATCCAATGTGCATGCAAATATGAGCTACACAATAAATTTCCCACTCTCATCCAGAACAATGGCTTCACATTACCTTCGCCCCAAATAAGACGCAATTAGAGGAGAAGAGTTGGAAAATCTGTGAATATATATCTGGAATGGAAAATTCAAATGAGTTCACAACCTTGGATGTGGTAGAGGAGTTTCCAAATGTAAGGGACAAGGTAAACACTCCACATACTTGTAGCTCTTCTGGCCTAAAGTCTTCTTGAGAAACTGCCTCTGATGTTGGGAATTCAAAATATATGTTGTTGTCAGGAGCTTTAGCTTTCTTTCTAGTGAGACCATCAGAGCTGGGTCTACATCTATGTGACCTGGAGGACGTGGTTTCTTATTTTCCAATGAACACTAGGCTACAGTACTGAATTCTCTCTTTGTAAGTAAACTGTGACCACTGGGGTCTAAGAGTCTCCCCGTGTGGACTGTGAAGGCATTTGGTCATTCTCCACTTTTCATGGTGTTTCTTGCTGCTACACTGGGAGATTGGTATTTTCTACACGAAATACAAGGAGTTGAACTGGGACACAGTGCTGAAGGGAGTTCTGTCATGTGTAGTGGGTCATGGACTGCAGGAGAATGCACCAACCAGGCTTCTAGCCCACATAGATTGTCCCCTTGTCCATAGCAACTTGATTATGAACATTGCCCTAAAAATTCTCCATATACCAATATGCCTTTACATATAAGGGTTTCCTGGCTGCACCACGTCAGTCACATGCCATTTGGAAGCAATGGCAGATCCACATGGCCCCACCACGGATGTTTTATCACAAACCTGCACACCAAAGCTTGCGCCTACAATTGAGGAGTATCCAACTTACTGGCATCTCTCTTCTACACCATTTTAATGAAACTCAGTCAATAAAGGCACTCATGATCAGCAATAGGGCATACAAAGGTTCTCCAGTGCCACCTGGTCATAGGAATTTCAAAAATTTTATGGTATTTATCTAGCCATTTTTTAAGGTGGAAGTTGGAGGCACTGTGGGTTTCAATTCATTTAGGAACCATTAAATTGTGAGGAAGCTCATTTCAATGAAATCTCTGGAGGACACTCAAAGGCAAGTCTTCCCAAAGAGTCGCCAAAAGGTCACATGAAGCCAGGCCCATTGAGGTCTACAGTGTGAGGTCTATGTGTGTTTTCACTATGGCTGCCAAGTCTTTCAGAATAAAATCTTGTGATATCCTGGGTGAGATTCCCAGTGCTCTGTGGAAAGCCAGCCTGGGCCTAGGTCTCAGTTTCCAAGAGCGAGTCTCATGTGTGGCCTCCTAAAAACTCAAAACAATTCATGCCAATACTTCTCTGAGTTCAGTTCCATAACTCAGTCTCTAAGGGGAATCACACCAGATTTCAAGTCCTGGTTGACCTACTCATCTCTTCCAACCCCAACACAAATGACCAAAATTAAACCAAAACATTCCCACATGACCCTCATCTTATTGCATATAGACACTCATCTTAACCTCTGGCTGGAAGTTTCCATGAAGGACACAGCCCAAGACAGTGTCCAAAATAGGCTTCCTTGCCCCTTATTTTCCTAATGTCAGGGTGGCCTGAACACCCTTCCTGTAACCCAGGAGTGATCAAATAGGCCTGCTGTAATACTGCTCTGCTTCTCCAATTTGAGGCCTACTGACAGTGGGGTTTAGAATCTTTATGTGAATTGGAGTCATAAGAAAACACAAACACCACTGGGCTAGCATGTGCAGGGCTTTGAAGAAATCATTTGACCCAAATGATCCCTATTCTCACTTGATGGCGTTCAGGAACCTTACAGTGGAAGGCAAGAGACTTTATCCTCAATGACTCCTCTTTTGGGCATTTTGGTTTTGGATTCACACATGGGATCTTTCTTTATATCAATCAGGTGCTAAGAATCTAAGCCACAGCCTCACACAGGGCCAAGAGGCTGATTCAGACACACCCCTTTCTAAAGCAATTAGGCAAAGAGCCACAGGTGAGGCCCATTCATTTCCATTTGAAAAGTGTTTTGTTCTGGCTTCACGAAGGTGTGGCCTGAGGCAAAGAAATTCCTGACATACAGGGGAATAGAACAAAAGGTAAGCAAAAGGCCCAAAGCACGGTTTTTCCACTGAGACTTTACTGGTCACACTGATATCTGAGTTTTCTTAGTTGCTCGCCATTCCCTTCAGCTATCCAGTACATGGCCATGTCACAGAGCTTGAAGGTGGTACTTCTCTTGGACACAAAACCATGAGCCTATTCTGGAGAGTGGCCAGAATTTAAAAATAAAACCAGAACTTAGAAAAATAGCAGGTGTTGCCCATCGATAAGGGAAGCCACAGTGCATTCATATATTCGGCTGGATGAATGCTGGGAAGCTTTCTACCAGACAGGACACATCCATTCATGCATTCTCTTTTCTAATGTCTACAACCAAGGACACAATGGGATACACAGACATAGAAACACTTGCTTTATCAAATCACTTATTAGAAACAGTTCACTCCAAACCAAACAAACCGCCATTCCTACCTATTCTGAGAACATGAGACAAAAGCACAAACACACACCCACACCCACAAAGCACCTTCTTCCCCCAAGTAGGTCTCTGACTATCCGGAGTGTCCTCTGACTATTGGGCCAAACTATGTTCCCCCGAAATTGCCTGTCCTGTTTCAGATCTGGTTTCCTTGGCCAACTCTGTAAAGTTGTCAGGAGGCAGCGGTGATCCACTACCTGCTTTCTCAGGAAAGGCCACTCTTCAGAGCTTTCCTGGCTTTTGGCAATCCTCATATCAGTAGGTACCAACAAAGACTGATTCTGTCCTTGGTAAATCCAAAGAAGTGAGACCACTGCTACTGGGACTGGAATGGGATTTGGGTGCCTGGATTCTTTGATCCCAAATTCAGAGAGTTCTATCACCAAGGATGTGAGGTGAGGTCTGAGGTCACTTCCTTTAGGAACTGAATGAGCTCACACCATTTGCAACCACTTTGTCCTAACAGTTGCTTCCAAGGGTCCCCTGAAATGAAGGCTGCCCCTGCTTCCTGTTACAGTTTCACGAGTTTGAATGGTATATTAACCATAGGCAACCGGGAACAGCTCTCCACACAGCCTGGTTTGGTTCTTCTTCTCTACATTAAGAAGAAAGAGGCTGATTCAGACATATCCCTTCATCCTGACCAGGTTGTTTGCAAGAGAAGATGACTTTTGCTCACTCAGTTCCTTCATAGCTGCCTACAACTTCTCCAGGGATCATTTTTACATGTACCTTTGAGTTTCTTAGCAATAGGAAGTTCCCCTACATTCCTATATTGTAAGACCTACTCTGTCCCTGCTCTTCTGTAAAGTTATATTGAGGGAACAGTGTATGGTTAGGGTTAATAACAGGTTCAATTTGCATTAGGAATCATTCTGCTGGATGAATAATGGTATTGGAAACCTGCGATATTTACAACAATATATAGGTGAAACATAAGTATGAAAACAGAAATCTATTTAAGATTTGAAGCCCAGAAGAGCATTGGGACCTTGATTGTGATACTGAGCTTTGATTTATTTTCTGCACAGATGTCTCAGATACATCAATATACAATGGCAAAGTTCCATGTATTTTGGATGATTGATTGTCAAAGAGAACTTCCAGTCAAAAAGGGATAATCAGTAGGATTAGGAAGATAGTCGGTAGGTTTAGAAAGGAGAGTGAGCATAGGATTTGGACCAAAAGTTCTTTAGCTATAGGGTTTCGGGTATAGAGTGAATGTAAATGTCACCACATGTGAAGAGTCAGTCACAATGATGAACTGGGGAAAATATGTAGGAAAGCAGATATCAATAGAGACATTAGGAAATCTGGCAAAGTGTACTCGGTAGCGAAAGGTTAATATAATAGGTACTTATCACTTCCTGTTTTCTGTATGCTTAATAAAACACTGTTAAAATCTTGAGAACTGTTTGCTAATCTTGTTCCCAGAATGTTCTGTCCTCAACTGCCAAACTGCAGAAAGTACTTCCTCACCCAGTTGCCCACAAACAGCTCACTCGCCCGGACCCATCAATAAACATCCTGCCCTGCCCTCTCAAAGGAAAGTATATAAGCTCTGCTTAAGCTGTTCTCAGGGCTCTCTGCTCTATTCAAGTGAACTCTGAGCCCCAGCATGCTGGACCCATAATAAACCCTTTGCTTTTGCATGAGACAGTCTCTTGGTGGTTTCTTCCCCGGACGCTCGCCCGACTTTTACATATGGAGGTTCCACTGAGATCCAGCAGCGGCAGCTGAGAGACCCCAACGGGCTCCTCTCGGGGTATGTAAGGCGCCTCTTTCTGGTTTCAGGTTTCAGGTTAGGGCTTGGCAAAATGGCTGTTGATGAAGAGTGTGAGCTCTCTCCGACGATGGCTGACAGACATGTCATAGAGCCACAGGCCACGTCACTGGGGGACTCCCCAGAGAACTCGGGAAATCGAGGAACAATAGTCTCCTCAACTCAGTGATATTTTGTTTCAGATTCGGCATATCCAGCCCATCAGGTTTTGCCGGCTACTCAGTCCTGGTCTCAGTGTTGGACGTCCATTGCCTGTCTTTATTGTTTTGTCTTGTCTGTGTCGTGTGTCGTTGCTCTTACTGATTGTTTATCTTTCATAATGGGATAGAGCACTTCAATGCCTCTTTCCCTGACCCTTGATCATTGCACCAAAGTCCGCTTAAGGGCTCAGAATCTTTCTTTTTCAGTAAAACGCTGGACCTGGCAGACTCTCTGTGCCTCAGAATGGCCCACCTTTGGATTCAGATAGCCCCTAGAAGGATCTTTCTACTTCCCACTAATTTAAAAAGTCAGAGATATTGACTTTCAGCCAGCGCCACATAGACATCAGGATCAAGAGACATATATCTTAACTTTTCAGGACATCTGCAATTCTCCTCCTCCATGTGTGAAGCTTTTCCTTGCCCCTGCCCCCACTCCTACTCCTTCCCTCATGCTCTCTCAAACCTTCTGCTCCTCCTCCTCCTTCAACCTCTGTTCTCCCTGAGTCACAAGATTTGACTCTACTGGACTCTCGTCCTACTACTTATTCCCTGCCCTC
This sequence comes from Callospermophilus lateralis, assembly GCF_048772815.1. NCBI lineage: Eukaryota > Metazoa > Chordata > Mammalia > Rodentia > Sciuridae > Callospermophilus > Callospermophilus lateralis. The sequence goes on from NW_027510230.1 coordinate 131,483, forward strand.
GTCCCCCAACCCCCAACACCCTCTAAGTAATTCCCTCCTGCTGACTCAGCCTGTCCGCCATTGGAGGAAGCTAAGCGAGCCCAGCGCACTCCAAATAACTCCCCTGCAGCAAACACACCCCCTCCTCCCCTGGAGGATGCTGGCCCGGCTAAAGGAATTTGCCGGCGTTGAATGATTGAAATCCCTGGAACTCCCGTGATGCTCCCTCTCCATTTCTAAGGAACAATGATTGATGACAACCATGGGGGAAAAGTGCAAGCCTACCAGTTTTTACCTTTCTCCTCTTCAGACCTAAATAACTGGAAAAATAACAATCCCCCTTTTACTGAGGATCCCACCTGGGTCTCAGGTGTGGTTGAATCATTGATGTTTTCACACCAGCCTACTTGGGATGACTGCCAACAACTCCTAGGGACTCTCTTCATGACAGAGGAACAAAAGAGAATCTTCCTGGATTCTAGAAAAAAATATTCTCGGACCAGATGGGTGACCGACAAAACTTCCCAACATATGCAAAGCTGCCTTTCCCTTGCACAGACCCAACTGGGACCCCAAAACCTGTGAAGGTAATGAGCATCCTTCCTCTTATTGCCGGGCTCTAATAGTGGGTATCTTAGTGGCTGCTAGGCGATCAACTATTTTGGCCAAGGTAAGAGAGATTATTCAAGGGACTGATGAATGTCCCTCCATGTTCCTACAGGGAATTATGGAGGCATATAAGAGATTTACTCCTTTCGATCCTCAGGCAGAGAATCAAAAGGCATCTGTCATGGTGGCCTTTATTGGGCAAGCTGTTCTGGATATTAAAAGACAGTTACAATGCTTAGATGGATTACAAGATATGACTTTGAGAGGTTTATTCAGAGAAGCCAAGAAGGTATACTAAGAGAGAAACTGAGGAAGAGTATGGAGCAAAGGGAGGATAAAAGAAACAAAAGACAGACTAAGGCATTGACTAAGGTCCTGGTCACAACAACAAATAGACCAGAAATTAAGAAACATGGAGACAGGAAGGGACACCGGGGACCACACTAGAGGCCACCCCTGGCCTCAATTCAATGTGCCTACTCTAAAAAAAAAGGACACTGGGCTAAAGAGTGCCCTAGAAAGAGACAGCCAGGCCAGCTGGACATTCTGACTCTGTAGGATTACTAAGAAAGTCGGGGCTCAGATCCTCTCCTTGAGCTCAGGTTAACTTTTGAAGTGGAGGGGACCCCAGTATACATTGAAGTGGATACAGGGGCAATATATTCTGCCTTTAAGGCCCCATTGGAACCTCTATCAAATAAAAGGTCTCTAATTCAAGGGGCTAATGGCAGTAAATATCAGGCTTGGACAACTAAGAGGACCATGGACCAGGGGAAAGGAAAAATCCATCACTCCTTCCTAGTAATCCCAGAATGCATGGCCCCATTGATTGGCAGAGATCTGCTCACAAAGCTCTGGGCCAAAATAACTTTTAACCCTGAAGGCCCCCAAGTGGAATTTCTAAATCCTTCAGTAAAAACTCCTATAATCACGGCTCTAACTATGTCAGTAGAAAATGTACATCAAATCACTCACCTTGGTTCAAAGAAACTGCATTCATTTTTGAAGGATCAAAAACAGTTTTCCACTAACCGACTCACAGTGAAAGGAAACAACTGAATGGATAACAAAAGCCTGTTGGGTCCATCAATTGGTTAATTCTTACCCTTCCAAGCTTCCTGCAGGAAAGCACCTACGAGGAACCAGACCAGGACAATTCTGGGAAGTGGACTTTACTGAAATTAAGCCAGCAAGGAATGGACTTAAATATCTCCTAGTCTTTGTAGATACATTTTCAGGATGGATTGAAGCTTTCCCCCCAAAAAAAAAGAAAAGAAAAAAAATGAAACAGCGCAAATGGTGGTCAAGAAGATTCTGGAAGATATTTTTCCAAGGTATGGCCTGCCTAAAGTAATAGGGTCTGATAATGGACCGGCGTTCGTGGCCCAGGTAACTCAGAGGTTAGCAAGGACCCTGGGGATTAATTGGAAATTACATTGTGTTTACAGACCCCCGAGTTCAGGACAGGTAGAAAGAATGAATAGAACCATTAAAGAGACCATAACGAAATTAAGCTTAGAGACCGGCATAAAAGATTGCACTATGCTCCTGCTTTATGTACTGTTTCATGCAAGAAATACTCAATCTATTTCTTTGTGTAACCTCACACCCTGTGAAATTCTCTATGGTGTCCCTCCTCCAGTAAGGGTCCTACCCCAACTCTAAGACCTAACGATTCCTTCCACACCCCCTTGCTTAACAGACTTAAAGCTCTTGAAAGAACTCAGAGACACCTGTGAAAACAGATGGCCACTGCCTACCAACCTGGGGATGAGGGGACTCTACAGTGATATCAAATAGAGACTTTATCTATGTAAGACGACATCTGGTGTCATCCCTGGAACTCCCCTGAAAAGGACCATACCAGGTGCTACTTATAACACCTACAGGGTAAAGGTAGTCAAAATCACTTCCTGGATCCCTACCTCTCATCTCAAGCCTGTGCCCTGTCCAGACTCTGGCTGGAAACTGGAAAAGACTGGAAACCCTTTCAAATTGTGGATTCACTGTGTGGATAATGCTATAGACTCTCCCCTTGACCACCAGTAGTCCTAACCCTCATAAGCCTGTTCAGCAGCGATGTCTGATCACAAATCCTACTGGAAAGGAAGTATGGTCTATCTTGCATACAGCCCGCTTAGGGACCTGGTGGCCATCTCTCCAGCCAGACATTTGTCAGCTGCGTATAGGTCTTCCCTATTGGGATATCCCTAATGAAGAGGATCCCACTAAAATTCCATTAAATTCCTTCCATACCATAGATAATGGAAACAAACATTATTGATGTAGGGACACGCGAGCCAGATGCTGGTTGGCTAGCCTAGATTACTATGTTTGCCCAGTGTACTATCAAAGCCACAAACAGTCAAGGCTGTGTGCTGGAAACGCCAACATCTTCTGTAAGTCATGGGGATGTGAGCATACAGGGACTGCCACATGGAACCCAAACTCCTCATCAAATTCTGTACACAGCATTGGCCATATTACCAATTAGACAACCAAAACTGATGGCCCCCTGAGGGGTCTCTAGATCTTCAAATTCTGTGTGACCTTTTTAACATCTGCAAGTGCTCAAAAGGGTGAAAGGAGATTCCTCTATGTGGAGGCCTTTTCTCTCCTTTGCTCACATCGTGAACTATGCTTCTCCAATACATGCTCACCCTCAGCCTTCTGCTCTAGACTCTCTGTTGTCACTCCCACATCATCAACTTGATTTCTCCCCTCCAATTACTATATTAAAAACCCAAACCTCCACCGTTTCTCAGACCATTGCCCCCTTGCTGAGGTAGCAGGTACTGAGGTAACCCTCCACTCACTCACTCCTCTCTTCTCCTGTCAGTGCCCACACTAGGTCCCACCAGGTCCTCTTACCAGCTAACCCAAAGCTCAAACCAGCTGAGAAGAGCCCTCAGACCCCTATCCAAGATGTAATGAAAATGGCCTTTAAAGTTGCTTTGTCATCACTGAAAACAGGTTACTAAGAATTTAAAGTCCCTTACAGGCTTTTTGGGATACTCACTCCCATCTCCCTCTCTGTTCTACCCGTTCTACTACTCATGTTTTTGGTGCTAGGAAGATCTCAAAACCCTTTTCCATTATTCTTTTACATCTCTCCTTCCTCATTCTCAGACCCAAAGAGCTGCCCTCAGCCCTGCATTTCCCGTCTTCCTCCTCTGTACCAGGCCCACAGGAAAGTCTTAACTGACCTTATCCAGAAGTTTTCACCATGGCTAACTTTAGGACTTTCAGCAAAAGAGTCCCTATAAAAGAGTTCAGTGTAGATAAACTTCCTCTTTTTGTGTTGCCCTGGTCTACCTGGCAACTGGCTGAAAAAAATCAGCACTCCTGAGCTAGACACACCCTTACTAGTTTTTCACAACATATGTGATCAAGGCCTCTGGCCTTGAGCTGGGGCTTCATAGAGATGGCTATATTTGTAAGATGGATAAGTTGCAAACTGGGCTCCGTGGAAACAGCTGGCAGAGGGAAAAAAGGGGAAAAAAAAGCTCTCCCGCACCCAGGTGTCCTAGAAAATTTAACTTGCCCAGAACTGAGGAAAAATCAGAAACAAAAACTGCTCTTTGTGAACTTCTGCAGACTGTGAACTTCAGAGCCCCTTCCCTTACATGTTGGGTACAAAATTCTGAAACTACCTAAACTTGGGTTTCAGGGGATTAATTGATTACAACAGAAGCAATGCCCTCTGAATCTGGTTGCAACCAAATATGACTGTTTCCTTGTCTTTGGTGCTATCTTAGGTGCCTTGCCTTTTCCGTCCCTACAACAATATAATTCTATATACTTAAACGTTGTTTATGTTTTTATGAAATGGTCAACAGAAGTGATTAATTGTGTAATGGTGCAGATGTTTCCCAGAGTGCTCTATTATGACGCAGGTTCATTTGAAGATCAAATAGAGGGGCATACAACCCGGTTCAGGTGGGAACATATATCTCTCACCTTAGCCATTCTATTATGAATAGGAGTTGCTGCCCGGGTTCGCACAGGAACCACTGCCCTGGTCCATGGGACACAACAAATGACCCAATTAGAAGCAGCAATAGATCAAAACTTAAAGATATTAGAAAATTCCATCACAGCTTTGCAGGAATCTTTTACCTCTCTCTTTGAAGTTTGCTGGGAGCCATCAGCCAAGTAGGTATGACAAATTCCTTGCCAGCTTACTCCCATGCTGTCTAGTGGAAGGACTTCTGAAAGGTGACCTTGCTCAAGGACCAGGCAGGATCCGTGTTTAGGGTGTTCCCCCTTTAGAATAGGGCGGTTTAGCATAATAGGAGATTAGGGTGTTCCCCCTTTAGAATAGGGCAGTTTAGCATAATAGGAGATTAGGGTGTTCCCCCTTTAGAATAGGGCGTATCCTGCTGCTGAGTTCCTCTTGAGTGCTTAGGGTCAGACAGTATATTTTGGGAGACAGAAGCCCATGCAGAGTGGATTTGGGAGAGAGTGGATTTGGGCAGAGAACGTGGATTCCCCCAGAGCGTGTTTGTAGACGGCCGGTGTGAGTTCGGGAATAAAGAATTGCTGTTTGAATCTACAAGCTGTGTGGAGACTCGTGATTTGTGCCCAGCCAAAGACTGCGGCAGAAGTTGTTTTACAGAAAAGTCGAGGGTTGGACCTCCATTTCATGAGAGAAGGGAGCCTTTGTGCTGCATTGAGGAAAGAATGTTGTTTTGTTTTTTTTTTTTTTTTTTTTTTTTTTTTTTATGTCGACCATACTGGAGTTGTAACAAACACTATGAGTAAATTAAAAAGATGCCTTGAAGAGCATCAAAGAGAGATAGAGACCCAAAATTGGTGGTTTGAGTCTTGGTTTACACAGTCCCCCTGGTTAACTACATTTTAATCAACCCTGGCCGGTCCAATAATAATCCTCATTTTATTGCTTACTATAAAACCCTGTTTCTCAACCATGTAATTTCTTTTCTCCAAGCTCAAATTGGACAAGTTAAACTTATGTTAATACCCCACTAGCATACATAAAATGTGACACCCCCCAACAATCACTTTTATGATTAAAAGTAGCCAGAAGAAGAAGTGGGGAATGAAATGTTAATAAAATATGTACTTGTCACTTCCTGTTTTTCTGTACGCTTAACAAAACACTGTTGAAATGTTGAGAAATGTTTCCTAATCTTGTTCCCAGAATGTGCTGTCCCCAACTGCCAAACTGCAGAATGTACTCCCTCACGCGTTTACACACAAACCGCTTACTCGCCCTGACCCATCAATAAACTTCCCTCCCTGCCCTCTCCAAGAAAATTATATAAGCTCTGCTTAAGATGTTCTCAGGGCTCTCTGCTCTATTCAAGTGAGCTCTGAGCCCCAGCATGCTGGACCCCAAATAAACCCTTTCTGTTGCATGAGATAGTCTCTTGGTGGTCTCATCCTCTGACACTCGCCCTACATTTACTTGGATGATTGAATGTAGATGAGAACATCCATTCAAAAGTGATAGTCGGTAAAATTAGGAGGATAGTCAGTAGGTTTAGGAAGAAGAGTTAGTATAAAATTTGGAACAAAAGTTATTTAGCAATAGGGTTTCGGTTACAGAGTGAATGGAAATGTCAACACAAGTGAAGAGTCAGTCACAATGATGAATTGGAGAAAATATGTTGGAAAGCAGATATCAATACAGACATTACAAAATCAGGCAAAGTATAAAGTCAGTGATAGGATTAGACATTTTCAACAGGGTTGAGTTTGAATATATAATCTTAGGAAGAAACGAATATGTAGTCATCAATAGGATTGATATTTGAAAGCATTAGGCAAATTGGAAATTGATGATTTTAGTAATCCATGTTCACTTTCCATTTAGGCTTTGGTACAAATAAAAGTTTGACCTTTGAATTTTGTGTCCAGAATATTACTGTGATAAAATGTATATATAGATCGGGTGACATAAGAATTTCTTCCACCATTTTTGGGAGCAATATTTTGAAGACTTATAAATTAGTATTTGGGGTACAAACAGGTGTACCCTGTGTCTATGAATATAGAGATAATGCATGAATAGACCAACTGTGAATAAGTAATATAACTGGTTCCACTTTAAATGGTGGATTGAATTGATATCTGAAAATATGAAAAATCTTATATTGATATACAATCATTCATTCCAACAAGTTATACATCAATGTTAATATTAGGGTTATGGTTTATCATGAAGGGTGTGTGAGTTTTGCTTCAATGTGATTATGAAAATCGAAAATAATGTGTTTGGAAAAAAGAATCTTGAGAAGACCAGTTAAGAAATATGGAAGAATACATGTGTTCTAAAGTAGGAAGTGATTGAAAGTGAAAAAACGCCTATAATTTTGTCATCTTTTTGATGAAATATATATCCTATGATGTGCATAAACTGAAGAAATAGTAATGTACCAGTGTTGAATTAAAATGAACATCAAAATACACATCATGTTCCATTTGAATCTTCTTGCATTGAGGTTAAACTGGGTCAGTTACTCTAGATATATTAGGATTTGTATGCAACATTCACTGAAGTTAGTTTTCAGTACAAAAAACAAAGAAGTATTTCAGGTGGATGAATATTTCTGAGAATAATATTTAGAAAAGATCATCATAAATCCACATACATGAATATGAATGAATTAAGGGAGTGTATATTAAGATACAAATATTTCATATTTTGAAAAATCTGGAGAATGTGTGTATGTATATATATACACATATATATACATACACACAAACACATTAAAAACTCGCAATATATATGCTATTCGAAATTCATCATGAAATATATATCATTCACAGATCTAAAATATTCATTTTACTGAACATGGATTTATGTATAATGTTGTAAAACTAGGAAGCTCATCCATTGGTTATATTTTCAGTTCCAACGGTGTTTAGGAGGAGTGATCTTCTCTCACAATTTGTATCTGCCAAGTCGTTCACCTTACAAGAATGTAGGTGTGGTACCAGGTAGGATTCTATATGTGTTTATTGCTGTTGCATTGGGAGTTTAGTAATTGCTTCATGGAATCCAAGGAGTTCAACTGGGACACAGTGCTGGAGGGAGTTCTTTCAGGCGTGGTGGGTCAGGGTATGCAGGAGAATGCACCAACCAGGCTTCTATCCCACATTGCTTGCCCCCTTAAACATAGCAACCTGATTGTAAACATTGCCCTGAAACCTCACCATATAACAAGATGCCTTTGCATAGGAGGGTCTGCTGACTGCACCATGTCAGTCACAAGCCATTTGGAAGCCAATGGCAGATCCACATGGCCCCACCACAGATGTTTTTCACACACCTGCCAACCACTACTCTAGGACAACTACTCAGCAGGCTCCAACTTATTTTCATGAAACCCAATCAATCAAGGCATGGTCTGGTACACTCATGATCAGCAACAGAATGTCCAATGGTTCTCCAGTGCCACCTGGTCATGGGAAATTGAAAATTTTCATGGTATTTATCTAGCCATTTTTCAAGGATGAAGTTGGATGCACTGTGGATTTCAATTCATTCAGGAACCATTAAATGTTGAGGAAGCTCATTTCAATGAAAGTTCTGGAGAATTCTCACAGGCAAGGCTTCCCAAAGAGTGGCCAAAAGGTCACATGAAGCCAGGGCCATTGAGGTCTAAAATGTGATGTCATTGTCTGTTTTGACTCTCAACAATGGCTTCCAAGTCTTTCAGAATAAAATCATGTGATATCCTGGTTGAGATCAGAGTGCCCTGTGGAAAGCTACCCTGGGCCTTGATCTCAGTCTCCAAAGATGACTCTCATGCGTGGCTTCCTCAAATCCCAACACAATTCATGGCAATACTTCTCTGAGGTGAGTTCCAGAACTCAGTCTCTAAGGGGAATCACACCAGAGTTCAAGCCCAGGTGGACCCAGTCATCTCTTCCAACTGCCAAACAAATGACCACAATAAAACTGATATTCTCCCACATGGCCCTCATCTTCTTCCATATTGACACTCATCATAACCTCTGGCTGGAGGTGTCCATGAGGGACGCAGCCCAAGACAGTGTCCAAAATAAGCTCCATTGCTCCTCATTTGCCTAAATTCGGGGTGGCCTGGACACCCTTCCTTTGTACCAGGAGTGATCAAAAAGGCCTGCCCGTAATACTGCACCACTTTTCCCATTTGAGGCCTATTGAGTGTCGGTTAAAGATACTTTATGTGAATTGGAGTGATGAGAAAACCTAAGCACCTACGGGATAGCCTCTGAAGGGCTTTGATGAACTCATCTGACCCAAATGATCCCTATTCTCACTTGATGGAATTCAGGAACCTTACAGAGGAAGGCAAGAGACTTCATCCACAATGACAGCTCTTTTTGCCATTTTTGATTTGGATGCACACATGGGATCTTTCTTTAGATCCATCAGGTGCTGAGAATCTAAGTCAAAGAATCACACTGGGCCAAGAGGCTGATTCAGACACAACTCTTTCCAAATCAATTAACGAAAGAGCCAAAGGTGAAGCCTATTTATTTCCATTTGAAAACTATTTTGTTCAGGATTCACAAAGGGGTGGCTTGAGACAAAGACTTCCTGACTCTCAGGGCAACAGAACAATAGGTAAGCAAATGGCCCAAAGCAGGGTTTCTCCACTGAGACTTTCCTGGTCAACTGATATCTGAGTTTTCTCAGATGCTCGTCATTTCCTTCAGCTATCCAGAACATTGCCTTGTCACAGAGCTTGGAGGTTGTACATAACTTAGACACAAAACCATGAGCCTATTCTGGAGAGTGTCCAGAATTCTGGAAGAAAACAGCAAATTAGGAAGGTAGCAGGTATTGCCCATTAATAAGGCAATCCACAGTCCATTCATAAAATGGGCAGGATGAATGCTGGGAAGCTTTCTACTAGACAGGACATATCCATTGATGCATTCTCTTTTCTAATGTCTACAACCACGGACACAGTGTGATACACAGACCCAGAAACACTTGCCTTGTCAAACGACTTACTAAAAACAGTTCACTCCAAACCAAACAAACTGACTTTACTTCCTATTCTCAGAACATGAGACAAAACCACAAACCCACACCCACACTGACAATGACACCTTCTTCCCCCAAATAGGTATGAGACTATCCGGAGTATCCTCCGACTGGTGGGCCATACTATGTTCCCCCAAAATGTCCTGTTCTGTCTCAGATCTGGTCTCCTTGGCCAACTCTGTGAAGTTGTCAGGAACCAGGAGTGAGCCGCTACCTGCTTTTCCAGGAAAAGCCCATCTTCCGAGCTTTCCAGGCATTTGGCCTACTCACCTTAGGAGGAACCAAGAAAGACTGATTCTGTCCTTGGTAAATCCAAACAAGTGAGACCACTGGGACTGGGACTGGGACTGGATCTGGGTGCCTGGCGTCCTGGATCCCATGTTCAGAGAGTTCCATCAATAAGGAAGTGAGTTGAGGTCACTTTTTTCAGGAACTGAATGAGATCACTGCCTCGGCAACCACTTTGTCCTAAGAGTTTCTTTCAACGGTCCCATGAGATGGAGGCTGCCCCTACTTCCTGTGACACTTTCACAAATTAGAATGGTATATCAACCATAGGGAACCAGGAACAGCTTTCCACACAGTCTTGGTTTGGTCCATATTCTCTACATTAAGATGAGAGAGGCTGATTCAGAATCATCCCTTCATCCTGACCAGGTTGTTTGCGATGGAAGATGACTTTTGCTCTTTCAGGTCTTTCATACCTGCCTACATCTTCTCCAGGGATCATTTCTGCATGGTGCTTTGAGGTTCTCAGCAGATGGAAGATCCACTACATTCCTGTATTGTAAGATCAACACTGTCCCTGCTCTTCTGTAAACATGTTATTAACACAAACAGTGTATGGTTAGTGTTAATAACATGTTCCATTTGGGTTAGGAATTATTCTGCTGCATGAATAATGGTATTGGAAACTTGTGATTATTTTAAGAATATAGAGATGAAATATATGTATGAAAAAAGAAATCTAAGTAAGATTTGAAGCCCAGAAGGGCATTGGGCCCTTGATTGTGATACTTAGCGTTGAATTACATTCTGCACCGATGTCTCAGATAAATCAATACACAATAGCATAAGACCTTGTTACTTGAATGATTGAATGTAGAAGAGAACATCCAGTCAAAAAGGGATACTCGGTAGGATTAAGAAGATAGTTAGTATGTTTAGTAAGAAGAGTGAGTATAGGATTTGGAACAAAAGTTCTTTAGCAATAGGTTATTTATTAGAGTGTGAAAGTAAATGTCAGCACATGTGAAGAGTCAGTCACAATGATGAACTGGGGAATATATGTAGGAAAGCAGATAGCAATAGAGACATTATGAAATCAGGCAAATTATAAAGTGAGGGATAGGATTAGACATTTTCCATTGGGTTGAGTTTGAATATATAATTTTAAGAAGAAACACATGTGTAGTCACCAATAGAATTGACATTTGAGAGCATTAGGGAACCTGGACATGGATGTTTTTAGTAATCCATGTTTTCTTTCCATTTGGGCTTTTATACAATCATAAGTGTGACCTTTGCATTTTGTGTCCAGAATATTTCTGTGATTAAATGTATATGAAGATCAGGTAACATGAGTCCACTTCCACCATTTCAGGGAGCAATATTTTGAAGACGTATAAATTAGTATTGGGGGTACAAAGAGGTGTACACTGTGTCTATGAATATAGAGATAATGCATGAATAGACCATAGTGTGAATAAATAATATAACTGGTTCCACTTTAAATAATGGATAGAATTGATATCTGAAAAGATATAAGAAATCTTATATTGACATACAATCATTCATTCAAACCAGTTATACATCTAATGGTAATATCAGAGTGATAATTAATATGAATGGTATGTGAGTTTTGCTTCCAAAGTGATTATGGAAATCAAAATTAATGTGTTTGGTATGAAATCTCATGAAAAGACCAGTCAAGAAACTTAGAGGAATACATGTGTTCTGAAGCAGGACGTGATTAAAAGTGAAACAAATGCCTATAAATTTTTGAACTTGTGGATGAAATCATATATCCTATGATGTCCATAAACTGAAAAAATAATAATGTACCAATATTGAATAAAAATGAACTTCAAAATACACATCATGTCCCGTAGGATTCTACTTGCATTGATGTTTAACTGATTCAGTTACTGTAAAAATATTAGGATTTGTAAGCTCCATTCACTGAAGTTAGTTTTCAGTATTAGGAAATAATTATGTATTTCAGGCAGATGAATATTTCTGAGAATTATCTTGTGAAAAGTTGATTATAAACCACATATAGAAACATGAGTGAATTTAAGGAGTGTATAATAAGAAACATATATTTCACATTTTGAAAAATCTGGACAGTATATATATAGATAGACAGACACACACAGACATTATAATGTAGCAATCTATATGCTAATCGAAATTCACCGTGTAATACATATCATGCACATATCCAAAAATATTCATTTTACTGAACATCGATTTATATATAATGTTGTTCATCTAGGAAATTCACCAATAGGTTTAATTTTCAGTTCCATCATGATTTAGGGGGATTGATATCTTATCAAAATATGTATCTTTCAAAATCAGTGAGCTTACAAAAATGTACTTGTGATACCAGGTAGGATTCTAAATATGCATAAAAAATACATGTGATGAATAGGCTACAGAGAATGGGAGACAGAAATTTACATATATGTTAACTTTAAAAACTCATTGAGAACTATTACAATGAAAAGTTGACTAGATTTATAACACATACCCTTGATAAAGCAGAAGGGAAGTCCAAGTATGCACCATGCCTCCTATGAACGGCCTGTATTTCTATTCTGTTAGGTTTCTTGTTCTCCATCATATTAGGATTAGTAGTCAGAGTCTAGTAGGTTATGGGTTAATGTCAGGGATTCATTATTTCAAATGGAAAATATGAAAATGAATCTAATGTGTATGCAAATATGTGCTACAAAAAAATCATCCCACTCTCATCCAGAACAATGCCTTGACATAACCTTCGCCCCAATTAAGACACAATTAGTGGAGAAGAGTTAGAAAATCTGTGAATACATATGTGGAAATGAAAATGCTCAGGAGTTCACAGCCTTGGAGGCGGTAGAGGAATTTCCAAAAGTATGGGATAGGGTAAATACTCCACAAATATGGAGTTCTGCTGGCCTAATGACTCTTTGAGAAACTGCCTTTGAGGTTGGGCCCTTGTAATATATGTTGTTGTCAAGAGCTTCAGCTTCCTTTGTAGTGAGACAATCAAAGCTGGATCTGCATATATGTGACCTGAAGGACATGGTTTCTTCTTTTCTAGTGAACATGAGGCAGCAGTTCTAAATTCCCTCATTGTAGGTAAACTGTGGCCACTGGGAGCTAAGTGTCTCCTCGTGTGGACTGAGAAGCCATTTGGTCATTCTCCACTTTTCCTGGTGATTCTTACTGCTGCACTGGGAGTTTGGTATTGGCTTCAGTAAATACCATGAGTTCAACGGGGACACAGTGCTGGAGGGAGTACTCTCACGTGTGGTGGGTCAGGGTGTGCAGGAGAACGCCCCAACCAGGCTTCTATTCAACAAAGCTTGCCCCCTTGTCTGTAGCAACCCAATTCTGAACATTGCCCTAAAACCTCTCAATGTAACAAGATGCCTTTACATATAAGGGTCTGGTGGCTGCACCATGTCAGTCAAAAGGCATTTGGAAGCCAATGGCAGATCCATGTGGCCCCATCACAGATGTTTTATCATACACCTGCAAACCACTGCTCTAGGCCCACTACTAAGCAGGTTCCAACGTACTGGCATCTTTGTTCTACACCATTTTCATGAAACCCAGTAAATCAAGGCACTGTCTGGTACACTCATGATCAGCAACAGAACATCCAATGATTCTCCAGTGCCACCTGCTCTTGGGAATTATTCCATGGTATTTATCTAGCCATTTTTTAAGGATGAAGTTGGTGTCACTGTGGATTTCAATTCATTCAGGAACCATTAAATGGTGAGGAAGCTCATTTCAATGAAAGCTCAGGAGAACTCTCACAGGCAAGTCTTCCCAAAGAGTGGCCAAAAGGTCAAATGAAGCCTGGCCCATTGAGGTCTACAATGTGAGTTCCATGTGTTATTTGACTCTCAAGTATGGCTGCCAAGTCTTTCAGAATGAAATCATCTGATATCCTAGCTAAGATTCCCAGTGCTCTGTGGAAAGCCATCCTGGGCCTAAATCTCAGTCTCCAAGGGCAACTCTCCTGCATGGCCTTCTAAAATCCCAACAGAATTCATGGTAATACTTCTCTGAGTTCAGTTCCAAAACTCAGTCTCTAAGGGGAATCACACCATAGTTCAAGCCCAGGTTGATCCAGGAATCTCTTCCTACTGCCACACAACTGACCACAATTAATACCAAAACACTCCCACATGGCCCTCATCTTCTTTTATATAGACCCTCATCATAACCTCTGGGTTGAGGTTTCCATGAGGGGTGCATACCAAGACAGTGTCCAAAATAATCTCCCTTGCCTCTAATTTGCCTAAAGTCAGGGTGGCCTGGAAACCCTTCCTGTTAACCAGGAATGATCAAATACGCCTGCCATTAATACTGATGTACTTCTCCAAATAATTACACTGGGCCAAGTGGCTGATTCAGACACATCTCTTTACAAAGCAATAAAACAAAGAGCCACAGGTGATGCCTATTCATTTCCATTTGAAAACTCTTTTCTTCAGGATTCACAAAGGGGTGGCCTAAGGCAAAGACCTTCTAGATATTCACAGCACCAGAACCATAGGTAAGCAAAATTCCCAAAGCAGGGTTTCTCCACATAGACTTTACTGGTCACACTGATATCTGAGTTTCCTGAGATGCTCCCATTTCCTTCAGCTCTCCAGTACATGGCCATGTCACAGTATCTTGAACAGAAAACCATGAGCCTATTCCGGAGAGTGCCCAGAATTCAGGAATAAAACAGGAAATTAGGAAGATAGTAATTGCTACCCATCCATAAGGAAAGCTGCAGTCCAATCATAAATTGGGCAGTATGAATTCTGGGAAGCATTATACTAGACAGGACACATTCATTGATGCATTATGTTTTCTAATGTCTACAACTACAAACACAGTGGATACATAGACATAGAAACACTTGCCTTGTCAAACGACTTACTAGAAACAGTCCACTTCAAATCAAACAAACTGCCTTTCCTACCAATTCTCAGAACATGAGAAAAAACAACAAACTCACACCCACAACATCATAGGACTTTCTTCCCCCAAGTAGGTCTTTGACTCTCCGGAATTACCTCTGATTGTTGTACCATACTATGTTCCCCCAAAATGCCCTGTACTGTCTCAGATCTGGACTCCTTGGCAAACTCTTTGAAGTTGTCAGGAGCCAGCTTTGAGCCACTACCTTCTTTCTCAGGAAAGGCCACTCTCCAAAGCTCTCCTGGCATTTGGCCATTCTCAAATCAGTAGGTACCAAGAAAGACTGATTCTGTCCTTGGTAAAACCAAACAAGTGAGCCCAGTGGGACTGGGTCTGGGACTGGTTCTGTGTGCCTGGCTTCTGGGATTCCAAGTTCAGAGTGTTCCAAGACCAAGGAAGTGAGATAGGTCACTTCCGTTCGGAACTGAATGAGGTCACTGGTTTGGCAACCACTTTGTCCTAACAGTTCCTTCAAAGGGTCCCATGAGATGGAGGCTGCCCCTACTTTCTGTGACACTTTCACAACTTAGAACGATATATCAACCATAGGCACCCGGGAACAACTCTCACACAGACCTGGTTTGGTCCATCTTCTCTACATTAAGAAGAGAGAGGCTGATTCATAAACATCCCTTCATCCTAACCAGGTTGTTTGCCTTACATGATGACTTTTGCCCTCTCAGGTCCTTTATAGCTGCCTTCATCTTCCCCAGGGATAATTTCTGCATGGACCTTTGAGGTTCTCAGCGGGTGGAAGATCCCCTATATTCCTCTATATTAAGACCAACTCTGTCCCTGTTCTTCTATAAAGTTAGATTGAGGGAACAATGTATGGTTAGGGTTAATAACATGTTCTATTTAAGTTAGGAATCATTCTGCTGGATGAATAATGGTATTGGGAACCTGGGATATTTATAAGAATATAGATTTGAAATATAAGTATGAAAACAGAAATCTAGGTAAGATTTTAAGCCCAGAAGCGCATTGGGCCCTTGATTGGAATACTTAGCATTGAATTTCGTTCGCACAGATGTCTCTGATAAATCAATATACAATGGCATATCATCTTGTACCCTGGATGATCGAATGTAGAAGAGTTCATCCAGTCAAAAAGGGATAGTTGTTAGGATTAGGAAGATAGTCGGTCTGTTTCGGAAGAAGAGTGAGTATAGGATTTGGACCAAAAGTTCAATAGCCCTAGGTTTTCGGTTAGAGAGTGAATGTAAATTTCAGCACATGTGGAGAGTCAGTCACAATGATGAACTGGGAAAATTATGTAGGAAATCAGATATCAATACACACATTATGAAATCAGGCAAAGTATAAAGTGAATGATAGGATTAGACATTATCAACAAGGTTGAGTTTCAATATATAATCTTAGGAAGAAACAAATATTTAGTCACCAATATGATTGACATTTGAGAGCATTAGGAAACCTGGACATGGATGTTTTTAGTAATCCAGGATCACTTTCCATCTAGGATTTGCTACAATCAGAAGTGTGACCTTTGCATTTTGTGATCAGAATATTACTCTGATAAAATGTATATGTAGATCAGGTGACATGAGTATTTCTTCTAACATTTTGGGAGCAATATTTTGAAGAGGTATAAATTAGTATTGGGGGTACACAGAGTTGTACCCTGTGTCTATGAATGTTGAAGAAATGAATGAATTGACAATACTGTGAATAAATAATATACTGTTTCCACTTTAAATCATGGATTGAATTGATATCTGAAAATATATAAAAATCTTATATTGATATACAATCATTCATTCCAACGAGTTATACATCTAATGGTAATATTAGGGTTATGTTTTATCATGAAGGGTGTGTGAGTTTAGCTTCAAAAGTTATTATGGAAATGGAAAATAATGTGTTTGGAAAGAAATCTCATGAAAAGATGAGTCAAGAAATATAGAGGAATTCATATGTTCTGAAGCAGGATTTGATTGTAAGTATAAAAAAAGCCTATAAATTTCCTAACTTGTGGATGAAATATATATCCAATGATGTGCAAAAACTGAAAAAATAGTAATGCACCAGTTTTGAATGAAAATGAACGTCAAAATACACATCATATCCCATAGGAATCTACTTGCATTGATGCTAAACTGGCTCAGTTACTGTAGAAATATTATGATTTGTATGCACTATTCACTGAAGTTAGTTTTCAGTACTAGGAAACGAATACGTATTTCAAGTGGATGAATTTTTATGAGAATAATCTTGTGAAATGTTGACTATAAATTTACATATATGAACACGAATGAATTAGGGAGTGTATAATAAGAAACATATATTTCATATTTTGAAAAATCTTGAGAGTTTATATATATATATATATATATATATATATATATATATATATAGATAGATATAGATATAGATATAGATATGTGTGTGTGCATTTATGTATTTATATATATATATATATATATATATATACACACACACACACACACACACACACACACACAGACACTAAAATGTATCAATATGCATGCCAATCGAAATTCACTATGAATCATATATCATCCACAGATCCAAAAATAATCATTTTACTGAACATGGATTTATGTATAATATTGTTCAACTAGGAAGTTCACCCATAGGTTGAAGTTTCAGTTCCAACAGCGTTTAGGAGGAGTGATCTCTTCCCACAATTTGTATCTCCCAAGACAGCCAAACTCACAAGGATATACGTGTGATACCAGTTATGTTTCTATATTTGCATATAAAAATACATGTGCTGAACAGGCTGCAGAGAAAGGGAGACAGGAATTCACATATTTGTTAACTTTAAAAACACATGGAGATCAATTTCAATTAAAAATTGACTAGATTTATAACACCTACCCTTTATCATTCAAAAGGAAAGTCCAACTATACACCATGCCTTCTCTGAACTGCTTTCATTTCCATTCTGTTTGGTTATTTTTGTCCATCATTTTAGGATTAGTAGTCAGAGTCTATTAGGGTATGGGTTAATGTCAGGAATTCAGTAATTCGAATGGAAAATAGGAAAATGAATCCAATGTGTATGCAAATATGTGCTACACAAAAATATTCCCACTCTCATCCAGAACATTGCCTTTACATTACCTTTGCCCCAAATAAACACAATTAGAGAAGAAGAGTTAGGAAATCTGTGAATACATATCGGAAATGGAAAATATTCAGGAGTTCACAATCTTGGATGTGGTAGAGGAGTTTCTAAAGTGAGGGACAGGGTAAACACTCCACAAACATGGAGCTCATTGGGCCTAAAGACTCTTGAGAAACTGCCTCTGAGGTTGGGCACTTGAAATATATGTTGTTGTCAGGAATTTTAGCATCCTTTCTAGTGAGACCAACAAAGCTGGGTCTGATCTCTGTGACCTGGAAGATATGGTTTTTTATTTTCCAATGAACATGAGGAAGCAGTGCTGAATTCTCTCTTTGTAGGTAAACTGTGGCCACTGGGGTCTAAGTGTCTTCCCATGTGGACTGTGAAGCCATTTGATCATCTTCCACTTTTCGAGGTGTTTCTTGCTGCTGCACTGTGAATTTGGTATTTGCTTCAGGAAATACAAGGAGTTCAACAGGTACCAGTGATGGAGGGAGTTCTGTCACATGTGGTGGGTCAAGGTCTGCAGGAAAATGCACCAACCAGGCTTCTACCCCACATAGCTTGCCCGCTTGTCCATAGCAATCTGATTCTGAACATTGCCCGGAAACCTCTCCATATAACAAGATGCTTTTATATAATAGGGTCTGCTGACTTCACCATGTCAGTCTCAAGCCATTTGGAATCCAAGGGCAGATCCACATGGTACCACCACAGATGTTTTATCACATACCTGCACACCACTGCTCTAGGCCCACTACTCAGCAGTCTCCAACTTACAGGGATCTCTTTTCTACACTGTTTTCATGAAACCAAGTAAATCCAAGAACAGTCTGGTACACTCATGACCAGCAACAAGTCATCCAAAGTTTCTCCATTGCCACCTGGTCATTGAAATTTCAAAAAATTCATGGTATGTATTTAGCTATTTTTCAAAGATGAAGTTGGAGGCACTGTGGGTTTCAAATTATTTAGGAAACATTAAATGGTGAGGAAGCTCATTTCAAAGAAATCTCTGGAGAACTCTCACAGGCAAGGCTTCCCAAAGAGTGGCCAATATTTCACATGAATCCAGGCCCATTGAGGTCTAAAATGTGAGGTCTATGTGTGTTTTGACTCTCAATTATGGCTGCCAAGACTTTCAGAATAAAATCACGTGAAATCCTGGCTGAGATTCCCAGTGCTCTTTGGAAGCCACCTTGGCCAGGATCTCAGTTTTCAGGATGACTCTCATGTGTTGCCTCCTAAAATTCCAACACAATTCATGGCAATACTTCTCTGAGGACAGTTCCAGAATTCAGTCTCTAATAACACCAGAGTTCAAGCCCAGGTGAACTAAGTCATCTCTTCCAACCTCCACACAAACGACCAGAATTAAAACCAAAACACTCCCACATGGCCCTCAACATTCTCCATATAGACACTTATCATAACCTCTGGCTGGAAATTTCCATGAGGGGCACAGACAAAGACAGTATCCAAATAAGTTCCCTTGCCCCTCATTTGCCTAAAGTCAGGGTGGCCTGGACACCCTTCCTGAGAACCAAGAGTGATTAAATAGGCCTGCACTTAATACTGCTCTGCATCTCCAATTTGGGGCCTACTTACTTTCAGGTATAGATTCTTTATGTGATTTGGAGTCATGAGAAAAGCCAAGCACCTCTGGGCTAGTCTCTGCAGGGTTTGAAGAACTCATTTGACCCAAAAGATCCCTATTCTCACTTGATGGATTTCAGGAACCTAACAGAGGAAAGCAAAAGACTTAATCCACACTGACTCCTCATTTGGCCATTTTGGTTTTGGATGCACACATGGTATCTTTCTTTAGATCCATCAGGTGCTAAGAATCTAAGCCACAGCATCACACAGGGTCATGAGGCTGATTCAGACACATCCCTTTCCAAAGCAATCAAGCAAAGAGCCACAGGTGATGCCCATTCATTTGCATTTGAAGACTCTTTTCTTCAGGCTTCACAAAGGAGTAGTCTGAGGCAAAAAGCTTTCTGAAATTCAGGGCAACAGAACAATAGGTAAGCAAATGGCCCAAAGCAGGATTTCTCCACTGAGACTTTCCTGGTCACACTGATATCTGAGTTTTCTGAGATGCTCGCCATTCCCTTTAGCTATCCAGTACATGGCCATGCCACAGAGCTTGGAGGTGGTATATATATTGGACACATAACCATGAGCCTATTTTGGAGAGTGGAGTGAATTCAGGAACAAAATAGAAACTTAGGAAGATAGTAGGTGTTGCCCATTCATAAGGCAAGCCGCAGTCCATTCATAAATTGGCAGGATGAATGTTGGGAAGATTTCTACTAGACAGGAGTCATCCATTGATGCATTCTCTTTTCTGATGTCTAGAACCACGGACACAGTGGGATACACAGACTTAGAAACACTCGCCTTTTCATAAGACTTATTAGAAACAATTCACTTCAAACCAAAAAACCGCCTTTATTACCTATTCTCAGAACATGAGACCAAACCACAAACCAACAGCCACATCCACAAAGACAATTTCTTCCCCCAAGTCAGTCTGAGAGGATCCATAGTGTCCTCTGATTGGTGGGCCATACTATGTTACCCCGAAATGTCCTGTCCTGTCTCAGATCTGGTCTCCTTGGTCAACACTGTGAAGTTCTCAGGAGCCAGCGGTGATCCACTAACTGCTTTCTCAGGAAAGGCCACTCTTCAGAGCTTTCCTGGCATTTGGGCATCCTCACCTCCGTAGGTAACAAGAAAGACTGACTCTGTCCTTGGTAAATCCGAACAATTGAGACCACTTGAACTGGGACTGGGACTGAAACAGGATTTGGGTGCCTAGCTTCCTGGATCTCAAGTTCAGAGTGTTCCATCACAAAGGATGTTAGGTGAGGTCACTTCCTTCATGATCTGAATGAGGTCACTGCCCTGGCAACCACTTTGTTCTAACAGTTGCTTCAAAGTGTCCCATGAAATGGAGGCTGCCCCTGCATCCTGTGACACTTTCAAAAGTTCGAATGGTATATCAACCATAGGCACCCGGGAAGTGCTCTCCACACTGGCCTGGTTTGGTCCTTCTTCTCCATATTAAGAAGAGAGAGGCTGATTCAGACACATCCCTTCATCCTGACCAGGTTGTTTTCAATGGAAGATGACTTTTGCTCTCTCAGTTCCTACATATGTGCCTACAACTTCTCCAGAGATCATTTTGCGTGGACCTTTGAGTTTCTCAGCAGTTGGAAGAAACCGTACATTCCTGTATTTTAAGATCAACTCTGTCCCTGCTCTTCTGTAAAGTTAGATTGAGGGAAGAGTGTATGGTTAGGGTTAATAACAGTTTCGATTGGGGTTAGGAATCATTCTGCTGAATGAATAATGGTATGGAGAACCTTCGATATTTTCAAGAATATATAGGTAAAATATAAGTACGAAAACAGAAATAAAGGTAATATTTGAAACCCAGAAGGGCATTGGGTCTTTGATTGCAATATTTAGCTTTGATTTATTTTCTGCACAGATGTCTCAGATAAATCAATATACAAAGGCATAGGACCTTGTACTTTGAATGATTGATTGTCAAAAAAAACTTCCAGTCAAAAATGGATAGTCGGGGGGCTGGGGATGTGGCTCAAGTGGTAGCGCGCTCGCCTGGCATGCGTGCGGCCCGAGTTCGATCCTCAGCACCACGTACAAACAAAGATGTTGTGTCTGCCAAGTACTAAAAAAACTAAATGTTAAAAAATTCTCTCTCTCTCTCCCTCTCTCTCTAACTCTTTCTTTAAGAAAAAAAATTTAAAAAAGCATAGTCGGTAGGATTAGGACGATAGTTGGTAAGTTTAGAACGGAGAGTAAGTATAGGATTTGCACCAAAAGTTCTTTAGCTATGGGGTTTCGGGTATAGAGTGAATGTAAATGTCAGCACTTGTGAAGAGTCAGTCACAATGATGTACTGGGGAAAATATGTAGGAAAGCAGATTTCAATAGAGACATTAGGAAATCTGGCAAAGTATATTCGGTAATGAAAATTTAGTAAAATAGGTAAATGTCGCTTGCTGTTTTTCTGTATGCTTAACAAAACACTATTGAAATCTTGAGAACTGTTTGCTAATCTTGTTCCCAGAATGTGCTGTCCCCAACTGCCAACCTACAGAATGTACTCATTCACCCGGTTGCGCGCAAACTGCTCACTCGCCCAGACCAAACAATAAAGTTCCCTCTCTGCCCTCTCCAAGGAAAGTATATAAGCTCTGCTTAAGCTGTTCTCAGGGCTCTCTGCTCTATTCAAGTGAGCTCTGAGCCCCAACATGCTGAATCCCCAATAAACCCTTTGCTTTTGCATGAGACAGTCTCTTGGTGGGCTCTTCACCCGATGCTCGCCTGACCTTTACATATGGAGGTTCCACTGAGATCCGGCAGCGGCGAACGAGAGACCCCAACAGGCTCCTCTTGGGGTATGTATGGTGCCTCTTTCTGGTTTCAGGTTTCAGGTTAGGGCTTCGCAAAATGGCTGTCAATGAAGAGTGTGAGCTCTCTCCGACGGTGGCTGACATACGTGTCACAGAGCCACAGGCCACATCCCTGGGGGATGCTCCAGAGTATTCGGGAAATCGAGGAGCAATAGTCTCCTCAATTCAGTTATATTTTGTTTCAGATTCAGTATCGCCAGCCCATCGGGTTGGGCCAGATACTTAGTCCTGGTCTCAGTGTTCGAAGTTCCATTGTCTGTCTTTATTTTCTTGTCTTGTCTGTGTCGTGTGTCGTTGCTTTTACTGTTTGTGTATCTTTCATTATGGGACAGAGCACTTCAATGCCTGTGTCCCTAACCCTCGATCACTGGACCAAAGTACCCTTAAGGGCTCAGAATCTTTCTTTTTCAGTAAAATTCTGGACCTGGCAGACTCTCTGTGCCTCAGAATGGCCCACCTTTGTATTCGGATGGCCCCTAGAAGGATCTTTCTACTTCCCACTAATTTAAAAAGTCAGACGATATTGTCTTTCAGCCAGGGCCACATAGCCATCTGGATCAACAGCCATATATCTTAACTTGGCAGGACCTCTGCAAATCTCCTTCATGGGTGAAGCATTTCCTTGCCCCTACCCCCACTCCTACTGCTTCCCCCATGATCTCTCAAACCCTCTGCTCCTCCTCCTTCTCCAACCTCTGTTCTCCCTGAGACACAAGATTTGACTCTACTGGACTCTCGTCCCCCTCCTTATCTCCTGCCCACGTCCCCCAAAGACCAACACCCTCTAAGTGATTCCCCTGCTGCTGACTCAACCTCTCCACCATTGGAGAAAGCTAAGCCAGCCCAGCGCCCTCCAGATAATTTCCCCGCGGCACACACAGCCCCTCCTCTTCTGGAGGAAGCTAGCCCGGCTAAAGGTACTCACCAGCGGTGAATGATTGAAAAACCTGGAACTCGAATGATGCTCCCCCTCCATCCCTAGGGGCCAATGATTGACAACGGCCTTGGGGGAAAAATGCAAGCCTACCAGTATTTACCTTTCTCCTCTTCAGACCAATATAACTGGAAAAATAAAAATCCCCGTTTTACCGAGGACCCCAACCGGCTCCTAGGTGTGGTTGAGTCATTGATGTTTTCACACCAGCCTACTTGGGATGACTGCCAACAACACCTAGGGTTGTCTCTTCATGACAGAGAAACAAAAGAGAATCCTCCTGGATGCTAGAGAAAAATATCCTCTGACCAGATGTGTAACCGACAAAACTTCCCAACATATTTAACCCGGCTTTCCCTTGAATCGACGAAACTGGGACCCCAACACCTTTGAAGGTAGGGAGCATCTGTCCACTTATCACTGGGCTCTAATTGTGGGTATCTTAGTGGCCGCTAGGCGACTTACAAATTTTGCCAAGTTAAGAGAGATTATTCAAGGGCCTGATGAATCTCCCTCTATGTTTTTAGAGAGAATTATGGAGGCATATAGGAGATATACTCTTTCGATCCTCAGGCAGAGGATCAAAAGTCATCTGTCAAGATGGCCTTTATGGGCAAGCTGCCCTGGATATTAAAAGAAAGTTACAATGCTTAGATGGATTACAAGATATGACTTTGAGAGATTTAGTCAGAGTAGCCGAGAAGGTATACTATAAGAAAGAAAGTGAGGAAGAGTAGGGAGCAAAGGAAGGATAAAAGAAACAAAAGACAGACTAAGGCATTGACTAAGGTCCTGGTCACAACAACAAATAGGCCAGAAATAAGAAACATGGAGACAGGAAGGGATACCGGGGCCCAGACTAGAGGCCACCCCTGGCCTCAATTTAATGTGCCTACTGTAAAGAAAAAGGACACTGCTTCAAAGAGTGCCATTGAAAGAGACAGCCACTCTAGCCAGCCATTCTGACTCTGGAGGATGACTAAGAATGTTGGGTCTCAGATCCCCTCCGAGAGCTCAGGGTAAATTTTGAAGTGGAGGGGACCCTAGCAAACTTTGAAGTGGATACAGGGGCAATATACTCTGCCCTTATGGCCCCATTGGTCTCTCTATCAAATAAAAAGGTCTCTAATTCAAGGGGCTAATGGCAGAAAATATTGGGTTTGGACAACTAAGAGGACCATGGACCAGGGGAAAGGAAAAATCCATCACTCGTTCTAAGTAATCCCAGAATGCCCGGCCCCATTGATGGGCAGAGATCTGCTCACCAAGCTCCGGGCCAAAATAACTTTTAACCCTGAAGGCCCACAAGTGGAATTTCTAAATCCTTCAATAAAAACTCCTATAGTCACGGCTCTAAATATGTCAGTAGAAAATGTATATCAACTCACTCACCTTGGTTCAAAGAAATTGCATTCATTCCTGAAGGATGAAGAACAGAGATTTTTACTAACCGACTCAAAGCAAAAGGAATTAACTGAATGGGTAACAAAAGCCTGTCAGGTCTGTCATGGTTAATGCTTACCCTTCCAAGCTTCCTGCAAAAAAGCACCTACGAGGAACCAGACCAGGACAATTCTGGGAAGTGGACTTTACTAAAATTAAGCCAGCAAGGTTTGAAATTAAATATCGCCTAGTCTTTGTAGATATATTTTGAGGATGGATTGAAGCCTTTTCCAGGAAAAAAGAAAAAAAACGAAACAGCGCAAATGGTTGTCAAGAAGATCCTGAAAGATATTTTTACAAGATACGGCCTGCCTAAAGTAATTAGGTCTGATAATGGACTGGCGTTTGTAGCCCAAGTAAGTCAGGGGTTAGGCAAGACAGTGGGGATTAATTAAAAGTTACATTGTGCTTATAAACCACCGAGTTCAGGACAGGTAGAAAGAATGAATAGAACCATTAAAGAGACCATAACGAAATTAAGCTTAGAAACCTGCATAATAGATTGTACTATGCTCCTTCCTTATGCACTATTTCATGGAAGAAACACTCCCTCTGTTTCTTTGTGTAACCTTACCCCCTATGAAATTGTCCATGGTTCCCCTCCTTCAGTAAGGGACCTAACCCCAACTCTAAGACCTAACGATTCCTTCCACACCCCATTGCTTGACTGAATTAAAGCTCTTGAAAGAACTCAGGGATACCTGTGAAAACAGATGGCCAATGCCTATCAACCTGGGGACGAATGGACTCTACATCAATATCAAGTAAGAGACTTCATCTACATAAGTCGACATCAGGTGTCATCCCTGAAACCCCACTGGAAATGACGATACAAGGTGCTACTTATAACACCTACAGCGGTAAAGGAAGACAGAATCACTTCCTGGATCCATACCTCTCATCTCAAGCCTGCGCCCTGCCACTCTGGCTGGAAAATGGAAAAGATTGGTAAAACTTTCAAATTGTGTATTTACCCTGTGTCTAAGGCTATAGACTCTTCCCTTGACCACCAGTAGTCCTAAACCTATTAAACCCGTTCAGCAGCGATGGCTGATCACAAATCCTACTGGTAAAGAAGTATGATCTATCTCGCATGCAGCCCACTTAGGGACTTGGTGGACATCTATCCACCCAGACATTTGTCAGCTGGCTATAGGTCTTTCCTATTGGGATATACCTGATGAAGAGGATCCCACTAAATTTCCATTAAATCCATTCTGCACCATTGATAATGGAAACAATCATTATGGATGTAGGGACACGCGAGCCAGATGCAGGTTGGCTAGCCTAGATTACTATGTTTGCCCGGTGGACTACCAAAGCCACAAACAGTCACGGTTGTGTGGGGGGAATGCCGACTTCTTCTGTATGTCTAGGGATGTGATCATACAGGCAGTGCATGATGGAACCCAAACTCCTCATCAAATTCTGTACACAGCATTGGCCCTATTACCAATTAGATCACCCAAACTGTTGGCCCCTAGAGGGGTCTCTAGATCCTCAAATTCTGCATGACCTTTTTAACTTCTGAATGTCCTCAAAAGGGTGAAAGGAGATTTCCCTATGTGGAGGCCTTTTCCCTCCTTCGCTCACATCCTGAACTATGCTTCTCCAATAGGTCCTCACACTCAGCCTTCCGCTCCAGACTCTCTGCTGTCACTCTCACCTCAGCAACATGATTTCTCCCCTCCAATTACTAGATCAAAAACCCAAACCTCCGCCGGATCTCAGACCATTTCCCCCTTTCTGAGGTAGCAGGTACTGAGGTAACCCTCCACCGAATCACTCCTCTCTTCTCCAGTCAGTGCCCACACCGGGTCCCACCAGTTCCTCTTAACAGCTAACCCAAAGCTCAAACCAGCTGAGGAGAACCCTCAGACCCCTATCCAAGATGTAGTGAAAATGACCTTTAAAGTTTCTTTGTCATTAGTGAAAACAGGTTACTAAGAATTTAAAGTCCCTCACAGGCTTTTAGGGATACTAACTCCTTTCTTCTCCTCTGTTCTACCTGTTCTACTGCTCACCATTTTGTTGCTAGGAAAATCACAAACACCTTTGCCAGTATTCTTTCACATCTCTGCTACCTCATTCTCAGATCCACGGAGCTGCTCACAGCCATGCCTTCCCCATCTCCCCCCTCTGTTCCAGGCCCACAGAAAAACATTAATTGACCTTCTACGGAAGTCTTCAGCATGGCTGACTTTAGGACTTTCAGGAAAAGAGTCCCCATGAAAGACTTCAAAGTAGATAAACTTCCTCTTTCCATGTTGCCCTGTTGTACTTGGTCACTGGCTAAAAATATCAGCACTCCTAAGTTAGACACCCCCTTACTAGTTTTTCACAAAATATGTGAACAAGGCCTTTGGCATTGATCTGGGGCTTCACAGAGATGGCTACATTTCAAAGATAAAGAAGTTACCAACTGGGCTCCATGGTAACAGCTGGAAGGGGGAAAAATAAAGGGAAAAAAAAGCTCTCCTTCACCCAGGTGTCCTTGAAAAGTTAACTTGCCCAGAACAGAGGAATAAAACAGAAAAAAATCTGCTTTTTGTGAACTTCTGCAGGCTGTGAACTTCTGCGCCCCTTCCCTTATATGTTGGGTACAAAATTCTGAAACTACCTAAACGTGAGTTTCAGGGAATTAATTGATTATAACAGAAGTAATGCCCTCTGAATCCGGTTGCTAATAAAATGGAAAGTTTCCCTGTTTTTGGTAGTATCTTAGGTGCCGTGCCTTGTCCGTCTCTACAACAGTATAATTCTATAGACTTAAACATTGTTTATGTTTTCAAGAAATTGTCAAGACGATGTGATTAAATGTGTAAAGGTGCAGATGTTTCCCAGAGTGCTTTATCATAATGCAGGTTCATTTGAAGTTCAAATAGGGGGGCATAAAACTCGGTTCCACTGAGAACATATATCCATCACTTTAGCCATCCTATTAGGAATAGGAGTTGCTGCAGGCGTGAGCACAAGAACCACTGCCTTGGTCCATGGGATACAACAAATGACACAATTAGAAGCAGCAATAGACCAAAACTTAAAGATATTAGAATCCTCCATCTTGGCTTTGCAGGAATCTTTAACCTCTCTCTCTGAAGTTATTTTACAGAAAAGGCGAGGGTTGAACCTCCTCTTCATGAAAGAAGGGGGCCTTTGTTCTGCATTGATGGAGAATGTTGTGTTTTTGCCGACCATAGTGGAGTTGTAAAAAAATCTAGGAGTAAATTAAATAGATGCCTTGAAGAGTGTCAATGAGAGAGAGAGGCCCAAAAAGTGTGGTTTGAGTCTTGGTTCACACAGTCCCCCTGGTTAACTACGCATTTATCAACCCTGGACAGTTCAATAATAATCCTCATATTATTGCTAACTATAAAACCCTGTTTGCTCAACCGTGTAATTTCTTTTTTCCAAGCTCAAATTGGATGAGTTAAACTTATGGTAATACCCCACTAGCAAACATAGAATGTGACACCCCGCAATGATCACTTTTATGATTAAAAGTAGCCAGAAGAAGAAGTGGGGAATGAAAGGTTAATTGAATAGGCACTTTTCACTTCCTTTTTTCCTGTATGCTTAACAAAACACTGTTGAAATCTTGAGAAATATTTGCTAATCTTGTTCCCAGAATGTGCTGTCCCCAACTGACTAACTGCAGAATGTGCTCCCTCACTGGGTTGTATGCAAACTGACCACTCGCCCTGACCTATCAATAAACTTCCCTCCCTGCCGTCACCAAGGAAAGTGTATAAGCTCTGCTTAAGCTGTTCTAAGGGCTCTCTACTCTATTCAAGTGAGCTCTGAGCATCAGCATGCTGGACCCCCAATAAACACTGCGCTGTTGCATGAGATAGTCTCTTGGTGGTCTCTTCTTTCGACCTCATCCGACCTTTACTTGGATAATTAAATGTAGAAGAGAACATCCATTCAAAAAGGGATAGTCGGTAGGATTAGGAATATAGTTGGTAGGTTTAGGAAGAAGACTGTGTATAGGATTTGGAACAAAAGTTCCTTAGCAATAGGGTTTCGGTTAGAGAGTGAATGCAAATGTCAGCACATGTGAAGAGTCAGTCACGATGATGAACTGGAGAAAATATGTAGGAAATCAGATATCAATACACACATTATGAAATCAGGCAAAGTATAAAGTTAATGATAGGGTTAGACATTAACAACAAGGTTGAGTTTCAATGTATAATCTTAGGAAGAAACAAATATGTAGTCAGCAATATGATTGACATTTGAGAGCATTAGGCAACCTGGACATGGATGTTTTTAGTAATCCAGGATCACTTTCCATTTAGGATTTGCTACAATCATAAGTTTGACCTTTGCATTTTGTGATCAGAATATTACAGTGATAAAATGTATATGTAGATCAGGTGACATGAGTATTTTTTCTAACATTTCTGGGAGCAATATTTTGAAGACGTATAAATTAGTGTTGGGGGTACACAGAGTTGTACCCTGTGTCTATGAATATAGAAGTAATGCATGAATTGACAATACTGTGAATAAATAATATAACTGTTTCCACTTTAAATCATGGATTGAATTGATATCTGAAAATATATAAGAAATCTTATATTGATATACAATCATTCATTCCAACGAGTTATGCATCTAATGGTAATATTAGGGTTACGTTTTATCATGAAAGGTGTGTGAGTTTAGCTTCAAAAGTGATTATGGAAATGGAAAATTATGTGTTTGGAAAGAAGTCTCATGAAAAGACGAATCAAGAAACCTAGAGGAATACATGTGTTCTGAAGCAGGAAGTGATTGTAAGTATAAAAAAACGTATAAATTTCCTAACTTGTGGATGAAATATATATCCTATGATGTGCAAAAACTGAAAAAAATAGTAATGTACCAGTGTTGAAAGAAAATGAATGTCAAAATACATATCATGTCCCATAGGAATCTACTTGCATTGATGTTAAACTGGGTCAGTTACTGTAGAAACTTTAGGATTTGAAAGGACCATTTACTAAAGTTAGTTTTCAGTACTAGGAATCAAATATATATTTCAGGTGGATGAATATATCTGAGCATAATCTTGTGAACATTTTATTATAAATCCACATTCATGACATGAATGAATTTAGGGAGTGTATATAAGACACATATATTTCATATTTTGAAAAATCAGGAGGGTGTAAAATATATATATATATATATCACAGATACATTAAAAAGTAGCAATATATAAATATATATGGGTATCAAAATTTATCTTGAAATATATATCATCCACAGATTAAAAAGTATTCATTTTAGTGAACATGGATTTATGTATAATGTTGTTCAACTAGGAACCTCACCCATAGGTGGAATTTTAAGATCCAAAAGCGTTTAGGAGTAGTGATCTCTTCTCACAATTTGTATCTGCAAAGTTAGCCACCTCACAAAAATGTACGTGTGATACCAGGTAGGATTCTATATGTGCATATAAAAATACATGTGCTGAATAGGCTCCAGAGAAATGGAGACAGAAATTCAGAAATAAGTTAACATTAAAAAGAATGGAGAACTATTTCAATTAACAATTGACTATATTTTTAACACCTACCATTTATCATGCAAATAACAAGTCCAACTATACACCATGCCTCCTCTGAACTGCTTGTGTTTCTATAATGTTTCGGTTACTTTCCTCCATTATATTAGGATTAGTAATCAGAGTCTAGTAGGGTGTGAGTTAGTGTCAGGGAATCAGTATATTGAATGGAAAATAGAAAAATGAATCCAATGTGTATGCAAATATGTGGTACACAAAAATCTTCCCACTCTCATCAAGAACAACACCTAGATATCACCTACGCCCCAAGTAACACACAATTAGAGGAGAAGAGTTAGAAAATCCATGACTACATATCTGGAATGGAATACGATCAGGAGTTCACAACCTTGGAAGTGGTAGAGGAGTTTCCAAAAGTAAGGGACAGGGTAAACACTCCACAAACATGGACCTCTGCCTGCCTAAAGACTTCTTGAGAAACTGTCTCTGAGGTTGGGCACTTAAAACATATGTTGTTGTCAGGAGCTTTAGCTTCCTTTCTAGGGAGACCATCAAAGCTGGGTCTTCATCTCTGTGACCTTGTGGATATGGTTTCTTATTTTCCAATGAACATGAGGCAGCAGTGCTGAATTCTGTCTTTGTAGGTAAACTGTGGCCACGGGGGGCTAAGTGTATCCACATGTTGGCTGTGTATCCATTTGGTCATCCTCCAAATTTCGTCGTGATTCTTGGTGCTGCACTGGGAATTTAATATTTTCTTCATGGAATACAAGGAGCTCAACTGGAACACAGTGCTGGAGGGAGTTCTGTCATGTGTGGTGGGTCAGGGTCAGCAGGAGAATGCACCAACCAGGTTTCTATCTCACACAGTTTGCCCCCTTGACCATAATAACCTGATTGTTAAGATTTCCCTTAAACCTCTACTTATAAAAAGATGCCTTTACATATAAGGGTCTGCTGGATGCACCATGTCAGCCACAAGCCATATGGAAGTCAAAGGCAGATCCACAAGGCCCCACGACAGAAGTTTTATCACAAAACTGCACATCTCTGCTGTAGGCCCACTAATCAGCAGGCTTGAACTTACTGGCATCTCTGTTCTACACCATTTTCATGAAACCCAGTCAATCAAGAAACTGTCTGATACACTCATCGTCAGCAACAGTATATCCAAAGGTTCTCCTGTGCAACCTGGTCAAGGGAATTTTAAGAATTTCATGGTATTTATCTAGCCATTATTCAAGCATGAGGTTGGAGGCACTGTGGGTTTCAATTTTTTCAGGAAACATTAAATGGTGAGGAAGCTCATTTCAATGAAACCTCTGGAAAACTCTCACAGGCAAGTCTTCCCAAGGAGTGGCCAAAAGGTCACCGAAATCCAGGACTATTGAGGTCTACAATGTGAGGTCCATGTGTGTTTTGACGCTCAAGTATGCCTGCCATGTGTTTTAGAAAAAATCATGTGATATCCAGGCTGTGATTCTCAGTGCTCTGTGGAAAGCCACCCTGGACCTAGATCTCAGTTTATAAGGGGGACTCTCATGTGTGGCCTGCGAAAATCCCAACACAATTCATGGCAATACTTCTCTGAGTTCAGTTCCAGAACTCAGTCTCTAAGTCCCCTTGAACTCACACCAGAGTTCAAGACCAGTTGGACCCATTCATTTCTTCCAACCGCCACACAAATGACCAAAATTAAAACCTAAACACTCCCACAAGGCCCTCATGTTCTCCATATAGACACTCATCATAACCTCTGGCTGAATTTTTCCATGAGGGGCGCAGCCCAAGACAGTGACCAAAATGAGCACCTTTGGCCCTCATTTGCCTAAAGTCAGGGTGGCCTGGACACCATTCCTGTGAACCAGGAGTGATTAAAAAGACCTGCCGTTAATACTGCTCTGCTTCTCCATTTTGAGGCCTACTGAATGTCAGGTATAGATTCTTTATGTGGTTTGGAGTCATGAGAAAACCCAAGCACTTCTGCAGGGTTTTGAATAACTCATTTGACCCAAAGGATCCCTATTCTCACTTGATGGAGTCAGGAACATCACAGAAGAAGGCTAGAGACTTCATCCACAATGACTGATCTTTTTGCCATTTTGGTTTTGGATGCACACATGGGATCTTTCTTTAGATCCATCAGGTGCTGAGAATCTAAGCTGGAGCCTCACACAGGGCCAAGTGGCTGATTCAGACACCTCCCTTTCCAAAGCAATTATGCCAAGAGCCACAGGTGATCCTCATTCATTTCCATTTGATAACTGTTTTTTTTCAGTCTTCACAAAGGGGTGGCCAGAGGCAAATACCTTCCTGACATTCAGGGCAACAGAACAAAATGTAAGCAAAAGGCCCAAAGCAGGGTATCTCCACTGAGAGTTTCCTAGCCACACTGATATCTGAGTTTTTTGAGATGCTCGCCATGCCAATTCCTTCAGCTATTCAGTACATGGTCATGTCACAGTGATTGGAGGTGGTACATATCATGGATAAAAAACAATGAGCATATTCTGGCTAGTGGCCAGAATTCTGGAAGAAAACAGGAACTTAGGAAGGTTGTAGGTGTTTCCCATTGGTAAGGCAAGCCGCAGTCCTTTCATAAATTGGACAAGTTGATTGCTGGGAGGCATTCTACTACACAGGACATATTCATTGATGCATTCTCTTTTCTAATGTCTACAACCACGGACACAGTGGCATACACAGAAATAGAAACACTCACCATGTCAAATGACTTATTAGAAACAGTCCATTCCAAAAGAAATAAATCACGTTTTTTCTACCTATTCTCAGAACATGAGACAAAACCACAAACTGACATCCACACACCCAGGCACCTCCTTCCCCCAAGTAGGTCTGTGACTCTTCTGAATGTCCTCTGACTGGTAGGCCATACGATGTTCCTCTGAAATGGCCTTTCCTGTCTCAGATCTGGTGTCATTCACCAACTCTGTGAAGTTGTCAGGAGGCAGTGGTGAGCCAATTCCAGTCTTGTCAGGAAAGGCCCCTCTTCAGAGCTTTCTTGGAATTTGGCCACCGTCACATGAAGAGGTACCTAGAAAGACTTATTCTATCCTTGGTAGATCCAAACAAGTGAGACCACTGGGACTTGGACGGGTAATGGCTTTGGGTGCCTGGCTTCCTGGATCCCAAATTCAGAGAATTCCATCACCAAGGAAGTAGGTGAGGTCACTTCCTTCAGGAACTGAATGAGGTCACTGACTTGGCCACCAATATGTCCTAACAGTTGCTTCCTAGGTTCTCATAAGATGGAGGCGGCCCCTACTTCTTGTGACACATTCACAAATTAGAATGGTATAGAAACCATAGGCACCTGGGAACAGCTCTCCACAAAGGCCTGGTTTGATCCGACTTCTCTACATTAAGAAGAGAGAGGCTGATTCAGAAACATCCCTTCATCCTGACTAGGTTGTTTGCCATGGAAGATGACTTTTCCTCTCTCAGGTCCTAAATAGCTGGCTAAATCTTCTCCATCGATCATTTCTGCATGGACTTTTGAGGTTCTCAGCAGGTGGAAGATCCCCTACCTTCCTGTATTGTAAGACCAACTCGGTCCCTCCTCTTCTGTAAAGTTAGATTGACGGAACATTGTATGGTTAGGGTTAATAGCATGTTCGATTTTGGTTAGGAATCATTCTGCTGGATGAATAATGGTTTGGGAACCTCTGATACTTATAAGAATATAGACGTGAAATATAAGTATGAAAAAAGAAATCTAGGTAAGATTTGAAGCCCAGAAGGGCATTTGGCGATTGATTGGCATACTAAGCTTGAATTATGTTCTGCACCGAGGTCTCAGATAAATTTCTTTACAATGGCATAGGTTGCTGTACCTCAGATGACTGAATTTAGAAGAGATCATCCAGTCCAAAAGGGATAGTCCATAGGATTAGGAAGATTGTCTGTAGGATTAGGAAGAAGAGTGAGTCTAGGAGTTGGACCAAAAGTTCTTTAGCAATAGGGTTTCAGTTAGAGAGTGAATGTAAATGTCAGCACATGTGAAGAGTCAGTCACAATGATGAACTGGGGAAAATATGTAGGAAAGAGAGTAAATATGTATCAATAGAGACATTAGGAAATCAGGCAACGTATAAAGTGAGTGATAGGATTAGATATTTTCAACAGGGTTGAGGTTGAATATATAATCTTAGGAAGAAACAATTATTTAGTCACCAATAGGATTGACATTTGAGCGCATTAGGGAACCTAGACATGGAGGTTTTTAGTAATCCATGCTCACTTTAAATTTAGGCTTTAGTACAATCATAAGTGTGACCTTTGCATTTTGTGTCAAGAATATTACTGTGGTAAAATATATATGTAGATCAGATGACATGAGTATTTCTTCCACCAATATGAGGAGCAATATTTTGAAAACTTATAAATTAGTATTGCGGATAAAACAGGCCTACCCTGTGTTGATGAATAAGAGATGATGCATGAATAGACCATATTGTGAATAAATTATATAACTGGTTCCAACTTTAAATAATGCATTGAAAATATATTTGAAAATATATAGTAAATCTTATATTGATATATATACATTCATTCCAACCAGTTATACATCTAATGGTAATATTAGGGTTACGGTTTATCATGAAGAGTGTGTGAGTTTTGCTTCAAAAATGAGTATAGAATCGAAAATAATGTTTTTAGAAAGAAGTCTAGTGAAAAGACCACTAAAGAATCATAGAGGAATACATGTTTTCTGAAAGAGGAAGTGATTGATAGTGAACCACATGCCTATAAATTTGTGAATTTGTGGATGAAAGGACATATCCTATGATGTCCATAAACTGAAGAAATAGTAATGTACCAGTGTGGAATAAAAATGAACTTAAAAATACATATCATGTCCCATAGGAATCTAACTGCATTGATGTTAAACTTGGTCAGTTACTATAGAAATATTAGGATATATAAGGACCATTCACTGAAGTTAGTTTTCAGTACTAGGAAACAAATATGTATGTCAGGTGGTTGAATATTTCTGAGAATAATCTGTTGAGAGCCACAGCCAAAGGAGCCCCAGCAAACTTGCAGCTGCCAGCAAACTTCCATCTGCCGGCTGATGATTGGCTCACAGCGGCCCCAGCATCATCTAGCTGATTTGCTTGTCTGTGGTGATGCTCATTGAGATGCTCAATGAGCGGTTTCCCCGACCTTTCAGACTGCCAGCGGATGATTGGCTCACAGCGGCCCCAGCAACATCTAGCTGATTGGCTCCTCTGTGGTGATGCACATTGGGCTGGTTCCCTGCCCTTTCAGACCATGGAACTGCTCATTGGGGGACTTTTTGGCTTCGCCCACGTGACCCAGCCAATCGGCCTCAAGAGGAGGAGACTTGTGTTTGAGGGAGAGGCTTGTGGGAAGCCTGTGGTGGCAGTTGGGCTCTGACGGCTTTTCCTGAGGAGCTGTTTTGTTTGGTGTCATCTTGTTGGGTTGTATTATAGTAGAAATACGGGATCAGAAATTAGTAAAAAAAAAAAAAAAAACTGAAAGAGTGTTCAGTAAATTGTTGGAGGAAGGAGGCATCTCAGTAAAATCAAGAAAAGTCAGGGCATACGTTGATACAATACAAAAATGTAGCCCATGGCTTTTTCAGGAGGAGTTGTTAAATATATCACAATGGAACCATCATGGTGAAGATTTAAAAAGAATAGGAAAGAAAAGCCCAGGGACTCTGCCAGTTGGCACATTGCTATTGTGGACGTTTGTACCTTGTTTGCTTAGTGGAAAGCCTTCAGTTCAGACAATGGTAGAGGAAGGAGAAGACATATTGATTCAAGTAAAATAGAAGGTCTCTCAAGTTAGTCAGATAGAGGAAAAAATTCAAGTAAAAGAAAAGGTCTCTCGAACTAGTCAGACAGAGGAAAAAAATCAAGTAAAAGAGAAGGCCTTTCAAGCCAGTCAGACAGAGGAAGAAAGTGTAAAACAGAAAAAGCCATCAGGGGGAAAGTTACAACAGGAGACTACTACTAACACCTTTCTATCACCAGAGGGTGTAAGTGTCCAACCAACAGCACAACCGCTACAGGAGACTGCTACTAACACCTTTCTATCACCAGAGGAAGTAAGTGTCCAACTAACAAGGCCACCTCCATATGCTGGGAGGCCCCCAACCCCCACAGTTGATAGTTGGAATCCTGAGACAAGATCTCAAATATTAACATGCCCAGTATTTGAGGCAGGAGGGCAGTGAGATTACCATGCTTTAAATTTCAAAACAGTGAAGCAGCTAACAGAGGCTGTAACAACCTATGGTCCTCAAGCACCCTTCACTGTAAGCATTATCAAATCCATTAACAACATGAACATGAAGCCAGCAGATTGGGCTAATATGTGTAAAGCTGTGCTAAATGGAGGAAATACCTGTTATGGAAGATTGCCAATGAGGAATTTTGCAAGGAGACGGCTAGGCAAAATGCAGCAGCTAGTTATCCTCAGAGAAATCTAGATATATTGTTAGGAAAGGGACCTTATGAGGATCAGCAGCAGCAATGTGCATATGATCCTGGTGTATATGCACAGATTGCTATAGATGCAATTAAGGCATGGAAGACTTTTCAAGGAAATGGAGGTTTACAAGGTCAGTTATCTAAGGTAATACAAGGAGCTAATGAACCTTATGCTGAATTTGTAGATAGGCTTATTCAAACAGCTACCAGAGTTTTTGGAAATACACAACAAGCAATGCCATTACTAAAACAACTGGCTTATGAGCAAGCGAATCGTTGGTGCAAAGATATCATTAGACCATGGAAACATGAAGATTTAAACACATATATTAAATTATGTAGAGACATTAAAGAACAAGAGCAAGTCGTGGAAACTGCAGTAAAACAGGCTTTAGATGCCAGAGACATTAATGAACAAGGGCAAATTGTGGCAGCTGCAGTAAAACAGGCTTTAGATGCCAGGCCAAGAACATGCTACAATTGTGAAAAAACAGGACATTTTAAAAGGAATTGTCCCATAGGAGGAGGGTTTAACAAAACTAGGTATCAAAGGAGTAGAATACCAGGTATTTGTCCACGATGCCGTAGAGGGAGACTTTGGGCTAATGAATGCTGTTCTCAAACCACCATAGAGGGTACACCATTATCAAAAAACGAACAAGGACCAGGTGTTTATCCACAATATCGTGGACAAAAACATGGAGCTCCTTTGCCAAAAAATGGACAAGGGGGCTCAATTCTCCGGGGCCCAAAACCACAAATATACGCAGCACTGGAGAAACCCATCAACCACATCAGGGTAGTGCCCAGGACACATTGTCCATCAGATCCCTCATCAGAAAAACCAGAGGGAGCGCAGGGTTAGACATCTGTGACTCTGCCAGAGCAGTACTAACTGCAGAGATGGGAGTTCAATTCATTTCCACAGGGGTAAAAGGACCTCTTCCCAAAAGAACAGTAGGCTTATTATTGGGACGCAGCTCTTTTACTCTAAAAGGACTTATGATAAGTCCTGGGGTAATTGATCTCGACTATGAAGGTGAAATAAAAATTATAGCCAGTTCTCCAAAGGGTATATTAGTAATTTCACCAGGAGATAGAATAGCACAGTTACTAATAATACCCAGCCTACGTGAAAAATTTTCCAGTCGTACTGTAGAAAGAGGTTCCAAGTGATTAGGCTCCACAGGTGTAGATTGGGCTATGCTTTCTTTAAATTTAGATTCTGGCCCCATGCTTAAACTAAATATTCAAGGGCATGAATTTAATGGGCTACTGGATACAGACGCAGACCTTAGCATCATCTCTCGTCAAGAATGGCCAAAACATTGGCCATTACAACAAGCCACTCAAACGCTTCGAGGCCTAGGAGTAGCGTATAATCCCCATAGAAGTGCAATGGTATTAGATTGGAAGGATCCTGAAGGATGTGAAGGAACTCTACAGCCATATGTATTGGATCATCTTCCCGTAAATTTATGGGGACGAGATAGTCTCCTGGACTCATTGATATTATTTTCGGATTCGGTATTGCCAGTCAATCGGGTTTTGCCGGCTCCTCAGTCCTGGTCTCAGTGTTGGACGTCCATTGCCTGTCTTCATTGCCTTGTCTTGTCTGTGTCATGTTTCATTGCTTTAACTGTTTGTGTATCTTTCATTATGGGACAGAGCACTTCAATGCCTCTGTCCCTGATACTTGATCACTGGACCAAAGTCCACTTAAGGGCTCAGAATCTTTGTTTTTCAGTAAAGCGCCGGATGTGGCAGACTCTCTGTGCTTCAGAATGGCCCACCTTTGGATTTGGATTACCCCTAGAAGGATCTTTCTACTTCCCACTAATTTAAAAAAGTCAGAGATATTGTCTTTCAGCCGGTGCTACATAGCCATCTGGATCAACAGCCATATATCTTAACTCGGCAGGAACTCTGCATATCTCCTCCTCCATGGGTGAAGCCTTTCCTTGTCACTGCCCCCACTCTGACTCCTTCCCCCAGGAACTCTCAAATCCTCTGATCCTCCTCCTCCTACACCCTCTGTTCTCCCTGAGTCACCAGATTTCACTCTACTGGAGTCTCCTTCCCCTCCTTATCCCCTGCCCTTGTCCCCCAAAATCCAACACCCTCTAAGTGATTCCCCTGCTGCTGACTCAGCCTCTCCTCCATTGGAGGAAGCTATGCCGGCCCAGCGCCCTCCAGATAATTCCTTTGCGGCACACACAGCACCTCTTCCCTTGGAGGAAGCTGTACCATCTAAAGGAACTCGCTGGTGGTGAATGATTGAAAACCCTGGAACTCTTGGGATGCTCCCCCTCCATCCCTATGGGCCAATGATTGACGATGGCCACGGGGAAAAAATGCAAGCCTACCAGTATTAGCCTTTCTCCTCGTCAGACCTATATAACTTAAAAAAATTATAATCCCCCTTTTTCTGAGGACCCCACCAGGCTCTCAGGTCTGGTTGAGTCATTGATGTTTTCACACCAGCCTACTTCGGATGACTGCCAAAAACTCCTAGGGATTCTCTTCATGACAGAGGAACAACAGTGAATCCTCCAGGAAGCTAGAAAAAAAATCCCTCAAACAAGATCTGCGTCTGACACAACTTCCCAAGATAATCAAAGGCGGCTTTCCCTTGAACCCACCCAACTGAGACCCCAAAATCTTTGAAGGTAGCGAGCATCTGTCCCCTTATCACCGGGCTCTAATAGTGTGTCTCCAAGCAGCCGCTAGCGACAAAGTAATTTGGCCAAGGTAAGAGAGATTATTCAAGGGCCTGATGATTCTCCCACTATGTTTCTAGAGAGAATTATGGAGGCATATTGGAGATATACTCCTTTTGATCCTCAGGAAGAGAATCAAAGGCATCTGTCACGATGGCCTTTATTGGGCAAACTGGCTTGGATATTAAAACAAAGTTACAAAGCTAGATTGATTACAAGATATGACTTTCAGAGATTTAGTCAGAGAAGCCAAGAACGTATACTATAAGAGAGAAACTGAGGAAGAGAAGGGAGCAAGGGGAGGATAAAAGAAACAAAAGGCAAACTAAGGCGTTGACTAAGGTCCTGGTCACAAAAACAAATAGGCCAGAAATTAAGAAACAGGTAGACAAGAAGGGATAACATTGGCCCATGCCAGAAGCCACCCTGGCCTCAGATCAATGTGCCTACTCTAAAGAAAAAAGGACACTGGGCCAAAATTGCCCTAAAAAGCGACAGCCACACCAGCCAGCCATTCTGACTCTGGAGGATGACTAAGAAAGTCGGGGCTCAGATTCCCTCCCCAAGCTCAAGGTAACTTTTGAAGTGTTTCAAAAGTGATTATGGAAACCGAAAATGATGTGTTTGGAAAGAAGTCTCATGAAAAGATCAGTCAAGAAACATGAATGAATACATGTGTTCTGAAGCACGAAGTGAATGAAAGTCAGACAAATGCGTATGAATTTGCTAACTTGTGGATGAAATATATATCCTATGATGTGCATAAAGTGAATAAATAGTAATGTAGAAGTGTTGAATAAAATTGAACATCAAAATACACATCATGTCCCATAGTAATCTACTTGAATTGATGTTAAACAGGGTCAGTTACTGTAGAAATGTTAGGATATGTTTGCACCATTCAAAGAAGTTAGTTTTCAGTACTAGGAAACAAATATGTATTTCAGGTGGATGAATATTACTGAGAATAATCTTGTGAAAAGTTGATTAAAAATCCAAATACATCAATATGAATGAATTTAGGGAGTGCATAATAAGACACATGTTATATATATATATATATATATATATATATATATATATATATATATATATATATATTAAAAATAGCAATATATATGCCAATTGAAATTCATCATGAAATATATATCATCATCATATCCGAAAATATTCATTTTAATGAATATGGATTTTTATATAAATTTGTTCAAATAGGAAGCTCACCCATGGGTTGAATTTTCAGTTCCAACATTGTTTAGGAGGAGTGATCACTTCTCACAATTTGTATGTGCCATGTCAGCCACCTCACGAGAATGTACGTGTGACACCAGGTAGGATTCTATATGTGCATATTAAAACACATGTGCTGAATAGGCTACTGAGAAATGAAGACAGTAATTCATATATTTGTTAACTTTAAAAACACATGTAGAACTATTTCAATTAAAAATTGACTAGATTTATAACTCCTACCCTATATATTTCAAAAGGCATGTCCAACTATACACCCTGCCTCCTCTGAAATGCTTGTATTTCTATTCTGTTTGGGTTATGTTTCTCCATCATATTAGGATTAGTAGTCAGAGTCTAGTAGGGAATGGGTTAGTGTCAGGGATTTAGTATTTCAAATATATGCTGCATAAAAATCTTCCCACTCTCATTCAGAACAATGCCTATACATTACCCTCGTCCCAAGTAAGACACAATTAGAGGAGAAGAGTTAAAAA
This sequence comes from Callospermophilus lateralis, assembly GCF_048772815.1. Classification (NCBI taxonomy): domain Eukaryota; kingdom Metazoa; phylum Chordata; class Mammalia; order Rodentia; family Sciuridae; genus Callospermophilus; species Callospermophilus lateralis. The sequence continues at coordinate 172,667 of NW_027510230.1, forward strand.
TTCTGTGAATACATATCTGGAAATGAATATTCTCATGAGTTCACAACCTTGGAGGTCGTAGAGGAGTTTTCAAAAGTATGGGACAGGGTAAGCAATCCACAAACATGGAGCTCTGCTGCCCTAAAGACTTCTTGAGAAACTGCCTCTGAGGTTGGGCACTTGAAATATATGTTTTCGTAAGGAGCTTTCTTTGTACTGAGACCATCAAAGCTGGGTGTGCATCTATGCGACCTGGAGGACATGGTTTCATATTTTCCAATGAACATGAGGCAGCAGTGCTGAATTCTCTCTATGTAGGTAAACTGTGTCCACTGGGGCCTAAGTGTCTCTGCGTGTGGACTGTGAAGCCATTTGGTCATCCTCTACTTTTCCTGGTGTTTCTTGCTGCTGCCCTGGGAGTTTGGTATTTGCTTATGAAGTAAAAAAAGATCACCTGGGACACAGTGCTTGAGGGAGTTCTGTCACGTGTGGTGGGTAAGGGTCTGCAAGAGAATATACCAACAATGCTTCTATTCCACAAAGCTTTTCCCCTTGACCATAGCAACATAATTCTCAACATTTCCCTGAAACCTCTCTATATAACAAGATGCCGTTACATATAAGGGTCTGGTGGTTGTACCATGTCAGTCACAAGGCATTTCGGAGCCAATGGAAGATCAACATGGCCCCACCACAGATGTTTCATCACACACCCCCCCTCCACTGCTCTAGGCCCACTACTCAGCAGGCTCCAATTTACTGGCATCTCTGTTCTACACCATTTTGATGAAACCTAGTCAATCAAGGTGCTGTCTGGTATACTCATGATCAGCAACCGGTTTTCCAAATTTTCTACAGTGCCACCTGGTCATGGAAATTTCAATAATTTTATTGTATTTATCTAGCCATTTTTCACGGATGAAGTTGGAGGCACTGTGGATTTCAATTCGTACAGGAACCATTAAATGATGAGAAACCTCATTTCAATGAAAGCTCTGTAGAACTGTTACAGACAAGGCTTCCCAGGGAGTGGCCAAAATGTCACATAAAATCAGACCCACTGAGGTCTACAATGTGAGGTCCATGTGTGTTTTGACTGTCACCCGTGCCTGCCAAGTCTTTCAGAAAAAAAAAAAAATCATGTGATATCCTGGCTGAGATTCCCAGTGCTCTGTGGAAAGCCACCCTGGGCCTAGATCTCAGTTTCCAAGGGAGACTCTCATGCGTGCCCTCCTAGAATCCCAACACAATACATGGCACAAGTTCTCTGAGATCAGATCCAGAATGCACTCTCTAAGTGTAATCACACCAGAGTTCAAGCCCATGTGGACCCAGGCATCTCCTTTAACTGCCACACAATGACCACAATTAAAACCAAAACACTCCCACATGGCCCTCATCTGTTTCCATATAGATACTCATCATAACCTCTGGCTGGAGGTTTCCATGAGGGGCGCAGTCCAAGACAGTGTCCAAAATAAGCTCCCTTGCCCCTCATTTGCCTAAAGTCAGGGTGGCCTGGACATACTTCCTGTGAACCAGGAGTGATCAAATAGGCATGCCGTTAATACTGCAGCGCTTCTTCAATTTGAGGCCTACTGAGTTAGAGGTATAGATTGTTTATTTGAATTAGAGTCATGAGAAAACCCAAGCACCTCTGCAGGGCTTTGAAGAACTCAATTGACACAAAGGATCCCTATTCTCACTTGATAGAGGTCAGGAACCTCACAGAGGAAAGCGAGACTTTATCCACAATGACTGGTCTATTTGCCATTTTGGTTTTAGATGCACACATGGGATCTTTCTTTAGATCCATCTGGTGCTGAGAATCTAAGCCACAAACTCACACAGGGCCAAGATGCTAATTCAGACACATCCCTTTCCAAAGCAATTAAGCAAAGAGCCACAGGTGATGCCCATTCATTTCCATTTGAAAACTGTTTACTTCAGGCTTCACAAAGGGGTGGCCAGAGCAAGAACTTCCTGACATTCAGTTCAACAGAACAATATATAAGCAAAATGCCCAAAGCAGGGTTTTTCCACTGAGAATTTCCTGGTCACACTGATATCTGAGTTTTTTGAGATGCTCGCCATTCCCTTCAGCTATCCAGTACATGACCATGTCACAGAGCTTGGAGGTGGTACATATGTTAGACACAAAACCATGAGCCTATCCTGGAGAGTGAACAGAATTCATGAAGAAACCTGGAAATTAGGAATGTAGTAGGTTATGCCCATCTTTAAGTAAAGCCGCAATCCATTCATAAATTGGGCAGGATGAAATGGGAAGCTTTCTACTAGACAGGAAACATCCATTGATGCACTCTCTTTTCTAATGTCTACAACCACGGACACCATGGGATACACAGACATAGAATCACTCGCCTTTTCAAACGACTTACAAGAAACAGTTCACTCCAAACCATACAAACCACCTTTCCTTCCTATTCTCACAACATGAGACAAAATCACAAACTCACAACCACACCCACAAAGGCACCTCCTTACCCTAAGTAGGTCTGTGACTCTATGGAGTTTCCTCTGACTGGTGGGCCACACAATGTTCCCCCGAAATGTCCTGTCCTGTCTCAAATATGGTCTCCTTGGCCAACTCTATGAAGTTGTCAGGAGCCAGCAGTGGGCCACTACCTGCTTTTTCAGGAAAGGCCCCTCTTCAGAGCTGTCCTGGCTTTTGGCCATTCTAACATCAGTAGGTACAAAGAAAGACTGACTCTGTCCTTGGTAATTCCAAACAAGTGAACCCACTGGGACTGGTACTGGGACTGGCTCTGTGTGCCTGGCTTCCAGGATCCCAAGTTCAGAGAGTTCCATCACCAAGGGAGTAAGGTGAGGTCACTTCCTTCAGGAACTGAATTAGGTCACTGCCTTGGCAACCACTTTATCCTAACAGTTGCTTCCAAGTGTCTCATTAAATGGAGGCTTCCCCTACTTCCTGTGAAACATTCACAAGTTAGAATGGTATATCAACCATAGGAACCCGGTAATAGCTCTCAACACAGGCCTGGTTTGGTCCATCTCCTCTACATTGAGAAGAGAGGTTCTGATTCAGACACATCCCGTCATCCTGACCAGGTATTTTGCCATGGAAGATTACTTTTGCTTTCTCAGGTCCTCCATAGCTGACTACATATTCTCCAGGGATCATTTCTGCATTGAACTTGTGGTTCTAAACAGGTGAAAGATCCCCTACATTCCTGTATTGTAAGACCAACTCTGTCCCTGCTCTTCATTAAATTTACATTGAGGGAACAGTGTATTGTTAGGGTTAATAAAATGTTTGATGTTAGAAATCATTCTGCTGGATGTATAATGGTACTGGGAACCTGGGATATTTTTAAAAATATAGAGGTGAAATATATAAATGAAAAAAGGATGTCTAGGTAATTTTGAAGCCCAGAGAGGCAATGGGCCCTTCATTGGGATACTTAGCTTTGATTTATGTTGTGCACAGATATCTCAGATAAATCGATATGCAATGGCATAGGACCTTGTACCTTGGATGATTAAAATTCGAAGAGAACATCCAGTCAAATAGGGATAGTCGGTAGGATTAGATAGATATTCGGTAGGTTAACAAAGAGTGAGTATAGGATTTGGAACAAAAGTTCTTTAGCAATAGGGTTTGGGTTAAAGTGTGAAAGTAAATATCAGCCCACTTGAAGGGTCAGTCACAATGATGAACAGGGGAAAATATGTAGGAAAGCAGATATCAATAGAGATATTACAAAATCAACAAGTGGGCCAAGGACCTGAACAGACACTTCTCAGAAGAAGACATACAATCAATTAATAAGTATATGAAAAAATTCTCACCTTCTCTAGCAGTCAGAGAAATGCAAATCAAAACCACCCTAAGATACCATCTCACTCCAGTAAGATTGGCAGCCATTAGGATGTCAAACAATAATAAGTGGTGGCAAGGATGTGGGGAAAAGGGTACACTTGTACATTGCTGGTGGGACTGCAAAATGGTGCGGCCATTATGGAAAGCAGTATGGAGATTCCTGGAAAAGCTGGGAATGGAACCACCATTTGACCCAGCTATCGCCCTCCTTGGACTATTCCCTGAGGACCATAAAAGAGAATGCTATAGGGATACTGCCACATCAATGATCATAGCAGCACAATTCACAATAGGCAGACTGTGGAACCAACCTAGATGCCCTTCAATAGATGAATGGATAAAAAAAATGTGGCATCTATACACAATGGAGTATTATGCAGCACTAAAAAATGACAAAATCATGGAATTTGCAGGGAAATGGATGGCATTAGAGCAGATTATGCTAAGTGAAGCTAGCCAATCCTTAAAAAACAAATGCCAAATGTCTTCTTTGATTTAAGGAGAGCAAGTAAGAACTGAACAGAGGGAAAGAGCATGAGAAAAATATTAACATTAAACTGAGACAAGTGATGGGAGGGAAAGGGAGAGAGAAGGGAAATTGCATGGAAACGGAAGGAAACCCTCATCGTTATACGAAATCACATATACAAGGTTGTGAGGGGAAAGGGGGGGAAGGGAGAGAACGGAACAATAACAGATGAGGTAGAGAGGGAAAATGAAAGGGGAGGGGAGGGGGGATAGTAGGGGATAGGAAAGTCAGCAGAATACAACAGTCACTAATATGGCATTATGTAAACATTGTGAATGTGTAACTGATGTGATTCTGCAATCTGTATTTGGGGTAAAAATGGAAATGCATAACTCACTTGAATCAAATTTATGAAAGATGAAAAAAATAAAAATTTTAAAAAGTACTAAATTGGCTCATCCTAACATTAAAAAAAGAGATATTACAAAATCAGGCAAAGTATAAAGTGAGTGATATGATTAGATATTTTCAACAGGGTTGATTTTGAATATATAATCTTAGGAAGAAACAAATATGTAGTCACCAATAGGATTGATATTTGAGAGCATTAGGCAACCTGAACATGGAAGTAATCCATGTTCACTTTCCATTTAGGCTTTAGTACAATAATAAGTGTGAACTTTGCATTTTGTGTCCAGAATATTACTGTGATAAAATGTATATGTAGATTAGGTGACATCAGTATTTCTTTCACCATTTCTGTGAGTAATATTTTGAAGACATATACATAAGTATTGGTTGTACAAAAAGCTGTACCCTGTGCCTATGTATATACAGATAATTCATGAATAGACCATACTGTGAATAAATAGTATAGCTGGTTCCACTTTAAATAATGGATTGAATTCATATTCACAAAGGAGTGGTCTGAGGCAAAAACCTTCCTGAAATTCAGGGCAACAGAACAATAGGTAAACAAAACGCACAAAGCAGGGTTTCTCCACTGAGACTTTCCTGGTCACACTGATATCTGAGTTTTCCTAGATGCTCGCCTTTCCCTTCAGCTATCCAGTACATAGCCATATCACATAGCTTTGAGGTACTACATATCTTGGTCACAAAACAATGAGGCAATTCTGGAGAGTGTCCAGAATTCAGGATGTAAACAGAAACTTTGGAAGATAGCAGGATTTGCCCTTCAATAAGGAAAGCCGCAGTCCATTAATAAATCGGGCAGGATGAATGTTGCGAAGCTTTCTCCTAGACAGGACACATCCATTGATGCATTTTCTTTTCTAATGTCTACAACCACGGACAGAGTGGGATACACAGACATAGAAGCACTCGCCTTGTCAAAGGACTTACTAGAAACAGTCCACGCCAATTCAAACAAACAGCCTTTCTTACATCTTCTCAGAACCTGAGAAAAAAACCATACACACACCTACACCCACAAAGGCACCTCCTTTGTGGAGTGTCCTCTGAATGGTGGGCCATACTATATTCGCCAAAAATGGCCTGTTGTATCTCAAATCTGGTCTCCTTGGCCAACTCTGTGCAGTTGTCAGGAGCCAGCGGTGAACCAATACCTGCTTTCTCAGGAAAGGCCTTTCTTCAGAGCTTTCCTGGCATTTGGCCATCCTCACATCTGTTGGTACTAAGAAAGACTGACTCTGTCCTTGGTAAATTGAAACAAGTGAGACCACAGGGACTGGGACTGCAACTGGCTCTGGGTGCCTCTCTTCCTGGATCCCAAGTTCAGAGAGTTCCATCACCAAGGAAGTGCAGTGAGGTTACTTCCTTCAGGAACTGAATGAGGTCACTGCCTTGGCAACCTCTTTGTCCTAACAGTTACTTCTAAGGGTCCCATGAGATGGAGTCTGTCCCTACTTTCTGTCACACTTTCACAAGTTAGAATGGTATATCAACCATTGGCACCTGGGAAGAGCTCTCCACACAGGCCTGATTTGGTCCATCTTCTCTACATTTAGAAGATAGAGGTTGATTCAGACACATCCATTCATCATGATCAGGTTGTTTACCATAAAAGATGACTTTTCCTCTATCAGGTCCTTCATAGCTGCCTACATCTTCTCCAGGGATCATTTCTGCATGGACCTTTGATGTTCTCAGAAGGTGGAAGATCCCCTACATTCCTGTATTGTAAGACTAACTCTGTCCCTCCTCTTTTGTAAAGTTAGATTGAGGGAAGAGTGTATGTTTAGGGTTAATAACATGTTTGATTTGGGTTAGGAATCTCTCTGCCGCATGAATAATGGTATTGGGAACCTGTGATATTTACAAGAATATATAGGTGAAATGTAAGTATGAAAACAGAAATCTAGGTAAGATTCGAAGTCAGAAGGGCATTGGGTCCTTGAGTGGGATTCTTAGGTTTGAATTATGTTCTGCATATATGTCTCCGATAAATTGAAATACAATGGTTTAGGACCTTATACCTTGGATGATTAATTGTCGAAGAGAACATCGAGTCAAAAAGCAATAATCAGTAAGATTAGGAAGATAGTCAGTAGGTTTAGAAATAAGAGTAAGTATAGGATTTAGACCAAAATTTCTTTAGCAATAGGGTCTCGGGTAGACATTGAATGTAAATGTCAGCATATGTGAAGTGTCAGACACAATGATGAACTGCGGAATATATGTAGGAAAGCAGATATCAATAGAGATATAAAGAAATCAGGCAAAGTATAAACTGAGTGATAGAATTAGACATTTTCAACAGTCTTGAAGTTGAATATATAATCTTAGAAAGAAACAAATATGTAGTCACCAATAGGATTTACATTTGAGAGCATTAGGCAACATGGACATGGTTGTTTTTAGTAATTCATGCTCACTTTCCATTTAGGCTTTGATACAATCATGAGTGTGACCTTTGTTTTTGTGTCCAGAATATTACTGTGATAAAAAAAGAAATATATATATATATATATATATATATATATATATATATATATATATATATATATATATATACACACACACACACACACACACACATATATAGATAGATAAGGTGACATGAATATTTCTTCTACCATTTCTGGGAGCAATGTTTTGAAGAGGTATAAATTAGTATTGGGGGAACAAAGAGGTGTACACTGTGTCTATGAATATAGAGATAATGCAATAATAGACCATACTGTGAATAAATAACATACCTGGTTCCAACTTTAATAATGGATTGAATTGAAATGTGAAAATGTACAGGAAATCTTATATTGATATACACACATTTATTCCAACCACTTATACATCTAATGGTAATATTAATGTTATGGTTTATCTTGAAGAGTGTGTGGGTTTAGCTTCAAAATTGATTATGGAAATCGAAAATAATGTGTTTGGAAAGAAGTCTCATGAAAAGACCAGTCAAGTAACATGGAGGAATACATGTGTTCTGAAGCAGAAAGTGATTAAAAGTGAAACAAATTCCTATAATTTTGTGAACTTGTGAATGAAATATATATCCTATGATGTGCAAAAACTGAAGAAATAGTAATGTACCAGTGTTGAATTAAAATGAACGTCAAAATAGACATCATGTCCCCTAGGAATCTATTTGCATTGATGTTAAACTGGGTCAGTTACTGCAGAAATATTAGGATTTGTAAGCACCATTGATTGAAGTTAGTTTTCAGCACTGGGAAACAAATATGTATTTCAGGTAGATGATAATTTCTGAGAATAATCTTGTGAAATGTTGATTATAAATCCACATACATGAACATGAATGAATTTATGGAGTGTATATAAGACACATATATTTCATATTTTATAAAATCTGTAGAGTGTATATATATATATATATATATATATATATATATATATATATATACAAAAAAAACCACAAAAATTCATTAAAAAGTATCAATATATATATGCCAATCGTAATTCATCATGTAATATATATCATCCACAGAAGCAAAAATATTTATTTTACTAAACATGGGTTTATGTATAATATTGTTCTAATAGGAAGCTCACCCATAGTTTGAATTTTCAGTTCCAACAGCGTTTAGGAGCACTGATCTCTTCTTACAATTTGTTTCTGCCAAGTCAGCCAACTCATAAAAATATATGTGTGATACCAAGTAGGAATCTATATGTGCATATAAAAAGTACAAGTGCTGAGTAGGCTACAGAGAAAGGGAGACAGGAATTCACATATTTGTTAACTTTAAAAACGCATGGAGAGAGCTGCGGATGTGGCTCAAGTGGTAGCGTGCTCGCCTGGCATGCGTGCGGCATGGGTTCGATTCTCAGCACCACGTGAAAACAAAGATGTTGTGTCCGCCGATAACTAAAAAATAAATATTATAGAATTCTCTCTCTCCTCTCTCACTCTCTCTTTAAAAAAAACACATGGAGGACTATTTCAATTAAAAATTGAGTAGATTTATAAAACCGACCCTTTATCATGCAAGAGGGAAGTCCAACTATACACCATGCTTCCTCTGAACTGCTTGTATTTTCATTCTTTTGGGGTATTTTTCTCCATCATATTAGGATTAGTAGTCAGAGTCTAGTAGGGTATGAGTTAGTGTCAGGGATTCAGTATTTCGAATGGAAAATTGGAAAATGGATCAATGTGTATGCAAATGTGTACTACAAAAAAAATTTCCCACTCTCATTCAGAACAATGCCTTGACATTACCTTCACCCCAAGTAAGACACAATTAGAGGAGAAGAGTTAGAAAATCTTTGAATACATATCTGAAATTGAAAATGCTTAGGGTTCACAACCTTGGAGATTGTAGAGGAGTTTCCAAAAGTAAGGGACAGTGTAAAAACTCTACAAACATGGAGATTTGCCTGCCTAAAGACGTCTGGAGAAACTGCCTTTAGGTTGGGCACTTGAAATATATGTTGCTGTCAGGAGCTTTAGCTTCCTTTCTAGTGAGACCATCAAAGCTGGGTCTTCATCTCTGTGATCTGGAGGACATGGTTTATAATTTTCCAATAAACATGAAGCAGCAGTGCTGAATTCTTGCTTTGTAGGTAATCTGTGGCCACTGGGGGCTAAGTGTCTCCCCATGTGGACTGCGAAGCCATTTCATCATCCTCCACTTTTCATAATGTTTCTTCCTGCTGCACTCGGAGTTTGGTATTTGCTTCACGAAATACAAGGAGTTCAACTGGGACACAGAGCTGCAGCGAGTTCTGTCACGTGTGGTGGATCAGGGTCTGCAGGAGAATGCACCAACAGGGCTTGTATACCACATAGGATGCCCCCTTGACCATAGCAACCTGATTCTGAACATTGCCCTGAAACCTCTCCATATAACAAGTTGCCTTTACATATAAGGGTCTGCTCGCTGCACCATGTCAGTCACAAGCCATTTGGAAGCCAATGGCAGATCCACATGGCCCCACCTCAGATGTTTTATCACACATTTGCTCACTACTGCTCTAGGCCCACTACTCAGCAGGATCCAAATTACTGAGATCTCTGTTTTACACCATTTTCATCAAAACCAGTCAATCAAGGCACTGTCTGGTACACTCGTGATCAGCAACAGGACATCCAAAGGTTCTTCATTGCCACCTGGTCATTGGAATTTTAAAAATTTCATGGTATTTATCTAGCAAATTTTCAATTATGAAGTTGGAAGCACTATGGCTTTCAAATCATTCAGGAATCATTCAATGGTGAGGAAGCTCATTTCAATGAAAGCTTTGGAGAACTCTCACAGGCAAGGCTTCCCAAAGAGTGGCCTAAAGGTCACATAAATCCAGGCCCATCGAGGTCTACAATTGAGGTCCATGTGTGTTTTGACTAGCAAATATGGCTTCCAAGTCTTTCAGAATAAAATAATGTGATATCCTGGCTGAGATTCCCAGTGCTCTGTGGAAAGCCACCCTAGGACTAGATCTCAGTTTCCAACGGAGACTCTCATGCGTGGCCTCCTAAATTCCCAACACAATTCATGGCAATACTTCTTTGATGATTGATCCAGAACTCAGTGTTTAAGGGGAATGACACCAGAGTTCAAGCCCAGGTGGATCCAGTCATCTCTTCCAACTGCCACATGAATGACTACACTTAAAACCAAAACATTCCCACATGGTCCTTACCTTCTTCCATATAGACACTCATCATTACCTCTGGCTAGAGTTTTTCATGTGGGACGCATCCCAAGAGAGTGTCCAAAATAATCTTCCTTGCCCCTCATTTGCCTAAAGTCAGGGTGGCATCGTCACCCTTCCTGTGAACCTGGAGTGATCCAATAGGCCTGCCATGAATACTGCTCTGCTTCTTCAATTTGAGTCCTACTGACTCTCAGGGATAGATTCTTTAAGTGATTTGGAGTCACAAGAAAACACAAGCACCTCTGCAGTTCTTCAAAGAACTCATTTGACTTAAAGGATCCCTATTCTCACTTGACAGAGGTCAGAATCCTAACAGAGGAAGGCAAGAGACTGATCAACAATGACAGATTTTTGGCCATTTTGGTTTTGATTGCACACATGGAATCTATCCTTAGATCCATCATGTGCTGAGAATCTAAGCCACAACCTCATACAGGGCCAAGAGGCTGATTTAGACACATCCTTTTACAAGCAATTAAGCAAAGAACCACAGGTGATGCCCATTCATTTCCATTTGAAAATTGTTTTCTTCAGGCTTCACAAAGGGGTGGCCTGAGGCAAAGACCTTCCTGACATTCAGGACAACAGAACCATAGGTAAGCAAATGAACCAAAGCAGGATTTCTCCACTGAAAATTTACTGGTCACACTGATATCTGAGTTTTCTAAGATGTTCCCATTCTCTACAGCTATCAAGTATATAGACATGTCTCAGAGCTTGGAGGTGGTACATATCTTGGAAACAAAACCATGAGCCTATTCTGGAGAGTGGCCAGAATTCAGGAAGAAAACAGGAACTTAGGAATTTAGTAGGTGTTGCCCATCCATAAGGCAAACCACAGTCCATTCTTTAATTAGGCAGGATGAATGCTGGGAAGTTTTCTACTAGACAGGACACATACTTTGATGCCTTCTCTTTTCTAATGTCTACAACCACGGACACAGTGGGATACTCAGACATAGAAACACTAGCCTTGTCAAACGACTTACTAGAAACAGGCCACTCCAACCCAAACAAACAGCCTTTCCTACCTATTCTCAGAACATGAGAGAAAACCACAAACTCACTCCACACCCACAAAGGCACCTCCTTAACCCAAGTAGGTCTGTGACTATCCGGAGTGTCCTCTAACTGGTGGGCCATACTATGTTCCCCTGAAATGGCCTGCCCTTTCTCAGATCTGGTCTCCTTTGCCAACTCTGTGAAGTTGTCAGGAGCCAGTGGTGAACCAATACCTGCTTTCTCAGGAAAGGCCCCTCTTCAGAGATCTTCTGCCATTTGACAATGCTCATATCAGTCGGTACCAAGGAAGACTGACTCTGTCCTTGGTAAATCCAAACAAGTGAGACCACTGGGACTGGGACTGGGACTGGCTCTGGGTGCCTGGCTTCCTGCATCACAATTTCAGATTTTTTGATGACCAAGGAAGAGAGGTGAGGTCACTTCCTTCAGGAACTGAATGAGGTCACTACATTGGCCACCACTTTGTCCTAACAGTTGCTTCGAAAGGTCCCATGAAATGGAGGCTGCCCCTACATCCTTTGACACTTTCACAAGTTAGAATGGTATATCAACCATAGGCACCTGGAAACAGCTCTCCACACAGGCATGGTTTGATCAGTTCTCTACATTAAGAAAGGAGAGGCTGATTCAAACACATCTCTTCATACTGACCCGGTTGTTTGCCATGGAATATGACTTTTTCCCTCTTAGGTCCTTCATAGCTGCCTGCAACTTCTTAAGGGTATAATTTCTGCATGGTCCTTTGATGTTCTCAGCAGGTGGAAGAGCCCCTACATTACTGTATTGTAAGACAAACTCTGTCTCGGCTCTTCTGTAAAGTTAGTTTGAGGGAACAATGTATGGTTAGGCTTAATAACATGTTTGATTTGAATTAGGAATCATTCTGCTTAATGAATAATGGTATTGGGAACTTGCAATATTTACAAGAATATATTGGTGAAATATAAGTTTGAAAACAGAAATCTAGATAAGATTTGAATCCAGGAAGGGCATTGGGCTGTTGATTGGGATACTTAGCTTTGAATTATGTTCTGCAAAGATGTCTCAGATAAATCAATATACAATGGCATAGGACCTTGTACCTTGGATGATTGATTGTCGCAGTGATCATCCAGTCAAAAAGGGATAGTCTTTAGGATTAGGAAGATAGTCGGTATGTTAGAAAAAAGAGTAATATAGGATTTGGACCAAAAGTTCTTTAGCAATAGGGTTTCGGATAGAGAGTGAATGTAAATGTCAGCACATGTGAAGAGTCAGTCACAATGATGAACTGGGGAAAATATGTAGGAAAGCAGATATCAATAGACATTAGGAAATCAGACAAAATATAAAGTGACTGATAGGATTAGTCATTTTCAAGAGGGTTGAGGTTGAAAATATTATCTTAAGAAGAAACAAATATGTAGTCACCAATAGGATTGATTTGAGAGCATTAGGCAACCTGGACATGGATGTGTTTAGTAATCCATGCTCACTTTCCATTAGGCTTTGGTGAAAGGTTAATAAAATAGGTACTTGTTACTTACTGTTTTTCTGTATGCTTAACAAAACACTGTTGAAGTCTTGAGGACTGTTTGCTAATCTTGTTTCCAGAATGTGCTGTCCCCAACTGCCAAACTGCAAATGTATACCCTCACCCGTTTGCACGCAAACCACCCACTTGCCCTGACCAATCAATAAACTTCCCTCCCTGCCCTCTCCAAGGAAAGCATATAAGCTCTGCTTAAGCTGTTCTCATTGCTCTCTGCTCTATTCAAGTGAGCTCTGAGCCCCAGAATGCTGGACCCATAATAAACCATTTACTGTTGAAGGAGACATTCTCTTGGTGGTCGCTTCCTCCGATGCTTGCCCGACCTTTACATCTGGAGGCACCAGCAAGATCCGACAGCGGCGGATGAAAGATCCCCAAGGGGCTCCTTTCAGGGTAAGTAAGGCAACTCTTTTTGGTTTTAGGTTTCAGGTTAGGGCTTGGCAAAATGGCTATGGGTGATGAGCGTGAGCTCTCTCTGACAGAGGCTGACATACGTGTCACAGAGCCACAGGCCACGTCCCTGGGGGATGCCCCAGAGGACTCAGGAAATCGAGGAACAATAGTCTCCTTGACTCAGTGATATTTTGCTTCGGATTCGGTATTGCCAGCCCATCAGGTTTTGCGGGCTACTCAGGCCTGGCCTCAGTATTGGACGTCCAATGCCTGACTTTATTGTCTTGTCTTGTCAGTGTAGTGTGTCGTTGCTTTCACTGTTTGTGTATCTCTCATTTTGGGACAGAGAACTTCAACACCTCTCTTCCTGACCCTTGATCACTGGAACAAAGTCCGCTTAAGGGCCCAGAATCTTTCTTTTTCAGTAAATTGCTGGACCTTGCAGACCCTCTGTGCCTCAGAATGACCCACCTTTGGAGTTGGATAGCCCCTAGAAACATCTACGTCCCACTAATTCGAAAAGTCAGAGATTTTGTATTTCAACCGGGGCCACATGGACATCCAGATCAACAGCCATATATCTCAACTTTGCAGGACCTCTGCAAATCTCCTCCTCCATGGGTGAAGCTTTTCCTTGTCTCTGCCCCCACTCCTACTCCTTCCACCATGATTCTATCTCTCAAACCCTCTGCTCCTCCTTCTCCACCCTCTCTTCTCCCTGAGTCTCAAGACTCTACTGGACTCTCCTCGCCTTCTTATCCGCTGCCCTCGTCCACCAACCCCAACAACCTCTAAGTGATTCCCCTGCTGCTGACTCAGCCTCTCCGCCACTGGAGGAAGCTAGGCCAGCCCAGCGCCCACCAAATGACTCCCCCTTGTCACACACACAGCCCCTCCTTCCCTGGAGGAAGCTGGCCTGGCAAAAAGAACTCAAAGAACTCCCTGGCGTTTTCAAACCTGCCTACTTGGGATGACTGCCAACAAATCCTAGGGATTCTCTTCATGACAGAGGAATGAGAGAGAAACTTCCTGGAAGCTAGAAAAAAAAATATCCTCGGACCAGATGGGTGACCAACACAACTTCAAAACATAATCAAAGCCGGCTTCCCCTTGAACTTACCCAACTGGGACCCCGACACCTTTGAAGGTAGGGAGCATCTGTCCACTTATTGCCGGGCCTTAATAGTGGGTTTCCAACCGGCCGCTAGGCAACCAAATAATTTGGCCAAGGTAAGAGAGATTATTCAAGGGCCTGATGAACATCCCTCTATGTTTCTAGAGAGAATTATGGAGGCATATAGGAGATATACTCCTTTCGATCTTCAGGCAGAGGATCAAAAGGCATATGCCATGATGGCCTTCATTGGGCAAGCTGATCTGGATATTAAAAAAAAGTTACAATACTTAGATGGATTACAAGATATGACTTTGAGAGATTTAGTCAGAGTAGCCGAGAAAGTATCCTATAAGAGAGAAACAGAGAGGACAAAAGGGAGGAAAGGGAGGATGAGAGATGAAAAAGACAGATTAAGGTATTAACTAATGTCCTGGTCACAACAATAAATAGGCCAGAAATTAAGAAACAGGGAGACAAGAAGTGATACCTGGGTCCCCTCCAGAGGCCACCCTTGGCCTCAGATCAATGTGCCTACTGTAAAGAAAAAGGACACTGAGCCAAAGAGTGCCCTAGAAAGAGAAAGCCACGCCAGACATCCTTTCTGACTCTGGAGGTTGACTAAGAATGTCGGGGCTCAGATCCCTTCCCCGAGCTCAGGGTAACTTTTGAAGTGAAGGGGACCCCATAAACTTTGAAGTGGATACAGCAGCAGTATACTCAGCCCTTAAGGCCCCACTGGGCCCTCTATCAAATAAAAGATCTCTAGTTCAAAGGGCTAACAGCAGTAAATATCAGACTTAGACAACTAAGAGGACCATGGACATGGGGAAAGACAAAATCCAACATTCCTTCCTAGTAATCCCAGAATGCCTGGCCCCATTGATGGGCAGAGATCTGCTCAGTAAGCTCCGGGCCAAAACAATTTTTAACCCCGAAGGCCCCAAAATGAAATTTCTAAATCCTTCATTAAAAACTCCTATAGTCATGGCTTTATAAATGTCAGTCGAAGATGAACATCCACTTTTCACACACCCCAAGACTGATCAAACAGGCAAGCTACCCCAGAAATGGATAACAGATTACCCAGATGCCTGGGCAAAATTGTTGGGTTAGGCCTAGCCATGAAACAACCTCCAAGAACAGTGGAGTTAAAAACCTCAGCCTCCCCAATCAATGTCAAACAACATCCTCTGAGCAAAAAAGGTAAAGATGGGATAAGGCCCCATATTCAGAAATATCTGGCCTTAGGGTCCTAAGGCCCTGTCAATCGGCCTGGAACACTCCCCTGCTACCGGTAAAAAATCCAGGAACTGGGGACTATCCCCCATACAAGACCTAAGAGAGATCAACAACAGAGTGCAGGAAATTCACCCCATGGTAAATAATTCATACAATCTGCTTATCACTCTGAACCCTGAGTAGAAATGGTATGGACATAAAGATGCTATCTATTGCATGCCTCTGCATAAAGACAGTCAGTTGCTGTTTGCTTTTGAGTGGGTAGACCCAGAAACCGGAACGTATGGTAAACTAACATGGACTAGACTCCCACAGGGGTTCAAAAACTCCCCCACTCTCTTTGATGAAGCCCTCCACAGAGATGTCAACAAC
Source organism: Callospermophilus lateralis (assembly GCF_048772815.1). Taxonomy (NCBI): domain Eukaryota; kingdom Metazoa; phylum Chordata; class Mammalia; order Rodentia; family Sciuridae; genus Callospermophilus; species Callospermophilus lateralis. The sequence continues at coordinate 188,769 of NW_027510230.1, forward strand.
TTCAGACCTATGCACCCTGAAGTCACCCAGCTTCAATACGTGGATGACCTGCTACTGCAGCCAACACCAAGGAAAACTGTGAGTCTGGGAACCAAGCACTATTATATAAGCTTGCTCAACTCGGGTATAGAGCTTCTTCCAAAAAACCCCAAATTTGCCAGCAAGAAGTAGTCTTCCTGGGCTATTCCCTTAGGGGTGGTAAACGATGGCTCACTGAGCCCAGAAAACAAACGGTTGTGCAGATACACCCCCCCCCCCAGCAGCAGACAACACAGAGAGTTTCTTGGGACTACTGGGTTTTGCAGGTTATGGATTCCTGTGTTTGCGTCCTTAACTTCTCCTTTATACCCGCTGTTAAAGGGAGATGCCCAATTCCAATGGACCCCTGAGCACCAGCAAGCTTTTGATAACATCTAACAACACTGGCACTGAACTCCTCAAGTTCACTGAGCCAAGCCTGCAATTTCAGAAATCCCTACACTACGTTAAAAATGTACATCAATTCACACACCTTGGTTCAAAGAAACTGCAGGCATTCCTGAAGGATCAAGAACAGAGTTTTCCACTAACCGACTCACAGCGAAAGGACATAACTGAATGGGTAACAAAACCCTGTCCGTTCTGTCAATAGGTTAATGCTTACCCTTCCAAGCTTCCTGCAAAATAGCACCTATGAACAACCAGACCAGGACAATTCTGGGAAGTGGACTTTACTGAAATTAAGCCAGCGAGGTATGGACTTCAATATCTCCTAGTGTTTGTAGATATATTTTCAGGATGGATTGAAGCCTTCCACACAAAAAAAGGCACAAATGGTGGTAAAAAATCCTGAAAGATATTTTTCCATGATACGGCCTACCTAAGGGTATATTGTCTGATAATGGACCGGCGTTCATGGCCCAGGTAAGTAAGGTGTTAGCCAGGACCCTGGGAATAAATTGGAAGTTACATTGTGCTTATAGACCCCAGAGCTCAGGACAGGTTAAAAAAAAATAATAGAACCATTAAAGAGACCTTAAAGAAATTAAGCTTAGAGAGGGCATCAAAGGTTGGACTATGCTCCTGCCTTATGCACTGTTTCATGCAAGAAATACTCCCTCTGTTTCTTTGAGTAACCTCACCTCCTATGAAATTCTCTATGGGGCCACTCCTCCAGTAAGGACCTAACCCCAACTCTAAGACCTACCGATCCCTTCCACACCCCCTTGCTTGACAAACTTAAAGCTCTTGAAAGAACTCAGCGATACCTGTCAAACCAGCTGGCCACTGCCTACCAACCTGGTGAAGAGGAGACTCCACATCGATATCAAATAAGAGACTTCATCTACATAAGATGACTTCAGGTGTCATCCCTGGAACCCCGATGGACAGGACCATACCAGGTGCTACTTATAAAACCTACAGTGGTAAAGGTAGATGGAATCACTTCCTGGATCCTAATTCCCATCTCAAGCCTGCGCCCTGTCCAGACTCTGGCTTGAAAGTGGAAAAGACTGGTAACCCTTTCAAATTGCATATTGTCCATGTGGATAAGGCTATAGACTCTCCCCTTGGCCACCACTAGTCCTAACCATCATCAGCCCATTCAGCAGCGATGGCTGATCACAAATCCTATTAGACAAGAAGTATGGTCTGTCTTGCATACAGACCGCTTAGGGACCTGGTGGCCATCTCTCCACCTAGATATTTGTCAGCTGAGTATACGTCTTTCCAATTGGGATATCTCTGATGAAGAGGATCCCATTAAAATTTCATTAAATTTCTTCCGTACCATAGATAATGGAAACAAACATTATGGATGTAGGGACATGCAAGTCTGATGCAGGTTGGCTAGCCTAGATTACTATGTTTGCCCGGTGGACTATCAAAGCCACAAACAACCACGGCTGTGTGGGGGAAAAGCCGTCTTCTTCCGTAAGTCATGGGGATGTGAGCATACAGGGGCTGCCTGGTGGAACCCAAACTCCTCATCAAATTCAGTTCACAGCATTGGCCATATTACCAATTAGACAACCAAAACCGATGGCCCGCAGAGGGGTGTCTAGATCCTAAAATTCTGTGTGACTTTTTCAACTTCGGCAAGTGCTCAAAAGGATGGAAGAAAATTCCCCTATGTGTATGCCTTTTCCCTCCTTTGCTCACATCATGAACTATGTTTCTCCAATAGATCCTTCTGCTCCAGACTCTCTGCTGTCACTCTCACATCAACAACCTGATTTCTCCCCTCCAATTACTAGATCAAAAACCCAAACCTCCGCTGGTTCTCAGACCATTGCCCCCTTGCTGAGGTAGCAGGTACTGAGGTACCCTTCCACCCACTCACTCCTCTCTTCTCCTGTCAGTGCCCACACCGGGTCCCACCAGGTCCTCTTACCAGCTAACCCAAAGCTCAAACCAGCTGAGGAGTGCCCTCAGACGCCTATCCAAGTTGTAATGAAAATGGCCTTTAAAGTTGCTTTGTCATCACTAAAAACAGGTTACTAAGAATTTAATGTCCCTCACAGGCTTTTTGGGATACTCACTCCTGTCTTCCCATCTGCTCTACCTGTTCTACTGCTCACGTTTTGTTGCCAGGAAAATTCCAAACCCTTTTCCCATTATTCTTTTATATCTCTTTTTCCTCATTCTCAGAACCACAGAACTGCTCTCACCCCCCGCCTTCCCCGTCTTCCCCTCTGTACCAGGCCCACAGAAAAATCTGAAATGGCCTTCTCCAGAAGTCTTCATCGTGGCTGACTTTAGGACTTTCAGCAACAAAGTCCCTATAAAAGAGTTCAGTGTACATAAACTTCCTCTTTTCGTGTTGCTCTGTTATACTTGGCCACTGGCTGGAAAAATCAGCACTTCTAAGCTAGACACCCCCTTACTAGTTTTTCACAAAATATGTGAACAAGGCCTCTGGCCTTGAGCTCAGGCTTCCAGAGATGGCTATATTTCCAAGATAAAGAAGTTACCAACTGGGCTCCATGGTAACAGCTGGCAGGGAGAAAATAAAAGAGAAGAAAAAAGCTCTCCCCCTCTCAGATGTCCTTAAAAAGTTATCTTTCCCAGAGAAGAGGAAAATAAAAACAGAACCAAAAACTGTTTTTTGTGAACTTCTGCAGAGTGTAAATTTCTGAGTCTTTTCTCTTACATGTTGGGTACAAAATTCTGAAACTACCTAAACTTGGGATTCAGGGGATTAATTGATTACAATAGAAGCAATGCCCTCTATATCCGGTTGCAACCAAATAGGACTGTTTCCCTGTCTTCGGTGCTATCTTAGGTGCCTTGCCTTGTCCATACCTACAACAGTATAATTCTATATACTTAAACATTGTTTATTCATAGAATTATCAACAGATGTGATTAATTATGTAATGGTGCAGATGTTTCCCCGAGTGCTCTATCATGAGGCAGGATCATTTAAATTTCAAATAGGGGGGCATACAACCTGGTTCTGCTGGCAACCTGTATCTTGCACTTTAGCCATCCTATGAGGAATAGTAGTTGCTGCAGAGGTGGGCACAGGTACCACTGCCCTAATCCATGGGACACAACAAATGACCCAATTAGAAGCAGCAATACACCAAAACTTAAAGATATTAAAAAACCACCATCACAGCTTTACAAGAATCTTTAACCTCTCTCTCTGAAGTTGTTTTACAGAACAGGCGAGGGTTCGACCTCCTCTTCATGAGAGAAGGGGCCTTTGTCCTGCATTGAGGGAAGAATGTTGTTATTATGCCTACCATACTGGAGTTGTAAAAGAATCTATGATTAAATTAAGAAGAAGCATTGAAGAGCATCAACAAGAGAGAGAGGCCCAAAAAGGGTGGTTTGAGTCTTGGTTCACAGAGTCCCCCTGGTTAACTACGCTTTTATCAGCCCTGGCCGGTCCCTTAATAATCCTCACATTATTGCTAACTGTAGGACCCTGTTTGCTCAACCGTGTAATTTCCTTTCTCCAAGCTCAAATTGGACAAGTTAAACTTATGGTAATCAGAAATCAATATACCACACTAGCAGACATAAAATGTGACATCCCCAATGATCACTATTATGATTTAATGTAACCAAAAGAAAGTGGGGAATGAAAGGTAAATAAAATAGGTAATTGTCACTTCCAGTTTTACGGTATGCTTAACAAAACACTGTTGATATCTTGAGAACTGTTTGCTAATCTTGTTCCCTGAATGTGCTGTACCAACTGCAAAACTGCAGAATGTACTCCCTCACCCATTTGCACGCAAACTACCCACTCGCCCTGACCCATCAATAATCTTCCCTCCCTGCCCTCTCCAAGGAAAGTATATAAGCTCTGCTTAAGCTGTTCTCAGGGCTCTCTCCTCTATTCAAGGGAGCTCTGAGCCCCAGCATGCTGGACCCCCATAAACTTTTGGCTGTTGCATTAGACAGTCCCTGGTAGTCTCTTCCTCCGATGCTCGCCTGACATTTACATTGGTAAAATAATAAGTGTGACCATTGCTTCTGTGTCCAAATGTACAAATTAATATTGGGGGTACAAATAGGTGTACCCTGTGATATGAATATAGAGATAATGCATGAATAGGCAATACTGTGAATAAATAATAAAATGGGTTCCAAATTTAATAATGGATTCAATTGATATCTGAAAATATACAGGAAATCTTATATTGATACACATACATTCATTCCAACCAGTTATACATCTAAACGTTATATTAGGATTATGGTTTGTCATGAAAAGTGTGTGAGTTTTGCTTCAAAACTGATTATGAAAGTTGAAAATAATGTGTTTGGAAAGAAGTCTCATGAAAAGACCAGACAAGAAACCTGGAGGAATCCATGTGTTCTGAAGCAGGAAGTTATTGAAAGTGAAACAAATGCCTATAAGTTTGCTAATTTGTGGATGAAATATATATCCTATGATGTGCATAAATTGAAGAAATAATAATGTACCAGTGTTGAATAAAAATGAACGTCCAAATACACATCATGTCCCATAGTAATCTACTTGCATTGATGTTAAACTGGGTCAGTTACTGTACAAATATTAGTATTTGTATGCAACATTAACTGAAGTTAGTTTTCAGTACTGGAAACAAATATGTATTTCATGTGGATGAATATTTCTGAGAATAATCTTGTGAATACTTGATTATAAATCCATATACATGAACATGAATGAATTTAGGGAGTGTATATAAGACACATATATTTCATATTTTGAAAAATCTGGAGAATATATATATATATATATATATATATATATATATATATATATATATACAAAAAAACACACACAGAGACATTAAATTACCAATATATATGCCAATCGAAATTTATCATGAAATATATATCATCAACAGATGCAAAAATATTTCTTTTACTGAACATGGATTTATGTTTAATGTTGTTCAACTAGGAAGCTCACCCATAGGTTGAATTTTAAGATCCAACAGGGTTTAGGAGGAGTGATTTCTTCTCATAATTTGTATCTGCCAAGTCAGCCACCTCACAAGAATGTACATGTGATACCAGGTAGGATTCGATATGTGCATATAAAATTACATGTTCTGAATAGGCTACAGAGAAAGGGAGACAGGAATTTATATATTTATTAACTTTAAAAACACAAGGAGAACTATTTCAATTAAAAATTAACTAGATTTATAACACCTACCCTTCATAATGCAAATGGCAAGTCCAACTATACACCATGCCTTTTTTGAACTGCTTGTATTTCTATTCTGTTTGGGTTAGTTTTCTCCATCATATTAGGATTAGCAGTCAGAGTCTAGTAGTTTATGAGTTACTGTCAGGGATTAAGTATTTTGAATGGAAAATTGGAAAATGAATCTAATGTGTATGCATATATGTGCTACACAAAAATCTTCCCACTCTCATCCACAACAATGCCTTGACATTAACTTCGTCCCAAGTAAGACACAATTAGAGGAGAAAAGTTAGAAAATCTGTGAATGCATATGTGGAATGGAATATACTCAGGAGTTCACAACCTTGGAAGTGGTAGAGCAGTTTCCAAAAGTAAGGCACATGGTAAACACTCCACAAACATGGAGCTCTGCTGGCCTAAAGACTTCTTGATAAACTGCCTCTGAGGTTGGGCACTTGAAATATATGTTGTTGTCAGTAGCTTTAGCTTACTTTCTAGTGAGCCCATCAAAGCTGGGTCTGCATCTATGTGACCTGGAGGACATTGTTTCTAATTTTCCAATGAACATGAGGCAGCAGTGCGAATACTCTCTTTGTAGTTAAACTGTGGCCACTGGGAGCTAAGTGACTCACCGTGTGAACTGTGAAGCCATTTGGTCCTCCTCCACTTTTCGTGGTGGTTCTTGCTGCTGCACTGGGACTTTGGTATTTTCTTCATGAAATACAAGGAGATCAACTGGGACACAGTGATGGAGGGAGTTCTGTCACATGTGGAGCTCACGGTCTGCATGTGAATGCACCAACCAGGATTTTATCCCACATGGGTTGCCCCTTTGTCCATAGCAACCTGATTCTGAACATTGCCTTGAAATCTCCCTATATAAAAAGATGCCTTTACATGGAAGGTTCTCCTGGCTGTACCATGTCAGTCACAAGCCATTTGGAAGCAAATGGCAGATCCACATAGCCCCACCACACATATTTTATCACACACCTTCACACCACTGCTCTAGGCCCACTAATTTGCAGGTTCCAACTTACTGGCATCTCTGTTCTACACAATATTCATGAAACCCAGTCAGTCAAGGCACTGTCTGATACACTCATGATCAGCAATAGGACATCCAAAGATTCTCCAGTGCCACCTGGTAATGGGAATTTCAAAAATTTCATGGTGTTTATCTAGCCATTTTTCGAGGATGAAGTTGGAGGAACGTTGGGTTTCAAAAACCATTCAATGTTGAGGAAGCTCATTTCAATGAAACTCTGGAGAACTCTCAAAGGCAAGGCCTCCCAAAGAGTGGACAAAAGGTCACATGAAGCCAGTCCAATTGAAGTCTACAATGTGAGGTACATGTGTGTTTTAACTCTCAACTATGGCTGCCAAGACTTTAAGAAGAAAATCATGGATTATCTTGGCTGAGATTCCCAGTGCTCTGTGGCCTTGATCTAAGTTTATAAGGGCTACTTTCATGCGTGGCCTCCTAAAATCCCAACAAAACTCATGGCAATTATTCTCTGAGGTCAGTTCCAGAACTCAGTCTCTATGTGGATTCACACCAGAGTTCAAGCCCAGGTAGACCCAGTGATTTCTTCCAATCGCCACACAAATGACCAAAATTTAAACGAAAACACTCCCATATGGCCCTCATCTTTTCCACATAGACACTCATCATAACCTCTAGCTGGAGGTTTCTATGAGGGGCGCTGGACAAGACAGTGTCCAAAATAAGCTCCCTTGCCCGTCATTTGCCTAAAGTCAGGGTGGCCTGGAAACCCTTCCTGTGAACCAGGAGTGATCAAATAGGCCTACCATTATTACTGTTCCACTTCTCCAATTTGAGGCCTACTGACTGTGGGGTTTAGATTCTTCATGTGGATTGGGGTCATGAGAAAACCCAAGCACCAATGGGCTAGACTCTGAAGGGCTTTGAAGAACTCATTTGACCCAAAGATTCCTATTCTCACCTTATGGAGGTCAGGAAACTTACAGAGGAAGGCGAGAGACTTCATCCATAATGAATGCTCTTTTGGCCATTTTGGTTTTGGATGCACACATGGCATCTTTCTTTAGATCCATCAGGTGCTGAGAATCTAAGCCACAGCCTCACACAGGGCCAACAGGCTGATTCAGACACATCCCTTTCGAAATCAATTACTCAAAGAGGGACAGGTGATGCCCATTCATTTGCATTAGAGAACTGTTTTATTCAGGCTTCACAACGGGGTGGCCTTGGCAAAGACCTTCCTGACATTTAGTGCTATAGAACAATAGGTAAGCAAAAGTCCCAAAGCAGGGTTTCTCCACTGAGACTTTTCCTGGTAACACTGATATCTGAGTTTTCTGAGATTCTCGCCATTCCCTTCAGCTATCCAGTACATGGCCAAGTCACAGAGCTTGGAGGTGGTACCTATCTTGGTCACAAAATCATGAGCCTATTCTGGAGAGTGGCCAGAATTCAGGAAGAAAACAGGAAGTTAGGAAGATTGCAGGTCTTGCCCACAAATAAGGCAATCCACTGTCCTTTTATAAATTGGGCAGCGTGAATGTTGGGAAGCTTTCTCCTAGACAGGACACATCCATTGTTGCATTTTCTTTTGTAATGTCTACACCCACGGACAAAGTGGGATACAGAGACATAGAAACACTTGCCTTGTCAAATGACTTAATAGAAACAGTCCACTCCAAAACAAACAAACCAACTTTCCTACGTATTCTCAGAACATGAGACAAAACCACAAACCCACACTCATTCCCACAAATGCACCTCCTTCCCCCAAGAAGGTCTGTTACTAACCGGAGTGTCCTCTGCCTGGTGAGCCATTCTTTGTTCACCCGAAATGGCCTGTCTGTTCTCAAATCTGGACTCCTTGGCCCACTCTGTGAAGTTGTCAGGAGCCAGCTTTGAGCCGCCACTACCTGCTTTTTCAGGAAAGACACCTCTTCAGATTTTTTCTGGCATTTGGCCATCTTCACATCTGTAGGTACCAAGAAAGACTGACTCTTTCCATGATAAATCCAAACAAGTGAGATCTCTGTGACTGTTACTGGGCCTGGCCCTGGGTGCCTGGTTTCCGGGATCCCAAGTTCAGAGAGTTCCATCCCAAAGAAGTGAGGTAGGTCACTTCCTTCATGAACTGAATGAGCTCACAGCCTTGGCAAACACTTTGTCCTAACAGTTTCTTCCTAGGGTCCCATGAGATGGAGGCTGCCCCTACTTCCTGTGACACTTTCACAAGTTAGAATGATATATCAACCATAGGTACTCGGGGAGAGATCTCCACACAGGCTTGGTTTTGTCCATTTTGTCTACATTAAAATGCGAGAGGCTTATTCAGACACATCTCTTCATCCTGACAAGGTTATTTGCCATGGAAAATGACTTTTGGTCTCTCAGGTCCTTCATAGCATTCTATATCTTCTTCAGGGATAATTTCTGCATGGATCTTTGAGATTCTCAGCAGGTGGAAGATCCCCTATATTCCTGTATTGTAAGACCAACTCTATCCCTGCACTGCTGTAAAGTTAGATTGAGGGAACAGTGTATGGTTAGTGTTAATATCATGTTCTATTTGGGTTAGGAATCATTCTGCTGGATGAATAATGGTATTGGGAACCTGAGATATTTACAAGAATATATAGGTGAAATATAAGTATGGAAACAGAAATCTAGGGAAGACTTGAAGCCAAGTAGGACATTGGGCCCTTGAGTAGCATACTTTGCTTTGAATTATATTCTGCACAGATGTCTCAGATAAATCGATATACAAAGAAATAGGATCTTATACACTGGATGATTGAATAACATACAGAATATCCAATAAAAAAGGGATAGTCTGTAGGATTAGCAAGATAGTCAGTAGATTTAGAAAGAAGAGTTAGTATAGCATTTGTACCAAAAGTTCTTTACAAATAAGGTTTCGGGTAGAGAGTGAATGTAAATGTCAGCACAATGACGAATTGGGGAAAATATGTAGGAAAGCAGATATAAATAGAGACATTAGGAAGTCAGTAAAAGTATAAAGTGTGTAATTTGTTTAGACATTTTCAACGGTTTGAGTCTGAATATATAATCTTAGGCAGAAACTAATATGTTGTCACAAATTGGATTGACTTTTGAGAGCATTAGGTAACCAGGACATGGATGTTTTTATTAATCCATGCTCACTTTTTATTTAGGCTTTGGTAAAATCATAAGTGTGACCTTTGCATTTTGTGTCCAGAATATTATTGTGATAAAATGTATATGTAGATCAGGTGACATGAGTATTCCTTCCACCATTTCTGGGAGCACTATTTAGAAGAAATATAAATTAGTATTGGGGGTACAAAGGGGTATACCCTGTGTCATAGAATATATTGATAATGCATCAATTGACCATCATGTGAATAAATAATATAACTGGTTCCACTTTAAATAATGGATTGAATTGATATCTGAAAATATAAAAGAAATCTCACATTGATATACAATTATTCACTGCAACCAGTTATACATCTAATGGTAATATTATGGTTGTGGTTTATCCTGAAAGGTGTGTGAGTTTTGTTTCAAAAGTGATTATGGAAATCAAAAATAATGTGTTTGGAAAGAAGTCTCATGAAAAGAATAGTCAAGAAACCTGTAAGAATACATGTGTTCTCAAGCAGGAAGTGATTGAACATTATATATCATACTATATATAATGTGCATAAACTGCAGAAATAGTAATGTACCGGTGATGAATAAAAATGAACATCAAAATACACATCATGTCCCATAGGAATCTACTTGCATTGATGTTAATCTGGGTCAGTTACTGTAGAAATATTAGGATTTTTATGCACCATTCACTGAAGTTACTTTTCAGTACTAGGAAAAAAGTATGTATTTAAGTTGGATGAATATTTCTGAGAACAATCTTGTGAAAATTTGATTATAAATCCACATAAATCACAAAAAATTATGAACACAAAAGTCACATGGACATTAAAATGTAGCAATATATATGCCAATTTAAATCCATCTTGAAATATATATCATCCACTGATCCAAAACTATTTATTTAATGAACTTGAATTTATGTATAATGTTGTTCAGCTAGGAAGCTCCCCCATAGATTGAATTTTCTGTTCCAACAGTGTTTAGGAGGAGTGATCTCCTAAATGTGTATGCAAATATGTGCTACACAAAAATCTTCCCACTCTCATCCAGAACAATGCCTTGATATTACCTTCACCCCAAGTAAAACACAGTTGGAGGACAAGAGTTAGAAAATCTGTGAATACATATCTGGAATGTAAAATGGTCAGGAGTTCACAACCTTGCAGGTTGTAGAGGAGTTTCCAAAAGTAAAGGACAGGCTTGATAGACCCAACCTGATCTTTTATTAGAATTGGGAGCCATCTTGCCAGAAAGCCGTGAAAAGATAATTTGGGCTTTACTATAAATTACTGCAAAATCTGAACCTGCTTGGAATGCGTGCCCGTGCCTTGAACTCATCCATGCCTGGCTCTCTGACCAGATAACAGTGCTCTCTGAAACATTAGTGACACCTAATAAATATTGGCCTTCCCAGGCCAGACAACGACCCTCTCTGAGGCTCTAATGGTCCTCATAATTTCTGATGTTGGGGCCAGCAAAAAAAATGTAAACTACCATTAGTGTGATGCTTTCAAAGTTCTGTTATCTGTAACCCCCTTTTTGTGTAACTTTCTGGGCTATATAGCTGGGCTGTAGGAAAGGTGGTGTTGCTGTCTTGTTCCCGCCATTTTTGGAGGGAGAGGCAGCCTGGCCGGTTTTAATAATAAGCTTGCCTTAATTTGATTTTAATTGGAGTCAGTGGTCTTTTCTTGCATCCTAGTCCAACATTTTGGAGTTCCCCAGTGAGATGACCCTGCCCGACCAGATCACAAGGCCAGACTGCTGAAAATTCTGAAGCTGGCCTTCCCTCCAGGGCTACGGGCTGGGGAGCCACTCTAGGGGGTGCACAACTTGAGATGTTCCAAGGCCTTGGAGTGAGCCGTCGGTCTGGGGAGCACTGCAGTGAACCACCGCACTGAAACTATTAGCAAGCACCTGGTGGAGGAGGCCTCCATAGGTAAGTGGCACCTTGATAACATCTTATATCTGGTTAAGGGAGATCTCTTCTAATGACAGAGAGGTGGCCTGGGGAGGCTCACATACACTCCTGTCCAGGACAGTAATGAGAATCGTTCTGTCCTCTGTTCCGTTCTGTAGGGAATTCCTTTCAAGGTTAGGGTGGTGCCGAGGGACACGCACGTGCTCCTACCCCAGAGCTTTAGCAAGACATTGAATTGCTCCTCTGTTTTTCTGTTTTGGCACCGGGATTCTGTTTTTTTTTTTTTTTTTTTTTTTGTGTGTGTGTGTGTTTTGTTCTGTATTCTATATGTTTTTTTGTTTTTGTGCATTTTGTTTTGTGATTTCTGTGATAAAATCTTAAGGATATTGAACGTGAAAATGGGTAACAAAGCAAGTAAGCCTGACACCCCTTTGGACTGTGTTTTAAGGAACTGTGATGAACTTTACCACCATTTGTTAAGCAGAATGAGAGAAGCCCCTAGCTGGCTGCCTGGAGCACACCCAGTGCAGATGGCAATGCCTGCTGGGGAATGAAGAACTGAGTATCTCCCAGCATCTGCCAAAGCCCTGTTTATTCAGGGAATTCCCTCCTTCGTTCCCTGCACTGTAAGGATAATGCCGCCTCTGTCTTCTTAAAAAAAAGAGAAAAACAAAAAGGGGACACTAAATGCAGTAAAGTCACCATGGAGACACTTTATTTTACATTTCAGGTTGCTCCTCTGTGAAAACATTTGGTCCCCTTGTGGGGACATCTGTGGTGCCACTGGGGAAGGAGATTTTTCTCTTATTTGCTCTGTTTTAAAGGGTTCTGTCTGTCAGCCATTGTCTGGAGTTCATTTCTGCCTGTCTTGTGCCTTTTTTCTGGCCCTTTAAGACATGTGCAATAATGTGTTAATATTATAAATTGTTTCTTGGAAATGATCTTAGCTGAATTTGTGTCTAAATGATGATGTTTCATTGTACCAATCTGGTATCTGAATGGGTTTTTGAAGCATTTCACAATCTTGCAGTTAAAAGTCGGGTTTAGGTAATTGTTTAGTTTATGGTTTCAGATAATTCATGCCAGAGAACATAAATACTTAGGATGGAAAACTAAAGAACTCTACTTCCAAGTTGGCAAGTAACTTCCCAATCATTCAGACTTTTTTTCACCAATTTTAAATTAGGTAGCCTGGGAAAATGTCACTGTGTGTACCAGTGCATTAATTTGGACAAGGATACTAAATCATGGTATGATATCTGTTGACAAAACAACTTGTGAAGATATAAAATTTTGTGAATTGTATCTTAAACTTGTATCATAATTTTCAACATCCTAACCTGAAAATAATGGTTAAAATACCTTAGGCCTAAGGTTTCTGCTCAGAATAGCCATTTTTTCCTGCTTCTTCCAGACCTCAGCCAGGGATTATTTTGAAATGCAAATGAAAGAAGCCTGTAAGCTTAGTAGGAGACTTATTTGAGGCCTAAGGAAAAAAAAAAGTAAAATGTATGGTATTTACTTATTACTGGCCAGTCATTTTTTCTAGGACTCATATTTTTTTCCTTAGATTCTTTATTTATTTTTTGAGCTCATGATTTTGCTCCTACAGACCTAGGTTAATGTTTTTCTGATCAGTAATATCTTTGACCAACTGTGGAATTTTTAAATCATTGCAGTGGAGATTTCACCTGTGAAAAGCTACAAGGCCTTCACTTTTATTATGTGTGCACAATTTGTTATGTGTTGTATGTCTATATATGTATACATATGTCCGCATATCATATATATGATACACAAATTAACATATATAAGGAGCACTCATATTACAAAGCACTCATAAAAACAATTTTAAAAAGTGGATCCAAAGATCTTTAATTCACGTGATTTAAATGTTTCAATTTAAATTGGGTAAACTGATAAATATAAATTTCTTTAAATTTAAGCTTACAAGTTTTTCTAGGTGTTCAAAAATCTAATAAAGTATTAATGTCTACAAAAGGTCTAATATGCCTATGTTCCAGGACTTTTCTTTCAATCAAAAAAATGGCTTACACTGTTCAAAACATTTGTCTAATATTTTGATAAATAAGTAAAGTAAATTTGATATGGGATTACTCATTCATGAGTACTTTTGTTTGATATCTGATTGATATACTAAGGTCTGTATAAGTTTGTACTAAAGTCTGTATAAGATTGTAAAAATCAGTCATGTGTTAAAGAGACAAAAATTTCTTAAACATAAGTTTACCCATAACATTTAGTTTATTAAGATTTAAATTTTCTAGAGCAGGCAACCATAAAAATTAAACAACTGTTTAATTAAGAACTGTTATTTTAGAGCACTGTACTGCCATTTCTTTAAAAGCTAAACTTGGTTAATGTAGAAACATCAATGTAATTGTGATGCTATTAATGTGCTCATATCTTCCAGTTATAAAACTCTATAAGGTAGAAACTTTAAAAGAGCATTATATCAAGCAGGTGTTCTGAAGTTGTATGGTAAATAAAATATATATTGGGGATTTATTTACCTGTTATCAATAATATATGTAAAGTTTTATGTTACTTTTTACATTGTGGAATAATTTAAATGTATTTTTAAGTTAATGAGACCCTAATCTATGTAAAGGTTAAAATCTTTCAGCCGTACTTTAATTCATGTTTTAAATGTGATATCATATGGTGTGAGCTAATGTTCATGTGACCTCAAAAAATTTATGTAAACTTTGTAAAATGATATTTAAAAAACAAAGATCAGCTTTAGAACTAAAGCATTTAAGGTTTATAAGGAGCCCTGCTTACCTGAGATAAGACTCTGTGTCCCATCTTACTACATGTGAGAATGACTACGAAAGCAGTAGGTCAGATTTTATTTCATTTAAAGTTATGTTCAAATATTTTTTTCTGTCAAGATTACTAGGATCTCAAAAAGATGATATAATATATAACTCACCCAAAAAATTCAGGGTAGCTATTACATGAACTAAGTATTTTTACTCTTGTTAAAAAAATTTTATTTTTTAATTTCCTTATAAGTGATCTAAAGATTTCCTGTTGGTGTTTTACAGAAGTGTTGCTTTAAGAACACAACATGGGTTAATTTAAGATAATAAGTCATCAACTACAAGACAGACAGAATAATAAGATCCCAATTAATAATATATAAATAATTATAAACTTATAGACATTAAAGCACAGTACTCTTAATATATGGCTGTTAAAATTCATTTGCTGGTTGTTTCAGATTAGGATTGAAAATTAAAGTTAAATAAAAAGGTCCAAAAAAAACGATATTTGACTCTTGCCCTCTGAGTCAGTCTGAATCCAGGGAACAAGGGATTTCTCTATGAGCTTTGCAACTCTGGGCCACATAACCTCCCGATCAGAGAGATTAATGAGACCACTGGAGAACAGAAAGCCAATCAGTGCATTTGCTACAAAGAGGTGAGTCATCAGGAAAGGGAGACATCCCTGATGCTTCTGAGGGAAGCCACATGGTCAAGCAAGACCTGGACCCACATAGCTCAAATTGCACTAGCAGAACTGAGAAGCTGCTCTCAAGTATCCCAAAAAATGACTCCCATAAAAGCTCAGCTGACTGCTAACAATAGATAGAAACAAAAGTCAGTTTGACTGCTTCATCTTAAACACTTAGCAAAGACAGTTAAAACCAAAATACAGCCAATCCTGGGCATTTTAAATAATAATAATAATAATAATAATAATAATAATAATAATAATAATAATAATATTTTAAGGTATACACTTTATGTTAGCCTCCCAAAATAAGTAAAACTGTTGGCTACAAAGAAGGATTCTCAGAGAGGAATGCCTGATAACTATAAAAATAGACTATCAAGAGGAGCTTCCAGAGGCAGAAGTTTTTAGTTTAAGGCCTACAGATATTCCTAACCTACACAGGTAGGCTTGGTGTTTGCTAGTACAATTATGCAGCCCTGAGTAACAGAATTAAATGTTTCTCTATTAAACACAGAGGTCATACTAGTGAAAGGATTCTGCAAAATCAGATGACATTAAATTATTAAACTGTATATTATGGGGAGGGACAACTGTATCACTAAAAGTTAAATATTAAGTTCACAGTCCTGATAATTGGGGATATTAAAGACTGGTGAGGGTACTTCATACAGTGACATGATCCAGCTACTGCAACATTTATTCAATACTCATGTTTTTTGTTTCTCTCATAGAAGAACCCATCCCCAGATGACTTTACAACCTGTTCTTCCTCAACAAGACTTCAAAAAGAACTGACTTCAAGAAGGCAACTCATGTCCCCCACGCCATGCACACTCATGTCACCCTTTCTCAGCTGAGAAAAAGCCAAAATGAGAGACGACTCTCTACTTACACCAATGGAGCCAAAAATAAATAGACTATCAATGTAAGTAATTAATTAAGTCAGGTAATATCAGGGAGACTGGTTTTCGGTGAGTTCTAAAAATTTGGTCACTGTTAACTGAGGGATTAAAATTTCCTCAGTGCTTTTCCACTAACCTATCAAGGATTACAAAGGGACACATAAGAAAAGGGGGGAATGATACACCCAACCTTACCTTTTATTAAAATTGGGAGCCATATTGCAACAAAGCCATGAAAAAATCATTTTGGCTTTACTGTAAATTACTGCAAATTCTGAACCTGCTTGGAATGACTGCCCGTGCCTTGAACTCACCCGTGCATGGCTCTCTGACCAGATAGCAGCCCTCTCTGAAACTTTGTCACACCTCATAAATATTGGCCTTTTGTGGCCAGACAATGACCCTCTCTGAGGCTCTAATGGTCCTCATAAATTTTGATGTTGGGGCTAGCAAAAAAAAAAAATGTAAACTCCCATTAGTGTGATGCTTGTCAGAGTTCTATTATCTGTTACCCCATTTTTGTGTAACTTTCTGGGCTACAAACCTGGGCTGTAGTAAAGGTGGGGTTGCTCTCTTGTTCTCGCAATTTTGGGAGGGAGTGGCAGCCCAGCCAGTGGAAATAATAAGCTTACTTTAATTTGATTTTAATTGGAGTCAGTGTTCTTTTCTTACATCCTGGTCTAAGAGGTAAACACTCCACAAACATAGAGCTCTGCTGGCCTAAAGACTTCTTGAGAAACTGCCTCTGAGGTTGGATACTTTAAATATATTTTGTTGTCAGAAGGTTTAGCTTCTTTTCTAGTGAGACCATCAAAGCTGGGTCTGCATCTATGTGAATGGAGAGCATGGTTTCTTATTTTCCAATGAACATGAGGCAGCAGTGCTGAATTATCTCTTGGTAGGTAAACTGTGGCCATTGGGGCCTAAGTGTCTCCCTGTGTGGACTGTGAAGCCATTTGATCATCCTCCATTTTTGTGGTGTTTCTTGGTGCTGCACTGGGAGTTTGGTATTTGCTTCACGAAATACAAGGAGTTCAACTGCGACACAGTGCTGGAGGGAGTTCTGTCACGTGTGGTGGGTCAGAAACTGCAGGAGAATGCACCAACCAGGCTTCTATTTCACATCGCTTTTTCCTTGACCATACCCACCTGATTCTGAACATTGCCTTGAAACCTCTCCATATAATAAGATTCCTTAACATGTAAGGTTCTGCTGGATGCACCATGGCAGCCAAAAGGCATTTGGAAGTCAATTGGAAATCCACACGGCCCCACCTCAGATATTTTATCACACACCTGCACACCACTGCTCTGGGCCCACTATTCAGCAGTGCAAATTACTGGCATCTCTGTTCTTCACCATTTTCATGAAACCCAGTCAATCAAGGCACTGTCTGGTACACTCATGATCAGCAACAGGAGATCCAAAGGTTCTCCAGTGCCACCTGGTCATGGGAGTTTTAAAAATTTCAGGGTGTTTATCTAGCCACTTTTCAAGGATGAAGTTGGAGAAACTGTGGGTTTCAATTCATTCAGGAACCATTTAATGTTGAGGAACCTCATTTCAATGAATGCTCTGGAGAACTCTCAAAGGCAAGGCTTCCCAAAGAGTAGCCAAACGGTCACATGAAGCCCAGCCCATTGAGGTCTACAATGTGAGGTCCATGTGTGTTTTGACTCTCAACTATGCCTGTCAAGTCTTTCAGAATAAAATCATGTGATATCCTGGCTGAGATTCCCAGTGATCAGTCGAAAGCCACCCTTGGCCTAGATTTCAGTTTCCAAGGGCGACTCTCATGCGTGGCATTCTAAAATCGCAACACAATTCATGACAATACTTCTCTGAGGTCAGTTTCAGAACTCAGTCTCTAAGGGGAATCATACCAAAGTTCCAGCCCTGGTGGATCCAGTCATTTCTTCCAACTGCTACACAAATGAACACAATTAAAACCAAAACACTCCCACATGGTCCTCACCTTCTTCCATATAGACACTCATTATAACCTCTGGCTGGAGGTTTCCATGAGGGGTGCAGCACAAGACGGTATCCAAAACAAGCTCCCTTGTCCCTTATTTGCTTAAAGTCAGCTAGGCCTGGACACCATTCCTGTGAACCAGGAGTGATAAAATAAGCCTGGGCTTAATACTGCTCTGCTTCTCCAATTTGAGGCCTACTGACTGTCAGGTATAGATTCTTTATGTGATTTGGAATAATGAAAAAACCCAAGCTCATATGGGCTAGCCTCTCCAGGGCTTTGAAGAACTCATTTGACTCAAAGGATCCATATTCTCCCTTGATGGAGATCAGAAACCTATCAGAGTAAGGCAAGATACTCCATACACAGTGACTGATCTTTTTGCCATTTTGGTTTTGAAAGCACACATGGAATCTTTCTTTAGTTCCAACAGGTGCTGAGAATCTAAGCCACTGCCTCACACAGGGCCAAGTGGCTGATCCAGACACATCCCTTTCCAAAGCAATTAAGCAAAGATACACAGGTGATGACCATTCATTTCCATTTGAAAACTGTTTTCTTAAGGCTTCACAAATTGGTGGACTGAGGCAAAGACCTTCCTGACACTCAGAGCAACAGAAAAATAGGTAAGCAAAAGGCCCAAAGCAGGGTTTCTCTACTGAGACTTTCTTTGTCACACTGTTATCTGAGTTTTCTGAGATGCTTGCTATTCCCTTCAGCTATCCAGTACATGGACATGTCACAGAGCTTGGAGGTGGTACATATCTTGGACAGAAAACCATGAGCCTACTCTGGAGAGTGGCCAGAATTCAGGAAGAAAACAGGAACTTCAGAAGATAGTGGGTGTTGCCCGTCCCTAAAGCAACCTGCAGTCCACTCATAAATTGGACAGGATGAATGTTGGCAAACTTTCTACTAGACAGGACACATCCATTGATGCATTATCTTTTATAATGTCTACAACCACGGACACAGTGGGATACACAGGCATACCAACAATCGCCTTGTCAAATGACTTACTATAAACAGTCCACTCCAAAACAAACAAACCGCCTTTCTTACCTATTCTCAGAACATGAGACTAAACCACAAAATCACAACCACACCCACAACGACACCTCCTTTATTCAAGTAGGTCTGTGACTAATTGGAATGTACTCTGACTGATGGGCCATACTATGTTTCCTTGAAATGGCCTGTCCTTCTCAGATCGGGTATCCTTGGCCAACACTGTGAAGTTTTCAGGAGCCAGTGGTGAGCCACTACCTGCTTTCTAAGGAAATTCCCCTTTTCAGAACTCTCCTGGCATTTGGCAATCCTCACATCAGTAGGTACCAAGGAAGACTTACTCTGTCCTTGGTTATTCCAAACAACTGAGCCCACTGGGAAAGAAACTGGGACTGACTCTGGGTGCCTGGCTTCCTGGATCCCAAGTTCAGAGAGATCCGTCATCAAGGAAGAGAGGTAGGTCACTTCATTCAGGAACTGAATGAGGTTACTGCCGTGGCAACCACTTTGTCCTAACAATTGCTTTCAAGGGTCCCATGAGATGGAGGCTGCCCCTACTTCCTGTGACACTTTCACAAGTTAGATTGGTATATCAACCATTGGCACCTGGGAACAGCTCTCCACACAGGCCTGGTTTGGTCCATCTTCTCTACATTAAGAAGAGAGAAGCTGATTCAGACACAACCCTTCATCCTGACCAGGTTGTTTGCCATGGAGGATGACTTTTGGTCTCTTAGGTCCTCCATAGCTGCTTACAACTTCTCCAGGAATCATTTCTGCATGGACCTTTGAGTTTCTCAGCATGTGGAAGATCCCCTATATTCCTGTATTGTAAGACCAACTCTATCCCTGCTCTTCTGTAAAGTTAAATTGACTGAACAGTGTATGGTTAGGTTAACTAACAGGTTCGATTTGGATTAGGAATCTTTCTGCGCGATGAATAATGGTATTGGGAAACTGCGATATTTACAAGAATATATAGGTGAAATATAAGTATGAAAACAGAAATCTAGCTAAGATATGAAGCCCAAAAGGGCATTGGGCCCTTGATTGGGATACGTAGCTTTGAATTATGTTCTGCACTGATGTGTCAGGTAAATTGATATACAATGGCTTAGGTCCTTGTACCATGGATGATTAAATGTAGAAGAGAACTTCCAGTCAAAAGGGATAGTCGGTAGGATTCGGAAGATTCTCAGTAGGTTTAGAAAGAAGAGTGAGTATAGGATTTGGACCAAATGTTGTTTAGCAATAGGGTTTCCGGTAGACAGTGAATGTTAATGTCAGCACAAGTGAAGAGACTGTCACAATGATGAACTGGGGAAAATAGTTAGGAAAGCTGATATCAATAGAGACATTACGAAATCAGGCAAAGTATAAAGTGAGTGATAGGATTAGATATTTTCAACAGGGTTGAGTTTGAATATATAATCTAAGAAAGAAACAAATATGTAGTGACCAATAGGATTGACATTTGACAGCATTAGGCAACCTGGACATGGATGTTTAGTAATCCATGCTCACTTTTCATTTAGTCTTTGCTACAATCTTAAGTGTGACCTTTGCTTTTTTTGGCCAGAATATTACTGTGATAAAACGTACATGTAGATCAGGTGACATGACTCTTTCTTCCACCATTTCTGGCAGCAACATTTTCAAGACGTATAAATTAGTAATGGGGGTAAAAAGAGGTGTACCCTTGTCTGTGCATATAGAGATACTGCATGAATAGACCATACTGTGAATAAATAATATATCTGGTTCTGACTTTAAATAATGGATTGAAATTATATCTGAAAAAATACAGGAAATCTTATATTGACATACAAACATTCATTCCAACCAGTTATATATCTAATGGCCACATTAAGTTTATGGTTTATCATGAAGGGTGTGTGAGTTTTGCTTCAAAAGTGATTATGGAAATCGAAAATAATGTGTTTGGAAAGAAGTCTCATGAAAAGACCAGTCAAAAAACCTGGAGGAATACATGTTTCATGAAGCAGGAAGTGATTGTGAAACAAATGCGTATAAATTTGTGAACTTGTGGATGAAGTATATATTTCCTATGATTTGTAAAAACTGAAGAAATAGTAA
Organism: Callospermophilus lateralis; assembly: GCF_048772815.1. NCBI lineage: Eukaryota > Metazoa > Chordata > Mammalia > Rodentia > Sciuridae > Callospermophilus > Callospermophilus lateralis. Next base: position 209,938 of record NW_027510230.1, read on the forward strand.
TGTACCAGTGTTGAATGAAAATAAACGTCAGAATACACATCATGTCCCATACGAATCTACTTGATTGATGTTAATCTGGGTCAGTTACTGTACAAATATTAGGATTTGTAAGCACCATTTACTGAAGTTAGTTTTCAGAACTATGAAACAAATGTGTATTTCAGGTGGATGAATATTTCTGAGAATAATTTTGTGAAAAGTTTATTATAAATCCACATTTTTGAACATGGATGAACTTAGGGAGTGTATTTAAGAAACATATATTTCATATTTTAAAAATCAGGACAGTGTGTATATATATATATATATATATATATATATATATATATATATATATATTCATAATTATATATATGTGTATATACATATATATGTGTCTATATATACACACACACACACACACACACACACACACAAAACACACACACAGACATTTAAATGTAGTTATATATATGCCAATCGAAGTTCATCATAAAATATATAGCATCCACAGATGCAAAAATATTTATTTTACTGAACAAGGATTTATGTATAATGTTGTTCTACTAGAAAGCTCACCCATAGTTTTAATTTTCAGTTCCAACAGCGTTAGAGGAGTGATCTCTTCTCACAAGTTGTATCTGCCAAGTCAGTCACCTCACAAAAATGAACGTGTGATACCAGGTAGAATTCTATATAAGCATATAAAAATAAATGTGCTGAATAGGCTACAGAGAAAGGGAGAGGAATTTACATATTTGTTAACTTTAACAACACATGGAAAACTATTTCAATTAAAAATTGACTAGATTTATAACACCTACCCTTTATCATGCAAATGGCAAGTCCAACTATACACCATGCCTCCTCTAAACTGCTTGTATTTCTATTATGTTTGGGTTGTTTTTCTCCATCATGTTTGGATTAGTAGACAGAGTATAGTAGGGTATGGGTTATTGTCAGGGATTCAGTATATTCAATGGGATATAGGAAAATGAATCCAATGTGTATAAAATATATGCTACACAATTATCTTCCCACTCTCATCCAGAACAATGCCTTTACATTACCTTCACCCCAAGTAAGACACAATTAGAGTAGAAGAGTTTGAAAATCCGTGAATGCATATCTGGGGTGGAAACAGTACTAAGAAACAAATAAGTATTTCAGGTGGATGAATATTTCTGAGAATAATCTTGTGAAAAGTTGATTATAAATCCACAACATAAATATGAATGAATTTAGGAAGTGTGTAATAAGACACATATTTCATGTTTTGAAAAATCTTGAGAGTGTATCTATATATATATATACATATTTATATACACAAACAGAGAGAGACATTAAAAATTGCAATATATATGCCAAACGAAATTCACCATGAAATGTATATCATCCACAGATCCAAATATATTCATTTTACTGAACATTGATTTATGTATAATGTTGTTCAACAAGGAAGCTCACTCACATTTGAATTAAATGTTCAAGCAGCATTTAGGAGGAGTGATCTCTTCTTCCAATTTGTATCTGCCAAATCAGCCACCTCACAAGAATATACGTGTGGTACCAGGTAGGATTCTATATGTGCATATAAAAATACGTGTGCTGAATAGGCTACAGAGAAAGGGGGACAGGAATTCATTATTTGTTAACTTTAAAAACGCATGGAGAACTATTTCAACAAATAATTGACTAGATTTATAACTGCTACACTATACCATGCAAAAGGCAACTCCAACTATAAAACATACCTCCTCTAAACTGCCTGTATTTCTATTCTGTTTGTGTTATTTTTCTCCATCATATTAGGATTAGTAGTCAGAGTCTAATAGGGTATATGTTAGTTTCAGGGATTCAGCATTTCTAATGGAAAATAGGAAATTGAATCCAATGTGTATGCAAATATGTGCTACACAAAATTCTTCCCACTTTCATCCAGAACAATGCCTTGACATTACATTCTCCTCAAGTAAGACACAATTAGAGGATAAGAGTTAGAAAATCTGTGAATATATATCTGGAATGGAGAATACTCAGGAGTTTACAACTTTGGAGGTGGTAGAGAAGATTCTAAAAGTAAGGAACAGGGTAAACATTCCAGAAACATGCAGCTCTGCTGGCCTACATACTTTTTGAGAAACTACCTCTAAGGGTGGGCACTTGAAATATTTGATGATCTGAGGAGATTTAGTTCATTTGTAGAGAGACCATCAAAGCTGGGTCTGCATCTATGTTACTTGGAGGACATGGTTTCTTATTATCCAATGAACATAAGGCAGCAGTGCTGAATTCTCTCTTTGTAGGTAAACTATGGACACTGGGGTCTAAGTGTCTTTCAGTGTGGACTGTGAAGCCAATTGGTCATCCTCCACTTTTCGTGGTGTTTCTCGCTGCTCCACTGGGAGTTTGGTATTTGCTTCAAGAAATACAAGGAGTTAAAATAGCACAGAGTGGTGGAGGGAGTTCTTTAAGGTGTGGTGAGTCAGGGTCTTCAGGAGAATGCACCAACCAAGGTTCTATCCCACGTAGATTGCCCCCTTGAGAATAGCAATATGATTCTGAACATTGCAGTGAATCCTCTCCATATAACAAGATGCCTTTACATATATGGGTCTGCTGGCTGCACCATGTCAGTCACAAGCCATTTGGAAGCCAATGGCTGATCCACATGGCCACAACACAGATGTTTTATCACACAATTGCATACCACTGCTCTAGGCCAACTACTCACCAGGCTCCAACTTACTGGCATATCTGTTCTACACCATTTTCATGAAACAAAGTCAATCAAGGCAGTGTCTGGTATACTCAGGATCAGAAACAGGACATCCAAAGTTTTTTCAGTGCCAGCTGAACATGAAAATATCAAAAATTTCATGGTAATTGTCTAGCCATTTTTCACGGATGAAGTTTGCGGCTCTGAGGGCTTCAATTAATTCAGGAACCATTAAATGGTGAAGAAGCTAATTTCAATGAAAGCACTGGAGCACTCTCACAGGCATGGTTTCCCTAAGGGTGGCCAAAATGTCACATGAAGCCAGGCCCATTGAGATCTACAATGTGAGGTTCATGTGTGTTTTAAACTCAAATATGGCTGCCAAGTCTTTAAGAAAAATTGTATGTAATATCCGGGCTGAAATTCCCAGTGTTCTGTGGAAATCCAACCTGGACCTAGATCTCAGGTTCCAAGGGCGACTCTCATGTGTGGCCTCCTAAAATCCCAACACAATTCATGGCAATACTTCTCTGAGGTCAGTTAAAGAACTCAGTCTCTAAGGGGAATCATACCAGAGTTCAAGCCCAGTGGAACAGTCATCTCTTCCAACCGCCACACAAATGACCACAATTAAAACCAAAACACTCCCACATGGTCCTCATCTTTTTCCATATAGACACTCCTTATAACGTCTGGCTGGAGTTTTCAATGAGGTCCACAGCCCAAGTCAGTGTCCAAATTAAGGTCCTGTTCCCCTCATTTGTCTAACATCAAGGTGGACTGGACACACTTCCTGTAAACCAGGAGTGATCAAATAGGCCTGCCATTAATACTGCTCGGATTTTTCAATTAGAGGCCTTCTGACTCTGTGGTTTAGATTCTTTATGTGAATTTGAGTCATGAGAAAACCCAAGCCCCTCTGCAGTGATTTGAAGAACTCATTTGGCCCAAAGGATTCCTATTCTCCCTTCATGGAATTCAGGATCCTAACAGAGGAAGGTAAAAGAATTCATTCACAATGAGTGAATATTTGCCATTTTGGTTTTGGATGGACACATGGGATCTTTCTTTTAATCCATCAGGTGCTAAGAATCTAAGCCACTGCCTCACACAGGGCCAAGAGGCTGATTCAGACACATCCTTTTCCAAAGCAATTAAGCAAAGAGCCACAGGTGATGCCCATTCATTTCCATTTGAAAACTGTTTTCTTCAGGGTTCACAAAGGTGTGGCCTGAGGCAAAGACCTTCCTGACACTCAGAGCAACAGAAAAATAGGTAAGCAAAAGGCCCAAAGCAGGGTTTCTCTACTGAGACTTTCTTTGTCACACTGATATCTGAGTTTTCTGAGATGCTTGCTATTCCCTTCAGCTATCCATTATATGGCAATGTCACAGAGCTTGGAGGTGGTACATATCTTGGACAGAAAACCATGAGCCTGCTCTGAAGAGTGGCCAGAATTCAGGAAAAAAACAGGAACTCTGCAAGATAGTAGGTGTTGCCCGTCCCTAAAGCAACCTGCAGTCCACTCATAAATTGGGCAGGATGAATATTGGCAAGCTTTCTACTAGACAGGACACATCCATTGATGCATTATCTTTTATAATGTCTACAACCACGGACACAGTGGGATACACAGGCATACAATCAATCGCCTTGTCAAATGACTTACTATAAACAGTCCACTCCAAAACAAACAAACCGCCTTTCTTACCTATTCTCAGAACATGAGACTAAACCACAAAATCACAACCACACCCACAACGACACCTCCTTTATTCAAGTAGGTCTGTGACTAATTGGAATGTACTCTGACTGATGGGCCATACTATGTTTCCTTGAAATGGCCTGTCCTTCTCAGATCGGGTATCCTTGGCCAACACTGTGAAGTTTTCAGGAGCCAGTGGTGAGCCACTACCTGCTTTCTCAGGAAATTCCCCTTTTCAGAGCTCTCCTGGCATTTGGCAATCCTCACATCAGTAGGTACCAAGAAGACTTACTCTGTCCTTGGTTATTCCAAACAACTGAGCCCACTGGGAAAGAAACTGGGACTGACTCTGGGTGCCTGGCTTCCTGGATCCCAAGTTCAGAGAGATCCGTCATCAAGGAAGAGAGGTAGGTAACTTCATTCAGGAACTGAATGAGGTTACTGCCGTGGCAACCACTTTGTCCTAACAATTGCTTTCAAGGGTCCCATGAGATGGAGGCTGCCCCTACTTCCTGTGACACTTTCACAAGTTAGATTGGTATATCAACCATTGGCACCTGGGAACAGCTCTCCACACAGGCCTGGTTTGGTCCATCTTCTCTACATTAAGAAGAGAGAAGCTGATTCAGACACAACCCTTCATCCTGACCAGGTTGTTTGCCATGGAGGATGACTTTTGGTCTCTTAGGTCCTCCATAGCTGCTTACAACTTCTCCAGGAATCATTTCTGCATGGACCTTTGAGTTTCTCAGCATGTGGAAGATCCCCTATATTCCTGTATTGTAAGACCAACTCTATCCCTGCTCTTCTGTAAAGTTAAATTGACTGAACAGTGTATGGTTAGGTTAACTAACAGGTTCGATTTGGATTAGGAATCTTTCTGCGCGATGAATAATGGTATTGGGAAACTGCGATATTTACAAGAATATATAGGTGAAATATAAGTATGAAAACAGAAATCTAGCTAAGATATGAAGCCCAAAAGGGCATTGGGCCCTTGATTGGGATACGTAGCTTTGAATTATGTTCTGCACTGATGTGTCAGGTAAATCGATATACAATGGCTTAGGTCCTTGTACCATGGATGATTAAATGTAGAAGAGAACTTCCAGTCAAAAGGGATAGTCGGTAGGATTCGGAAGATTCTCAGTAGGTTTAGAAAGAAGAGTGAGTATAGGATTTGGACCAAATGTTGTTTAGCAATAGGGTTTCCGGTAGACAGTGAATGTTAATGTCAGCACAAGTGAAGAGACTGTCACAATGATGAACTGGGGAAAATAGTTAGGAAAGCTGATATCAATAGAGACATTACGAAATCAGGCAAAGTATAAAGTGAGTGATAGGATTAGATATTTTCAACAGGGTTGAGTTTGAATATATAATCTAAGAAAGAAACAAATATGTAGTGACCAATAGGATTGACATTTGACAGCATTAGGCAACCTGGACATGGATGTTTAGTAATCCATGCTCACTTTTCATTTAGTCTTTGCTACAATCTTAAGTGTGACTTTTGCTTTTTTTGTCCAGAATATTACTGTGATAAAACGTACATGTAGATCAGGTGACATGACTCTTTCTTCCACCATTTCTAGCAGCAACATTTTCAAGACGTATAAATTAGTAATGGGGGTAAAAAGAGGTGTACCCTTTGTCTGTGCATATAGAGATACTGCATGAATAGACCATACTGTGAATAAATAATATATCTGGTTCTGACTTTAAATAATGGATTGAAATTATATCTGAAAAAATACAGGAAATCTTATATTGACATACAAACATTCATTCCAACCAGTTATATATCTAATGGCCACATTAAGTTTATGGTTTATCATGAAGGGTGTGTGAGTTTTGCTTCAAAAGTGATTATGGAAATCGAAAATAATGTGTTTGGAAAGAAGTCTCATGAAAAGACCAGTCAAGAAACCTGGAGGAATACATGTTTCATGAAGCAGGAAGTGATTGTGAAACAAATGCGTATAAATTTGTGAACTTGTGGATGAAGTATATATTTCCTATGATTTGTAAAAACTGAAGAAATAGTAATGTACCAGTGTTGAATGAAAATAAACGTCAGAATACACATCATGTCCCATACGAATCTACTTGATTGATGTTAATCTGGGTCAGTTACTGTACAAATATTAGGATTTGTAAGCACCATTTACTGAAGTTAGTTTTCAGAACTATGAAACAAATGTGTATTTCAGGTGGATGAATATTTCTGAGAATAATTTTGTGAAAAGTTTATTATAAATCCACATTTTTGAACATGGATGAACTTAGGGAGTGTATTTAAGAAACATATATTTCATATTTTAAAAATCAGGACAGTGTGTGTGTATATATATATATATATATATATATATATATATATGTATTCAAATTATATATATGTGTATATACATATATATGTGTCTATATATATATATACACACACACACACACACACACACACACAAAACACACACACAGACATTTAAATGTAGTTATATATATGCCAATCGAAGTTCATCATAAAATATATAGCATCCACAGATGCAAAAATATTTATTTTACTGAACAAGGATTTATGTATAATGTTGTTCTACTAGAAAGCTCACCCATAGTTTGAATTTTCAGTTCCAACAGCGTTTAGAGGAGTGATCTCTTCTCACAAGTTGTATCTGCCAAGTCAGTCACCTCACAAAAATGAACGTGTGATACCAGGTAGAATTCTATATAAGCATATAAAAATAAATGTGCTGAATAGGCTACAGAGAAAGGGAGAGGAATTTACATATTTGTTAACTTTAGCAACACATGGAGAACTATTTCAATTAAAAATTGACTAGATTTATAACACCTACCCTTTATCATGCAAATGGCAAGTCCAACTATACCCCATGCCTCCTCTAAACTGCTTGTATTTCTATTATGTTTGGGTTGTTTTTCTCCATCATGTTTGGATTAGTAGACAGAGTATAGTAGTGTATGGGTTATTGTCAGGGATTCAGTATATTCAATGGAATATAGGAAAATGAATCCAATGTGTATAAAATATATGCTACACAATTATCTTCCCACTCTCATCCAGAACAATGCCTTTACATTACCTTCACTCCAAGTAAGACACAATTAGAGTAGAAGAGTTTGAAAATCCGTGAATGCATATCTGGGGTGGAAACAGTACTAAGAAACAAATAAGTATTTCAGGTGGATGAATATTTCTGAGAATAATCTTGTGAAAAGTTGATTATAAATCCACAACATAAATATGAATGAATTTAGGAAGTGTGTAATAAGAAACATATTTCATGGTTTGAAAAATCTTGAGAGTGTATCTATATATATATATACATATTTATATACACAAACAGAGAGAGACATTAAAAATTGCAATATATATGCCAAACGAAATTCACCATGAAATGTATATCATCCACAGATCCAAATATATTCATTTTACTGAACATTGATTTATGTATAATGTTGTTCAACTAGGAAGCTCACTCACATTTGAATTAAATGTTCAAGCAGCATTTAGGAGGAGTGATCTCTTCTTCCAATTTGTATCTGCCAAATCAGCCACCTCACAAGAATGTACGTGTGGTACCAGGTAGGATTCTATATGTGCATATAAAAATACGTGTGCTGAATAGGCTACAGAGAAAGGGGGACAGGAATTCATTATTTGTTAACTTTAAAAACGCATGGAGAACTATTTCAACAAATAATTGACTAGATTTATAACTGCTACACTATACCATGCAAAAGGCAACTCCAACTATAAAACATACCTCCTCTAAACTGCCTGTATTTCTATTCTGTTTGTGTTATTTTTCTCCATCATATTAGGATTAGTAGTCAGAGTCTAATAGGGTATATGTTAGTTTCAGGGATTCAGCATTTCTAATGGAAAATAGGAAATTGAATCCAATGTGTATGCAAATATGTGCTACACAACATTCTTCCAACTTTCATCCAGAACAATGCCTTGACATTACACTCTCCTCAAGTAAGACACAATTAGAGGATAAGAGTTAGAAAATCTGTGAATATATATCTGGAATGGAGAATACTCAGGAGTTTACAACATTGGAGGTGGTAGAGAAGATTCTAAAAGTAAGGGAAAGGGTAAACATTCCAGAAACATGCAGCTCTGCTGGCCTACATACTTTTTGAGAAACTGCTTCTAAGGGTGGGCACTTGAAATATTTGATGTTCTGAGGAGATTTAGTTCATTTGTAGAGAGACCATCAAAGCTGGGTCTGCATCTATGTTACTTGGAGGACATGGTTTCTTATTATCCAATGAACATGAGGCAGCGGTGCTGAATTCTCTCTTTGTAGGTAAACTATGGACACTGGGGTCTAAGTGTCTTTCAGTGTGGACTGTGAAGCCAATTGGTCATCCTCCACTTTTCTTGGTGTTTCTCGCTGCTCCACTGGGAGTTTGGTATTTGCTTCAAGAAATACAAGGAGTTAAAATGGGACAGAGTGGTGGAGGGAGTTCTTTAAGGTATGGTGAGTCAGGGTCTTCAGGAGAATGCACCAACCAAGGTTCTATCCCACGTAGATTGCCCCCTTGAGAATAGCAATATGATTCTGAACATTGCAGTGAATCCTCTCCATATAACAAGATGCCTTTACATATATGGGTCTGCTGGCTGCACCATGTCAGTCACAAGCCATTTGGAAGCCAATGGCTGATCCACATGGCCACAACACAGATGTTTTATCACACAATTGCATACCACTGCTCTAGGCCAACTACTCACCAGGCTCCAACTTACTGGCATATCTGTTCTACACCATTTTCATGAAACAAAGTCAATCAACGCAGTGTCTGGTATACTCAGGATCAGAAACAGGACATCCAAAGTATTTTCAGTGCCAGCTGAACATGAAAATATCAAAAATTTCATGGTAATTTTCTAGCCATTTTTCACGGATGAAGTTTGCGGCTCTGAGGACTTCAATTAATTCAGGAACCATTAAATGGTGAAGAAGCTAATTTCAATGAAAGCACTGGAGCACTCTCACAGGCATGGTTTCCCTAAGGGTGGCCAAAATGTCACATGAAGCCAGGCCCATTGAGATCTACAATGTGAAGTCCATGTGTGTTTTAAACTCAAATATGGCTGCCAAGTCTTTAAGAAAAATTGTATGTAATATCCGGGCTGAAATTCCCAGTGTTCTGTGGAAATCCAACCTGGGCCTAAATCTCAGGTTCCAAGGGCGACTCTCATGTGTGGCCTCCTAAAATCCCAACACAATTCATTGCAATACTTCTCTGAGGTCAGTTAAAGAACTCAGTCTCTAAGGGGAATCACACCAGAGTTCAAGCCCAGTGGAACAGTCATCTCTTCCAACCGCCACACAAATGACCACAATTAAAACCAAAACACTCCCACATGGTCCTCATCTTCTTCCATATAGACACTCCTTATAACGTCTGGCTGGAGTTTTCAATGAGGTCCACAGCCCAAGTCAGTGTCCAAATTAAGGTCCTGTTCCCCTCATTTGTCTAACACCAAGGTGGCCTGGACACACTTCCTGTAAACCAGGAGTGATCAAATAGGCCTGACATTAATACTGCTCAGCTTTTTTAAGTTGAGGCCTTCTGACTCTGTGGTTTAGATTCTTTATGTGAATTTGAGTCATGAGAAAACACAAGCCCCTCTGCAGAGATTTGAAGAACTCATTTGGCCCAAAGGATTCCTATTCTCCCTTGATGGAATTCAGGATCCTAACAGAGGAAGGTAAAAGAATTCATTCACAATGAGTGAATATTTGCCATTTTGGTTTTGGATGGACACATGGGATCTTTCTTTTGATCCATCAGGTGCTAAGAATCTAAGCCACTGCCTCACACAGGGCCAAGAGACTGATTCAGACACATCCTTTTCCAAAGCAATTAAGCAAAGAGCCACAGGTGATGCCCATTCATTTCCATTTGAAAACTGTTTTCTTCAGGGTTCACAAAGGTGTGGCCTGAGGCAAAGACCTTCCTGACACTCAGAGCAACAGAAAAATAGGTAAGCAAAAGGCCCAAAGCAGGGTTTTTCTACTGAGACTTTCTTTGTCACACTGATATCTGAGTTTTCTGAGATGCTTGCTATTCCCTTCAGCTATCCATTATATGGCAATGTCACAGAGCTTGGAGGTGGTACATATCTTGGACAGAAAACCATGAGCCTGCTCTGAAGAGTGGCCAGAATTCAGGACGAAAACAGGAACTCCGGAAGATAGTAGGTGTTGCCCGTCCCTAAAGCAACCTGCAGTCCACTCATAAATTGGGGAGGATGAATGTTGGCAAGCTTTCTACTAGACAGGACACATCCATTGATGCATTATCTTTTATAATGTCTACAACCACGGACACAGTGGGATACACAGGCATACCAACAATCGCCTTGTCAAATGACTTACTATAAACAGTCCACTCCAAAACAAACAATCCGCCTTTCTTACCTATTCTCAGAACATGAGACTAAACCACAAAATCACAACCACACCCACAACGACACCTCCTTTATTCAAGTAGGTCTGTGACTAATTGGAATGTACTCTGACTGATGGGCCATACTATGTTTCCTTGAAATGGCCTGTCCTTCTCAGATCGGGTATCCTTGGCCAACACTGTGAAGTTTTCAGGAGCCAGTGGTGAGCCACTACCTGCTTTCTCAGGAAATTCCCCTTTTCAGAGCTCTCCTGGCATTTGGCAATCCTCACATCAGTAGGTACCAAGGAAGACTTACTCTGTCCTTGGTTATTCCAAACAACTGAGCCCACTGGGAAAGAAACTGGGACTGACTCTGGGTGCCTGGCTTCCTGGATCTTAAGTTCAGAGAAATCCGTCATCAAGGAAGAGGGGTAGGTCACTTCATTCAGGAACTGAATGAGGTTACTGCCGTGGCAACCACTTTGTCCTAACAATTGCTTTCAAGGGTCCCATGAGATGGAGGCTGCCCCTACTTCCTGTGACACTTTCACAAGTTAGATTGGTATATCAACCATTGGCACCTGGGAACAGCTCTTCACACAGGCCTGGTTTGGTCCATCTTCTCTACATTAAGAAGAGAGAAGCTGATTCAGACACAACCCTTCATCCTGACCAGGTTGTTTGCCATGGAGGATGACTTTTGGTCTCTTAGGTCCTCCATAGCTGCTTACAACTTCTTCAGGAATCATTTCTGCATGGACCTTTGAGTTTCTCAGCATGTGGAAGATCACCTATATTCCTGTATTGTAAGACCAACTCTATCCCTGCTCCTCTGTAAAGTTAAATTGACAGAACAGTGTATGGTTAGGTTAACTAACAGGTTCGATTTGGATTAGGAATCTTTCTGCACGATGAATAATGGTATTGGGAAACTGCGATATTTACAAGAATATATAGGTGAAATATAAGTATGAAAACAGAAATCTAGCTAAGATATGAAGCCCAAAAGGGCATTGTGCCCTTGATTGGGATACGTAGCTTTGAATTATGTTCTGCACTGATGTGTCAGGTAAATCGATATACAATGGCTTAGGTCCCTGTACCATGGATGATTAAATGTAGAAGAGAACTTCCAGTCAAAAGGGATAGTCGGTAGGATTCGGAAGATTCTCAGTAGGTTTAGAAAGAAGACTGAGTATAGGATTTGGACCAAATGTTGTTTAGCATTAGGGTTTCCGGTAGACAGTGAATGTTAATGTCAGCACAAGTGAAGAGACTGTCACAATGATGAACTGGGGAAAATAGTTAGGAAAGCTGATATCAATAGAGACATTACGAAATCAGGCAAAGTATAAAATGAGTGATAGGATTAGATATTTTCAACAGGGTTGAGTTTGAATATATCATCTAAGAAAGAAACAAATATGTAGTGACCAATAGGATTGACATTTGACAGCATTAGGCAACCTGGACATGGATGTTTAGTAATCCATGCTCACTTTTCATTTAGTCTTTGCTACAATCTTAAGTGTGACCTTTGCTTTTTTTGTTCAGAATATTACTGTGATAAAACGTACATTTAGATCAGGTGACATGACTATTTCTTCCACCATTTCTGGCAGCAACATATTCAAGACGTATAAATTAGTAATGGGGGTAAAAAGAGGTGTACCCTATGTCTGTGCATATAGAGATAATGCATGAATAGACCATCCTGTGAATAAATAATATATCTGGTTCTGACTTTAAATAATGGATTGAAATTATATCTGAAAAAATACAGGAAATCTTATATTGACATACAAACATTCATTCCAACCAGTGAAATATCTAATGGCCACATTAAGTTTATGGTTTATCATGAAGGGTGTGTGAGTTTTGCTTCAAAAGTGATTATGGAAATCGAAAATAATGTGTTTGGAAAGAAGTCTCATGAAAAGACCAGTCAAAAAACCTGGAGGAATACATGTTTCATGAAGCAGGAAGTGATTGTGAAACAAATGCGTATAAATTTGTGAACTTGTGGATGAAATATATATTTCCTATGATTTGTAAAAACTGAAGCAATAGTAATGTACCAGTGTTGAATGAAAATAAACGTCAGAATACACATCATGTCCCATACGAATCTACTTGATTGATGTTAATCTGGGTCAGCTAATGTACAAATATTAGGATTTGTAAGCACCATTTACTGAAGTTAGTTTTCAGAACTATGAAACAAATGTGTATTTCAGGTGGATGAGTATTTCTGAGAATAATTTTGTGAAAAGTTTATTATAAATCCACATTTTTGAACATGAATGAACTTAGGGAGTGTATTTAAGATACATATATTTCATATTTTAAAAATCAAGTCAGTGTATATATATATATTCATAATTATATATATGTGTATATATATACACATATAATTATATATATGTATATATATATATATATACACTCACACACACACACACACAAAACACACACACAGACATTAAAATGTAGGAATATATATGCCAATCGAAGTTCATCATAAAATATATAGCATCCACAGATGCAAAAATATTTATTTTACTGAACAAGGATTTATGTATAATGTTGTTCTACTAGAAAGCTCACCCATAGTTTGAATTTTCAGTTCCAACAGCGTTTAGAGGAGTGATCTCTTCTCACAAGTTGTATCTGCCAAGTCAGTCACCTCACAAAAATGAACGTGTGATACCAGGTATTCTATATAAGCATATAAAAATTCATGTTCTGAATAGGCTACAGAGAAAGGCAGAGAGGAATTTACATATTTGTTAACTTTAACAACACATGGAGAACTATTTCAATTAAAAATTGACTAGATTTATAACACCTACCCTTTATCATGCAAATGGCAAGTCCAACTATACCCCATGCCTCCTCTGAACTGTTTGTATTTCTATTCTGTTTGGGTTGTTTTTCTCCATCATATTTTTATTAGTAGACAAAGTATAGTAGGGTATGCGTTATTGTCAGGGATTCAGTATTTTCAATGGAATATAGGAAAATGAATCCAACGTGTATAAAATATATGCTACACAATTATCTTCCCACTCTCATCCAGAACAATGCCTTTACATTACCTTCACCCCAAGTAAGACACAATTAGAGTAGAAGAGTTTGAAAATCCGTGAATGCATATCTGGGGTGGAAACAGTACAAAGAAACAAATACGTATTTCAGGTGGATGAATATTTCTGAGAATAATCTTGTGAAAAGTTGATTATAAATCCACAACATAAATATGAATGAATTTAGGAAGTGTGTAATAAGACACATATTTCATGTTTTGAAAAATCTTGAGCTGTATATATATATGTATATATATATACAGACAAAGAGAGAGACATTAAAAATTGCAATATATATGCCAAACGAAATTCACCATGAAATGTATATCATTCACAGATCCAAATATATTCATTTTACTGAACATGGATTTATGTATAATGTTGTTCAACTAGGAAGCTCACTCACATTTGAATTATCAGTTCAAGCAGCGTTTAGGAGGAGTGATCTCTTCTTCCAATTTGTATCTGCCACGTCAGCCACCTCACAAGAATGTACGTGTGGTACCAGGTAGGATTCTATATGTGCATATAAAAATACGTGTGCTGAATAGGCTACAGAGAAAGGGGGACAGGAATTCACTTATTTGTTAACTTAAAAAACGCATGGAGAACTATTTCAACAAATAATTGACTAGATTTATAACTGCTACACTATACCATGCAAAAGGCAACTCCAACTATAAAACATACCTCCTCTAAACTGCTTGTATTTCTATTCTGTTTGTGTTATTTTTCTCCATCATATTAGGATTAGTAGTCAGAGTCTAATAGGGTATATGTTAGTTTCAGGGATTCAGCATTTCTAATGGAAAATAGGAAATTGAATCCAATGTGTATGCAAATATGTGCTACACAAAAATCTTCCCACTTTCATCCAGAACAATGCCTTGACATTACATTCTTCTCAAGTAAGACACAATTAGAGGATAAGAGCTAGAAAATCTGTGAATATATCTGGAATGGAGAATTCTCAGGAGTTTACAACTTTGGAGGTGGTAGAGAAGATTCTAAAAGTAAGGGACAGGGTAAACATTCCACAAACATGCAGCTCTGCTGGCCTAAATGCTTTTTGAGAAACTGCCTCTAAGGGTGGGCACTTGAAATATTTGATGTTCTGAGGAGATTTAGTTCCTTTGTAGAGAGACCATCAAAGCTGGGTCTGCATCTATGTTACTTGGAGGACATGGTTTCTTATTATCCAATGAACATGAGGCAGCGGTGCTGAATTCTCTCTTTGTAGGTAAACTATGGACACTGGGGTCTAAGTGTCTTTCAGTGTGGACTGTGAAGCCAATTGGTCATCCTCCACTTTTCGTGGTGTTTCTCGCTGCTCCACTGGGAGTTTGGTATTTACTTCAAGAAATACAAGGAGTTAAAATGGGACAGAGTGGTGGAGGGAGTTCTTTAAGGTATGGTGAGTCAGGGTCTTCAGGAGAATGCACCAACCCACGTTCTATCCCACGTAGATTGCCCCCTTGAGAATAGCAATATGATTCTGAACATTGCAGTGAATCCTCTCCATATAACAAGATGCCTTTACATATATGGGTCTGCTGGCTGCACCATGTCAGTCACAAGCCATTTGGAAGCCAATGGCTGATCCACATGGACGCAACACAGATGTTTTATCAGACAATTGCATACCACTGCTCTAGGCCAACTACTCACCAGGCTCCAACTTACTGGCATATCTGTTCTACACCATTTTCATGAAACAAAGTCAATCAAGGCAGTGTCTGGTATACTCAGGATCAGAAACAGGACATCCAAAGTTTTTTCAGTGCCAGCTGAACATGAAAATATCAAAAATTTCATGGTAATTTTCTAGCCATTTTTCACGGATGAAGTTTGCGGCTCTGAGGGCTTCAATTAATTCAGGAACCATTAAATGGTGAAGAAGCTAATTTCAATGAAAGCACTGGAGCACTCTCACAGGCATGGTTTCCCTAAGGGTGGCCAAAATGTCACATGAAGCCAGGCCCATTGAGATCTACAATGTGAAGTCCATGTGTGTTTTAAACTCAAATATGGCTGCCAAGTCTTTAAGAAAAATTGTATGTAATATCCGGGCTGAAATTCCCAGTGTTCTGTGGAAATCCAACCTGGGCCTAGATCTCAGGTTCCAAGGGCGACTCTCATGTGTGGCCTCCTAAAATCCCAACACAATTCATGACAATACTTCTCTGAGGTCAGTTAAAGAACTCAGTCTCTAAGGGGAATCACACCAGAGTTCAAGCCCAGTGGAACAGTCATCTCTTCCAACCGCCACACAAATGACCACAATTAAAACCAAAACACTCCCACATGGTCCTCATCTTCTTCCATATAGACACTCCTTATAACGTCTGGCTGGAGTTTTCAATGAGGTCCACAGCCCAAGTCAGTGTCCAAATTAAGGTCCTGTTCCCCTCATTTGTCTAACATCAAGGTGGCCTGGACACACTTCCTGTAAACCAGGAGTGATCAAATAGGCCTGACATTAATACTTCTCAGCTTTTTCAATTTGAGGCCTTCTGACTCTGTGGTTTAGATTCTTTATGTGAATTTGAGTCATGAGAAAACACAAGCCCCTCTGCAGAGATTTGAAGAACTCATTTGGCCCAAAGGATTCCTATTCTCCCTTGATGGAATTCAGGATCCTAACAGAGGAAGGTAAAAGAATTCATTCACAATGAGTGACTATTTGCCATTTTGGTTTTGGATGCACACATGGGGGACCTTTCTTTTGATCCATCAGGTGCTGAGAATCTAAGCCACAGCCTCACACAGGGCCAAGAGGCTGATTCAGACACATCTTTTTTCAAAGCAATTAAGCAAAGAGCCACAGGTGATGCCCTTCATTTCCTTTTGAAAAAATGTTTTCCTCAGGCTTCCCAAAGGGGTGGCCAGAGGCAAAGACATCCTGAGATTCAGGGCAACAGAACAATAGGTTAGCAAAAGAGCCAAAGCAGGGTTTCTCCACTGAGACTTTTCTGGTCACACTGATATCTGAGTTTTCTGAGATGTTGGACATTCCCTTCAGATATCCAGTACATGGCCATGTGACAGAGATTGGAGGTGGTACATATCTTGGACACAAACCCAAGAGCCTATTCTTAAGAGTTGTCAGAATTCAGAAAGAAAACAGGGACTTAAAAAGGTAGTAGGTGTTTCCTATCGATATGGAAACCACGCTCCATTCATTAAATGGGCAGGATGAATACTGGAAAGCTTTCTACTAAAGAGGACACATGCATTGATGCATTCTCTTTTATAATGTATACAACCACGGACACAGTGGGATACACAGAAATAGAAACACTCACCATGTAAAACGACTTACTAGAAACAGTTCACTCCAAACCAAAGAAACCTCCTTTTCTACCTATTCTCAGAACAGAGACAAAACCACACACCCACACTCAAAAAGACACCTCCTTCCCCAAAGTAGGTCTGTGATTATCCGGAGTGTCCTCTGACAGGTTTGCCATACTATGTTCCCCGTTAATGGTCTGTCCTGTCTCAGATCTGGTCTCCTTGTCCAACTCTGTGAAGCAGTCAGGAGCCAGGGGTGAGCCACTACATACTTAGTCAGGAAAGGCCCGTGTTCAGATCTTTCCTGGCATTTGGCCATCCTCACATCAGTCAGTACCAAGAAGACTGACTCTGTCCTTGGTGATTCCAAACAAATGAGACCACTTGGACTGGGACTGGGACTGGCTCTGGTGCTTGGTTTCCTTGGTCCCAAGTTCAGAAAGTTCCATCAACAAGGAAGTGAGGTAGGTCACTTTCTTCAAGAACTGAATGAGGTCACTGCCTTGGCAACCACTTTGTCTAACAGTTGCTTCCAAGGGTCCCATGAGATGGAGGCTGCCCCTACTTCCTTTGACACTTTCACAACTTAGAATGGTATATCAACCTTAGGCACCCGGGAACAGCTCTCCACACAAGCCTGGTTTGGTCCATCTTCTCTACATTAAGAAGAGAGAGGCTGATTCAGACACAACCCTTCATCCTGACCAGGTTGTTTGCCATGGAAAATGACTTTTTGTCTCTCAGGTCCTTCATTGCTGCCTACATCTTCTCCAGGGATCATTTCTGCATGGACCTTTGAGGTTCTTAACAGGTGGAGCATCCCCTACATTCCTGTATTGTAAGAACAATATGTCTCTGCTCTTCTGTAAAGTTAGATTGAGTGAACAGTGTATGGTTAGGGTTAATTTCATGTTCGATTTGGGTTAGGAATCATTCTGCTGGATGAATAATGGTATTGGGAACCTGTGATATTTATAAGAATATCGAGGTTAAATATATGTATGAAAACAGAAATTAAAGTAAGATTTGAATCCCAGAAGGGCTTTGGGCAGTTGATTGGGATATTTAGCTTTGAATTGTGCACATATGTCTCAAATAAATGGATATACAATGGCAGAGGAACTTGAACCTTGGATGATTGAATGCTGAAGAGAACATCCAGTCAAAAGGGATTGTCGGTAGGATTAAGAAGATAGTCGTTATGTTTAGCAAGTAGAGTTAGTATAGGATATGTAACAAAAGTTCTTTAGCAATTTTTTTTCGGGCAGTGAGTGAATATAAATGTCAGCACATATGAAGAAATCAGACACAATGATGAAATGGGGAAAATTTGTAGAAAAGCAGATATCAATAGAGACATTAGGAAATCAGGCAAAGTATAAAGTGAGTGATAGGATAAGACATTTTCAACAGGGTTGAGATTGAATATCTAATCTTAGGAAGAAACAAATATGTAGGTCACCAATAGGATTGACATTTGAGAGCATTAGGCAACATGGACATGGATGTTGTTAGTAATCCATGTTCACTTTCCATTTAGACTTTGGTACAATCCTAAGTGGGACCTTTGCATTTTGTTTCCAGAATATTACTGTGATAAAATGTGTATGTAGATCAGATGACATGATTATTTCTTCCACCATTTCTAGGAGCAGTATTTTGAAGACGTATAAATTAGCATTGGGGGTAAAAAGAGGTGTACCCTGTTTCTATGAATATACAGATAATGCATGAATAGACCTTAATTTCAATAAATAATATAACTTGTTCCACTTTAAGTAATGGATTGAATTGATATCTGAAAATATATAAGAAATCTTATATTGATATGCAATCATTCATGACAACCAGTTATACACCTAATGTTAATATTAGGTTACGGTTTATCATGAAGTTTGTGTGAGTTTTGCTTCAAAAGTGATTATGGAAATCGAAAATAATGTGTTTGGAAAGAAGTCTCATGAAAAGGCCAGTCAAGGAACACCGAGGAATTCATGAGTTCTGAAGAAGGAAGTGATTGAAATTGAAAAAAATGACGATAAATTTGCTTACTTGTGGATGAAATATTATAATATGATGTGAATAAACTGAAGAAATAGTAATGTACCAGTGTTGAATAACAATGAACATCAAAATACACATCATGTCCCACAGGAATCTACTGGCATTGATGTTAAACTGTGTCAGTTACTGTAGAAATATTAGGATTTCTTTGCACCATTCACCAAAGTTAGTTTTCTTTTTTTTTTTTAATTTTTATTTATGCTTGTTCAAAACATTACATAGTTCTTGATATATCATATTCCACACTGTGTTTCAAGTAGGTAATGAACTCCCATTTTTACCCCGTAAACAGATTGCAGAATCACATCAGTTACACATCCATTGATTTACATATTGCCATACTAGTGTCTGTCGTATTCTGCTGCCTTTCCTAACCTCTACTATCCCCCTCCCCTTACCTCCCCTCCCCTCTTCTCTCTCTACCTCTTTACTGTAATTCATTTCTCCCCCTTGTATAATTTTTTCCTTTCCCTCACCTCCTCTTGTATGTAATTTATATAACCCTGAGGGTCTCCTTTTATTTCCATGCAATTTCCCTTCTCTCTCCCTTTCCCTTCCTCCTCTCATCCCTGTTTAATGTTAATTTTCTTCTAATTCTATTCGTCCCTACTCTGTTCTTAGTTACTCTCTTTATATCAATAAAGACATTTGGCATTTGGTTTTACGGATTGGCTAGCTTCACTTAGCATAATCTGCTCTAATGCCATCCATTTCTCTGCAAGTTATATCATTTTGTCATTTTTTAATGCAGAGTAATATTCCATTGTGTATAAATGCCACATTTTTTATCCATTCATCTATGGAAGTGCATCTAGGTTGGTTCCACAGTCTTGCTATTGTAAATTGTGCTGCTATGAACATCAATGTATCAGTGTCCCTGTAGCATTTTTTTTAGGTCTTTAGGGAATAGACTGAGAAGGGGAATACCTGGGTCAAATGGTGGTTCCATTCCCAGTTCTACAAGAAATCTCCATACTGCTTTCCAATTTGGCTGCACCAATTTGCAGTCCCACCAGCAATGTACAAGTTTACCCTTTTCTCCACATCCTCACCAGCACTTGTTGTTGTTTGAGTTCATAATAAATATCTGGAATGCAAAATGCTCAGGAGTTCACAACCTTGAAGGTGGTAGAGGAGTTTCCAAAAGTAAGGGACAGGGTAAATACCACAAACATGGAGCTGTGTCGGCCTTAAGACTTCTTGAGAAAATGCCTCTGAGGTTGGGCACTTGAAATATATGTTGTTGTCAGGAGCTTTAGCTTCCTTTGTAGTGAGACCATCAAAGCTGAGTCTGCATCTATGTGACCTGAAGAACATGGTTTTTTATTTTCCTATAAACACGAGGCAGCAGTGGTGAATTCTCTCTTTGTAGGCAAACTGGGGCTACTGGGGTCTATGTGTCTCCCCGTGTGGACTGTGAAGCCATTTGATCATCCTTCACATTTCGTCATGTTATTTGATGCTGCACTGAAAGTTTGGTATTTACTTTACGAAATAAAGGAGTTTAACTGCGATACAGTGCTGCAGGGAGTTCTGTCACATGTTGTGGTCAGGATCGGCAGGAGAATGTACCAAGCAGGCTTCTATCACACATAGTTGCCCCCTTGACCATAGCAATATGATTCTGAACATTGCCCTGAAACCTCTCCATTCAACAAGATGCCTTTACATCCAAAGGTCTGCTAGCTGCACATGTCAGTCACAAATCATTTCTAAGCCAATGGCAGATCCACGTGGCCGCACCACAGATGTTTTTTCACACACCTACACTCTACTGCTCTTGGCCCACTACTCAGCAGGCTCCAACTTACTGGCATCTCTTTTCTACACCATTATCATGAAACTCAGTCAAACCAGACACTGTCTTGTATACTCATGATAAGCACCAGGACATCAAATGGATTTCCAGTGCCAGCTGGTCATGGAAATTTCAAAAATTTCATGGTATTTTCTAGCCATTTTTCAAGGATGAAGTTGGAGGTACTGTGGGTTTCAATTCATTCAGGAACCATTAAATGTTGAGGAATCTCATTTCAATGGAAGCTCTAGAGAACTCTCACAGGCAAGTCCTCCGAAAGAGTGGCCCAATGTCACATAAAGCCAGCCACATTGAGGTCTACAATGTGAGGTCCATGTGTGTTTTGACTCTCAACTATTGCTTCCAAGTTTTTCAGAATATAATCAAGTGATATCCTCGCTGAGATTCCCAGTGCTCTGTGGAAAGCCACCCTGGGCCTAGATCTCAGTTTCCAAGGGTGACTCTCATGTGTGGCCTCCGAAAATCCCAACACAATTCATGGCAATACTTCTCTAAGGTCAGTTCCAGAACTCAGTCTCCAAGGGGAATCCCACAAGAGTTGAAACCCAGGTGGACACAGTCATCTTTTCCAACTGCCACACAAATGACCACAATTGAAACCAAAACACTCCCACATGGCCCTCATGTTTTTCCATATAGACACTCATCATAACCTCTCGCTGGAGGTTTCCATGAGGGGCGCAGACCAAGACACCGTCCAAAATAAGCTCCCTTGCCCCTAATTTGCCGAAAGTCAGGGTGGCCTACACACCCTTCCTGTGAACCAGAACTGATCAAATAGGGATGTAGTTAATACTGTTCTGCTTTTCCAATTTGAGGCCTACTGACTGTCAGGTATAGATTCTTTATGTGATTTGGAGTCATCAGCAAACCCAAGCACTTCTGCAGGGGTTCAAAGAACTCATTTGAACTAAAGGATCCTGATTCTTACTTGATGAAGGTCAGGAATCTAATAGAGGAAGGCAAGAGACTCATTTGCCATTTCTGTTTTGAGTGCACACATGGAATCTATCTTTAGATGCATCAGGTGCTGAGAATCTAAGCCACAACCTCACACAGAACCAAGAGGCTGATTCAGACACATCCTTTTACAAAGCAATTAAGCAAAGAGCAACAGGTGATGCCCATTCATTTTCATTTGAAAACTGTTTTCTTCAGGCTTCACAAAGGGGTGGCCAGAGGCAAAGACCTTCCTGACATTTAGGGCAACAGAAAAACAGGTAAGCAAAAGACCCAAAGCAGGGTTTCTCCACTGAGACTTTCCTGGTCACACTGATATCTGAGTTTTCTGAGATGCTCCCCATTCACTTTAGCTATCAAGTACATGGTCATGTCACAGAGCTTGGAGGTGGTATATATCTTGGACACAAAACCATGAGCCTATTCTGGAGAGTGGCCAGAATTCAGGAAGAAAACAGGATCTTAGGAAGATAGAAGGTTTTGCCCATCCAGAAGGCAAGCCGCGGTCCATTCATCAATTGGGCAGGATGAATGCCAGGAAGCTTTCTACTAGACAGGACACATCCATTAATTCATTCTCTTTTCTAATGTCTACAACCACAGACACAGTGGGATACACAGACATAGAAACACTCACATGTCAAACGACTTACTAGAAACAGTGCAATCCAAACCAAACAAACCGCATTTTCTACCTATTCTCAGAACATGTGACAAAACCACAAAACCACAACCACTCCCACAAAGGCACCTCCTTCCCCCAAGTAGGTCTGTGAGTATCCAGAGTGTCCTCTGACTGGTGGGCCATACAATGTTCTCCCGAAATGTCCTGTCCTGACTCAGATCTGGTCTCCTTGGCCAACTCTGTGAAGTTGTCAGGAGCCAGCGGTGAGCCACTACCTGCTTTCTCAGAAAAGGTCCCTCTTCAGAGCTCTCCTGGCCTTTGGCTATCCTCACATAGGTAGGTACCAAGAAAGACTGACCCTGTCCTTGGTAAAACCGAACAAGTGAGCCCACTGGGACTGGGACTGGGACTGGCTCTGGGTGCCTGTCTTCATGGATCCCAAGTTCAGAGAATTCCTTCACCAAGGAAGTGACGTAGGTCACTTCCTTCAGGAACTGAATCAGGTTACTGCCTTGGCAACCAATTTGTCCTAACAGTTGCTTCCAAGAGTCCAATGAGTTGGAGGCTGCCCCTACTTCCAGTGAAACTTTCACAATTTTGCATGGTATATCAACCATAGGCACCCCAAAAAAGCTCTCCAGATAGGCGTGGTTTGGTCCATCTTCTATACATTAAGAAAAGAAATGTTGATTCAGACACATCCCTTCATGCTAACCAGGTTGTTTGTCATGGAAGATGACTTTTGCTCTCTGACGTCATTCATAGCTGCCTACATTTAATCCTGGGATCATTTCTTTAATGACCTTGGAGGTTCTCAGCAAGTGGAAGATCCCCTAATTTCTGTATTGAAAGACCAACTCTGTCCCTGCTCTTCAGTAAAGTTAGATTGAGAGAACAGTGTATGGTCAGGGTTAATAACATGTTCCATTTGGGTTAGGAATCATTCTGCGGGATGAATTATGGTATTGGGAACGTGCGATATTTATAAGAATATAAGTGAATTATAAGTATGAAAACAGACATCTAGGTAATATTTGAAGCCCAGAATTGCATTGGACCCTTAGCTGGGATTCTTAGCTTTGAATTATATTCTGCACAGATGTCTCAGATAAATCGATATACAATGGCATAATTACTTGGACCTTGGTTTATTGAATGTTGAAGAGAACATCCAGTCAAAAAGGGATAATTTGTAGGATTAGTAAGATAGTTGGTAGGTTTTGAAAGAAGAGTGAGTATAGGATTTGGATAAAAAGATCTTTAGCTGTAGGGTTTCGGATAGAGTGAATGTAATTGTCAGCACATGTGGAGAGTCTGTCAAAAGGATGAACTGGGGAAAAAAGTAGGAATGCAGATATCAATTGACATTAGGATATCAGGCAAAGTATAAAGTGAGTGATAGAATTATACATTTTCAACAGGCTTGAGTTTGAATATATAATCTTAGGAAGAAACAAACATGTAGTCACCAATAGGATGAACTTTTGAGAGCATTAGGCAACATGGACATGGATGTTTTCCGTAATCCATGCTCACTTTTCATTTAGGCTTTGGTACAAACATAAGTTTGACCTCTTCTTTCTGTGTGCAGAATACTACTGTGGTAAAATGTATATGTAGATCAGGTGACATGAGTATTTCTTCCACCATTTCTGGGAGCAATATTTTGAAGACGTATAAATTATTTTTGGAGGTAAAAATGGTGTACACTGTGTCTATAATTATAGAAATAATGCATGAATAGACCATACTGTAAATAAATATTATAACTGGTTCTAACTTTAAATAATGGATTGAATTGATATCTGAAAATATACAGAAAATCTTACATTGATATACAATCCTTCATTCCAACCAGTAATATATCTAATGGTTATATCAGCATTATGGTTTTTCATGAAGAATGTGTGAGTTTTGCTTCAAAAGTGATTATGGAAATCGGAAATAATGTGTTTGGAAAGAAGTCTCATGAAAAGACCAGTCAAGAAACCTGGAGGAATACATGTGTTTTGAAGCAGAAAGTGATTGAAAGTGAAACAAATGCCTATATATTTGTGAACTTGTGGATCAAATATATATCCTATGATGTGCATAAACTGAAGAAATAGTAATGTACCACTGTTACATAAAAATGAACGTCAAAATACACATCATGTCCTCTCCCACAGGAATCTACTTGCATTGATGTTAAACTGGGTCAGTTATTGTAGAAATATTAGGATAATGCCGCAGTCTTGCTGGGCACAATCAGGAGCCACTTGCCAAAAGAAACGAACTTTATTTTTAGAACCACACACGCCAAACAAAACAGCCTCTCAGGAAAAACCTTCAGAGCCCCAACTGCCACCACTGGCTTCCCAAAACCTCTCCCTCCCACATGAGCCTCTCTCCGCCTCCCACAATCCTCCTGCTCTTGAGGCCGATTGGCTGGGTCATGTGGGCAAAGTCAAAAAAAGTCCCCCAATGAGCAGTTTTGTGTTCTGAAAGGGCAGGGAAACAGCCCATTGAGCATCACCGCAGAGGAGCCAATCAGCTAGTTGTTGCTGGGGCCGCTGTGAGCCAATCATCAGCCGGCAGCTGGAAGTTTGCTGGCAGCAGGAATTTTGCTGGGGCCCCTTCGGCTGTGGCTCTCAACATCTTCCCCTCTCTGTTTAAACAACACGCATGTGGCTTAGGGACCGTGCCTGCCTTAGGTTGTCCAATAGTACATATGGTCTTTACCCGTTAAGTTGGTACCATTGCAATTGGATCTTACCCGTCACTGACTACCCGTCCAGTATAGAGCCACACCTGTAGAGAGGTCTTTGTACCAGCGGGGGTGGGTGAGGTTCTTTGCCTCACCTCTGTTGGCCCCCCCAAATTTTACCTGGACGATCATGACACGCAGAAGGGAGGAAGATACACCAAGCCAATTGACGGCTCCTTTTGGAAAAATTGTACCACCGATGACATCATCAGCAAATATACCCCAACACTACGACAAGTCGCTGCACCAACAGATAGTTCACAATGCATTTAGGTGAGTTCACATGGGTCCAGGCAAGTTCTGCAAGCAGTACAGGGATGGCTATTGCAGAATCTGTAGATTGGAATTATCTTTGATTTCACCTGCACTGGGATGAAGATAGGAACTCTGGCAATAATGTCTAAAGAAAAAAATTATGTAACATTCCAGAAGGCACTAAAACCAAAAAAAAAAAAAAAAAAAAAAAACATATGTAACATTCCAGAAGGCACATCAAAAACCAAAATGGCCCAAAAAGCATTCATTGAGGATGAAGTCTCTCACCTTCCTCTGTAAGGTTCCTGACCTCCATAAAATGAGAATAGGGATTTATTGGGTCAAATGAGTTCTTCAAAACCCTGCAGAGGGTAGCCAATGGGTTATTGGGTTTTTTCATTACTCCAATTCACATCAAGAATCTATACTCCACAGACAGTAGGCCTCAAATTAGAGAAGCAGAGCAGTACTAAAGTCAGGGTTATTTGATCACTCCTGATTCACAGAATGGGTCTCCAGGCCACCTTGACTTTAGGCAAATGAGAGAAAAGGGAGATTATTTTGGACACTGTCTTGGGCTGTGCCCCTCAAGGAAACGTCAAGCCAGAGGTTATGATGAGCGTCTATATGGAAGAAGATGAGGGCCATTTGGGAGTTTTTTGGTTTTCCTTGTGGTCATTTATGTGGCAGTCGGAAGAGATGACTTTGTCCACCAGGGCTTGAACTCTGGTGTGATTCCCCTTAGAGACTGAGTTCTGGAACTTACCTCAGAGAAGTATTGCCATGATTTGTGTTGGGATTTTAGGCGGCCATCCATGAGAGTCGCCCGTTGAAACTGAGATCTAGGCCCGGGGTGGCTTTCCACAGAGCACTGGGAATCTGAGACAGAATATCATATGATATTATTTTGAAATACTTGCCAGACATAGTTGAGAGTCAAAACACACATGGACCTCACATTGTAGACCTCAATTGGCCTGGCTTCATGTGACTATTTGGCCACTCTTTGGAAAGCCTTGCCTGTGAGAGTTCTCCAGAACATTCCTTGAAATGAGCTTCCTCAACATTGAATAATTCCTGAAAGAATTGAAACAAATAATGCCTCCAACTTCATCCTTGTAAAATGGCTAGATAAATACCATGAAATTTTTGAAATTCGCATGATGAGGTGGCACTGGAGAACCTTTGATGTTCTGTTGCTCATCATTAGTGTACCAGACAGTGCCTTGATTGATTGGGTATAATGACAGTGGTGTAGAACAGAGATGCCGGTTAGATGGAGACTGCGGAGTATTTGGCCCAGAACTGTGGTGTGCAGGTGTGTGATAAAATATTTATGGTGGTGCCATGTGGATCTGCCATTGATTTCCAAATGGCTTTTAGCTGACATGGTGCACCCAGCAGACCCTTATATGCAAAGGCATCTTGTTATATGGAGAGGTTTCAGGGCAATGTTCAGAATCAGGTTGCTATGGTCAAGGGGGCAAGCTATGTGGGATAGAAGCCGGATTGGTGCGTTCTCCTGGAGACTCTGACCCACCACATGTCACAGAACTCCCTCCAACACTATGTCCCAGTTGAACTCCTTGTATTTCTTGAAGCAAATACCAAACTCCCAGTTCAGCACCAAGAAACACCATGAAAATTGAAGGATGACTAAATGGCTTCATCGTCCACACAGTTAGACACTTTGGCCCAGTGGCCTCTGTTTACCTACAAAGAGAAAAATCAGCACTGCTGCCTCAGGTTCATTGGAAAATAAGAAACCATGTTCTCCAGGTCACATAGATTCAGACCCAGCTTTGATGGTTTCACTACAAATGAAGACAAAGCTACTGACAACAACATATATTTCAAGTGCCACACCTCAGAGGCAGTTTCTCCAGAAGTCTTTTTTCCAGCAGACCTCCATGGTTGTGGAGTGTTTACCCAGTTCCTTACTTCTGGAAACTCCTCTACCTGCTCCCAGGTTGAGAACTCCTGAGAATTTTCCATTCCAGATATGTATTCACAGATTTTCTTACTCTTCTCCTCTAATTGTGTCTCACTTGGGGCAAAGGTAATGTCAAGGCATTGTTCTAGGTGAGAGTGGGAAGATTATTGCGTAGCACATATTTGCATACACATTGGATACATTATCCTATTTTCCATTTGAAATACTGAATTCCCGACACTAACCCATACCCTACTAGACTCTGACTACTTATCCTAAAATGATGGAGAAAAAGAAACCTAACAGAATAGAAATACAGGCCTTTTGTAGGAGGCATGGTGTATACCTGGATTTTCCTTCTCCTTTATCAAGGATATGTGTTATGAATCTAGTCAACTTTTCATTGTAAAATTTCTCCATGAGTTTTCAAAGTTAAAACATATGTAAATTCCTGTCTCCTTTTCTCTGTAGCCTCTTTAGAACATGTATATTTTTATGCATATATAGACTCCTACCTGGTAACACACGTACATTCTTGTGAGCTCACTGACTTTGGAATATACAAATTATGAGAATAGATAACTTCCCCTAAATACTGATGGAACTGAAAATTCAACCTATGGGTGAGCTTCCTAGTGAACAACATCATACATAAATCCATGTTCAGTAAAATGAATATTTTTAGATATGTGGATGATATATATTTCATGATAAATTTTGATTGGCATATATATTGCTACATTTTATTGTTGTGTGTGTGTGTATATGTATATATATGTATATATATATATGTATATACATATATATATATATATATATATATATATATATATTCAAGATTTTCCAAAATATGAAATAAATGTGTCTTATTATACACTCCCTAAATTCATTCAAGTTCATGTATGTGGATTTAAAATCAACATTTTACATGATTATCATCAGTCTGGCTGGGCACAATTCAGGAGCCAACTGTCAAAAGAAACGAACTTTATTTTTAGAACCACACAAACCAAACAAAACAGCTTCTCAGGAAAAACCCTCAGAGCCCAACTGCCACCACAGTCTTCCCACAAGCCTCTCCCTCAACCACAAGCCTCCTCCTTTTGAGGCCGATTGGCTGGGTCACATGGGCGGAGCCAAAAAAGTCCACCAATGAGCAGCTCCGTTGTCTGAAAGGGCAAGGAAACATCCCATTGAGCATCACCACAGAGGAGCCAATCAGCTAGATGTTGCTGGGGCCTCTGTGAGCCAATCATCCACTGGCAGTCTGAATGGGCGGGGAAACAGCTCAATGAGCATCTGCAGTGAGCATCACCACAGAGGAGCCAATGAGCTAGATGTTGCTGGGGCCGCTGTGAGCCAATCATCAGCCGGCAGCTGGAAGTTTGCTGGCAGTTGGAGGTTTCCTGGGGCCCCTTTGGCTGTGGCTCTCAACATCTCCCCCTCTCTGTTTAAACAACAAGCATGTGGCTTAGGGACCATGCCTGCCTTTGGTTGTTCAAAACTACATATGGTCCTTACTGGAGAACCTTGGCTGTGGCTATCAACAGGATTTGTATGTACCATTCACTGAAGTTAGTTTTCAGTACTAGGAAACAAATATGTATTTCAGGTGGATAAATATTTCTGCGAAAAATCTTGTGAAAAGTTGATTTTAAATCCACATACTTGAACATAAATGAATGTAGGGAGTGTAAATAAGATACATATATTTCATATTTTGAAAAATCTGGAGAGTGTGTGGGTGTGTGTGTGTATACACACACACACACACACAGATATTAAAATGTAGCAACATATATGCAAATCGAAATTCACCATGAAATATACATCAATCACAGATCCAAAAATATTCAATTTTCTTAACAGGGATTTATGTATAATGTTGTTCTACTAGGAAGCTCACCCATTATTTGAATTTTCAGTTCCAACAGCGTTTAGGAGGATTGATGTCTTCTCACAAATTGTATCTCCCAAGTCAGTCACCTCACAAGAATGTAGGTGTGACACCAGGTAGGATTTGATATGTGCATATAAAAATACATTGCTGAATAGGCTACAGACAAAGGGAGACAGGAATTCACATATTTGTTAACTTTAAAAACACATGGAGATCTATTTCAATTAAAAATAGACTGGATTTATAACACCTAACATTTATCATGAAAAAGGCAAGATCAACTATACACCATGCCTCGTCTGAACTGCTTGTATTTCAATTCTGTTTGTGTTACTTTTCTGCATCATATTAGAATTAGTAGTCAGAGTCTAGTAGGGTATGGGTTCGTGTCAGGGATTCAGTATTTCGAATGGAAAATTGGAAAATGAATCCAATGTGTATGCAAATATGTGCTACACACAAAAAATTCCCACTCTCATTCAGAACAATGGCCTGAAATAACCACGCCCCATGTAAGAAACAATTAGAGGAGAAGAGTTAGAAAATCTGTGAATACATACGTAGAATGGAAAATGCTCAGTAGTTCACAACCTTTGAGGTGGAAAAGACGTTTCCAAACCTTAGGGACAGGGTAAAACTCCACAAACATGGAACTCTGCTGGCCTAAACACTTCTGGAGATACTGACAATGAGGTTGGGTACTTGAAATATATGTTGTTGTCAGAACCTTTAGCTTCCTTTGTAGTGAGACCATCAAACTTGGGTCTGCATTTTTGTGACCTGGAGGACATGAATTCTTATTGTCCAATGAACATGAGGCAGCAGTGCTGAATTCACTCTTTGTAGCTAAACTGTGGCCACTGGGGGATAAGTGTCTCCCCGTCTGGAATTTGAAATCATTTGGTCATGCTCCACTTTTCGTGGTGTTTCTTGCTGCTGCAGTGGGTGTTTTGTATTTGGTTCATGACATACAAAGAGTTAAACTGGGACACAATGCTGGAGGGAGTCCTGTAACGTATGGTGTGTCAAGGTCTGCAGGAGAATGCACCAACCAGGCTTCTATCCCCCATTGCTTGCCCCCTTTACCATAGGAACTTGATTCTGAATATTGCCCTGAAAACTCTCCATGTAACATGATGCCTTTACATACAAAGTTCTGCTAGCTGCACCATGTCAGTCACAAGCCATTTGAAAGCCAATGTAAGATCCACATGACCCCACCACAGATGTATTGTCACACACCTGCACACAACTGCTCTAGGCCCACTACTCAGCAGGCTCCAACTTACTGGCATCTCTGTTCTACACCATTTTCATGAAACACAGTCAATGAAGGCATTTTCTGGTACACTCATGATCAGCAACAGGACATCCAAAGGTTCTCCAGTGCCACCTGGTCATGGGAATTTCAAAATTTGGTGGTAGTTATCTAGCCATTTTTGAAGGATGAAGTTGGAGGCACTGTGGGTTTAAATTCATTCAGGAGCCATTAAATATTGAGTAAGCTCATTTCGATGAAAGCTCTGGAGAACTCTCACAGGAAAGGCTTCCCAAAGAGTGGCCCAAGGTCACATGAAGCCAGGCCCATTGAGGTCTACAATGTGAGGTCCATGTGTGTTTTGACTCTCAACTATGGCTGTCAAGTCTTTCAAAATAAAATCATGTCATATCCTTGCTGAGATTCTCAGTGCTCTGTGGAAAGGAACCCTGGGCTTAGATCTCAGTTTCCAAGGGTGACTCTCATGCATGGCCTGCTAAAATCCCAACACAATTCATGGCAATACTTCTCTGAGGTCAGTTCCAGAACTCAGTCTCTAAGGTAAATCACACCTGAGTTCAATCCCAGGTGGACCCAGTCATCTCTTCCAAACGCCACACAAATGACCACAATTAAAACCAAAACACTCCCACATGGCCCTCATCTTCTTCCATATAGACACACATCATAACCACTGGCTGGTGGTTTTCATGAGTTGCACAGCCTAAGACAGTATCCAAAATAAGCTCCCTTGCCCCTCATTTGCCTAAAGTCATGGTGGCCTGGACACCCTTCCGGTGAACCATGAGTGATCAAAAAGGCTTGCTGTTAATACTGCTTCGATTTTCCAATTTTAGGCCTACTGACTCTTCGGTTTAGATTCTTAATGTTAAATGGAGTCATGAGAAAAACCAAGCACCTCTGGGCTAGCCTCTTCAGGGCTTTGAAAAACTCATTTGACCAAAAAGATCTTGATTCTCACTTGATGGAGGTCAGGATCCTTAGAAGAATTCGAGAGACTTCATCCACAATGACTGCTCTTTTGGCCATTTTGGTTTTGGATACACAAGAGATCTTTCTTTAGATCCCTCAGGTTCTGAGAATCTAGGCCACAGCCTCACAGGGGGCCAAGAGCCTGAATCAGACACATCCCATTCCAAAGCAATTAAGCAAAGAGCCACAGGTGATGCCCATTTATTTCCATTTGAAAACTGTTTTCTTCATGCTTCACAAAGGGGTGGCCTGAGGCAAAGATGTTCCTGACATTCAGTGCAACAGAACAATAGGTAAGCAAAATTCCCAAAGCAGGGTTTCTCCACTGAGACTTTCCTGGTCACACTGATATCTGAGTTTTCTGAGATGCTCACCATTCCCTTCAGCTATGTAGTACATGGCCATGTCACAGAGCTTGGAGGTGGTACATATTTTGGACACAAAACCATCAGTCTATTCTGGAGAGTGCCCACAATTCAGGAAGAAAACAGGAACTTAGGAAGATAGTAGGTGTTGCCCATCTATAAGACAAGCCACAGTCCATTCATAAATCGGGCAGGATGAATGCTGAGAAGATTTCAACTAGACAGGACTCATCCATTGATGCATTTTCTTTTCTAATGTCTACAACCAGGGGCACAGTGGGATACACTGATATCCAAACACATGCCTTGTCAAACGACTTACTACAAACAGGTCCCGCCAAAACAAACAAACCGCCATTCCTACCTATTCTCAGAACATGAGACAAATTCACAAATCCCCACCCACACCCACAAAGACACCTCCTTCCCCCAAGTAGGTCTGTGACTATCTGGAGTTTCCACTGACTCGTGGGCCATAGTATGTTCCAAATAAATGGCCTTCCTGTCTCAGACCTGCTTTCCTTGTGCAATTCTGTGAATTTGTCAGGAGCCAGCAGTGTGCCACTACCTGCTTTCTCAGGAAAAACCCTATTCAGAGCTTTCCTGCGTTTTGGACATCCTCACATCAGTAGGTACCAAAAATGAATGTCTGTGTCCTTGGTAAATCCAAACAAGGAGACCACTGGGACTGGGACTGGACTGGCTATGGGTTCCTGTCTTCCTGGATCCCAAGTTCAGAGAGTTCCAACACCAAAGAAGTGATGTGAGGTCACTTCCTTCAGGAACTGAATCAGATCACTGCCTTGGCAACCTCTTTGTCCTAACAGTTGCTTCCAAGGCTACCATGAGAAAGAGGCTGCCCCTACTTCCTGTGACACTTTCACAAGTTAGAATGCTATATCAACCATAGGCACCCGGGAGCAGCTCTCCACACAGGCCTGGTTTGGTCCATCTTCTCTACATTAAAAAGAGAAAGGCTGATTCAGAAACAACCCTTCATTCTGACCATGTTGTTTGCCAGGGAAGATGACTTTTGCTCTCTCAGGTCCTTCATAGCTGCCTACATCTTCTCCAGTGATCATTTCTGCATGGAATTTTGTGGTTCTCAGCAGGTGGAAGATCCCCTACATTCCTATATTGTAAGACCAACTTTGTCCCTGCTCCTCTGTAAAGTTAGATTGAGGGAACAGTGTATGGTTAGGGTTAATAACATGTTCGATTTGGGTTAGAAATTATTCTGCCGGATGAATAATTGTACAAGAATAATGAGGTGAAATGTATGTAGGAAAACAGAAATCTAAGTAAAATTTGAAGCCCAGAAGGGGATTGGGCTTCAAGGGATTGTGATACTTAGCATTGCGATCAGGGGATTGTGATACTTAGCATTGAATTATGTTCTGCAGAGATGTCTCAGAGAGATCGATATACAATGGCATAAGACCCTGTACCTTGGATTATTGAATGTAGAAGAGAACATCCAGTCAGAAAGCGTTAATAGGTAGGATTAGGAAGATAGTCAGTAGGTTTAGGAGGAAGAGTGATTATAGGATTTGGAACAAAAGTTTCTTAGCAATAGGGTTTCGATTAGAGTGTGAATGGAAATGTCAGCACATGTGAAGAGTCAGTCACAATGATGAACTGGGGAAAATATGTAGGAAAGCAATCAATAGAGACATTATGAAATCAGGAAAAGTATAAAGTGAGAGAAAGGATTAGATGTTTTCAACAGGGTTGAATTTGAATATATAATCTTAGGAAGAAACAAATATATTGTCACAAATAGGATTGATTTTTGAGAGCATTAGGCAACTTGGACATGGATGTTTTTAGTAATCCATATTCACTTTACATTTAGGCTTTGGTACAAACATAAGTGTGACCTTTTCTTTTTGTGTCCAAATATTACTGTGATAAAATGTATATGTAGATAAGGTGACATGAGTATTTCTTCCATCATTTCTGAGACCAATAATTTGAAGACGTATAAATTAGTATTGGGTTTACAAAGAGGTGTACCCTGTGTCTATGAATATAAAGAAAAAGCATGAATAGACTGTACAGTGAATAAATAATATAACTGGTTTCACTTTAAATCATGGATTGAATTGATATCTGAAAATATATAAGAAATATTATATTGATACAAAATCATTCATTCCAACCAGGTATACATCTAATGGTAATATTGGGGTTATGGATTATCATGAAGGGTGTGTGAGTTTTGCTTCAAAAGTGATTATGGAAATCGAAAATAATGTATTTGGAAAGAAGTCTCATGAGAAGACCAGTCAAGAAACATGGAGGAATACATGTGTTTCGAAGCAGAAAATGATTGAAAGTGAAACAAATGCCTATAATTTTGTAACTTGTGGATGAAATATATATCTTATAATGTGCATAAACTGAAGAAATAGTAAAATACCAGTGGTGAATAAGAATGAACATAAAAATACACATCATGTCCCATAGGAATCTACTTGCATTAATGAGAAACTGGGTCAATTATTGTAGAAATATTAGGATTTGTATTCATGATTCACTGAAGTTAATTTTCAGTAATAGGAAACAAATAGTATTTCAGGTGGTTGAATATTTCCGAGAATAATCTTGTGAAATGTTGACTATAAATCCTCATACATGAACTAGAATGAAATTAAGGAGTGTATAATAAGACACATATATTTAATATTTTAAAACATCTGGAGTGTGTATACACACGCACACACACACACACATTAAAAAGTAGTAGTATATATGCCAATCGAAATTCATCATGAAATATATATCATCCACAGATCGAAAAATATTCATTTTCCTGAACATGGAATTATGTATAATATTGTTCAACTAGGAAGCTCACACAGAGGATGAATTTTCAGATCCCACAGTGTTTAGGAGGAGTGATCACTTCTCACAATTTGTATCATCCAAGTCAGACACCTGACAAGAATGTACGTGTGATACCAGGTAGGATTCTATATATGCATATAAAAATAGAAGTGCTGAATAGGCTACATAGAATGGGAGAGAGGAATTCACATATTTGTTAACTTTAAAAACACATGGAGAACTATATCAATTACAAATTGACTAGATTTATAACACCAACACTTTGTCACGCAAAAGCCGTGTCCAACTATACACTATGCCTCCTCTGATATGCTTGTATTTCTATTCTGTTTGAGTTATTTTTCTCCATCATATTTGGATTAGTAGTCAGAGTATAGTAGGTTATGGGTTAGTGTCAGGGATTCAGTATTTCAAGTAGAAAATAGGAAAATGAATCTAATAAGCATGAAAATATGTGCTACAAAAAATATTCCCACTCTCATCCAGAAGAATGCCTTGAAATTATCTTCGCCCATAGTATGACACAATTAGAGGAGAAGAGTTAGAAAATATGTGAATACATATCTGGACTGGAAAATGCTCAGCATTACACAACTATGGAGGTGGTAGAACAGTTTCCAAAAGTAAAGGACAGTGTAAACCCTCCACAAACATGGAGCTATGCTGGCCTAAAGACTTCTTGAGAAACTGCCTCTGAGTTTGGGTAGTTGAAATATATGTTGTTGTCAGGAGCTTAACTTCCTTTGTAGTGAGACCATCAAAGTTTGGTCTGCATCTATGTGACCTGGAGGACATGGTTTCTTATTTTCCAATGAACATGAGGCTGCAGTGCTGAATTCACTCTTTGTAGCTAAACTGTGGTCACTGGGGGCTAAGTGTCTCCCCATGTGGACTTTGAATCCATTTGGTCATCCTCCACTTTTCCTGGTGTTTCTTGCTGCTGCACTGGGTGTTTTGTATTTGCTTCACGACATACAAGGAATTCAACTGGGAAACAGTGCTGGAGGGAGTCCTGTAACATGTGGTGGGTCAGGGTCTGCAGGAGAATGCCCCAACTTGGCTTCTATCCCACATTGCTTGCCCCCTTGACCATACCAACCTGATTCTGAACATTGCCCTGAAACCTCTCCATATTACAAGATGCCATTTCATATAATGGTCTGATGGCTGCACGAAGTCAGTCACAAGCAATTTGGAAGCCAATGTAATATCCACATGGCCACACCACAGATGTATTATCACACACCTGCACACCACTGCTCTAGGCCCACTACTCAGCACGCTCTAACTTACTGGCATCTCTGTTCTACACCATTTTCAAGAAACCCAGTAAATCAAGGCACTGTCTGGTACACTCATGATCAGCAATGGGACATCCAATGGTTATCCAGTGCCACCTGGTCATTGGGAATTTCAAAAATTTTATGATATTTATCTATCCATTTTTCAAGAATGAAGTTGAAGGCACTTTGGGGTTTCCATTCATCCCAGAACCATTAAATGGTGAGGAAGCTCATTTCAATGAAAGCTCTGAGAAACTCTCACAGGCAAGGCTTCTCAGAGTGTGCCCAAAAGGTCACATGAAGCCAGGCCCTTTAAGGTCTATAATGTGAGGTCCTTGTGTGTTTTGACTCTTAACTGTGGCTGCCAAGTCTTTCAGAATAAAATCATGTGATATCCTTGCTGAGATTCTCAGTGCTCTGTTGAAAGCTTTCCTGGGCCTAGATCTCAGGTTTCAAGGGCGACTCTTATGCATGGCCTCTTACAATCCCAACACAACTCATGGCAATACTTCTCTGAGGTCAGTTTCAGAACTCAGTTTCTAAGGGGAATCACACCAGAGTTCAAGCCCATGTGGACCCAGTCATCTATTCCAAACGCCACAAAAATGACCACATTTAAAACCAAAACATTCCCACATTGCCCTTATCTTTAACCATATAAACACTCATCATTAACTCTGGCTGCAGGTTTCCAAGAGTGGCGCAGCCCAAGACAGTGTCCAAATAATGCACCCTTGCCCCTGATATGTGCAAAGTAAGGGTGGCCTGTTCACCCTTCTTATGAACCAGGAGTGATCAAATAGGCCTGCCATAAATACTGCTCTGCTTCTCCAATTTGAGGCCTACTGACTGTCAGGTATAGATTCTTTATGTGATTTGGCATCATGAGACAACCCAAGCAGTTCTGCAGGAATTTGAAGAACTCATTTGATCCAAAGGATCCCTATTCTCACTTGATGGAGGTCAGGAACCAAACAGAAGAAGGCAAGAGACTTCATCCACAATGACAGATTTTTTTGCCATTTTGGTTTGGATGCACACATGGGATCTTCTTTAGATCTATCAGGAGCTGAGAATTTTAGCCACAGCCTCAAACAGGGCCTAGTGTCTGATTAAGACACATCCCTTTCCAGAGCAATTAAGCAAAGAGCCACAGGTGATGCCCATTCATTTCCATTTGAAAACTATTTCTTCAGGCTTCACAAAGGGGTGGCCTGAGGCAAAGACCTTCCTGACATTCAAGGCAACAGAAACATAGATAAGCAAATGGAGCCAAGCAGGGTTTCTCCACTGAGACTTTACTGGTCACACTGGTATCTGAGTTTTCTGAGATGTTCCCATTCCCTTCAGCTATCAAGGACATGGCCATGTCACAGAGTTTGGAGGTGGTACATATCTTGAACAATAAAACATGATACTATTCTGGAGAGTGGCCAGAATTCAGGAAGAAAACAGCAACTTAGGAAGTTAGTAGGTGTTTCCCATCCATAAGGCAAGCAACAGTCCATTAATCAATTGTGCAGGATGAATGCTGTGAATCTTTCTACTAGACAGGACACCTCCATTGATGCATTCTCGTTTCTAATGTCTAAAACCACGGACACAGTGGCTACACAGACATAGAAACACTCGCCTTGTCTAAAGACTTACTAGAAAAAGTCGACTCCAAACCAAACCAACCACCTTTCCTACCTATTCTCAGAACATGAAACAAAACCACAAACTCACACCCACAACCAAAAAGGCACCTCCTTCCCAAAAATAGGTCTTTAACTATCTGGAGTGTCCTCTGATTGGTGGGCCATACTATGTTCCACTCGAAATGGCCTGTCTGGTCTCAGATCTTGTCTCCTTGGCCAACTCTGTTATTCTGGGAGGAGCCAGTGGTTAGCCACAACCTGCTGTCTCAAGAAAGGCCCCTCTTCAGAGCTCTACTGGCATTTGGCCATCCTCACATCAGTAGGTACCAAGAAGGTCTGACTCTGTACTTGGTAAATCCAAACAAGTGAGCCCACTGGGACTGGGACTGGGACTGGCTCTTGGTGCCTGGCTTCTTGCATCCCAATTTCAGAGAGTTCCATCACCAAGAAAATGAGGTATGTCACTTTCTTTGGAACTGAATGAGGCCACTGCCTTGGCAACAACTTTGTCCTAACACTTGCTTACAATGGTCCCATGAGTTGGAGGGTGCCCCTACTTCCTGTGACAATTTGACTAGTTAGAATGGTATATCAAAATAGACACCATGGAACAGCTCTCCACGAAGGCCTGGTTAGGTCCATCTTCTCTACATTAAGAAGAGAGAGTCTGATGCATACACATCCCTTCGTCCTGTGCAGGTTGTTTGCCATGGAAGATGGCTTTTGCTCATTCAGGTTCTTCATAGCTGCCTACATCTTCTCCAGGGATAATTTCTACATCGAACTTTGAGGTTCTCAGCAGTTGGAAGATCACCTACATCCCTTATTGAAAGAATAGCCCTGTCCCTGCTCTTTTGTAATGTTAGATTGAGGCAACAGTGTATGGTTAGGGTTAATAACAGGTTCGATTTGGGTTAGGAATCATTCTGCGGGATGAATAATGGTATTGGGAACCTGCAATATATAGAAATATAGTGGTTAAATATAAGTATGGAAACAGAAATCTAGGTAAGATTTGAAGCTCAGAAGTGCATTGGGCAATAGATTGGGACACGTAGCTTTGAATTACGTTCTGCATACATATTTCAGAAAAATCGATATACAATGGCATAGGACCTTGTACCTCGGATGATTGAATGTAGTAGAGTACATCCACTCAAA
The DNA here is from genome assembly GCF_048772815.1 of Callospermophilus lateralis. Classification (NCBI taxonomy): domain Eukaryota; kingdom Metazoa; phylum Chordata; class Mammalia; order Rodentia; family Sciuridae; genus Callospermophilus; species Callospermophilus lateralis. The sequence goes on from NW_027510230.1 coordinate 249,002, forward strand.
AAGGGATAGTCGATAGGATCAGGAAGATAGTCAGTATGTTTCGGAAGAAGATAGAGTATAGGATTTGGACCAAAGTTCATTAGCAATAGGGTTTTGGTTAGAGAGTGAATGTCAATGTCATCACATGTGAAGGGTCAGTCACAATGTTGAACTGGGAAAAATATGTAGGAAAGTAGATATCAATAGAGACATTAGTAAATCAGGCAAAGTATAAAGTGAGTGAAAAAACTAGACATTTCCAACAGTTTTGAGGTTGAATATATAATCTTAGGAAGAAACAAAAATGTGGTCACCAATAGGATTGACATTTGAGAGCATTAGGCAACCTGGATATGGATGTTTTTAGTAATCCATCTTCAGTTTCCATTTAGGCTTTGGTACAATCATACGTGTGACTTTTGCATTTTGTGTCCAGAATATTACTGTGGTAACATGCATATGTAGATCAGGTGACATGAGTATTTCTTCCACCATTTCTGGGAGCAATATTTAGAAGGAGAATAAATTAGTATTGGGCATACTAAGAGGTGTACCCTGTGTCTATGAATATAGAGATAATGCATGAATAGACCATATAGTGAATAAATAATATAACTGGTTCCACTTTAAATAATGGATTAAACTGATATCAGAATATATATAAGAAATACTATATTGATATGAAATCATTCCTTCCAACCAGTTATACATCTAATGGTGATATTATAGTTATGGTTTATCATGAAGTGAGTGTCAGTTTTGCTTCAAAAGTGATAAAGGAAATCAAAAATAATGTATTTGGAAAGAAGTCTCATGATAAGACCAGTCAAGAAACCTGGAAGAATCAATGTGTTCTGAAGCAGGAAGTGATTGAAAGTGAAACAAATGCCTATAAGTTTGCTAACTTGTGGATGAAATATGTATCCTATGATGTGCATAAATTGAAGAAATAGTAATGTACCAGTGTTGAATTAAAATAAATTTCAAAATACACATCATGTCACATAGGAATGTACTTGCATTGATGTTAAACTGGGTCAGTTACTGTAGAAGTATTAGTATTTGTATGCAACATTAACTGAAGTTAGTTTTTAGTACTGCAAACAATATGTATTTCAGGTGGATGAATATTTCTGAGAATGATCTTGTGAAAAGTTGATTATAAATCCATATACATGAACATGAATGAATTTAGTGAGTGTATATAAGACACATATATTTCATATTTTGAAAAATCTGGAGAGTGTATATATATATATACAAAAAAAAAACACACAGACAATAAATTAGCAATCGAAATTTATCATGAAATATATATCTTCCACAGATGCAAAATTATTTCTTTTAGAACATGGATTTATGTATAATGTTGTTCTTCTAGGAAACACACCCCTAGGTTAAATTTTCAGTTCCAACAGAGTTTAACAGGAGTGATCATTCCTCACAAATTGTATTTGCCAAATTAGCCTCCTCACAAGAATGTAGGTGTGATACCAGATAGTGTTCTATATGTGCATTTAAAAATACATGTGCTGAATAGGCTACAGAGAAAGGGAGAGAGGAATTCACATATTTGTTAACATTAAAAACACATGGAGAACTATTTCAATTAAAAATTGACTAGATTTATAACACCTACAATTAATCATGCAAAAAACAAGTCCAACTATACACCATGATTCCTCTGAACTGCTAGTATTCCTATTCTGTTTGTGTTATTTTTCTCCATCATATTAGGAGTAGTAGTCAGAGTTTATTAGGGTATGCGTTAGTGTCAGGGATTCAGTATTTCGAATGGAAAATTGGAAAATGACTCTAAAGGGTATGCAAATATGTGCTACACAAAAATGTTCACACTCTCATCCAGAAGATTGCCTTGGCATTACCTTAGTTCCAAGTAAGATACAATAAAGGAGAAAAGTTAGAAAATCTGTAAATACATATCAGGAATAAAAAATGCTCAGGAGTTCACAAACTTGTAGGTGGTAGAGGAGTTTCCAATAGTAAGGGACAGGGTAAACACTCCACAAACATGGAGCTCTGCTTGTGTAAAGACTTCTTGAGAAACTCTCTGAGGTTGGGCTCTTAAAATACATGTTGTTGTCAGGAGCTTTAGCTTCCTTTGTTGTGTGACCATCAAATCTGGGTGTGCAAATATGTGACCTGAAGGACATTGTTTCTAATTTTCCAATGAAAATGAGGCAGCAGTGCTGAGTACTCTTTTTGTAGTTAAAATATGGCCACTGGGGTGTAAGTGTCTCCCCGGGTTGACTGTGAAGCCATTTGGTCATCCTCCAATTTTCGTGGTGTTTCTTGCTGGTGCACTGGGAGTTTGGTATTTGCTTCATGAAATACAAGGAGTTCAACTGGGACACAGTGCTGGAGGGAGTTCTGTCACGTGTGGAGGGACACGGTCTGCATGAGAATGCACCAACCAGGATTCTGTCCCACATAGGTTGCCCCTTTGTCCATAGCAACCTGATTCTGAACATTTCCCAGAAACCTATCCATATAACAAGATGCCTTTACATATAAGGGTCTGCTGGCTGTACCCTGTCAATCACAAGGCAATTGGAAGCCAATGGCAGATCCACATGCCCCAACACACATGTTTTTTCACACACCTTCACACCACTGCTCTAGGCCCACTAATGAACAGGCTCCAACTTAATGGCATCACTGTTCTACACAATTTTCATGAAACCCAGTCAGTCAAGGCACTGTCTGATACACTCATGATCAGCAACAGGACATCCAAAAGTTTTCCAGTGCCACCTGGTGATGGGAATTTCAAAAATTTCATGGTATTTATCAAGCCATTTTTCGAGGATAAAGTTGGAGGCTCTGTGGGTTTCAATTCATTCAGGAACCATTAAATGTTGAAGAAGCTCATATCAATGAAAGATCTTGAGAACACTCACAGGCAAGGCTTCCCAAAGAGTGGCCAAAAGGTAACATGAAGTCAGGCCCATTGAGGTATACAATGTGAGGTCCATATGTGTTTTGACTCTCAAGTGTGGCTTTAAAGAATTTCAGAATAAAATCATGTGATATCCAGGCTGAGATTCCCAGTGCTGTGGGCAAAGCCACCCTGCACCTAGATCTCCCTGCACCACAATTAATACCTGAGATGTTGGTTGCATGGCCTAGTAAAATCCAAACACAATTCATGACAATACTTCTCTTATGTCACTTCCAGAATTCAGTCTCTCAGGGGAATCATACCAGAGTTCAAGCCCAGGTGGACCCAGTCATCTGTTCCAAGCACCAAACAAATTACCACAATTCAAAACAAAATGCTCCCACATGCCCCTTATCTTATTTCATGTAGACACTCATCATAACATCTGGATGGAGGTTTCCATGAGGGGCACAGCACAAGACAGTGTCCAAAATAACATTTCTTGCCCCTCATTTGCCTAAAGTCAGTGTGGCCTGGAAATCCTGACTGTGAACCAGGAGTGATCAAATACGCCTGCCGTTAATACTCCTTGGCTTCTCCAATTTGATGCCTACTGACTGTGGGGTTTAGAATCTTTATGTAAACTGGATTCATGAGAAAACCCAAGCACCCATGGGCTAAACTCTGCAGGGCTTTAAAGAACTCATTTGACCCAAAGGATCCCTATTTTCACTTGATGGATGTCAGGAATCTTAGAGAAGAAGGTGAGAGTCTTCATCCACAATAACTGCTCTTTTGGCTTTTTGGTTTTGGATGCACCCATGGGATCTTTCTTTAGATCCATCAGGTGCTGAAAATCTAAGCCACAGCCTCACACAGGGCCAAGAGGCTGATTCAGACACATCCCTTTCCAAAGCAATTAAGCAAAGAGCAAAACACACACAGACATTATAAAGTGGCAATATATATGCCAATTGAAATTCATGATGAAATATATATCGTCCACAGATCCAAAAATATTAATTTTACTGAACATGGATTTATGAATAATGTTGTTAAACTAGAAAGGTTACCCTTAGGTTGAATTTTAAGATCCAATAGCATTTAGGAGGAGTGATCTCTTGTCATAATTTGTATCTGCCATGTCAACCACCTCACAAGAATGTATATGTGATACCAGGTTGGATTCTATATGTTTATATAAAAATACATGTGATGAATAGGCTACAGAGAAAGGGATAGAGGAATTCACATATTTATTAACTTAAAAAACACAAGGAGAACTATTTCAATTAAAAATTAACTAGATTTATAACACCTACCCTACATAATGCAAAAGGAAAGTCCAACTATACATCATGCCTCTTCTGAACTGCTTGTATTTCTATTGTGTTTGTATGCACTGTGGGTTTCAAGAACCATTAAATGTTGAGGAAGCTCATTTGAATGAAACTCTGGAGAACTCTCATAGGCAAGGCTTCCCAAAGAGTGACCAAAAGGTTAGATATAGCCAGGCCCATTGAGGTCTACAATGTGAGGTCCATGTGTGTTTTGACTCTCAACTATGGCTACCAAGTCTTTAAGAATAAAATCATGGGATATCTTGGCTGAAATTCTCAGTGCTCTGTGGAAATCCACCCTCATCCTTGATCTTAGTTTCCAAGGGCGACTCTCATGCTTGGCCTCCTAAAATATCACCACAATTCATGGCAATACTTCTCTGAGTTCAGTTCCAGAAGTCAGTCTCTAAGGGGAATCACACAAGAATTCAAGCCCAGGTGGACCCACTCATCTCTTCCAACCGTCACACAAATGACCACAATTAATACCAAAACACTCTCACATGGCCCTCCTCTTCTTCTATAAAGGCACTCATCATAACATCTGGCTGGAGGTTTCCATGAGGGGCACAGCCCAAGACAGTGTCCCAAATAAGCTCCCTTGCCACTCATTTGCCTAAATTCAGGGTGGCTTGGACACCCTTCTTGTCCACCAGGAGTGATCTGAAAGGGTAAAATAAATTGAAATTAAAGTGTAAAAGTTGAAGTGTAAAAGACTGGGTTTTGTAAAGTTTCTAAGCTGCAAGGCCTGAGTTAAAATGTAAAGGACCAGGTATTGTTAAGTTCCTATGCTACATGCAAAACCTGAAATTCCTGTAGCTTGTAGTACAATTCCCGACTGCCCAGTAAATATTCCCCCTGACCGCCTGGTTATTTAATAACCTAGGACCCTGTGTGGCCTGGCACATAGGCATTGCAAGGCCTAAAGCAATCTGTTTGAATGTGTACCTCGCTTTAGAACTGACCTATCACTCCTGCCTCACCTGTTCCTGCCAATGAGTGAACTAATCATGTTTAGGAATTGTTGTTTGATTTTTCTGCGGTGTATGTTGATTTCTTAAAGGAGACTGTGATATATGTAAAGTCCCGCCCTCCCCAAAAAGTGTACTTAAGCACTGCTCAACCCCTGCTCGGGGCTCTGGGCTGCTCTCCCTTCTTGAGTGAGCACGTAGGCCCAGCATGCTGGATTGGATCCTCAATGAACGCCTTTTTCTGTTGCATGAGCTGTGGTCTCTTGGTGGTCTCTTCCTCCGACGTTCACCGGATCCTTACATTTGGTGCATTGGCCGGGAATCACGCAGCATAGGACAAGGACACCCCAACAGACCCCTCTGGGGGTAAGTAAGGCGCTTCTTTCCATTTTTCCTTGTGATCGCTCAGAGCTTTTTGTTCAGGTTCCGTTTTTCCGTTTTTGGTTTGGGTTGGCAGAGTGGCTGCCAGCGGAGAACGTAAGTTCCCCCTGTCAGTGGTGGACAAACGTGTCCTAAAGCCACAGACCACGTCCTCGCAAGGGATGCCTTGGAGGACTCAGGGAGTGATGGATGTGCCCTCATTGGGTGAGGAGGGACGGATGAGCCCACATTAGGTGACTCTGCTGCCAACCCATCATATCTTGCTGGCTACTTTTTTCTCTCAGGTTGAATTCACTGTCTGTCTTTGTGGTCTAACCCATCAGGTTTTGCCAGTTACTAGGTTCTAATCTTTACTTCTGAACTCGTGTTAAATGTTACCTGTGTGTACATGTTTGTGTCACGTTTGTATTGTCCTTGTCTCTGTTTGAGAAACTCTCATTATGGGACAAAGCCATTCCATGCCTCTGTCCTTGAAGCCTTTCCTGGTCCCTGCCTCCAATCCGACACCGTCACCCAGGATCCTATCACTCAAACCTTCTACTCCTTCCCCTCTTCCCTCCATTCTCCCTGAGTCACAAGATTGTAGATCTTGGGGTTGTGAACAAACGGGAGCTGCATGATGGTCTTTGTGTGTCTTTTTATCTGAGTTTCTGTTAAATGTGATGGCATTGTTTGGACCGATGCAGAGTCCCGAGTTCCAACCTGCCTTACATATGTGGAAGTTACTTTAGCTAAATTTTAAACTAATGCTTCTCCTGTGAGGGACCAAAAGTCAATAGAACCGCCAGTTTTTCTGTTCTCACCTTTTGCACCTCTCTTAGCTGTGTTTTAAAGAACTTTGATAAACTTTACTCCTCTTTGTTAAGCAAGATTACGGAAGCAGTGATTTTTTTCTTCCCGTAGTTGGCTTGAGCATGCCCACTGCAGAGGGAAATGTCTGGGGTCAAAGAACTTTGATATCTCGCTTAAACTTTTCTCAAAACCCTGTCCTCATTATTAAATTGGCATTAATTGGCTTTGGGATGGGAACCAAGCCTTCAGTCATAAATTTTGACACCCCAGAGGGGACTTTAAATAAACCCCACTCTGCCCTCTTGGGGAAGCCTAGCACTCAAAACAACTGCAAGCAGAGGATGAAATTTTTGGGAGCTGACTACTGCAAAGTTGGGAGACATAGAATATGCCTGGTGCCTGGGGTCAAAGCAAACCAGAGGAACTAATCCTGTAAGTAAATGGTGAGGCTAAGGGACTCCCAGCAGCTGACAGAGCCATTTTGCTGTGGGGAACTCCCTTATTCCTTACGTGCACTTTAAGGATTTCTCCACCTCTGTTTACTTAACAAAAGGGACAATGAATGCATTAATATGTTGATATTATAGATTTTTTCTTGGGGATGATCTAGGGTGAATGTGTATCTAAAAATGATTTTTTTTTTATTTTAACCATCTCGTATCTAAATGGGTTTCTAAAGCATTGCACTATGTTACAGTTAAAAGTTGGGTTTAAACAATTGTTTAGTTTGATTTCAGGTAGTTTATGCTAGGAAACTTAAATACTTAGGATAAAAAATAATTAAAGAGTTTTAATTTTGAACTAGGCAGCCTGAAAAAATTTCACTAGATATACCAGTGCATTAACTTGGGAAGAGATAATAAATTATGATATGGTATCTATTCCCATCAGTGTGTAAGATTTTAAAAAATGGTACTAAATTAAAACGTTGGTCTGGCTTATTGAAATGACATTAATTAGCAACAGTCTTGGAAATTTTTAAAGCTTAATTTCGGATACACATGGTAGTGTGTGGTTCTTTTTAAAAAATTTTCAGCCAATTTAATGTAACTTAATACTATTAGAAACTTCATAACAAAGAAAGGGGCTTAACGATCCTATAGAAACTTCTTCTGATGGTGGCTTTAATATTATCAAAAAATGATCCTATTTTCAGTTTTGTGTGAGCAAGTTTTTCTAGTGTAGAAAAATCTAAAGATATAAAATTTTGAGAATTACATCTTAAACTTGCATCAAAATTTTCAACATCCAAACCTGGAAATTATGACTTATAGCTAAAATGCCTTAGGCCTGAGGTTTCTGCTACGAATTCCAGTCTTTTCAGTTTTCCAGACCTCAGCAAGGACTTAAGTTGATATGCAAATAAAAGAAGCCTGCAGCACTCAGCAGGAGACAGATAAAAAAGAGTAAATGTGTCTTTTTACCTGAACTCAAACTAGACCTAACCAAAAAATTATATTATACGGTATTTACTAATTACTGGCCAGTCATCTTTTTTAGGACTCTTGCTTTTCTTAGATTCTGTATTTTTTTTTTGAACTCATGATCTTGATTCTGCTGATGGGTTAATGTTTTCTGATCAGTTCTATTTTTGATCGACTCTGGAGTTTTTAGCATTTCAATGGAGATTTCACCTGAAAAAGCTACAAGGCTTTTATTATTGTGTTATGTGTTACATTTGTGTTACGTGTTGTATGTTGGTATGTCTGTATGTGTGTATGTCCATATATCATGCAGTGATATGACAATTGACAGATGAGGAGCACTCATGAAAAATTTAAGAATGTATCCAAATGTCTTTGATTCACATGATTCATATGTTTTAATTCAAATTGGGTAAACAGATAAAAATAAAGATGTCTTTAAAATTAGGCCAATAAGTTCTCTAGGTTTTCAAAAAGGCCCTAAAAAAATGTAGATGTCTATAAAATAATCTGCCTAAATTCAGAAATTTACAAATATTGTATTGAAATGTGAACAGAAAGAGGTTAGTAGATGAAAAAGAGAAACTAAAAGGTTCCAGATATAGATCTAATAGAGGAAAAATGTGTTTCTGGATAAGAGAGTCTATATGATTAAGTAATTAAAGGGGTTTAAGTAAATAATAAAAAAAGGTTTGTGTAACTTGGTTATATGTGTAAGTTTTGAGCAAATAATCTTAAAAAAATAAACAGCTGGTAAAACAAGTACTGTTTTTATAAAATTGTGCCATGTTATTTCTTTAAAATCTAAACTTGTTTAATACAAAAACATCAATGTAATTGTGGTGTTAATGTGTTCATATCTTCCAGGTATACAAGTCTGTAAGGTAGAAGCTTCCAAAGACCATTGTATCAAGCTGGTGTTCTAAGGTTGTATGGTAATTCTAGGCTTAAAAGAAAAACATGTTGGAGATTTATGTATATCATTTGTGTTCTATAATTGGACTTGTTATCAATAAGATATGTACAGTTCCATGTTACTTTTTACACTGAGATGCAATTTAAAAGTATTTTTAACTTAATGAGAGGCAAATCTGTGAAGGTTTTATTGTAAACACAAAGGTAATACCCATTCATTTCCATGTGAAAACTGTTTTCTTCAGGCTTCACAAAGGGGTGTCCTGAGACAAAGACTTTCCTGATATTCAGGGCAACATAACAATAGGTAATCAAAAGGCCCAAAGCAGGGTTTCTCCACTGAGACTTTACTGGCTACACTGATATCTGAGTTTTCTGAGATGCTTGCCATTCCCTTCAGCTATCCAGTATATGGCCATGTCACAGATCTTGGAAGTGGTTCATATATTGGACACAAAATCATGAGCCTATTCTGGAGAGTGGCTAGAATTCAGGAAGAAAACAGGAATGTAGGAAGATAGTTGGTGTTGCCCATTGATAAGGCAAGCCACACTCCATTTATAAATTGTGCCGGATGAATGCTGGGAAGTTTTCTCCTTGAGAGGATACACCCATTGAGGCATTCTCTTTTCTAATGTCTACAACCACGGACACAGTGGGATACACAGACCTAAAAACACTCGCCTTGTCAAAGGACTAACTAGAAACACTCCACTCCAAACCAAACACACCCCCTTTCCTAACTATTCTCAGAACAAAAGAAAAAACCACAAACCCATACCCACAACCACAAAGGCACCTCCTTCCCCCAAGTAGGTCTGGAACTATCCAGAGTGTCCTCTGACCGGAGGGCCATACTATGTTCCCCAGAAATTGTCTGTCCTGTCTCAGATCTGGGCTCCTTGGTCAACTCTGTGAAGTTTTCAGGAGCCAGCAGTGAGCCTCTACCTGTTTTCTCCGGAAGGGCCGCTCTTCAGAATTTTTCTGGAATTTGGCCATTCTCACATAAGTAGGTACCACAAAAGACTGACTCTGTCCTCGGAAAATCCAAACAAGTGAGAACACTGGAACTGGTGCTGGGACTGGGTCTTGGTGCCTGGCTTCCTGGAACCCAAATTTGGAGAGTTCCATCAACAAGGATGTGAGGTGAGGTCACTTCCTTTAGTAACTGAATGAGGTCACTGCCTTGGCAACCAATTTGTCCTAACATTTGCTTCCTAAGGTCTCATAACATGGAGGATGTCCCTACTACCTGTGACACTTTCACAAGTTAGAATAGTATAGAAGCCATAGTCACCTGGGAACAGCTCTCCACAAAGGCCTAGTTTGGTTCATCTCCTCTACCTTAAGAAGAGAGAATCTGATTCAGACACAACCCTTCATCCTGACCAGGTTGTTTGCCATGGAAGATGCCTTTTGCTCTATCATGTCCTTCATAGCTGCCTACATCTTCTCCAGGGATCATTTCTGCATGGAACTTTGAAGTTTTCAGCAGGTGGAAGATCCCCTGCATTCCTGTATTGTAAGACCAAACCTTTCCCTGCTTTTCTGAACACTTAGATTGAGGGAACAGTGTATGGTTAGGGTTAATAATATGTTCAATTAAAACCAAAATACTCCCACATGACCCTCATTTTCTTCCATGTAGACATTCATCATAACCTCTGGCTGGAGGTTTCCATAAGGGGCGCAGCCCAAGACAGTGTCCAAAATAAGTTCCCTTTCCCCTCATTTTCCTAAAGTCAGGGTTTCCTGGACACCCTTCCTGTAAACCAGGATTGATCAAATAGGCCTGCCAGTAATACTGCTCTGTTTCTTCATTTTGAAGCCTACTGACTGTGAGGTATAGATTCTTTATGTGATTTGGAGTCATGTGAGAACCCAAGCACTGCTGCAGGGCTTTGAAGAACTCATTTGTCTCAAAGGATCCCTCTACTTACTTGATGGAGGTCAGGAACCTAACAGAGGAAGCAAGAGACTTCATCCACAATGACTGATCTTTTTGCCATTTTGGTTTTGGATGCACACATGGGATCTTTCTTTAGATCCATCAGGTGCTGAAAATCAAAGCCACAGCCTCTCTCAGAGCCGAAAGGATGATTCAGACACATCCCTTTCCAAAGCAATTAAGCAAAGAGCCACAGGTGATGCTCATTCATTTCCAATTGAAAGCAGTTTTTTTCAGGCTTCACAAAATGGTGGCCTGAGGAAAAGACCTTCCTGACATTCAGGTCAACAGAACAGTAGGTTAGCAAAAGGCACAAAGCAGGGTTTCTCTACTGAGACTTTACTGGTCACACTGATATCCGAGTTTTCTGAGATGCTCCCAATTCCCTTTATCTATCCAGTACATGGCCATGTCACAGAACTCGACAGAGGTCCATATCTTGGACAAAAAAACATGAGCCTATTCTGGAGAGTGGCCAGAATTCAGGAAGAAAACAGGAACTAAGGAAAGAAGTAGGTGTTGCCCATATAAGGCAAGCCACAGTCCATTCATAAATTGGGCAGGATGTGTGCTGAGATGCTTTCTACTAGACAGGACACATCCATTGATGCATTCACTTTTCTAATATCTACAACCACGGAAAAAGTGGGAAACACAAACATAGAAACACTCGCCATGTCAAATGACTTACCAAAAACAGTCCACTCCAAACCAAACATACTGCCTTTCCTACCTATTCTCAGAACATGATACAAAACTACAAATTCACACCCACACCCACAAAGGCACCTCCATTACCCAAGTAGGTCTGTGACTATCCAGAGTGTCCTCAGACTGGTGGGCCTTACTCTGCTCCCTCGAAATGGACTTTCCTGTCTCAGATCAGGTCTCCTTTACCAACTCTGTAAAGTTGTCAGCATCAATCAGTGAGTCACTACCTGCTTTCTCAGGAAAGGCCCCTCTTCAGAGCTTTCCTGGCATTTAGCCATCCACACATCAGTATGTACCAAGAAAGACCGACTTTGTCCTTGGTAAATCCAAACAAGTGAACCCACTGGGACTGGGACTGGGACTGGCTCTGAGTGCCTGGCTTCCTGGATCCCAAGTTCAGAGAGTTCCATCACCAAGGAAGTGAGGTAGGTCACTTCCTTCAGGAACCGAATGAGGTCACTATCTTGGCAACCACTTTATCCTAAATTTGCTTCCAAGGGTCCCATGAGAGAGAGGCTGCCCCTACTTCCTGTGTCACATTCACAAGGTAGAATGGTATATCAACCATAGGCACATGTTAACAGCTCTCCACACAGACCTGGTTTGGTCCATCTTCTCTACATTAAGAAGAGAGAGGCTTATTCAAACACATCGCTTCATCCTGACCAGGTATTTTACCAAGGAAGATATCTGTTGCTCTCTCAGGTTCTTCATAGCTGCCTACATCTTCTCCAGGGTTTATTTCTGCATGGAACTTGAGGTTCTCAACAGGTGGAAGATCCCCTATCTACCTGTATTATAACACCAACTCTGTCCCTGCTCTTCGTAAAGTTAAATTGAGGGAACAGTGCATGGTTAGGGTTAATAGCATGTTCGATTTGGGTTAGGAATCATTCTGTGAGATGAATAATGGTATTGGGAACCTCCGATATTACAAGCATATATAGGTGTAATATAAGTATGAAAACAGAAATCTAGGAAAGATTTCAAACCCAGATGAACATTGGGCCCTTGATTGGGATACTTAGCTTTGAATTATTTCCGCAAAGTTGTCTCAGATAAATCGATATACAATGGTATAGGACCTTGTACCTTGGATGACTGAATGAGGAAGAGATCGTCCAGACAAAAAGAGATAGTTCGAAAAGTTATTTAGATATAGGGTTTTGGTTAGAGAGTGAATGTAAATGTCAGCATATGTGAAGAGTCAGTCACAGTGATGAACTGGGGAAAATGTGTAGGAAAGCAGATATCAATAGAGACATTAGGAAATCAGGGAAAGTACAAAGTGAGTGATAGGATAAGATGTTTTTAACATGGTTGAGTTTGAATATATAATCTTAGGAAGAAACAAATATGTAGTCACCAATAGGAATGATATTTGAGATCATTAGTTAATCAGGACATGGATGTTGTTAGTAATACATGCTCACATTAAATTTAGGCTTTGGTACAATCATAAGGGTGTCCTTTGCATTTTTTGTCAGGAATATTACTGTGTTGAAATGTAAATGTATATCAGGTGACTACAGTATTTCTTCAACTATTTCTGAAAGCAACATTTTAAGACTGATAAGTTAGTATTGGGGACACAAGTACGTGTACCCTGTGCCTATGATTATAAAGATGATGCCTTAATAGACCATACTGTAAATAAATAATATAACTGGATCAAACTTTAAATAATTGATTGAATTGATATCTGAAAATATATAGGAAATCTTATATTGTTATACATAAGTTCATTCTAACCAGTTATACATCTAATGGTAATTTTAGCATTATGGTTTATGATGAAGAGTGTGGGAGTTTTGCTTCAAAAATGATTATGGAAATCGAAAATAATATGTTTGGAAATAATCTCATGCAAAGAACACTCAAGAAACATGGAGGAATACATATGTTCTGAATCAGCAAGTAATTGCAAGTGAACCAAATGCGTACAGATTTGTGAACTTGTGGATGAAAAGTATTATCCTATGATGTCCATAAACTGAAGAAATTGTAATGTACCAGTGTTGAATAAAAATGAACTTCAAAATACACATCATGTCCCATAGGATTTTACTTGCATTGATGTTAAACTGGGTCAGTTACTGTACAAATATTAGTATTTGTAAGCACCATTCACCAAAGTTAGTTTTCAGTACTGGGAAATAAATATGTATTTCATGTGGATGAATATTTCTGAGAATAATCTTGTGAAAATTTGATTATAAATCCACATATAGGAACATGAGTTAAATTAATGAGTGTATAATAAGACACATATATTTCATATTTTGAATAATCTGGAGAAAAAATATATATATATATAGATACAAACACAGACATTAAAATGTAGTAATATGTATGCCAATCAAAATTCATTATGAAATATATATCATCCTCATATCCAAAAATATTCTTTTTACTGAGCATGGATTTATGTATAATGCTGTTCATCTAGGAAATTCACCAATACGTTGAATTTTCAGTTCCATCAGTATTTAGGGGGAGTGATCTCTTCTCACAATCTGTATCATCCTAAAACAGCAAGCTCACAAGAATGTACGTGTGATACCAGGTAGGATACTAAATATGCATAATAAATTTCATGAGATGAATAGGCTACAGAGAAAGGGAGACAGAAATGTACATATGTGTTAACTTTAAAAACTCATGGAGAAGTATTACAATAAAAAGTTGACTAGATTTATAACACATACACTTGATAAAGCAGAAGGCAAGTCCTAGTATACACCATGCCTCCTATGTACGGCCTGTATTTCTATTCTGTTAGGTTTCTTTTTCTACATCATATTAAGATTAGTAGTCAGAGTCTAGTAGGGTATGGGTTAGTGACAGGGATTCAGTATTTCTAATGGAAAATAGGAAAATGAATCTAATGTGTATGCAAATATTTGCTAGACAAAAATCTTCCCACTGTCCTCCAAAACAATGCCTTGATATTTCCTTCGCCACAAGTAATACACAATTAGTGGAGAAGAGTTTGAAAATCTGTGAATATATATCTGGAAAAGAAAATGCTCAGAGGTTCACAACCTTGGAGGTGGTAGAGGAATTTCCAAAAGTAAGGTACAGGGTAAACACTCCACAAACATGGAACTCTGGTGGCCTAATGAGTTTTTGAGAAACTGCCTCTGAGTTTGGGCCCTTGAAAAATTTGTTGTTGTCAGGAGCTTTAGCTTCCTTTGTATTGAGACCATCAAACCTGGGTTGGCATCTATGTGACCTGGATGACATGGTTCCTTATATGCTATTGAACATGAGGAAGAAGTTCTGAATTTTCCCTTTGTTAGTAAACTGAGGACACTGGGGTCTAAGTGTCTAACCATGTGATCTGTGAAGCCATTTGGTCATACTCCACTTTTCGTGGTGTTTCTTACTGCTGCACTGGGAGTTTGGTATTGGCTTCACGTAATACAAGGAGAAAAACTGGGACACAGTGCTAGAGGGAGTACTCTCACGTGTAGTGGTTGAGGGTCTGCAGGAGAATGCACCAACCAGGCTTCTATCCCAAAAAGCTTGCACCCATGTCCATAGCAACCTGATTCTGAACATTGCCCTGAAACCTCTCCATATAACAAGGTCCCTTTACTTGTAAGGTTCTGCTGGCTGCAACATGTCAGTCACAAGTCATTCGGAAACCAATGGCAGAACCACGTGTCCCCACGACAGATGTTTTATCATACACCTGCCCACCACTGCTCTGGGCCCACTAATCAGCAGGCTCCAACTTTCTGGCACCTCTGTTCTCACCATTTTCATGAAACCCAGTCAATCAATGCAATGTCTGGTACACTCATGATCAGCAACAGATATCCAAAGGTTCTCCAGTGCCATCTGTTCATGGAAATTTAAAAAATTCATGGTATTTATCTAGCCAATTTTCAAGGATGAAGTTGGAGGCACTGTGGCTTTCAATTTATTCAGGAACCATGAAATGGTGAGGAAGCTTATTTCAATTAAAGCTCGGGAGAACTCTCAGAGGCAAGGTTTCCCAAAGAGTGGCCAAAAGGTCACATTAAGCCAGGCCCATTGAGGTCTACAATTGAGGTCCATGTGTGTTTTGACTCTCAACAATGGCTGCCACGTCTTTCTGAATAAAGTCATGTGATATCCTGCCTGAGATTCCCAGTGCTCTTTGGAAAGCTATCCTGAGCCTAGATCTCAGTCTCCAAGGGCAACTCTCATGTGTGGCCTCCTAAAATCCCAACACAATTCATGTCAATACTTCTCTGAGTTCATTTCAGTCTCTAAGGGGAATCACTCCAGAGTTGAAGTCCATGCGGACCCAGTCATCTCTTCCAACCACCACACAAATGACCACAATTAAACCAAAACACTCCCACATGGCCCTCATCTTCTTCAATATAAACTCTCATCATAACCTCTTGCTGGAGGTTTCCATGAGGGGCGCAGCCTAAGGAAGTGTCCAAAATAAGCTCACTTGCCCCATATTTACCTAAACTCAGTGTGGCCTGGAAACCCTTTCTGTGAACCAGATGTGATAAAATAGGCCTGCCATTAATACTGCTCTGCTTCTCCAATTTGAGGCCTACTCTCTGTGGGGCATAGATTCTTTATGTGAATTGGGGTCATGAGAAAATCAAGCACCTATGGGCTACCCTCTGCAGGGCTTTGAAGAACCCATTTCAGTGAGTCGAGGAATTGGACCAAATGTTCTTTAGATATAGGGTTTTTGTTAAAGAGTGAAAGTAAATGTCAGCATATTTGAAGAGTCAGTCACAGTGATGAACTGGGGAAAATGTGTAGGAAATCAGATATCAATAGAGACATTAGGAAATCAGGCAAAGTACAAAGTGAGTGATAGGATAAGACATTTTTAACAGGGTTCAGATTCAATATTTAATCTTAGGAAAAAACAAATATGTAGTCACCAATAGGAATGATATTTGAGATCATTAGTTAATCAGGACTTGGATGTTGTTAGTAATACATGCTCACTTTCAATATAGGCTTTGGTACAATCATAAGTGTGTCCGTTGCATTTTGTGTCAGGAATATTACTGTGATAAAATGTGTATGTATATCAGGTGACTAGAGTATTTCTTCCACCAATTCTTAAAGCAATATTTTAAAGACTTATAAATTAGTATTTGGGATACAAATAGGTATACCATCGGTCTATGAATATAGAGATGATGCCTTAATAGACCATACTGTGAATAAATAATATAACTGGTTCAAACTTTAAATAATGGATTGAATTGATATCTGAAAATATATAGGAAATTTTATATTGATATACATAAATTCATTCTAACCAGTTATACATCTAATGGTAATATTAGCATTATGGTTTATCATGAAGAGTGTCTGAGTTTTGCTTCAAAAATGATTATGGAAATCAAAAATAATGTGTTTGGAAAGAATCTTATGAAAAGAACAGTCAAGAAACATGGAGGAATACATGTGTTCTGAAGTAGGAAGTGATTGAAAGTGAACCAAATGCCTATAAATTTGTGAAATTGTGGATGAAAGGATATATCCTATAATGTCCATAAACTGCAGAAATAGTAATGTATCAGTGTGGAATAAAAGTGAACTTCAAAATACACATCATGGTCCCATAGGTGTCTACTTGCATTGATGTGAAACTGGGTCAGTCACTGTGGAAATATTACGATTTGTATGCACCATTCACTGAATTTAGTTTTCAGTACTAGGAAATAAATATGTATTTAAGTGGATGAATATTTCTAAGAATTATTTTGTAAAAATTTGATTATAAATCCACATACACACACATGAGTGAATTTAGAAAGTGTATAATAAGACACATATATTTCATATTTTGGAAAATCTAAAGAGTAGATATCTATATCTATATAGATAGATAGATAGATAGATAGATAGATAATTAGATACTCACATACAGGGACATTAAAATGTAGCAATATATATGCCATTCGAAAATCATAATAAAATAGATATCATCCACGTATCCAAAAATATTCATTTTACTGAACATTTATTTATGCATAATACTGTTCATCTAGGAAATTCACCCATAGGTAGAATTTCCAGTTCCATCAGTATTTAGAGGGAGCGATCTCTTCTCACAATTTGTATCTTCCAAAATAAGCAAGCTCACAAGAATGTACATGTGATACCAGGTAGAATTCTAAAGATGCATTAAAAAATACATGTGATGAATAGGCTACAGAGAAAGTGAGACAGAAATTTACATATGTGTTAATTTTAAAAACTCATGGAGAAGTATTACAATGAAAAGTTGACTAGATTTATAACACATACCATTGATAAAGCCGAAGGCAAGTCCAAGTATACACCATGACTCCTATGAAAGGCCTGTATTTCTATTCTGTTAAGTTTCTTTTTCTCCATCATATTTTGATTAGTAGTCAGAGTCTAGTAGGGTATGGGGTAGGGTCAGGGATTCAGTATTTCAAATGGAAAATAGGAAAATGAATCTAATGTGTATGCAAATATGTGCTACACAAAAATCTTCCCACTCTCATCCAGAACAATGCTTTGACATTACCTTCGCCCCAAATAAGAAACAATTAGTGGAGAAAAGTTAGAAAATCTGTGAATACATATGTGGAAAGGAAAATGCTCAGGAGTTCACAAACTTGTAGGAGGTAGAACGGGTTACAAAAAGAGAGAGGGTAAACACTCCACAAACATGGAGCTCTGCTAGCCTTTTTGAGAAACTGCCTCTGAGCTTGGGCAGTTAAAATATATGTTGTTGTCAGGAGCTTTAGCTTCCTTTGTAGTGAGACCATCAATTCTGGGTCTCCATCTATGTGACCTGGATGACATGGTTTTTTATTTTCTAGTGAACATGAGGCAGCAGTGCTGAATTCTCTCTTTGTAGGTAAACTTTGGCCACTGGGGTCTAAGTATCTAACTGTGTTGTCTGAAAAGCCATTTGGTCATTATCCACTTTCGTGGTGTTTTTTACTGCTGCACTGTGAGTTTGGTATTGGCTTCACGAAATACAAGGAGTTCTACTGGGACACAGTGCTGGAGGATGTACTCTCACGTGTGGTGGGTTACTAAAATGCACCAGTGGGGCTTCAATCCCACATAGCTTTTCAACTTGACAATAGCAACCTGATTCTGGACATTGGCAGGAATCCTCTCCATATAATAAGATGCCTTTACATACAGTCTGCTGGCTGTACCATGTCAGTCACAAGTGATTTCTAAGCCAATGGCAGATCCACGTGGCCCCACCAGAAATGTTTTTTTCACACACCTACACTCCACTGCTCTAGGCCCACTAGTCTGCAGGCTCCAACTTTCTGGCATCTATGTTCTACACTTTTTCCATGAAACCCAGTCAATCAAGGCACTGTCTGGTACAGTCATGATCAGCAACAGGACATCCAGAGGTTCTCCAGTGCAACCTGGTCATGGTAATTTCAAAAAATTCATGGTATTTATCTAGATATTTTTCAATAATGAAGTTGGAGGCACTGTGGGATTCAATTTATACAGGAACCATTAAAAGGTGAGGAATCTCATTTCAATGAAAGGTCTGGAGAACTCTCACAGCCAAGGCTTCCCAAAGAGTGGGCAAAAGGTCACATGAAGCCAGGCCCATTGAGGTCTACAATGTGAATTCCATGTGTGTTTTGACTCTCAACTATGGCTGACAATCTTTCAAAATAAAATCTTGTGATATCCTGGCTGAGATTCCCAGTGCTCTGTGGAAAGTCACCCTGGGCCTAGATCTCAGTTTCCAATGGCGAATCTCATGCTTGGCCTCCAAAAATCTCAACACAATTCATGGCAATACTTCTCTGAGCTCAGTTCCACAACTCAGTCTCTAAGGGGAATCACAACAGAGTTCAAGCCCAGGTGGACCCAGGCATCTCTTCCAATTGCCACACAAATGACGACAATTAAAACCAAAACACTCCCACAGGGCCCTCTTCTTCTTTTATATAGACACTAATCATAACCTCTAGCTGGAGGTTTCCATGAGGGGCACAGCCCAAGACAGTGTCAAAAATAATCTCACTTGCCCCTCATTTGCCTAAAGTCAGGGTGGCCTGGACAACATTCCTGTGAAACAGAAGTGATCATATAGGACTGCTGTTAATACTGCTCCACTTCTCAAATTTGAGGCCTACTGACTGTGGGGTATAGATTCTTTGTGTGAATTGGAGTCATGAGAAAACGCAAGCACCTATTATCCAGCCTCTGCAGGGCTTTGAAGAACTCATTTGACACAAATGATCCCTATTCTCACTTGATGGAGGTCATTAATATTACAGAGGAAGGCGAGAGGCTTCATGTACAATGACTGATCTATTTTTCCATTTTGGTTTTGGATGCCCACATGGGATCTTTCTCTAGATACATCAGGTGCTGAAAATCTAAACCACAGGCTCACACAGGGCCAAGAGGCTGATTCAGACAAATCCCTTTCCAAAGCAATGAAGTAAAAAGCCACAGGTGATTCCCATTCATTTCCATTTGAAAACTCTTTTCTTCAGGCTTCACTAAGGTTTGGCCTGAGGCAAAGACCTTTCTGACATTCAGAGCAACAGAACAATAGGTAATCAAAAGCCCCCAAGCAGGGTTTCTCTTAGGAGACTTTCCTGGTTACTCTGATATGTGAGTTTTCTGAGATGCTCGCCATTCCCTTCAGCTATCCAGTACATGGCTATGTCACAGAGCTTGGAGGTGGTACGTATCTTGTACAAAAATACATGATACTAATCTTTAGAGTGGCCAGAATTCAGGAAAAAAATGAGAACATAGGTAGATAGCAGGTGTTGCCCATGGATAAGGCAAGCCTCAGTCCATTCATTAATTGGGAAGGATGCATACTGGGAAGTTTTCTACTAGACAGGACACACCCAATGAGCTATTTTCTTTTCTAATATCTACAAAGAAAAACACAGTGGGATACACAGACACAGAAACAGTCTCCTTGTCAAATGACTTACTAGAAACAGTCCACTCCATACCAAACAAACCTCCTTTTTTACCTATTCTCAGATCATGAGAAAAAACCACAAACACAAACCAACACCCACAAATGCACCTCCTTCTTCCAAGTAGGTCTGTGACTATCTGGAGTGTCCTCTGACTGGTAGGACATACGATGTAACCCAGAAATGGCCTTTCTGTCTCAGATCTGGTCTCCTTCGTCAAATCTGTGAATTTGTAAGGAGGCAGTGGTGAGCCAATTCCTATGCTCTCAGGAAAGACCCCTCTTCAGAGCTTTCTTGGTATTTGGCAACCCTTACATCAGTAGGTACCAAGAAAGACTGACTCTGTCCTTGGTAAATCCAAAGAAATGAGCCCACTGTGACTGCGACTGGGACTGGCTCAGGGTGCCTGGCTTCCTGGATCACAAAATTCAGAGACCTCCATCACCAAGGAAGTGAGGTGAGGTCACTACCTTCAGAAAATGAATGAGGTCACTGTCTTGGCCACCACTTTGTCCTAACAGTTTCTACCTATTGTCTCCTGACATGGAGGCTGCCCTACTTCCTGTGATACTTTCACATGTTAGAATGGTATAGAAACCATAGTCACCTGGGAACAGCTCTCCACACAGGCCTAGTTTGGTCCATCTTCCCTACATTAAGAATAGAGAGGCTGACTCAGACACATCCTTTCATCCTGACCATGTTGTTTGCCATGGAATATGACTTTTGTTCTCTCAGGTCCTTCATAGCTGCCTGCATCTTCTCCAGGGATAATTTCTGCATGGATTTTGAGGTACTCAGCAGGTGGAAGATCTCCTAACTTCCTGTATTGTAATACCAACTTTGTCCCTGCTCTTCTGTAAAGTGAGATTGAGGGAATATTGTATGGTCCGGGTTAATAGCATGTTCGATTTGGGTTGGAAATCATTCTGCTGGATGAATAATTGTATTGGGAACCAGCGATATTTATAAGAATATAGAGGGAAAACATAAGTATGAAAACAGAAATCTAGGTAATATTTGAAGCCCAGAAGGATTTGGACCCTTGATTGGGATCCTTAGCTTGAGTTATGTTTTGCACCGAGGTCTCAGTTAAATTGATATACAATGGCATAAGACCCTGTACCTCAGATGATTAAATGTAGAAGAGAACATCCAGTCAAAAAGGGATTGTGTGTAGGATTAGGAAGATAGTCAGTAGGTTTAGGAGGAAGAGTGAGTCTAGGATTTGGACCAAATGTTCTTTAGCAATACGGTTTTGGTTAGAGAGTGAATATAAATGACACCATATGTGAAGAGTCAGGCACAATGATGAACTGGGGAAAATATGTAGGAAAGCAGACATCAATAGAGACATTAGGAAATCTGGCAAAGTATAACATGATAGGATTAGAGATTTTCAACAGGGTTGAGGTTGAATACATAATCTTAAGAAGAAACAAATTTGTAGTCACCAATAAGATTGACATTTGAGAGCATTAGGCAACCTGGACATGGATATATTTAGTAATCCATGTTCACATTCCATTGAGGCTTTGGTACAATCATAAGGGTGACCTTCGCATTTTGTGTCCAAAATATTACTGTGATAATATGTATATGAAGATCAGGTGACATGAGTATTTCTTCCACCATTTCTGGGGGAAATATTTTGAAAAGATATAAATTAGTACTGGGGATACTAATAGGCTTACCCTGTGTTCATGAATATAGAGATGATGCATTAATAGACCATAATGTGAATAAATTATATGACTGGTTCCAAATTTAAATAATGGATTGTATTGATATCTGGAAAAATAGAAGAAATCATTTATTGATATACATACATTCATTCCAACCACTTACATATCTAATGGTTATCTTAGGGTTACCGTTTATCATGAATAGTGAATGAGTTTTGCTTCAAAAATGATTATGGAATCGAAAATAATGTGTTTAGAAAGAAGTCTAGTGAAAAGACGAGTCAAGAAACATGGAGAAATATAAGTGTTCTGAAGGAGGAAGTGATTGAAAGTGAACCAAATGTTTATAAATTTGTGAATTTGTGAATGAAAGGATATATTTTATGATGTCTATAAACTGAAGAAATAATAACGTACAAGGTTTGAATAAAAATGAACTTTAATAAACACATCACATCCAATAGGAATCTACTTGCATTGATGTTAAACTTGGTCAGTTACTGTAGAAATATTACGATTTGTAAGCACGCTTCCCTGAAGTTAGTTTTCAGTACTAGGAAACAAATATGTATTTCAGTGGATGTATATTTCTGAGAATAAACTTGTTAAAAGTTGATTATAAATCCACATATATGAATATGAATGAATTCAGGCGGTGTATAAGAAGACACATATATTTCATATTTTGGTAAATCTGGAGAATATATATATATATATATAGACACACAAACACACACACATTATAATGTAGCAATATATATGCCAACTGAAATTCATCATGAAAAATAACTCATCCGCATATCCCAAAATATTCATTTTACTGAACAGTAATATATGTATAGTGTTGTTCATCTAGGAAGCTCACTCATGGGTTGAATTTTCTGTTAAAACAGCGTTTAGGAGGAGTGATCTCTTCTCACAATTTGTATCTGCCAATTCAGCCACCTCACAAGAATGTACATGTGAAACCAGGTAGGATTCTATTTGTGCATATAAAAATACATTTGCTTAATAGGCTACAGAGAAAGGGAGACAGGAATTCACATATTTCTTAACTTTAAAAACACATGGAGAATTATTTCAACAAATAATTGACTAGATTTATAACTCCTACCTTATATCATGCAAAAGGTAAGTCCAACTATACACCATGCTTCCTCTGAAATTCTTGTATTTCTATTCTATTTGGGTTATTTTTCTCCATTATATTAGGATTAGTAGTCAGAGTTTAGTAGGGTATGGGTTAGTGTCAGGGATTCAGTATTTCAAACAGAAAATTGTAAAATGAATCCAATGTTTATGCAAATATGTGCTAAACAAAATCTTCTCTCTCTCATCCAGAACAATGACTTGACATTCCCTTCACCACAAGTAAGTCAGAATTAGAGGAGAAGAGTTAGAAAATCTGTGAATATATATTTAGAATGGAAAATGCTCAGGAATTCACAACCTTGGAGTTGATAGAGCAGTTTCCAAAAGTAAGTGACATGGTAAACACTCCACAAACATGGAGATCTGCTGGCCTAAACACTTCTTGAGAAATTGCCTCTGAGCTTGGGCACTTGAAATATATGTTGTTTTCAGGAGCTTTAACTTCCGATGTAGTGAGACCATCAAAGCTAGGTCTGCATCTATGTGACCAGGAGGACATGGTTTCTTATTTTCCAATGACCATGAGGCAGCAGTGCTAAATTCTCTCTTTGTAGCTAAATTGTGGCCACTGGGGCTAAGTGTCTCCCCATGTGGACTGTGAAGCCATTTGGTCATCCTCGACTTTTCGTTTTGTTTCTTGCTGCTGCACTGGGAGTTTGGTATTTGCTTCACGAAATACAAGGAGTTCAAGTGGGACACAGTGCTGGAGGGAGTTCTGTCACGTGTGGTGGGTCAGTGTCTGCATGAGAATGCACCAACTAGGCTTCTATCCCACATAGCTTGCCCCTTGACCATAGCAACCTGATTCTAAACATTGCCGTGAAAAATCTCCATATAACAAGATGCCTTTATATAGAAGGGTCTGCTGGCTGCACCGTGTCTGTCTCAAGGCATTTGAAAGTCAATGGCAGATCCACATGGCCCCACCAGAGATGTTTTATCACACACCTGCACACCACTGCTCTAGGCCCACTACTCAGCAGGCTCCAACTTACTGGCATCTCTGTTCTACACGATTTTCATGATACCTAGTCAATCAAGGCACTGTCTGGTATACTCATGATCAGCAACAGGACATCCAATGGTTCTCCAGTGCCACCTGGTCATGAGAATTTCTAAAATTTTATGGTATTTATCTAACTATTTTTCACAGATGAAATTGTTGGTACTGTGGGTTTCAATTCATTCAGGATCCATTAAATGTTGAGGAAGCTCATTTTAATGAAGGATCTGGAGATCTCTCACAGGCAAGGCTTCCCAAAGAGTGGCCAAATTGTCACATGAAGCCAGGCCCATTGATGTCTACAATGTGAGGTCATGTGTGTTTTGACTCTCAACGATGGCTGCCAAGTCTTTCAGAATAAAACCTGTGATATCCCAGCTGAGATTCCCAGTGCTCTCTGGAAAGCCTCCCTGGGCCTAGACCTCAGTTTCCAAGGTCGACTCTCATGTGTGGCCTCCTGAAATCCCAACAACATTCATGGCAATACTTCTCTGAAGTTAGTTCCAAATCTCATTCTCTAAGGGGAATCACATCAGAGTTCAAGCCCAGGTGGACCCAGTCATCTATTCCAACTACCACACAAATGACCACAATTAAAACCAAAACACTCCCACATGGTTCTCATCTTCTTCCATATAGACACACATCATAACCTGTGGATGGAGTTTTCCATGAGGGGCACAGCCAAACCAGTGCCCAAAATAAGCTCCCTTGCCCCTCATTTGCCTAACATCAGGGTGGATTGGACATGCTTCCTGTGAACCAGGAGTGATCAAATAGGCCTGCCGTAAATGCTCCACTTCTCCACTTTGAGGCCTTCTTACTGTGGGGATTATATTCTTCTTTTTCTAAATTTTTTTGGAAATTTAATTGGAAAGTTAAAAAAATTGTTTTGCAGAATGTTAAATTTCTAATGGCAAAGCCTTCACCTTGTTTGTGAAGGAAACCTTGATGCCTTGCCAATCTGGTAACATGGAGACACTCAAAATTTTCTTTTACATACTACATGGATGAATGGCTACAGCTCATAGTTTTTTAAAACTGAAAGGCAGATACCAGCAAGTAAGATAACAAATAAAAGACAATTTTATTAAAAAATAAAGTTGTTAAATGACTCAAATATTGGAAATTCAATTCTTTTTATTTTTGGTTGTTCAAAACATTATAAAACTCATGATATATCATCTTTCATACATTTGACTCAATTGGGTTATGAACTCCCATTTTTACCCCAAATACAAATCGCAGAATCACATCAGTTACACACTCACGTTTTTACATAATAGCATACTAGTTATTGTTGTATTCTGCTACCTTTCCTATCCCCTACTATTCCCCCTCCCCTCCCATCTTCCCTCTCTACCTCATCTGCTGTTGTTTAATTCTCTCCCTTGTTTTCCCCTCTTTAGCCTCACAACCTCTTATATGTAATTTTGTGTAACATTGAGTAGTCTCCTACCATTTCCATATGCTTTTCCTTCTCTCTCCCTTTCTCTCCCCCCACTCATCTCTGTTTAGTTTTAATATTTTTCTCATGTTCTTCCTCCCTGTTCTCTTCTTATTTGCTCTCTCTATATAAAAGGAAACATTTGGCATTTGTTTTTTAAGGATTGGATAGATTCGCTTAGCATAATCTATTCTAATGCCATTCATTTCCCTGCAAATTCTATGATTTTGTCATTTTTCAGTGCTGTGTAATACTCAATTGTGTATAGATGCCACATTTTTATTATCCATTCGTCTATTGAAGGGCACCTAGGTTGGTTCCAAAGTCTAGCTATTGTGAATTGTGCCGCTATGATCATCGATGTGGCAGTATCCTTATACTGCTCTCTATTAACATCCTCAGGGAAGAGTCTGAGAAGGGCGATATCTCGGTCAAATGGTGGTTCCATTCCCAGCTTTCCCATGAATCTCCATACTGCTTTCCATATTGTACTCACCAATTTGCAGTCCCACAAGCAGTGTACAAGTGTACCCTTTACCCCACATCCTCACCAACACTTATTGTTGTTCGACGTCATAATGGCTGCCAATCTTACTGGAGTGAGATGGTATCTTAGGGTGGTTTTGATTGCATTTCTCTGACTGCTAGAGATGGTGAGCATTTTTTCATGTACTTGTTGATTGATTGTATGTCCTCCTCTGTGAAGTGTCTGTTAAGATCCTTGGCCCATTTGTTGATTGGGTTATTTGTTATCTCATTGTTTAATTTTTTTGAGTTCTTTGTATATTCTAGATATTAGGGCTCTATCTGAAGTGTAAGGGGTAAAAATTTGTTCCCAGGATGTAGGCTCTCTATTTACCTCTCTTATTTTTTCTCTTGCTGAGAAAGATCTCTTTAGATTAAGTAAGTCCCATTTGTTTATTCTTTTTATTAACTCTTGGGCTATGGGTTTCCTATTAAGGAATTTGGAGCCCAACCCCACACTATGTACATCGTAGCCAACTTTTTCTTCTATCAGACGCAGTGTCTCTGATTTTATATCTGGCTCCTTGATCCATTTTGAGTTAACTTTTGTGCATTGTGAGAGAAAGGGATTCAGTTTCATTTTGTTGCATATGAATTTCCAGCTGTCCCTGCACCATTTGTTGAATATGCTATCCTTCTTCCATTGCATGCTTTTAGGCCCTTTTTCAAATATAAGAAAGTTGTAATTTTGTGGATTTGTCTCTGTGTCCTCTATTCTGTACCATTGGTCCATCTGCCTGTTTTGATACCAGTACCACACTGTTTTTGTTACTATTGCTTTGTAGTACAGTTTGAACTCTGGATTCACACTTCCTGCTTAGAATTGCTTTCGCTATTCTGGGTCTTTTGTTTTTCCATATGAAATTCATGATTACTTTATTTATTTCTACAAGAAATGCCATTGGGTTTTTGATTGGCATCGCATTAAACCTGTAGAGAACTTTGGGTAATATCGCCATTTTGATGATGTTATTTCTGCCTATCCATGTACAGGGCATACTTTTCCATCCTCTAACATCTTCTTCTATCTCTCTCTTTAGGGTTCTGTAGATTTCATTGCATAAATCTTTCACCTCTTTGGTTAGGTTGATTCCCAAGTTTTTTATTTTCTTTGAGTATACTGTAAAAGGAGTGGTTTTCCTCATTTAAATTTCAGAAGTTTTGTTGCTGATATACAGGAATGCCTTAGATTTATGCGTGTTGATTTTATATCCTGCCACTTTGCTGAATTCATTTACTAACTCTAGCAGACCCTTTTGGGTCTGTTAAATATATTATCATGTCATCCAAAAATAGCGATAATTTAAGTTCTTCTTTTCCTATTTTTAAGTCTTTAATTTCTTTTGTCTGTCTAATTGCTCTGGCTAGTATTTCAAGAACTAAATCGAATAGAAGTGGTGATAGATGGCATCCCTGTATTGTTCCAGATTTTAAAGGGAATGCCTTCAGTTTTTCTCCATTTACAATGATGCTAGCCTGAGGTTTAGCATATATAGCTTTTACAATGTTGAGGTAAGTTCCTGTTATTCCTAGTTTTTATAGAGTTTTAAACATAAAGGGATGCTGTACTTTGTAGAATGCTTTTTCTGCATCTATCGAGATGATCATATGGTTCTTCTCTTTAAGTCTATTGATGTGGTGAATAGTATTTATTGATTTCCGTATATTGAACCAGCCTTGCATCCCTGGGATAAATCCCTCTTGATCATGATGCACAATTTTTTTATGTGCTTTTGTATTTGATTTGCCAGGATTTTATTGAGAATTTTTGCATCCAAGTTTATTAGAGATATTGGTCTGTAGTTTTCTTTCTTTGAAGTGTCTTTGTCTGGTTTTGGGATCAGGGTGATGTTGGCCTCATAGAATGAATTTGGAAGAACTCCTTCTTTTTCTATTTTTTGAAATAGCTTGAAAAGTATTGGTATTAATTCATCTTTGAACGTTTTGTAGAACTCTGCTGTATAACCATCTGGTCCAGGGTTTTTTTTGGTAGGTAGTCTTTTGAAGGTTTCTTCTATTTCTTCCTTTGTTATTGGTCTATTTAAATTTTGTGTGTCTTCCGGACTCAATCTGGGCAGATCATATGACATAAGAAATTTATCGATATCTTCATTATCTTCTGTTTTATTGGAATATAGGGTTTCAAAATACTTTCGAATTATCTTCTGTATTTCTGTAGTGTCTGTTGTGATATTGCCTTTTTTATCCCATATGTTAGTAATTTGAGTTCTCTCTCTGCTTCTCTTCATTAGCATGGCTAAGGGCCTGTCGATTTAATTTATTTTCAAAGAACCAACTTTTATTTGTTCAATTTTTTTGTTTCAATTTTGTTGATTTCTCCTCTAATTTTAATTATTTCTTGTCTTCTACTACATTTGTTGTTTTGCTCTTTTTTTTCTAGGTTTTTGAGATGTAGTGTGAGATCATTTATTTGTTGTTTTTTTCTTTTTTTGAGGAAAGAATTCCAAGAAATGAATTTCCCTCTTAAAACTGCTTTCATTGTTTCCCACAGAATCCGGTATGTTGTGTCTGTATTTTCATTTGTATCTAAGAGATTTTTTTATCTCCTCCTTTATGTCTTCTGTAACCCATTGATTATTCAGTAACATATTGTTCATTTTCCATGTGATGTAGAATTTTTCCTTCCTTCTTCAATCATTAATTTCAAGTTTCATTCCATTATGATCAGATATGGTGCATGGTATTATCTCCATACTTTTATATTTACTAAGAGTTTCCATATGGCATAATATATGGTCTATATTTGAGTAGGACCAATGTGCTGCTGAGAAGAACATGTATCCACTTTATGATGTTTGATATATTCTATATATGTTGGTTAAGTCTAGGTTATTGATTGTGCTATTGAGTTCTATAGTTTCTTAATTCAGATTTTCTCTAGAGGATCTGTCCAATGGCGAGGGTTGTGTGCTGAAGTCACCCGTAATTATTGTGCTATAGCCTATATGACTCTTGAACTTGAGGAGAGTTTGTTTTATGACTTGGCACCACCATTGTTTGGTGCATACAAATTGATAATTGTTATGTCTTGTTGGTGAATGTTGCCTCTTAACAGTATATAGTGTCCTTCTTTATCACTTTTGATTAACTTAGGTTTTAAGTTGATTTTATTCGATATGAGTATGGCCACTCCTTCTTGCTTCCGAGGGCCAACAATGGCTGCGAAGTCTTTCAGAATAAAATCATGTGATTTCCTGGCTGAGATTCCCATTGCTCTGTGGAAAGCCACCTTGGGCCTAGATCTCAGTTTGAAAGGGTGACAATCATGCGTGGCCTCCTAAAAACCAACACAATTCATATCAATACTTCTATGAGGTACGTTCCAGAACTCAGGCTCTAAGGGGAATCACACCAGAGTTCAAGCCCAGGTGGACCAAGTCATGTCTTCCAACCCCCACACAAATGACCACAATTAAAACAAAAAAACTACCACATGGCCCTCATCTTCGTCCATAAAGACCCTCATCAAAAGTTCTGGATGGAAGTTTCCATGAGGGTTGCAACTAAAGACAGTTTTCAGAATAAGCTCCCTTGCCTCTAATTTCCCTAAAGTCAGGGTGGCCTGGACACCCTTCCTGTGAACCAGGAGTGATCAAAAAGGCTTGCCATTAATTCCACTTTGTTTCTATAATTTGCGGCTTACTGAATGTCAGGTATAGATTTTTTATGTGATTTGGAGTCATGAGAAAATCCAAGCACATCTGGAGAGCATTCAAGAATTCATTTGACAAGGAGGATCCCTAATCTCACTTGAAGGGGGTCAGGAACCTAACAGAGAAAGGCAAGAATCCTCATCCACAATGACTGCTCTTTTTGCCATTTTGGTTTTGAATGCACACATGGGATCTTTCTTTAGATCCATCAGGTGCAGAGAATCGAAGCCACAGTCTCACACAGGGCCAAGAGGCAGATTCAGACAAATCCCTTTCCAAAGCAATTAAGCAAAGAGCCACAGGTGATGCCCATTTATTTCCATTTGAAATTTTTTTCTTCAGGCTTCACAAAGGGGTGGCCTGAGGCAAAGACCTTCCTGACATTCAGGGCAACAGAACCTTGATTGGTATACTGAGCTTGAATTATGTTCTGCACCGAGGTCTCAGATAAATCGATATACAATGGCATAGGACCGTGTACCTCGGATGATTGAATGTAGAAGAGAACATCCAGTCAAAAAGGGATAGTCTGTAGGATTAGGAAGATAGTCAGTAGGTTTAGGAAGAAGATTGAGACTAGGAGTTGGACCAAAAGTTCTTTAGCAATAGGGTTTCAGTTAGAGAGTGAATGTAAATGTCAGTACATCTGAAGAGAAAGTCACAATGATGAACAGGGAAAAATATGTAGGAAAGCAGATATCAATAGAAAGATTAGGAAATCAGGCAAAGTATAAAGTGAGTGATAGGATTAGACATTTTCAACAGGCTTGAGGTTGAATATATAATCTTAGGAAAAAACAAATATGTAGTAATCAATAGGATTGACATTTGAGAGCATTAGGCACCCTGGACATGGATGTTTTTAGTAATCCATGGTCACTTTCCATTTAGGCTTTGGTACAATCATATGTGTGACCTTTGCATTTTGTGTCCAGAATACTACCGTGATAAAATTTATATGTTGATAAGGTGACATGAGTATTTCTTCCACCATTATGGGGAGTAATATTCTGGAAACTTATAAATTAGTACTGGTGATACAAATAGGTGTACCTTGTGTTGATCATTATTGAGATGTTGCATGAATAGACCAGATTGTGAATAAAGTATATAACTGGTTCCAACTTTAAATAATGGATTGAGTTTGCATCTGAAAATGTATTGGAAATCTTATATTGATATATATACAATCATTCCAACCAGTTATATATGTAATGGTAATATTAGGGTTACGGTTTATCGTGAAGAGTGAGTATTGCTTCAAAAATGACTATGGAATCAAAAATAATGTGTTTGGAAAGAAGTCTAGTGAAAAGACCAGTAAAGAAACATGGAGGAATACATGTGTTCTGAAGTAGTAAGTAAATGAGAGTGAACCAAATGCCTATAATTTTGTGAAGTTGTGGGTGAAAAAATATATCCTATGATGTCCATATACTGAAAAAATAGTAATGTACCAGTGTTGAGTAAAAATGAACTTCAAAATACACATCATGTCCCATAGCAATCTACTTGCATTGATGTTAAACTGGGTCAGGTACTGTAGAAATATTAGGATTTGTATGCACCACCTACTGAACTTAGTATTCAGTAGTAGGAAACCAATATGTATTACAGGTGTATAAATATTGCTGAAAATAATCTTGTAAAAAGTGGATTTTGAACCCACATACATGAATATAAATGAATTTAGGGAGTGTATAATAAGACACATATTTTTCATATTTTTTTAAAATCTGGAGAATATATATACATATATATATATATAATATATATATAATATATATACATATATATACATATATAATAGATATATATATGTATATATATACACATATATATTTTTTTCCAGATTTAAAAAAAATACATACACACACACACACATTAATATTTAGCAATATATATGCCAATCGAAATTCATCATGAAATATAATTCATCCACATATCCAAAAATATTCATTTTACTGAACATGGATTTATGTATAGTGTTTTTCACTAGGAAGCTCACCCATAGGTTGAATTTTCAGTCCCATCATTATTTAGGGAGAGTCATCTGTTCTCACAATTTTATATTCCAAAATCAGGGAGCTCACAAGATTGTCCGTGTGATACCAGGTAGGATATTATATATATATGTATAAAAAAATACATGTGCTGAATAGGATACAGAGAAAGGGAGACAGGAATTTATATATGTGATAATTTTAAAAAATCATGGAGAAATATTACAATGAAAAGTTGACTAGATTTAAAAAACATACTCTTGATAATGCAGAAGGCAAATAGAAGTATACACCATGCTTCCTATGAAAGGCCTGTATTTCTATTCGGTTAGGTTTCTTTCTCTCCATGATATTAGGATTAGTAGTCAGAGTCTAGTAGGGTATGGGTTAGTGTCAGGGATTCAGTATTTCAAATGGAAAAAATTAAAATGAATCTAATGTGTATGCAAAAATGTGATACACAAAAATCTTCCCTCTCTCATCCAGAACAATGCCTTGACATAACCATCGCTAAAAGTAAGACACAATTAGAGGAGAGGAGTTAGAAAATCTGAATATATATGTGGAATGGAAAATGCTCAGGAGTTCACAACACTGGAGGTGGTAGAACAGTTTCCAAAAGTAAGGGAGAGGGTAAACAATCCAGAAACATGGAGCTGTGCTGGCCTTGAGACTTCTTGAGAAACTTCCTCTGAGGTTGGGAACAAGAAATATATGTAATTTTTAGGAGATTCAGCTTCGTTTGTAGTGACACCATGAAATCTGGGTCTGCATCTCTATGACCTGGAGCACATGGTCCTTATTTTCTAATGAACATGAGGGAGCAGTTCTGAATTCTCTCTTTGTAGGTAAACTGTGGCCACTGGGAGCTAAGTGTCTTTCCGTGTGGACTGTGAAGCCATTTGGTGATCCTCCACTTTCCAGGGTGTTTCTTACTGCTGCACTGGGAGTTTGGTATTTGCTTCACGAAATACAAGGAGTTCAACTGGGACAAAATGCTGGAGGGAGTTCTGTCATGTGTGGTTGGTCAGGGACGCAAAGAGAATGTACGAACCAGGCTTCTATCCTACATAGCTTTCACCTTGACTATAGCAACCTGATTCTGAACATTTCCCTGAAACCTCTCCATATGACAAGATGCCTTTACATATAAAGGTCTCCTGCCTGCACCATGTCAGTCGCAAGTCTTTCGAAGCCAATGGAAGATCCAGGTGGTCCTACCAAAAATATTTATTTACACACCTACAGTCCACTTCTCTAGGCCCACTACTCATTAGGCTCCAAATTACTGGCATCTCTGTTCTACACCATTTTCACGAAAACCAGTCAATCAAGGCACTCTTTGGTACACTCATGATCAGCAACAGGAAATCCAAAGTTTATCCAGTGCCACCTGGTCATGGGAATTTCAAAAATTTTATGGTATGAATCTAGTCATTTTTCAAAAATGAAGTTAGAGGCACTGTGGGTTTCAATTAATTCAGGAACCATTAAATGGTGAGGAAGCTCATTTCAATGAAAGCTCTGGAGAACACTCACAGAAAAGCCTTCCAAAAGACTGGCCAAAAGGTCACATGAATCCAGACACATTGAGGTGTACAATGTGAGGTCCATATGTGTTTGGACTCTCAACTAGGGCTGCCAAGTCTTTAAGAATTAAATCAGGTTATATCCTGGCTCAGAATCCCCGAGCTCTGTGGAAAGCCATCCTGGGCCTAGATCTCAATTTCCAAAGGCGATTCTCACGTGTGGCCTAGTAAAATCCCAAGAGAACTCACGACAATACTTCTCTGAGGTCAGATCCAGAACTCATTCTTTAAGGGGAATCACACCAGAGTTCAAGCCCAGGTGATCCGAGTCATCTTTTCCAACTACCACACAAATTACCACAATTAAAACAAGAACACTCCCATATGGCCCTCATCTTCTTTCATATTGACACTCATAATAATTTTGCTGGAGGTTTCCATGAGGGGAGCAGACCAAGACAGTGTTCAAAATAAGCTCCTTTGACCCTCATTTGCCTATAGTAAAGGTGGCCTGGACACCCATCCTGTGAACCAGGAGTGATCAAATAGGCCTGCCATTAATACCGCTCCAATTCTCCAATTTGAGGCCTACTGACTGTTTGGTTTAGATTCTTTATGTGAATTTTAGTCATGAAATAACCAAGCACCTATGGGCTAGCCTCTGCAGGTTTTGAAGAACTCATTTGACCCAAAGGATCCCTATTTTCACTTGATGGAGTTCAGGAACCTTACAGAGGAAGTCGAGAGACTTCATCCCAATGGCTGCTCTTTCTGCCATTTTTCCTTTGGATGCAAACATGGGAACTTTCTTTAGATCCCCAGGTGCTGAGAATCTAAGCCTCAGCCACACACAGGGCCAGGGGGCTGATTCAGTCACATCCCTTTTTAAAGCACTTAAGAAAAGAGCCACAGGTATGCCCAATCATTTCCATTTGAAAACTGTTTTCTTCAGGCTTCACAAAGGGGTGGCCAGATGCAAAGAACTTCCTGACATTCAGGGCAACAGAACAATAGGTAAGCAAAAGGCCCAAAGCAGGGTTTCTCCTCTGAGACTGTCCTCGTCACACTGATATCTGAGTTTTCTGAGATGCTCGCCATCACCTACAGCTATCCAGTACATGGCTATGTCACAGAGCTTGGAGGTGGTACATATCTTGGACACAAAACCATGGGCCTATTCTTGAAATTGGCCGGAATTCAGGACAAAAATAGAAACTTAGGAAGGTAGCAGGTGTTGCTCATCGATAAGGCAAGCTACAGTCCATTCATAAACGGGGCAATATGAATGCTGAGAAGCTTTCTACTAGACACGACACATCCATTGATGAATTCTCTTTTCTAATGTCTACAACCACGGAAACAGTGGAATACACAGACATAGAAACACTCGCCCTGTGAAAAGACTTACTAGAAACAGTCCACTTCAAATGAAACAAACCGACTGTCCTACCTATTCTCAGAAAATGAGACAAAACCACAAACCCACAACCACACCCACAAAGGCACCTCCTTCCCCTAAGTAGGTCTTTGACTATCCGGAGTGTCCTCTGACTTGTAGGCCATAATACGTTCCCCCGAAATGGCCTGTCCTGTCTCAGATCTGGTCTCCTTGGCAAACTCTGTGAACTTCTCAGGAGCCAACGGTGAGCCACTAACGACTTTCTCAAGAAAAGCCCCGCTTCCGAGCTTTCCTGGCATTTGGCCTTCTCACGTCTGAAGGTACCAAGAAAGACTGACTGCATTTAGTAAATCCAAACAAGTGAGACCATAGGGACTGGGACTTGGACTGGCTATGGGTGCCTGGCTTCCTGGATCCAAAGTTCAGAGAGTTCCATCACCATGGAAGTGAGGTGAGGTCACTTCCTTCCTGAACTGAATGAGGTCCCTGTCTTGGCAACCACTTTGTCTTAACTGTTACTTCCAAGGGTCCCATGAGATTGAGGCTGCCCCTACTTCCTGTGACACTTTCACAAGTTAGAATGGTATATCAACCATAGGCACCCAGGAATAGATCTCCACACAGGCCTGTTTTGGTCCATGTTCTCTACATTAAGAAGAGAATCTGATTCAGACACAACCTTTTATCCTGACTGGGTTGTTTGCCATGAAAGATGACTTTTGGTCTCTCAGGTCCTTCATAGCTGCCTACATCTTCTCTAGGGATCTTTTCTGCATGGGCCTTTGAGGTTATCAGCAGGTGGAAGTTTCCCTACATTTCTGTATTGTAAAATCAACTCTTTCCCTGCTGTTCTATAAAGTTAGATTGAGGGAATAGTGTATGATTATGGTTAAAAACATGTTTGATTTGGGTTAGAAATCATTGTGCTGGATGAATAATGGTATTGGGAACCTGCTATGTGTATAAGAATATATAGGTGTAATATATGTATGAAAAAAGAAATCTAAGTATGATTTGAAGGCCAGAAGGGCATTGGGCCCTTGATTGGGATATGCAGCATTGAATTACGTTCTGCAGAGATGTCTCAGATAAATCAATATACAATGGCATAGGACCTTGTACTTTGCATGAATTAATGTAGAAGGAACATCCAGTCAAAAAAGGATAGTCGGTAGTAAAAGGTTAATAAAATAGGTACTTGCTATTTCCTGTTTTTCTGTATGCTTAAAAAAACACTGTTGAAATCTTGAGAAATGTTTGCTAATCTTGTTCTAGACTGTACTGTTCCCAACTGCCAAACTGCAGAATGTACTGCCTCACTCGGTGTCACACGAAGCGCCCACTCACCCTTACACATCAGTAAACTTCCCTCCCTTCCGTCTCCAAGGAATGTATGTAAGCTCTGCATAAGCTGTTCTCAGAGCTCTCTGATCTATTTAAGTTAGCTGTGAGCCCCAGCAAGCTGGACACAAAATAACCCTTTGCTGTTGCATGAGACAGTCTCTTGGTAGTCTCTTCCTCCAACACTCACCTGACCTTTACATATTGAGGTTCCACCGAGTTCTGGCAGTGGCGGATGAGAGACCCCAACGGGCTCCTCTCGGAGCAAGTAAGGCGCCTCTTTCTGGTTTCAGGTGTCATGTTAGGGCTTGGCAAAATTGCTGGTGATGAAGAGCCTGGGGTTTCTCCGACGGTGGCTGAGAGACGTGTCACAGAAACATAGGGCACCTCCCTGGGGGACCCCAAAGAGGACTCGGAGAATCAAGGAACAATTGCTTCATCGACTCAGTGATATTTTCTTTTAGATTCGGTATTGCCATCCTATCTGGTTTTGCCGGCTACGCATTCCTGGTCTCAGTGTTGGATGTCCATTGCCTGTCTTTATGGTCTTGTCTTATCTGTGTCATGTGTCTTTGCTTTTACTGTTTGTGTACCTTTCATTATGGGACAGAGCACTTCAATGCCTCTGTCCCTGACCCTTGATCACTGAACCAAAGTCCGCTTAAGGGCTCAGAATCTTTCTTTTTTTAGTAAAACGCTGGACCTGGCAGACTCTCTGTGCCTCAGAATGGCCCATCTTTGGAGTCGTATGGCCCCAAGAAAGATCTTTCTACTTCCCACTAATTTATAAAGTCAGAGATATTGTCTTTCAGCCAGGGCCACATAGCCATCCTGATCAACAGCCATATATCTTAACTTTTCAGGACCTCTGCAAATCTCCTCCTCCATGGGTGAAGCCTTTCCTTGCCCATGCCTCTGCTCATACTCCTTCCCACATGATCTCTCAAACCCTCACCTCTTCCTCCTCCTCCACCCTCTGTTTTCCCTGAGTCACAAGATTTGACTCTACTGGACTCTTCCTCCTCTCCTTATCCCCTGCCCTCGTCCCCTAACACACAACACACTCTAAGTGATTCCCCTGCTGCTGACTAAGCCTCTCTACCATTGGAGGAAGCTAAGCTGATAATAGGATCTGATAATGGACCGATGTTCATGGCCCAGGTAAGTCAGGGGTTAGCCAGGAACCTGGGGATTAATTGGAAGTTATATTGTGCTTATAGACCCCAGAGTTCAGGACAAGTAGAAAGAATGAATAGAACCATTGAAGAGACCTTAACGAAATTAAGCTTAGAGACCAGCATAAAAGATTGGACTGTGCTACTGACTTATGCAATGTTTCATGCAAGAAAAAATCCTTCTGTTTCTTTGAGTAACCTTACCCCCTGAGAAGTTCTCTATGGTGGCCCTCGTCCAGTAAGGGTCCTAAGCCCAACTGTAAGACCTAAGGATCCTTTCCACACCCTCTTGCTTGACAGACTTAAAGCTCTTGAAAGAACTCAGTGATACCTGTGAAAATAGCTGCCGACTGCGTAACAAACTGTGTACCAGGGGATTCCACATCCATATCAAATAAGAGACTTCATGTATGTAAGATGACATCAGGTGTCATCCCTGGAACCCAGCTGTAAAGGACCATACCAGGTGCTACTTATAACACGTACAGTGGTAAAGGTATACAGAATCACTTCTTGGATCCATGCCTCTCATCTCAAGCCTGCTCCTTGTCCAGAATCTTTCTGGAAACTGGAAAAGACTGGTAACAGTTTCAAATTGTGTATTCGCCATGTGGATAAGGTTATATACTCTCCCCTTGGCCACAAGTAGTCCTAACCCTCATCAGCCTTTTAAGCAGCGATGGCTGATCACAAATCCTACTGGAAAAGTGTATAATCGATCTCACATACATCCCCCTTAGGGACCTGGTGGCCATCTCTCCACCCAGACATTTGTCAGCTGGCCATAGGTTTTTTCTATTGGGATATCCCTGATGAAGAAAATCCCACTAAAATACCATTAAATCCCTTGTGTACCATAGATAATGGAAACAAACATTATGGATGTAGGGACACGCGAGCCAGATGCAGGTTGGCTATCCTAGATTACTTGTTTGCCCGGGAAACTATCAAAGCCACAAACAGTAACGGCTGTGTGGGGGAAAAACCGACTTCTTCAGTATGTCATGGAGATGTGAGCATACAGAGGCTGCCTGATGGAACCCAATACTTCATCAAATTCAGTACACAGCATTGGCCATATTACCAAGTAGACAACAGAAAAAGGATGGCCCCCAGAGGGGTCTCTAGATCCTCAAATTTTGCGTGACCTTTTTAACTTCTGCAAGTGCTCAAAAGGGTGAAAGGAGATTCCCCTATGTGGAAGCCCTTTCCCTCCTTCACTCACATCCTGAACTATGCTTCTCCAATAGATTTTTATCCT
This sequence comes from Callospermophilus lateralis, assembly GCF_048772815.1. Lineage (NCBI taxonomy): Eukaryota > Metazoa > Chordata > Mammalia > Rodentia > Sciuridae > Callospermophilus > Callospermophilus lateralis. The sequence continues at coordinate 287,501 of NW_027510230.1, forward strand.
CAGCCTTCTGCTCCAGACTCTCTGCTGTCACTCCCACCTCAGCAACGTGATTTCTCCCCTCCAATTACTAGATCAGAATCCCAAACCTCCACCAGTTCTCAGACAATTGCCCGCTTGTGAGGTAGCAGGTACTGAGGTACCCCTCCACCCACTCACTCCTCTCTCTTCCTGTCAGTGCCCACACCGGGTCCCACCAGGTCCTCTTTCCAGCTAACCCAAAGCTCAAACGAGCTGAGGAGAGCTCTCAGACCCTTATCCAAGATGTAATATAAATGGCCATTAAAGTTGCTTTGTCATCACTGAAAACAGGTTACTAAAATTTAAAGTCCCTCACAGGATTTTGGGATACTCACTCCCGTTTTCTGCTCTTCTCTACCTGTTCTACTGCTCAAGTTTTTTGCTAGGAAATTCCCAAACACCTTTCCAATTATTCTTTTACATCTCTCTTTTTCCTCATTCTCAGATCCTCGGAGCTTCTCTCAGCCCCACCTTCCCCGTATTCCCCCTCTGTACCAGGCCCACAGAAAAGTCTTAAATGTCCTTCTCCAGAAGTCTTCACCATGGCTGACTTTAGAACTTTCAGCATAGAGTTTCTATAAAGAGTTCAATGTAGATAAACTTTCTCTTTTTGTATTGCCCTGTTATACTTGGCCACTGGCTAAAAAACTCAGTACTTCTAAGCTAGACAACCCCTAACTAGTTTTTCACAAAATATGTGAACAAGTCCTCTGGCCTTCAGCTGGGGCTTCACAGAAATGGCCACATTTCTAAGATAAAGAAATTACCAACTGGGCTCCGTTGTAACAGCTGGCAGGGGGAAAATAAGAAAGGGAATAAAAAGCTCTCCTCCTCCCAGGTGTCCTTGAAAATTTAACTTGCCCAGAAGAGAGGAAAAATCAGAAACATATACTGCTTTTTTGAACTTCTGCAGACTGTAAACTTCTGAGCCCCATCCCTTATATGTTGGGTACACAATTCTGAAACTACCTAAACTTGAGTTTCAGGGGACTAATTGATTACAACAGAAGCAATGCCCTCTGAATCCAGTTGCAACAATATAGGACTGTTTCCCTGTCTTCAGTGCTATCTTAGGTGCCTTGCCTTGTCTGTCCCTACAACAGCATAATTCTATATACTTAAACATTGTTTATGTTTTCATGAAATGGTCAACAGATGTGATTATTTTGAAATGTTGCAGATGTTTCCCAGAAAGCTCTATCATGACACAGGTTCGTTTGAAGATCAAATAGGGGGGGGCATACAACCGGTTCCACTGGGAACTTGTATCCCTCACTTTAGCCATCCAATTAGGAATAGGAGTTGCTGCACGGGTGGGCACAGGAACCACTGCCATTGTCCATGGGACACAACAAATGACCCAATTAGAAGAAGCAATAGAGCAAAACTAAGATATTAGAAACCTCCATCAGAGCTTTGCATGAATCTTTAACCTCTCTCTCTGAAGTTGTTTTAAAGAACAGTTGAGGGTTGGACCTCCTCTTCATTAGAGAAGGGGGCCTTTGTGCTGCATTGAGGGAAGGATGTTGTTTTTATGCTGACCATACTGGAGTTGTAATAAAATCTATGAGTAAATTTAAAAGACACCTTGAAGAGCATCAACAAGAGAGAGAGGCCCAAAAAGGGTGGCTTGAGTCTTGGTTCACACACTCCTCCTGGTTAACTACGTTTTTATCAACCCTGGCCGGTCCAATAATAATCCTCATATTATTGCTAACTATAAAATCCTGTTTGCTCAACCCTGTAATTTCTTTTCTCCAGGCTCAAATTGGACGAGTTAAACTTATGGTAATACCCCACTAGCAGACATAGAATGTGACACCCTCCAATGATCATTTTTATGATTAAAAGTAGCCAGAAGAAGAAGTGGGGAATTAAAGTTTAATAAAATAGGTACTTGTCACTTCTTGTTTTTCTGTATGCTTAACAAAACACTATTGAAATCTTGAGAAATGCTTGCAAATCTTGTTCCCAGAATGTTCTGTCCCCAACTGCCCAACTGCAGAATGTACTCCCTCACCCAGGTGAATGCAAACCACCCTCTCACCCTGACCCATCAATAAAATTCCCTCCCTGCCCTCTCCAGGGAAAGTATATAAGCTCTATTTAAGCTATTCTCAGGGCTATCTGCTCTATTCAAGTGATCTCTGAGCCCCAGCATGCTGGACACCCAAAAAACCCTTTGATGTTGCAAGAGATAGTCTGTTGGTGGTCTCCTCCTCTGAAGCTCGCCCCAAATTTACTTGGATGATTAAATGTAGAAGAGAACATTCAGTCAAAAACGATAGTCTGTAGCATTAGGAAGATAGTCAGTACTTTTATGAAGAAGGGTGAGTATAGGAATTGGAAAAAAATTTCTTTAGCAATAGGGTTTCGATTAGAGAGTGAATGTAAATGTCAGCACAGGTGAAGAGTCAGTCACAATGATGAACTGGGGAAAATATGTAGGAAAGCAGATATCAATAGAGACATTACAAAATCAGGCAAAGTATAAAGTGAGTGAAAGGATTAGATATTTTGAACAGGGTTGAGTTTAAATATATAATCTTAGGAAGAAACAAATATGTAGTCACAATTAGGATTGACATTTGAGAGCATTAGGCAAATTTCAGGTGGATGAATATTTCTCAGAATAATCTTGTGAATAGTTGATTATAAATACACATAATAAACATGAATGAATTTAGGGAGTGTATATAAGACACATATATTTCATATTTTGAAAAATCTGGAGAGTGTATATATATATATATATATATATATATATATATATATATATATATATACAAAACACACACACAGACAAAAAAGTAGCAAAATATATGTCAATCAAAATTCATTATAAAATATATATCATCCACAGATCTAAAAATATTAATTTTACTGAACATGGATTTATGTATAATGCTGTTCAACTAGCAAGCTCAACCATAGGTTGAATATCCAATTCCAACAAGTTTAGTAGGAGTGATCTCTTCTAACAATTTGTATCTGCCAAGTCAGCCACCTCACAAGAATGTACGTGTGGTACCAGGGAGGAATCTATATGTGCATATAAGAATACAGAGAAAGGGAGACAGGAATTCACATATTTGTTAACCTTAAAAATACATGGACAACTATTTCAACAATAAATTGACTAGATTCATAACTCCAACTCTGTATCATGCAAAAGAAAAGTACAACAATACTCCAGGCCTACTCTGAACTGCTTGTATTTCGATTCTGTTTGGGTTATTTTTCTCCATCATATTAGAATTAGTAGTCAGAGTCTGGTCGGGTATGGGTTAGAGTCAGGGATTCAGTATTTTGAATGGAAAATAGAAAACTGAATCCAATGTTTATGCAAATATATGCTACAGAAAATTCTTCCCACTCTCCTCCAGAACAATGCCTTGACATTACCTTCGCCCCAAGTAAGACACAATTAGAAGAGAAGAGTTAGAAAATCTGTGAATACCTATCAGGAATGGAAAATGCTCCAGATTTCACATCTTTGGAGGCGGTAGAGGAGTTTCCAAAAGTAAGGGACAGGGTAAACACTCCACAAATATGGAGCTCTGCTGGCCTAAAGACTTTTTGAGAATCTGCCTTTAAGGTTGGACACTTAAAATATATGTTGTTTTCAGGAGCTTTAGCTTTATTTGTAGTGAGACAATCAAAGCTCGATCTGCATCTATGTGACCTGGAGGACATGGTTATTTATTTTTCAATAAAAATGAGGCAGCAGTGCTGAATTCTCTCTTTGTAGGTAAACTGTGGCCACTGAGGGCTAAGTGTCTCCCCGTGTGGACTGTGAAACAACTTGGTCATCCTCCAATTATCGTGGTGTTTCTTGCTGCTGCACTGGGAGTTTGGAATTTGCTTCATTAAATACAACGAGTTCAAATGGGAAACAGTGCTGAAGGGAGTTCTGTCAGCTGTGGTGTGCAGGGTCTCCAGGAGAATGCACCAACCAGGGTTCTATCCCACGTAGCTTGCCCCCTTGACAATAGCAACATGATTCTGAACATTGCCCTAAAACCTCTCCATATAAAAATATGCCTTTACGTATATGGGTCTGATGGCTGCACCATGTCAGTCTCAAGCCATTTGGAAGCCAGTGGAAGATCCACATGGCCCCACCACAGATGTTTTATCACTCACTTGCGTAACACTTCTCTAGGCCCACTACTCACTAGGCTTCTACTTACCAGCATCTCTGTTCTACACCATTTTCCTGAAACCCAGTCAATCAAGGCCCTGTCTGGTATATTCATGATCATCAACAGGACATCAAAGGTCCTCCAGTGACATCTGGTCATGGGAATTTTAAAAATTTCATGCTAATTATCTAGCAATTTTTCACGGATGAAGTTGGAGGCACTGTGGTTTGCAATTCATTCAGGAACCATTAAAGGGTTAGGAAGCTAATTTCAGGGAAAGCTCTGGAGCACTCTCACAGGCAAGGCTACCCAAAGAGTGGCCAAAAAGTCACATGAAGCGAGGCCAATTGAGGTCTATAAAGCGAGGTCCATGTGTGTTTTGAATCTCAATAATGCATGCCAAGTCTTTCAGAATAAAATCATGTAATATCCTGGCTGAGATTCGCAGTGTTCTGTGGAAAGCCAACCTGTGCCTAGATCTCAGGTTCCAATGGCAACTTCATGCCTGGCCTCCTAAAATCCCAACACAATTCATGGCAATACTTCTCTCAGGTCAGTTCCAGAACTCAGTCTATAAGGAGAATCACACCAGAGTTCAAGTCCAGGTGGACCCAGACAACTCTTCCAACCGCGACTCAAATGAAAACAATTAAAACCAAAATACTCCCTCATGGCCCTATTCTTCTTCCATATAGACACTAATCATAACCTCTTCCTGGAGTTTTCCATGAGTTGTGCAGCCCAAGAGAATGTCCAAAATAAGCTTCTTGCACCTCTTTTGCCTAACTTCAGGGTGGCCTGGGCACCCTTCCTGTGAATCAGGAGTGATCAAATAGGCCTGCCCTTAATACTGCTCCGCTTATCCAATTTGAGGCTCTCTGACTGTGGGGTCTAGATTCTTTATGTGAATTGGAGTCATGAGAAAAGCCAAGACAGTGTCCAAAATCAGCTCGCTTGCCCCTCATTTGCCTAAAGTCAGGGTGGCCTGGACACCGTTTCTGTGAACGAGGAGTGATCAAATAAGCCTGCCGTTAATACTTCTGTGTTTCTCCAATTTGACGCCTACTGATTTCAGGTATCAATTCTTTATGTGATTTGGAGTTATGCGAAAACCCAAGCACCTCTGCAGGGAATTGAAGAACTCATTTGACCCAAAGAATCCCTATTCTCACTTGATGGAGTTCAGGAAATTAACAGAGGAAGGCAAGAGACTTCATCCATAATGAATGATTTTTTTTTTGCCATTATGGCTTTGGACGCACACATGGGACCATTCTTTAGATCCATCAGGTGCTGAGAATCTAAGTCATAGACACAAACATGGCCAAGAGACTAATTCAGAGACATACCTTCCCAAAGCAATTAAGCAAAGAGCCACAGGTGATGACATTCATTTCCATTTGAAAACTGTTTACTTCAGGCTTCACAAAGTGGTGGATTGAGGCAAAGAACTTCCTGACATTCAGTGCAAAACAACAATAAGTAAGCAAAAGGCCCAAAGCAGGGTTTCTCCACTGAGACTTTCCTGGTCACACTGATATCTGCATTTTCTGAGATGCTCGCCATTCTCTTCAGCTATCCAGTACATGGCCATGTCACAGAGTTTGGAGGTGGTACATATTTTGGACACAAATCCTTGAGCCTATTCTGGATAGTGGCCAGAATTCAGGAAGAAAACAGCAACTTAGAAAGATAGCAGGTGTTGCACATCAAAAAGACAAGCTGCACTCCATTCATATATTGGGCAGGTTGAATTATGGGAAGATTTACACTAGACAGTACACATCCATTAATGCATTCTCTTTTCCAATATCTACAACAACGGACACAGTGGGATACACAGACATAGAAACACTTGCCTTGTCAAATGACTTACTAGAAACTGTCCACTCCAAACCAAACTAACCGCCTTTCCCATCTATTCTCAGAACATGAGACAAAACAATAAACCCATACCCACTCCCACAAAGGCACCTCCTTCCCCCAATTAGGTCTGTGACTCTCCAGATTGTCCTCTGACAGGTGGGCCATACTATGTTCCCCTGAAATGGTCCGTCTTCTCTAAGATCTGGTGAAATATAAGTATGAAAACAGAAATCTAGGTATGATTTGAAGCCCAGAAGGGTTTTTCCCTTGATTGGGATACTTAGCTTTGAATTATGCTCTGCAAAGTTGTCTCAGATAATTCGATATACAATGGCATAGGACCTTTTACATTGGATGATTGAATGTAGAAGAGAACATCCAATCAAAAAGGGATAGTCGGTAGGATTAGGAAGATAGTCGGTAGGTTTAGAAAGAAGAGTGATTAAAGGATTTGGAGATTTGGACCAAAAGTTCTTTAGCAATAGGGTTTCGATTATAGAGTGAATGTAAATGTCAGCACATATGAAGTGTCAGTCACTAGGATCAACTTGGGAAAATATGTAAAAAAGCAGATATCAATACAAACATTATGAAATCAGGCAAAGTATAAAGTGAGTGATAGGATTAGACATTTTCAACAGGGTTGAGTTTGAATATATAAATTAGGAAGAAACAAATATGTTGTCACCAATAGGATTGACAATTGACAGCATTAGGCAACCTGGACATGGATGTTTTTAGTAATCCATGTACACTTTACATTTAGGCTTTGGTACAATCATAAATGTGACCTTTACATTTTTTTGTCCAGAATATTACTTTGATTAAATGTATATGTACATCAGGTGACATGAGTATGTCTTCCACCATTTCTGCGAGCAATATATTGAAGATGTAAAATTAGAATCGGGGGTACAAAGAGGTGTACCCTGTGTCTATGAATATAGAGATAAAGCATGAATAGACCCTAATGTGAATAAATAATATAACTTTTTTCAACTTTAAAAAATGAATTGATCTAATATCTGAAAAATTAAAGGAAATCGTATATTGATATACAATCATTCATTCCAACCAGGTATATATGTAATGGAAATATTAGTGTTTTGGTTTATCATGAAGAGTGTGTGAGTTTTGCTTCAAAATGATTATGGAAATTCAAAATAATGTGTTTGGAAAGAAGTCTCATGAAAAGACCAGTCAAGAAACCCTGACAATACATGTGTTCTGAAGCAAGAAGTGGTGAAAGTTGAAACAAATGCATATTAATTTGTGAACTTGTGGATGAAATGTATATCCTATGATGTGCAAAAACTGAAGAAATAATAATGTACCAGTGTCGAATACAAATGAATAAAGAATTACATATCATGTCCCATAGGAATCTACTTGCATTGATGTTAGACTGGGTCAGTTACTGTAGAATAATTAGGATTTGTATGCATCATTCCCTGAAGTTAGTTTTCAGTACTAGGAAACAAATATGTATTTCAGGTGGATGAATATTTCTGAGAATAATCTTGTGAAATGTTGATTAAAAATCTACATACATGAACATGAATGAATTTAGAGAGTGTATATTAGACACATATATTTCATATTTTGAAAAATCTGGAGAGTGTATACACACACACACACACAAATAAAAAACACTCACAGACATTAAAAAGTAGCAATATAAATGCTAATCGAAATTCATCAGTAAATATATATCATCCACAGATGCAAAAATGTTTATTTTACTGAACATGAGTTTATGTATAATGTTGTTCTACTAGGATGCTCCCTATAGGTTGAATTTTCAGTTCCAACAGCGTTTAGGAGGAGTGATCTCTTCTCACAATTTGTATCTGCCAAGTCAGCCATCTCACAAAGATGTACGTGTGATACCTGGTAGGATTCTATATATGCATATAAATATATAAGTGTGAATAGGCTAAAGAGAAAGGGAAACATGTATTCTCATATTTGTTAACTTTAAAAACACATGGAGATCTTTTTCTATTAAACATTGACCAGATTTATAACTCCTACCTTGTATAATGCAAAATGCAAGTCCAACTATACAACATGCCTCCAATGAACTGCTTGTATTTCTATAGGTTTGTGTTATTTTTCTCTATCATATTAGGATGAGTTGTCTGAGTCTAGTAGGTATGGGTTAGTGTCAGGGATTCAGTATTTCAAAAGGAAAATTGGAAATTGAATCCAATTTGTATGCAAATATATGCTGCACAAATATCCTCCCACTCTCATCCAGAACAATGCCTTGAAATTACCTTCACCCCAAGTAAGACACAGTTAGAGGAGAATACATAGAAAATCAGTGAATACATATCTGGAATGGAAAATGCTCAGGAGTTCACAACCTTGGAGGTTGTAGAGGAGTTTCCAAAAGTAAGGGACAGGGTAAACACTCCACAAACATGGAGCTCTGCTGGCCTAAAAACTTTTAGAGCAACTGCCTCTGAGTTTGGGAACGTGAAAATTATGTTGTTGTCAGGAGAATTGGCTTTCTTTGTAGTGAGACCATCAAAGCTGGGTCTGCCTCTATGTGACGTGGAGGACATGGTATCTTATTTTCCAATGAACATGAGGTAGCAGTGTTGATTTTCTTCTTTTTAGGTAAACTGTGGCCTCTGGGGACTAAGTGTCTCCCCGTTGGACTGTGAAGCCATTTGGTCCTCCTCCACTTTTTGTGGGGTTTTTGCTGCTGAACTGGGAGTTTGGTATTTGCTTCATGAAATTCAAGGAGTTCAACTGAGACACAGTGCTGGAGGGAGTTCTGCCATGTGCGGTGGTTAAGAGTCTGCAGAATAACGCACCAACCACGCTTCTATCCCTCAAAGCTTGCCACATTGCATCCTTGTCCATAGCAACCTGATTCTGAACATTGCCCTGAATCCTCTTCATATAACAAGATGCCTTTAATTACAAGGGTCTGCTGGCTGCTTCATGTAATCCACAAGCCATTTGGAAGCCAATGGAAGATCCACATTGCTCCAACAGAGATGTTTTATCACACTCCTGCCCACCAAAGCTCTAGGCCCACTTCTCAGCAGGCTGCAACTTTCTGGCACCTCTGTTCTACACCATTTTCATGAAACCCAGTCAAGCAAGGCACTGTCTGGTACATCCATGATCAGCAACAGGACATCCAAAGGTTCTCCAGTGCCACCTGGTCATGGGAATTTCAAAAATTTCATGGTATTTATTTAGACATTTTTCAAGGATGAAGTTGGAGGCACTGTGGGTTTCAATTCATTCAGGAACCAGTAAATGGTGAGCAAGATTATTTCAATGAAAGCTCTGGAGAACCCTCACAGGCAAGGCTTCCCAAAGAATGGCCAAAAGGTCACATTAAGCCAGGCCCATTGAGGTCTACAATATGAGGTCCAGGTGTGTTTTCACTCTCAACTATGGCTGCCAAGTCTTTCGAATGAAATCATGTGATATCTTGGCTGAAATTCCCAGAGCTCTGTGGAAAGCCACTCTGGGGCTAGATCTCAGTTTCCAAGGGTGACTCTCATACATGGCCTCTTAAATCACAACACAATACATGGCAATACTTCTCTGAGATCAGTTCCTGAACTCAGTCTATAAGGGGAATCACACCAGAGTTCAAGCCCAGGTAGACCTTGTTATGTCTTCCAACTGTCACACAAATATCCACAATTAAATCCAAAACACTTCCACATGGCACTCATCTTCTTCCATTTACACGATCATCATAACCTCTGGCTGGAGGTTTCCATGAGGGGTGCAGCCCAAGACAGTGTCCAATATAACCTCCCTTGTCCCTCTTTTGCCTAAAATCAGGGGGGCCAGGACATCCTTCCAGTGAACCAAGAGTGATCAAATAGGCCTGCCATTAATATGGCACTGCTTCTCCAATTTGAGGCCTACTGACTGTGTGTTTTAGATTCTTTATGTGAATTGGAGTCTCGAGAAAAACCAAGCACTTATGGGCTAGCCTCTGCAGGGTTTTGAGGAACACATTTGAACCAAATGTTCACTGTTCTCACATGATGGAGAACAGGACACTTACAGAGGAATGCGAGAGACTTCATCCACACTGACTGCTCTTTTGTCCATTTTCGTTTTGGATGCACACATGGGATCCTTCTTTAGATCCATCAGGTGCTGAGAATCTAAGCCACAGTCTCACACAGGGCCAAAAGACTGATTCAGACACATCCCTTTCCAAAGCAATTAAGCAAAGAGCCACAGGTGATGCCCTTTCATTTCCATTTGAAAACTGTTTCTTTAGGCTCTACAATGGTGTGGCCTGAGGCAAAGGCCTTCCTGACATTCAGGGCAACAGAACAATTGATGAGCAAAAGGCCCAAAGCAGGGTTTCTTCACTTAGAATTTCCTGGTCAAACTGATATCTGAGTTTTCTGAGATGCTCCCATTTCTTTCAGCTATCCAGTACATGGCCATGTCACAGAGCTTGGAGGTGGTACATATTTTGGACACAAAACCATGAGCCTATTCTGGAGAGTGGCCAGAATTCAGGAAGAAAACCGGAACTTAGGAAGATTGTTGGAGTTGTCCACCCATAAGTCAAGCCGCAGTCCATTCATAAATTGGGCAGAATTCAGGAAGAAAACAGGAACTTAGGAAGATTGTTGGAGTTGTCCACCCATAAGTCAAGCCGCAGTCCATTCATAAATTGGGCAAGTTGAGTCTAGACAGGACACATCCAATGATTCATTCTCTTTTCTAATATCTAATACCACGGACACAGTGGGATACACAGACAAAGAAACACTGGCCTTGTCAAACGACTTACCAGAAACAGTTCACTCCAAACCTGCTGGGAGCCATCAGCCAAGTAGGTATGACAATCTCCTTGCCAGCTTACTTCCATGCTGTCTGTGGAAGGACTTCTGAAAGGTGACCTTGCTCAAGGACCAGGGCAGGATCCGTGTTTAGGGTGTTCCCCCTTTAGAATAGGGCGGTTTAGCATAATAGGAGATTAGGGTGTTCCCCCTTTAGAATAGGGAAGTTTAGCATAATAGGAGAGTAGGGTGTTCCCCCTTTAGAATAGGGCGTATCCTGCTGCTGAGTTCCTCTTGAGTGCTTAGGGTCAGACAGTATATTTTGGGAGACAGAAGCCCATGCGGGTGGATTTAGGCAGGAGTGGATTTGGGAGAAGTGGATTTGGGCAGAGAACGTGGATTCCCCCAGAGCGTGTTTGTAGACGGCCGGTGTGAGTTCGGGAATAAAGAATTGCTGTTTGAATCTACAAGCTGTGTGGAGACTCGTGATTTGTGCCCAGCAAAAGACTGCGGCACAAACCAAACAAACCGCCTTTCCTACCTATTCTCAGAACATGAGACAAAATCTCAAACCCACACCCACACACACAAAGGAAGCTCCTTCCCCCAAGTAGGTCTGTGACTATTGGGAGTGTCCTCTGACTGGTGGGCCAAACTATGTTCTGATGAAATCGCCTGTCCTGTGTCACATATGGTCTCCTTGGCCAAATCTGTGAAGTTGTCACTAGCCAGCGGTGAGCCACTACCTGCTTTCTCAGGAAAGGCCCCTCTTTAGAGATTTCCTGACATTTGTTCATCCTCACCTCAGTAGGTACCAAGAAAGACTGACTCTGTCCTTGGTAAATCCAAAAAATACGACCACTGGGACTGGGACTGAGACTGGCTCTGGGTGCCTGGCTTCCCGGATTCCAAGTTCAGAGAGTTCCATCACCAAGGAAGTGAGGTGAGATTACTTCCTTCAGGAATTCTTTGAGGTCATTGCCTTGGCAACCACTTTGTCCTAACTGTTGCTTACAATACTCCTATGAGATGGAGGCTGCCCTTTCTTCCTGTGACACTTTTACAAGTTAGAATGGTATATCAACCATAGGGACCCCGGAATAGCTCTCCACACATGCCTGGTTTGGTCTATCTTCTCTACATTAACAAGAGAGAGGCTTATTCAGACACAACCCTTCAGCCTGGGAAGGTTGTTTGCGATGGAAGATGACATTTGCTCTCTCAGGTCCTTCATAGCTGCCTACATCTTCTCCAGGGATCAAGTCTGCATGGACATTTGAGGTTCTCAGCAGGAGGAAGATACCCTACATTCCTGTATTATAAGACGAACTCTGTCCCTGCTCTTCTGCAAAGTTAGATTAAGGTAAGAGTATATGGTTAGGGTTAATAACATGTTCGTTTTGGGTTACGAATCATTGCGAAGGATGATTAATAGTATTGGGAACCTGCGATATTTATAAGATTATAGAGGTGAAATATAAGTATGGAAACAGAAATCTAGGTAAGATTTGAAGCCCAGAAGGGCATTAGGCCCTTGATTGGGATACTTAGCTTATAATTACGTTCTGCACAGATGTCTCAGATAAATCGATAATCAATGGCATAGGACCTTACACCTTGGATGATTGATTTTAGAAGAGAACATCCACTCAAATTGAGATAGTCGGTGGGATTAGGAAGGTAGTCAGTATCTTTAGGAAATAGAGTGAGTATAGGATTTGGGGCAAAAGTTCTGTAGCAATAGGGTTTTTGTTATAGAGTGAATGTAAATTTCAGCACATGTGAAGAGTCAGTCACATGATGAACTGGGGAAAATATGTAAAAAGGAAAATATCAATACAGACATTATGAAATGAGGCAATTATACAGTGAGTGATAAGATTAGACATTTTCAATAGGGTTGAGATTGAATACATAATCTTAGGAAGAAACAAATATGTCGTCACCAATAGGAATGACATTTGAAAGCATTAGGCAACCTGGACATTTATCGTTTTAGTAATCCATGTTCACTTTCCATTTAGGATTTGGTACAATCATAAGTGTGATCTTTGCATTTTGTGCCCAGAAAAATATTGTGATCACATGTGTATGTAGATCATATGACATGAGTATTTCTTCCACCATTACTGGGAGCAATATTTGAAGACATATAAATTAGTATTGGGGGTACAAAGTGGTGTACCCTGTGTCTTTGAATATAGAGATAATGCATGAATAGACCATACTGTGAATAAATATTATAACTGGTTCCACTTTAAATAATGGATTGAATTGATATCTGAAAATATATAGGAAATCATATATTGACATACAATCATTCACTCCAACCAGTTATATATCTAATGGTAATCTTAGGGTTATTGTTTATCATGAAGTGTGTGTGAGTTTTGTTTCAAAAGTGATTATGGAAATCGAAAATAATATGTTTGGAAAAAAGTCTCATAAAAAGACCAATCAAGAAATATGGAGGAATTCATGTGTTCTGAAGCAGGAAGTGATTGAAAGTGAAACAAGTGCCTATAAATTTTCTAAATTGTGAATGAAATATATATCCTGTTATGTGCATAAACTGATGAAATAGTAATGTACCAGTGTTGAATAAAAGTGAACGTCAAAATACACATCATGTCCAATAGGAATCTACTTGCATTGATGTTAAACTGGGTCAGTTACTGTAGAAATATTAGAATTGCATGCATTATTCACCAAAGAGAGTTTTTTTTTTATTTATGGTTGTTAAAAACATTACATAGTTCTTGATATATCATATTTTACACTTTGATTCAAGTGGGTTATGAACTTCCATTTTTACCCTGTATACAGATTGCAGAATCACATCAGTTACACATCCATTGATTCACATATTGCCATACTAGTGTCTGTTGTATTCTGCTGCCTTTCGTATCCTCTAGTATTCTTCCTGGCCTCCCCGCCCCTCCCCACTTCTCTCTCTACTCCCTCTACTGTAATAAATTTCTCCCCCTTGTATTATTTTTCCCTTTCCCCTCAATTCCTCTTGTATGTAATTTTGTATAACCCAGAGGGTCTCCTTCCAATTCCATGCAATTTCCCTTCTCCCTCCCTTCCTCCTCTCATCCCTGTTTAATGTTAATCATCTTGTCATGCTCTTCATCCCTATCTGTTCTTAGTTACTCTCCTTATATCAAAGATGACATTTGGCATTTGTTTTATAGGAATTGTGTAGCTTCACTTAGCATAATCTAGTCTAATGCAATCCATTTCCCTGCAAATTCTATGATTTTTTATTTTTCAATGCAAAGTAATAATCCATTGTGTATAAATGCCACATTTCTTTTATCCATTTTTCTATTGAAGGGCATCTAAGTTGGTTCCACAGTCTTGCTGTTGTGAATTGTGCTGCTATGAACATCGATGTAGCAGTGTCCCTGTAGCATGCTCTTTTTAGGTCTTTAGTGAATAGACCAAGAAGGGCAATAGCTGGGTCAAATGGTGGTTCCATTCCAAGCTTTCCAAGAAATCTCCATACTGCTTTCCAAATTGGCTGCACCAATTTGCAGTCCCACCAGCAATGTACAAGTGTACCTCTTTTCCCACATCCTTGCCAGCACTTCTTGTTGTTTGACTTCATAATGGCTGCTAATCTTACTGGAGTGAGATGGTATCTTAGGGTGGTTTTGATTTGCATTTCTCTGACTGCTGGAGATGGTGAGCATTTTTTCATGTACTTGTTGATTGATTGTATGTCCTCATCTGAGAAGTGTCTGTTGAGGTCCTTGGACCATTTGTTGATTGGGTTATTTGTTATCTTATTGTCTAATTTTTTGAGTTCTTTGTATACTCTGGATATTAGGACTCTATCTGAAGTGTGAGTAGTAAAGATTTCTTTCCAGTATGTAGGCTCCCTATTTACCTCTTATTGTTTCTTTTGCTGAGAAAAAAACTTTTTTAGTTGAGTAAGTCCCATTTGTTGATTCTAGTTATTAACTCTTGTACTATAGGTGTCCTATTGAGGAATTTGGAGCCCAACCCCACAGTATGTACATCGTAACCAAATTTTTCTTCTATCAGACAGTGTGTCTCTGATTTGATATCAAGGTCCTTGATTCATTTTGAGTTAACTTTTGTGCATGGTGAGAAAAAGGGATTCAGTTTCATTTTGTTATATATGGATTTTCAGTTTTACCAACACCATTTGTTGAAGATGCTATCCTTCCTCCATTGCATGCTTTTAGCTCCTTTATCAAATATAAGATAGTTGTAGTTTTGTTGATTGGTTTCTGTGTCCTCTATTCTGTACCATTGGTCCACCTGCCTGTTTTGGTACCAGTACCATGCTATTTTTGTTACTATTGCTCTGTAGTATAGTTTGAAGTCTGGTATCGCTATACCGCCTGATTCACACTTCCTGCTTAGCATTGTTTTGCAATTCTGGGTCTTTTATTTTTTCATATGAATTTCATGATTGCTTTCTCTATTTCTACAAGAAATGCCTTTGGGATTTTGATTGGCATTGGATTAAACCTATAGAGAACTTTTGGTAATATCGCCATTTTGATGATGTTAGTTCTGCCTATCCATGAACAGGGTATATTTTTACATCTTCTAAGATCTTCTATTTCTCTCTTTAGGGTTCTGTAGTTTTCATTGTATAAGACTGTCACCTCTTTTGTTAGGTTGATTCCCATTTTTTTTTTTTTAGGATATTGTGAATGGAGTGGTTGTCCTCATTTCCATTTCAGAGGATTTGTCACTGATATACAGGAATGCCTTTGATTTATGCGTGTTGATTTTATATCCTGCCACTTTGCTGAATTCATTTATTAGCTCTATTAGTTTCTTTGTAGACCCTTTTGGGTCTGCTAGGTATAGAATCATGTCATCTGCAATAGTGATAATTTAAGTTATTCTTTTCCTATTTATATGCCTTTAATTTCTTTCATCTGTCTAATTGCTCTGGCCAGTCTTTTGATAACTATATTGAACAAAAGTGGTGAGAGCAGGCATCCCTGTCTTGTTCCAGATTTTAGAGGGAATGTCTTCAATTTTTCTCCATTCAGAATGACGCTAGCCTGCGGTTTAGCATAGATTGTTTTTACAATATTGAGGAATGTTCCTGTTATTCCTAGTTTTTCGAGAGTTTTGAACATAAAGGGATGCTGTACTTTGTCGAATGCTTTTTCTGCATCTATCTAGATGATAATATGGTTTTTATTTTTAAGTCTATTGATGTGGTGAATAACACTTATTGATTTTCGTATATTGAACCCTCCTTGCATCCCAGGGATGAACCCTACTTGATCATGGTGCACATTTTTTTGATATGTTTTTGTATCTGATTTGCCAGAATTTAATTTAAGATTTTTGCATTTAGGTTCATTAGAGATATCGGTCTTTAGTCTTCTTTCTTTGAAGTGTCTGTCTGGTGTAGGAATCAGGGTGATATTGGCCTCGTAGAATGAATTTGGAAGATCTCCCTCTTTTTCAATTTTCTGAAATAGCCTGAGTAATTTGTCTGCAACACAAAGGTGAATGGCATCCTGAAATTACCTGTTCTATAGCTGAATGAGCTTCGATCAGTCAAAAACAGGGATGGTGACATCAGCTCTCCAAGATAGTGGCCGCTGGCTTCCTCTGTGGTCTGACCGGTGTGGAGAACCGAATTGGACCGCATCCTTACCCATCTCAAACAAAGAATTCAGCACTTAGCACATTGATTGCATACCTGGCAGGAGCCCACAGAATCCACACCGCTGTATATTTGCATTGCTATCTCTTCGTTTCCCAGTGCGCGCCGCAGACTCTAGCCACAGACCGATTTCCTGAATAAGCAGCATGACGCTCCATGCGGACAAATCACTCGTGTTTGAGCTCGCGTAGCTGATCCTCGTGAGATGGAAATATGTCCACTAGGTTTTGGAGCACCCCAATTTTGCTGGAAATTTCTAACAAGATATATTTTAGCCGTTATAACTCGTCATTCTCCCGCACAGTGATGCGGTACATGGGGGTGATGCACTCCCTTCACCACCATCATATGATCCCCCGAAGTTAGTTTTCAGTACTAAGAAACAAATATGTATTTCAGGTGGATGAATATTTCTGAGAATATTCTTGTGAAAACATGATTATAAATGCACATACATGAATATGAATGAATTTAGGGAGTGTATAATAAGAAAAATATACTTCATAGTTTGAAAAATCTGGAGAGTGAATATATATATATATATATATATATATATATATATATATATATATATATATATACACTCACAGACATTAAAAAGTAGCATTATGTATGCCAATCGAAATTCACATGAAATAATATATCATCCACAGATCCAAAAATATTCATTTTAATGAACATGGATTTATGTTGTTCAACTAAGAAGCTCACTCATATGTTGTATTTTCCGTTCCAACAGCGTTTAGTAGGAGTGATCTCTTCTCACAATTTGCAGCTGCCAAGCCAGCCACCTCACAAAATGTACGAGTGATACCAGGTAGAATTCTAAATGTGCATATGAAAATACATGTGATGAATAGGCTACAGAGAAAGGGAGACAGTTATTCACATATTTGTTAACTTTTAAAACACATGGAGAACTATTTCAATTAAAATTCGCTAGATTTATAACACCTACCATTTATCATACGAAAGGCAAGTCCAACTATACACCATGCCTCCTGTGAACCTCTTGTATTTCTATTCTGTTTGGGTTATTTTTCTCCACCATATTAGGATTAGAAGTCAAAGTCTAGTAGGGTATGTGTTAGTGTCAGGTATTCAGTATTTTGAATGGAAAATTGGAAAATATATCCAATGTGTATGCAAATATGTGCTACACAAAAAATTCCCACTCTCATTCAGCACAATGCCTTGACATTACCTTCGCCCCACATAAGACACAATTAGAGGAGAAGAGTTAGAAAATCTGTGAATACATATGTGGAATGAAAAATGCTCAGGAGTTCACAAATTTGCAGGTGGTAGAGGAGTTTCCAAAAGTAAGGGACAGGGTAAAAACTCCACAAACATGAAGTTCTGCCAGCCTAACATCTGGAGAAACTGCCTCTGAGGTTGGGCAATGAAATATATGCTGTTGTCAGGAGCATTAGTTTCATTTGTTGTGAGACCATCATAGCTGAGTCTTCATCTATGTGATCTGGATGACATGGATTCTTATTTTCCAATGAACATGAGGCAGCAGTGCTGAATTTTCTATTTGTAGGTAACCTGTGGCCACTGGGGTCTAAATGTCTCCCCTTGTGGACTGTAATTCCATTTGGTCATCCTCCACTATTCGTGGTATTTCTTGCTGCTGCACTGGGAGTTTGGTATTTGCTTCATGAAATACAAGGAGTTCAACTGGGACACAGTGCTGAAGTGAGTTCTGTCAAGTGTGGTGGGTCAGGTTCGTCAGGAGAATGCACCAACCAGGCTTCTATCCCACATAGCTTGCCCCATTTTCCATAGCAACCTGATTCTGAACATTGCCCTAAAACCTCTCCATATAACAATATGCTTTTACATATAAGGGTCTACTGGCTGCAAAATGTCAGTCACAATCCATTTGGAAGCCAATGGCAGATTCACATGCCCCCACCACAGATGTTTTATTACACACCTGCCATCCACTACTCTAGTACAACTACTCAGCAGGATCCAACTTACTGGCATCTCTGTTAAACACCATTTTCATAAAACCCAGTCAATCAAGGCACTGTCTTGTATACTCATGATCAGCAACAGGACATTCAAATGTTCTCCAGAGCTACCCGGTGATGGGAATTTCAAAAATTTCATGGTATTGATCTAGCCAATTTTCAAGGATGAAGTTGGAGGCACTGTGGATTTCAATTCACTCAGAAACCATTAAATGGTGAGGAAGCTCATTTCAATGAAAACTCTGGAGAATTCTTACAGGCAAGACTTCCAAAAGTGCCCAAAAGTCAGATTAAGCCAGGCCCATTGAGGTCTACAATGTATGTTCCATGTGTGTTTTGACTCTCAAATATGGCTGCCAAGTCTTTAAGAATAATATCATGTGATATCCTGGCTGAGATTCCCTGTGCTCTGTGGAAAGTCACCTTGGGCCTAGATGTCACTTTCCAAGGACAACTCTCATGCATGGCCATCTAAAATTCCAACACAATTCCTGGCAATAATTCTCTGAGATCAGTAAAAGAACTCAGTCTCTAAGGGGAATCACACCAGAGTGCAAGCCTAGGTGGACCCAGTGATCCCTTCCAACCGCCAGACATATGTCCACAATTAAAACCAAACACTCTCACATGGCCCTCATCTTCTTCCATATAGACACTCATCATATCCTCTGGCTGGAGGTTTCCATAAGGGACGCAGCCCACGACAGTGTCTAAAATAAGCTCCCTGCCCCTCATTTGCCTAAAGTCAGGGTGGCCTGGACTCTCTTCCTGTGAACCAGTAGTGATCAAATAGGCCTGCTTTTAATATTGCTTGGCTTCTCCAACTTGAGGCCTTCTAGCTTTGGGGTTTAGATTCTTTAAGTGAATTGGAGTCATAAAAATCAAGCACCTATGGCCTAGCCTCTTCAGGGCTTTGAAGAACTCATTTGACCCAAAGGATCCCTATTCTCACTTGATGAATATCAGGAACCTACCAGAGGAAGGCAAGAGAGTTCATCAACAATATCTGATCTTTTTGCCATTTTGGTTTTGGATGCACGCATGGGATCTATCTTTAGATCCATCAGGTGCTGAGAATCTAAGCCACAGCCTCACACAGGGCCAACAGGCTGATTCAGACATATCCCAATCCTAAGCAATTAAGCAAAGAGCCACAGGTGATGCCCTTTCATTTCCATTTGAAAACTCTTTTCTTCAGGCTTCACAAAGTGGTGGCTTGAGGCAAAAAACTTCCTGACATTCAACAGAACAATAGGTAAGCAAAAGGACCAAAGCAGGGTTTCTCCACTGAGACTTTCCTGGTCAACAGATATCTGAGATTTCTGAGATGCTAGCCATTTCCTTCAGCTTCCAGTACATAACAATGTCACAGATCTTGGAGGCGGTACAAATCTTGGACACAAAACCATGATACTATTCTGGAGAGTCGCCAGAATTGAGAGAGAAAACAGGAAATTAGGAAGCTTGTAGGTGTTGCCCATCCATAAGGCAAGCCAGAGTCCACTCATGAATTGGGCAGGATGAATTCTGGGAAGCTTTCTACTAGACAGAACACATCCATTGATGCATTGTCTTTTCTAATGTCTACAACAATGGACTCAGTGGGATACACACACACATAGGAACACTCGCCTTGTCAAAGGACTTAATACAAATATTCCACTCCATACCAAACAAACCGCCTTTCCTACCTATCCTCAGAACATGAGACAAAACCACAAACTCACACCCACACCCACAAAGGCACCTCCTTCCCCCTAGTAGGTCTGTGACTCCCCGGAGTATCCTCTGACTAGTGAGCCATACTATGTTCCTCCAAAATGACCTCTCCTGTCTCAGATCATGTCTGCTTGGTCAACTCTGTGAAGTTCTCAAGAGCCAGCGGTGAGGCACTACCAGCCTTCTCAGGAAAAGCCCCTCTTCAGAGGTTTCCTGGCATTTGGCCTTCCTCACATCTGTAGGTACCAAGAAAGACTGACTCTGTCCTTGGTAAATCCAAACATGTCAGACCACTGGGACTAGGACAGAGACTGTCTCTGGGTGCCTGGATTCCTGGATTTCAAGTTCAGAGAGTTCCATCACCAAGGAAGTGAGGTGAGATCACTTCCTTCAGGATCTGAATTATGTCACTGCCTTGGCAACCACTTTGTCCTAACAGTTGCTTCCAAAATACTATGAGGTGGAGGCTGCCCTGATTTTCATGGGACACTTTCTCTAGTTAGAATGTTATATCAACCGTAAGCACCCGGGAACAGCTTCCACACAGGACTGGTTTGGTCCATGTTCTATACATTAAGAAGAGAGAGATTGATTCAGACACAACCCTTCATCCTGACCAGGATGATTGCCATGGAAGATGACTTTTGCTTTCTGAGGTAATTCATAGCTGCCTTCATCTTCACCAGGGATCACTTCTGCATGAACATTTGAGTTTCTCAGCAGGTGAACATCCCCTAGATTCCTGTAGTTTAATACACACACTGTTCCTGCTCTCCTGCAAAGTTAGTGTATGGTTAGGGTTAATAATATGTTCGATTTGGGTTAGGAATCATTCTGCAGGATGAATAATGAGATTGGGAACCTGCGATATTTATAAGAATATATAGGTGAAATATATGTATGAAAACGGGAATCTAAGAAGGATTTGAAGCCCAGAAGGGCATTGAGCCCTTGATTTGGATACTTAGTGTTGAATTATGTTCTGTACAATTGTCTCAGTTAAATCTAAATACAGTGGCATAGGACCTTGTACCTTGGATGATTGAATGTAGAAGAGAACATCCAGTCAAAAAGGAATAGTCAGTAGGATTAGGAAGATAGTCAGTAGGTTTAGGAAGAAGAGTGAGTATATGATTTGGAATAAAAAGCTTCTTTAGCAATAGGGTTTCATTGGGAGAGTGAATGTAAATGTCAGCACATGTGAAGAGTTAGTCACAATGATGAACTGGGGAAAATGTGTAGGAAAGCAGGTGTCAATAGAGACATTACGAAATCAGGCAAAGTATAAAGTGAGTCATAGGATTAGACATTTTCAACAGGGTTGAGTTTGAATACATAATCATAGGAAAAAACAAATATGTCGTCACGAATGGGAATGACATTTGAGAGCATTAGGCAACCTGGACATGGATGTTATTAGTTATCCACGTTCACTTTCCTTTTAGGCTTTTGTACAATCATAAGTGTTACATTTTTATGTTTTTTTTTTGTTCAGAATATTACTGTGATAAAATGTATATGTAGATCAGGTGACATGAGTATTTCTTTCACCATTTTTGGGGGCAATATTTTGAAGACGTATACATTAGTATTAGGGGTACAAAGAGGTGTACCCTGTGTCTATTAATATAGAGATAATGCATGAATAGACCATACTATGAATAAATAACGAAACTGATTCCACTTTAAATAATGGATTGAATTGATATGTGAAATTATATAAGAAATCTTATATTGATATACAATCATTCATTCCAACCAGTTATATATCTAATGGTAATATTAGGATTATGGTTTATGAAGAATGGTGTTTGAGTTTTGCTTTATACGTGATGATGTTAAACAAACATAATGTGTTTGGAAAGAAGTCTCATGAAAAGACCAGTCAAGAAACATGGAGGGATACATGTGTTCTGAATCAGGAAGTGATTGATCGTGAAACAAATTCCTATAAATTTTCTAATTTGTGACAGAAATATATATCCCATGATTTGCATAAACTGAAGACATAGTAACGTACAAGTGTTGAATAAAAATGAAAGTCAAAATACACATCATGTCCCCTAGAAATCAACTTGCATTGATTTTAAACTGGCTAAGTAACTGTAGAAATATTAGGGTTTGTATGCACCATTCACTGAATTTAGTTTTCAGTACTAGGAAACAATATGTATTTCAGGTGGATGATTATTTCTGAAAATAATCTTGTGGAAAGTTGATTATAAATCCACAGATATGAATATGAATGAATTTAGGGAGTGCATAATAAGACATATATATTTCATATTTTGAAAAATCTAAAGAGTATATATATATATATATATATATATATATATATATATACATATACATATATATATACACACACACGCAAAAGCACAGATATTAAAAAGTAGCAATACAGGAGATCCATTATGAAGGCAGGCATGGAGAAATCAAGTCTCTGATCTCTTCAGCTGCGCGGGCATAGGGAGTCGTAAACTGTCTAAATGCTGTTTGCTCAGAATCACTAGGCAATATTGACCTGTTGTGAATCTGGGGTGAACAGTCTGGGCCCCTCAGAACACACACAAAGCCCAGATTGGCTGCATTCAAGCTTAGATTCGTCTGGTTTTTGTGACTCAGCACTAACATTCCCGCTGAAATAACTGGTCGAGCTTTCTGAATTGAGAGTTAAAAGCCAACTGAGCCTTCATAGGCAGTGGCCACAGGATTGAAATGGGGCTTGGGAGAGATAGTCAGGACCCACCTGTTGCATTGGTCACCCAGCAAAGGGAACGAACGGTCACCATTTGAATGGGATACCACCATGGCAGAGAACTGACGTCACAGGCGGAGGAGATAACTTCATTGAAACCAGCGCGACAAGTGTGTAATCCCATTGCCATATCTCTCAACAACGCAGGGAAACCTCAAGGGCCCTTCCCACCTCTGCCGTAATGGCCCCTCCCAGCTCTCCAAGGAGCGCGATACCCAGACCTAGGGAATCAAGATTGGCTCGGGACTCGTGGCGTGGAATTCCCTGCTACCGCTCCCACCAGTGCTGACAATTGAGGTCTCTTACACCACCTACCGGGGCCATGGCTCCTGAAGGGCAAGCAAATTCGCTGGAGGTTCTCAGCCCCAAGCTCTACAAACTTATTGTCTGAGGACGGCAAACAAGGAGAGTGTGCCCAGGCGTTCATGGAAACAGGGCTACCAGGAGCAGAGGCCTGGTTTGTAACCAGTATTGTGGTGAGCATCACAGGTGAGTGGGGCCTGGCTTGAGGAAGCACAAGAGAAAGCCCTAGGCACTCAGAATTGGAGACCCGCCCAGTCTGGGAGGAAGAGCTGCTGCACAGTGATTGGTTCTCACTTTTTGAGAGGAGAAGCTTGGCCCAGTGCGCACAGCTCCACCTACTGGAAGAGAAGTTATTTGAACTCTAGGACTGCATGTATTATTATTATTTTTTTATTTGTTTTTTTTCTTTCATTTTCATTTTTGTTATTGTTGTTCTTTAACTTTTTTAAATGTTTTTATTTTTTAATTTTTTAATTTTATTATTATTATTATTATTTTAAATTTTAATTTTCAATTTTTTAATCATCATCATTACTTAAAACTTTCTTTCTTTATTTTCTATTTTTTTCTTTTGTCTTTTCATTTCTTTTCATTTTTCTTATTCCCCCTTCCTTGAATTCTACCTGCCTACTCTCATTCTCTTTAGTGACTTCTCCCTTCCCTTCTAATATCTTTCCTCCCAAGCATCAAATAAATTTATAAGAGTAAGCAGTAACTCAGTAGTCAAACAGAAGAAGAAGTAACATGAGCAGCATATAATAACAAAGAAGAAAAGGATTACGAACAATGAAGGACAGCCTAAATATTCAAGAGCACCTAGAGTCATCAGAAAAATGGTCATATAAAGAACTCAAGTAATACCTTAGACAGATGGAATGGAACCTTAAAGAGGATACGAGACAGCAAAAACAAACAGTGATAAAATGCATTGAAAATGAATTACATAAACAGATAAAATGAGAAATTAAGCATCTTTATCAGGAGATAGAGATTATTAGAAAAATCAAACAATAATTCTAGAAATCAAGGAAATGATAAACCAAATTAAAAACTCAATTGAGAGTATCACTAACAGAGTAGAGCTAGTAGAAGACAGAATGTCAGATAATGAAGACAAAATATATCATCTTGAAAAAAGTCTAGCCAACAAAGAAATGCTGTAAAAAATTATGAGAAAACATTCAAGAGATATGGGATAACATAAAAAAAACAAACTAATGAGTCATATGGATAGAGGAAGGTACAGAGATTAAAACCAAGGGAATGAGAAACCTGGTGAATGAAATAATTACAGAAAACTTTCCAGAAATAAAAATGGAAACGGATAAACAAATTGTAGATGCTTACAGGACACCGAGCACACAAAATCACAGTAGACCAATGCCAAGACACATTGTTATAAAGATATCCAATATACAGAACAAAGAGAAAATATTAAAAGCTACCAGAGAAAGGAGGCAGATTACAATCATTACAATCAGGGGTAAACCAAAAAGTTTAACAATGGATTTTTCATCATAGACGCTGGAAGTGAGAAGATCCTGGAACAACGTACTTCAAACACTGAAAGACAATGGATGCCAACCAAGAATTATGTATCCAGCAAAATTAAGCTTAAGATAAGACAATGAGATAAAAATATTTCATGATAAACAAAAGCTAAAAGAATTTCAGCCAGATAACCAGCATTGCAAAGCATCTTGAGCAAAACACTACACGAGGAAGAAATGAAAATCAACAACGAAAACCATCAGTGAGAAGTGCCTCAGTAATGACAGAGGGAAGGGGAAAAGCAAATCATGGAGAATCAAACTAATTAAAAAATATATATATAAAAACATGGGTGGCAGTACAAACCATATAGCAATAGTAACTCTAAATGATAATGGCTTACACTCTCGAATAAAGTGACATTGGCTTATAACTTGAAATAAAAAAAAAAAATCCAACAATATGTTGCCTCCAAGGGACACATCTGAATGGAAAAGACATACACAGGCTGAAGGTGAAAGATTGGGAAAATTTATACCATGCACACGGTCCTCGAAAGCAAGCAGGGGTGGCCATCCTCCTATCGAATAAAATCGACCTCAAGACTAATTTAATCAAAGGGATAAGGAAGGACTTTATATACTGTTAAAAGAAACCATTCACCGACAAGACATAACAATTATCAATATTCACGCAGCAAATAATGGTGCTGCGACGTTCATAAAACAATTTATCCTCAAGTTCAAGAATCAAATAGACCACAATACAATAATTATGGGTGACTTCAACTCACCTCTCTCACCATTGGACAGATCCTCCAAACAAAAGTTGAATAAAGAAACTATAGAACTCAATATCACAATCAATACCCTATACTTAACTGACATATATAGAATATATCAACCATCATCAAGTGGATATACTTTTTTCTCACCAGCACATGGATCCTTCTCAAAAATAGACCATATGTTATGCCATAGGGCAACCCTCAGTAAATATAAAGGGGTGGAGATAATACCATGAATTTTTTGTGATCATAATGGAATGAACCTGGAAACCAATGATAAAGAAGGAAGAAAAAATCATACATCACATGCAAAATGAAGAATATGTTACTGAATGATCAATGGGTTACAGAAGACATAAAGGAGGAAATCAAAAAATTCTTAGAGATAAATGAAAATACAGACACAACATATCAGATTCTATAGGACACAATGAAAAGAAGTTTTAAGAGGTAAATTCATCGCCTGGAGGTCATTCCTCAAAATAGAAAAACAAACAAACAAACAAATGAGCTCACACTTCATCTCAAAGCCCTAGAAGAAGAAGAGCAAAACAACAGAAAATGTAGCAGAAGGAAAGAAATAATTAAAATCATAGCGAAATTGAAACAAAAGAAACTATTGAAAAAATTAACAAAACTAAAAGGTGCTTCTTCAAAAAGATAAATAAGATCGACAGACCCTTAGCCATGCTAACGAAGAGAAGAAGAGAGAGAACTCAAATTACTAACATACGGGATGAAAAAGGCAATATCACAACAGATGCTACATAAATACAGAAGAAAATTAGAAATTATTTTGAAAAACTGTATTCCAATAAAATAGAAAATAGTGAAGACATCGATAAATTTCTAAAGTCATATGATTTGACCAGACTGAGTCAGGAGGAAACACACAATTTAAACTGACCAATATCAATGGATGAAGTAGAAGAAGCAATCAAAAGACTACCAACCAAGAAAAGCCCAGGAACGGATGGGTATACAGCAGAGTTTTACAAAACCTTTAAAGAAGAATTAATACCAATACTTTTCAAGTTATTCAGGAAATAGAAAAACTGGAAGCTCTGCCAAATTCATTCTATGAGGCCAACATCACCCAGATTCTGAAACCAGACAAAGACACCTCAAAGAAAGAAAACTACAGACCAATATCTCTGATGAACCTAGATGCAAAAATCCTCATTAAAATTCTGGCGAATTGGATACAAAGGCACATCAAAAAAATTGTGCACCATGATCAACTTGAATTCATCCCTGGGATGCAAGGAGGCTTCAATATATGGAAATCAATAAATGTTATTCACAACATCAATAGACTTAAAGATAAGAACCATATGATCATCTTGATAGATGCAGAAAAACCATTCAACAAAGTAGAGCATTCCTTTATGTTCAAAACATTTTAAAAACTAGGGATAACAGGAACTTACCTCGACATTGTAAAAGATAACTATGTTAAGCCTCAGGCTAGCATCATTCTGAATGGAGAAAAATTGAAGGCATTCACTTTAAAATCTGGAACAAGGCAGAGATATCCTCTATCACCACTTCTATTCAATATAGTTCTCGAAAAACTGGCCAGAGCAATTAGAGAGATGAAAGACATTAAAAGCATAAAAATAGGAAAAGAAGAACATAAATTATCACTATTTGTAGATGACATGATTCTATACATAGAAGACCCAAAGGGTCTACAGAAAAAACTACTAGAACTAATAAATGAATGCAGCAATGTGGCAGGATATAAAATCAACATGCATAAATCAAAGGCATTTCTGTATATCAGCGACAAAACTTCTGAAACAAAAATGAGTCAAAACACTGCATTCCCAATTTCCTCAAAATAATTAAATACTTGGGAATCAACCTAACAAAAGAGGTGAAAGATTTATATAATGCAAACTACAGAACCCTAAAAAGAGAAATAGAATAAGATCTTAGAAGATGGAAAAATATACCCTGTTCATGGATAGGCAGAACTAACATCATCAAAATTGCTATATTACCAAAAGTTCTCTATAGGTTTAATACAATGCCAATCAAAATCACAAAGGATTTTTTTTGTAGAAATAGATAAAGCAATCATGAAATTCAAATGGAAAAATAAAAGACCCAGAATAGCAAAAGCAATTCTAAGCAGGAAGTGTGAATCAGGCAGTATAGTGATACCAGATTTCAAACTATATTACAGAGCATTCATAACAAAAACAGCATGGTACTGGTACCAAAACAGGCGGGTGGACCAATGGTACAGAATGGAGGACACAGAGACTAATCCAAAAATCTACAACTGTCTTATATTTGATAAAGGAGCTAATGGCCTGCAATGGAGGAAGGATAGCATCTTCATCAAATAGAGTTGGGTAAACTGGAAATCCATATGCAACAAAATGAAACTGAATCCCCTCCTCTCGCCATGCACAAAAGTTAACTCAATGTGGATCAAGGAGCTAGATTCAAATCAGAGTCTCTGCGTCTGATAGAATAAAAAGTTGGCTCCTATCTACATATTGTGTGGTCAGGCTCCAAATTCCTTAATAGGACACCCATAGAATAAGAGTTAATAATAAGAATCAACAAATGGGACTTACTTAAACTGATTTTTTTTTCTTAAAGAGAGAAACAATAAGAGAGGTAAATATGGAGCCTACATCATGGGAACAAATTTTTAGTCCTCACCCTTCACATGGAGCCCTAATATCCAGAGTATACAAAGTATACAAAGAACTCAGAAAATTAGACAATAAGATAACCAATAACCCAATGGGCCAAGGACCTGAAGAGAAACTTCTCAGAGGAGGACATAGAATCAATTAACAAGTACATGAAAAAATGCTCTCCATTTCTAGCAGTAAGAGAAATGCAAATAAAAACCACCCTAAAATACCATCTCAATCCAGTGAGATTGGCAGCCATAATGAAGTCAAACAACAACAAGTGCTGGCGAGGATGTGGGGAAAAGGGTACTCTTGTACATTGCTGGTGGGACTGAAAACTGGTGTGGCCAATTTGGAAAGCAGTATGGAGATTTCTGGGAAATCTGGGAATGGAAGCACCATTTGATCCAGCTATTGCCCTTCTCGGACTATTCCCTGAAGACCTTAAAAGAGCGTACTACAGGGATACTGCCATATCGATTTTCATAGCAGCACAATTCACAATTGCTACACTGTGGAACCAACCCAGATGCCCTTCAATAGATGAATGGATAAAAAAATGTGACTTTTATATACTATGGAGAATTACGCAGCACTAAAAAATGACCAAATCTTGGAATTTGCAGGGAAATGCATGGCACTGAGCAGATTATGGTTAGTGAAGCTAGCCAATCCCTAAAAAACAAATGCCAAATGTCTTGTTTGATATAATGAGAGCACCTAAGAACAGAGCAGGGAGGAAGAGCATGAAGAAAAGATTAACATTAAGCAGAAACATGAGGTGGGAGGGAAAGGGAGAGAAGAGGGAAATTGCATGGTAATGGAGAGAGACACTTATTGTTACACAAAATTACATATAAGAGGTTGTGGGAAAATAAACAAGGAGAGAAATGATTTAGAGTAGGTATGGTAGAGAGAGAAGATGGGAAGATAGGGGAGTGGGGATAGTAGAGTATAGGAAAGGTAGCAGAATACAACAGTAACTAATAGGGCATTATGTAAAAATATGGATGTGTAACTAATGTGATTCTGCAATCTGTATTTGGAGTAAAAATGGGAGTTCATAACCCACTTGAATCTAATGTATGAAATATGATATGTCAAGAGCTTTGTAATGTTTTGAGCAACCAATAAAAGAAAAAAAAAAGTAGCAATATATATGCCAATAGAAATTCATCATGAAATGTATATAATCCACAGATCGAAAAATATTCATTTTACTGAACATGAATTCATGTATAATGTTTTTCAACTAGGAAGCTCACCCATAGGTTGAATTTTCAGTTCCAACAGCGTTTAGGAGGAGTGATCTCTTCTCTCAATTTGCATCTACCAATTCAGCCACCTCACAAGTGTATACGAGTGATATCAGGTAGAATTCTATATGTGCATATAAACATACATGTGCTGAATAGGCTACAGAGAAAGGGAGATAGGGATTCACATATTTGCTAATTTTAAAAACACATGTAGAACTATTTCAACAAAAAATTGACTAGACTTATAACTCCTACATTATATAATGCAAAAGGCAATTCCAACTATACACCATGCGTCCTTTGAACTGCTTGTGTTTCTTCTCTTTTTGGCTTATTTTTCACCATCATATTAGGATTATTAGTCAGAGACTAGTAGGGTATGGGTTATAGTGTCAGGGATTCAGTATTTCAAATGGAAATTGAAAAATGAATCCAATGTGTATGTAAATATGTGCTACACAAAAATCTTCCCACTCACATCCAGAACAATGCCTTGACATTACCTACGCCCCAAGTAAAACACAATTAGAGTAGAAAAGTGTGAAAATCTATGAATACAAATATGGAATGGAATATGCTCGGGAGTTCACAATCTTGGAGGTGGTAGAGGAGTTTCCAAAAGTAAAGGACAGGGTAAACACTCCACAAACAAGGAACTCTGCTGGCCTAAGAATTCTTGGGAAACGGCTTCTGAGGTTGGGCACTTGAAATATATGTTGTTGTCATGAGCTTTAGCTTACTTTGTAGTGAGACCATCAAAGCTGGGTCTGCATCTATGTGACCGAAAGACATGGTTTCTTATATTCCAATGAACATGAGGCAGCAGTGCTCAATTCTCTCTTTGTAGCTAAACTGTGTCCATTGGAAGCTAAGTGTCTCCCGGTGGGGACTGTGAAGACATTTGGTCATCCTCCACTTTTCGTGGTATTTCTTGCTTCTGCACTGGGAATTTGGTATTTGCTTCACAAAACATAAAAAGTTCATCTGGGATACAGTGCTGGAGGGAGCTCTGTCACGTGTGGTGGGTCAGGGTCTGCAGGAGAATGCACCAACCAGGCTTCTATCTCACATAGCTTGCACCAATAACCATAGCAACCTGATTCTGAATATTGCCCTGAAAACTCTCCATTTAACAAGATGCCTTTACATATAAGGGTCTGATGTCTGCACTATATCAGTCACAAAAAATTTGGAAGCCAATGGCAGATTCACATGGCCCCAACATGATGTTTTATCACACACCTGCCCACCACTGCTCTAGCCCCCCTACTCAGCAGGCTCCAAATTACTGGCTTCTCTTGTTCTACACCATTTTAATGAAACCCAGTCAAAAACAAGGCACTGTCTGGTATACACATGATCAGCAACAGGACATCAAAAGTTTCTGCAGTGCCACCTGGTCATGGGAATTTCAAAAATTTCATGGTATTTATCTAGCAATTTTTCAAGGGTGAAGTTAGAGGCACTGTGGGTTTCAATTCATTCAGGAACCATTAAGAGTTGAGAAAGTTCATTTCAATGAAAGCTCTGGAGAACTCTCACAGTCAATGCTTCTCAAACAGTTGCCAAAAGGTCTCCTAAAGCCAGGCCAATTGACATCTACAATGTGAGGTCCATGTGTGTTTTGACTCTCAAATATGGCTGCTAAGTCTTTCAGAATAAAATCATGTGATATCCTGGCTGAGATTCTCAGGCCTCTGTGGAAAACACCCTGGGCCTAGATCTCAGTTTCCAAGAGTGAGTCTCATGCGTGGCCTCCTAAAATCCCAACACAATTCATGGCAATACTTCTCTGAGGTCAGTTTCAGAACTCAGTCTCTAAGGGGAATCACACCAGAGTTCAAGCCCAGGTGGCCCCATCATCCCTTCCATCCGCCAAAAAATGACCACAATTAAAATCAAAACACTACCACAGGGCCATCATCTTCTTCCATGTAGACACTCATCATAACCTCTAGCTGGAGGTTTCTTTGAGCCCAAGGTAGTGTCCGAATAAGCTCACTTGCCGCTCATTTGCCTAAAATCATGATGGCCTGGACACTCTTCCTGTGAACCAGGAATGATCAAATATTCCTGCTGTTAAAGTGTTCCACTTCTCCAATTTGAGGCCTACTGGCTGTAGGGTATAGATTCTTTATGTGATTTGGAGTCATGAGAAAACCCAAGCAAATATGGGCTAGCCTCTGCAGGGATTTCAAGAACTCATTTGACCCAAAGGATCCCTATTCTCACTTGATGGAGGTCAGGAACCTAAAACAAGAGGGCAAAAATATTCACCCACAATGACTGCTCTTTTGGCCATTTTAGTTTTGGAAACACATGGGATCTTTCTTTAGATCCATCAGGTGCTGAGAATCTAAGCCACAACCTCATACAAGGACAAGAGGCTGATTCAGACACATCCCAATCCAAATCAATTAAGCAAAGAGCCACTGGTGATGTCCATACATTTCCATATGAAAACAGTTTTCTTCAGGCTACACAAAGGGGTGGCCTGAGGCAAAGACCTTCCTGACATTCAGGGTAATAGAAATAGAAGTAAGCAAATGGCCCAAAGAAGGGTTTCTCCACTGAGACTTTACTGGTCACACTGAAATCTGAGTTTTCTTAGATGCTCCCATTCCCTTCAGCTATCCAGTACATGGCCATGTCACAGAACCTTGTGGTGTTACATATTTGGGAAACAAAACCATGAGTCTATTCTGGAGAGTGGCCAGAATTCACGAAGAAAACAGGAACTTTAGAAGATAATAGATGTTGCCCATCCATAAGGCAAGCTGCAGTCCATTCATTAATTGGGCAGTATGAATGCGGGGAAGCTTTCAACTAGAGACAACACATCCATTGATGCATTCTCTTTTCTAATGTCTACAACCACGGATACAGTGGGATACACAGACTTAGAAACACTCACCATGTCAAACGACTTACTAGAAACAGTCCACTCCAAACCAAACAAACCACCTTTCCTACCTATTCTCAGAACATGAGAAAAAACCACAAACTCACACCTACAACGGCAAAGGCACTTCCTTCCCCCAAATAGGTCTGTGACTATCCGGAGTGTCTTCTCACTGGTGGGCCATATTATGTTCCCCCAAAATGGCCTGTCCTGTTTCAGATCTGGTCTCCTTGGCCAACTCTGTGAAGTTGTCAGGAGCCAACGGTGAGCCACTACCTGCTTACTCAGGAAAGGCCCCTCTTCAGAGCTCTGCTGGCATTTGGCCATCCTCACATCAGTGGGTACCAAGAAAGACTGACTATGTCTTTGGGAAAAGCAAACAAGTTAGCCCACTGGAACTGGGAGTGGGACTGGCTCTGCGTGCCTTCCTTCCTGGATCCCAGGTTCAGAGAATTCC
The DNA here is from genome assembly GCF_048772815.1 of Callospermophilus lateralis. Taxonomy (NCBI): domain Eukaryota; kingdom Metazoa; phylum Chordata; class Mammalia; order Rodentia; family Sciuridae; genus Callospermophilus; species Callospermophilus lateralis. The sequence goes on from NW_027510230.1 coordinate 320,300, forward strand.
ATCACCAAGGAAGTGAAGTGAGGTCACTTCTTTCAGGAACAGAATATGCTCACTGCCTTGGTAACCACTTTGTGCTAACAGTTGCTTCCAGGGTTCCCATGAGATGGAGGCTGCCCCAACATCCTGTGACACATTCAGAAGTTAGAATGGTATATCAACCATCGGCACCAGGGAACAGCTCTGCACAGAGGCCTGGTTCAGTCCATCTTCTCTTTATTAAGAAGAGAGAGGCTGATTAAGACCATCAATTAATCCTGACCAGGGTGTTTGCCATGGAAGATGACTATTGCTCTCTCAGGTCCTACATAGCTGCCTATATCTTCTGCAAGGATCATTTCTCCATGGATCTTTGATGTTCTCAGCAGGTGGAAGATCATCTACATTCCTATATTGTAAGACCCACACTGTCCCTGCTCTTAAGTAAGTTATACTGAGGGAACAGTGTATGGTTAGGGTTAATAACATGTTCAATTTGGGTTACAAATCATTCTGCGGGATGAATAATGGTATTGGCAAAATGCGATATTTACAAGAGTATATATGTGAAACATAAGTATGAAAGCAGAAATCTAGGTAAGATTTGAAGCCCAGAAGGGCATTGGGGACTTGAGTGGGATACTTAGCTTTGAGTAATGTGCAGCACAGATGTCTCAGATAAATCAATATACACTGGCATCGTACCTTGTACCTTGGATATTGAATGTTGAAGAGAACATCCAGTCAAAAACTGATAGTCGGTAGGATTAGGAAGGTAGTTGGTAGGTTTAGAAAGAAGAGTGAGTATAGGATTTGGACCAAAAGTTCTTTCGCAATAAGATTTCGGGTAGAGAGTGTATGTAAATGTAAGCACATGTGAAGAGTCAGTCACAATGATGAACTGGGGAAAAATATAGGAAAGCAGATATCAATAGAGACATTAGGAAATCAAGCAAAGTATAAATTGTGTGATAGGGTTAGACATTTTCAACAGGTTTGAAGTTGAATATATAATCTTAGGAAGAAACAAATATGTAGTCAAAAATAGAATTGATATTTAAGAGCATTAGGCAACCTGGACATGGATGTTTTTAGTAATCCATGCTCACTTTCCATTTACGCTTTGGTACAATTGTAAGTGTGACCTATGCTTTTTGTGTCCAGAATATTTCTGTAATAAAATGTGTATGTAGATCAGGTGACAATCGTATTTCTTCCACCAATTCTGGGAGCAATATTTTGAAGACTTACAAATTAGTATGGGGGTACAAATAGGTGTACCCTGTTTCTATGAATATAGACATAATGCATGAATAGACCATACTGTGAATAAATAATATAACTGGATCCACTTTAAATAATGAATTGAATAAATATCTGAAAATTTATAAGAAATTTTATATTGATATGCAATCATTCATTCCAACCAGTTATATATCTAACGATCATCTTAGGGTTACGGTTTATCATGAAGGGTGTGTGAGTTTTGGTTCAAAATTGATTATGGAAATAGAAAATAATATATTTGGAAAAAAGTCTCATGAATAGACCAGTCAAGAGACATAGAGGAATACATGTGTTCTGGAGCAGGAAGTGATTGAAAGTGAAACAAATGCCTATAAATTTGCTAACTAGTGAATAAAATATATATACTATGATGTGCATAAACTGATGAAATAGTAATGTACCAGTGTGGAATAAAAATTAACGTCAAAATACACATCATGTCCCATAGGAACCTACATGCATTAATGTTAAACTGGGTCAGTTAATGTACACATATTAGGATTTGTATGCACCTTTTACTGAAGTTAGTTTTCAGTACTAGGAAACAAATATGTATTTCGGGTGGATGAATATTTCTAAGAATAATCTTGTGAAAAGTTGATTATTAATCCACATACATGAACATGAATGAATTTAGGGAGTGTATATAAGACACATATATTTCATATTTTTAAAAATATGGAGAGTATATATATATATATATATATATATATATATATACACACACACACACACAAACACAGACATTAAAAAGTAGCAATATATATGCCAATCAAAATTCATCATGAAATATATATCATAAACATGCAAAAACATTCATTTTAGTGAACATGGGTTTATGTATAATGTTGTTCCACTGGGAAGCTCACCCATAGGTTGAATTTTCAGTTCCAACAGCGTTTAGGAGGAGTGATCACTTCTCACAGTTTGTATCTGCTAAGTCATATATCTTACAAGGATGTACGTGTGATACCTTGTAGGATTCTATTTGTGCATATAAAAATACATGTGCTGAATAGGCTCCAGAGAATGGGAGACCGTAATTCACATATTTGTTAACTTTAAAACACATTGAGAACTATTTCAATTAAATATTGAATAGATTTATAACACCTACCCTTTATCATGCAAAAGGCAAGTCCAACTCTGAACTGCAAGTATTTATGTACTGTTTGGGTTACTTTCTTCCATCATATTAGGATTAGTAGTCAGAGTCTAGTAGAATATGGGTTAGTGTCAGGGATTCAGAATTTCAAATGGAAAAAAGGAAAATTAATCTTCCAACTCTCATCCAGAACAATGCCTTGTCATTACCTTCGCCCCAAGGAAGACACAATTAGAGTAGAAGAGTTACAAAATCTGTGATTACATTTCTGGAATCGAAAATGCTCAGGAGTGCACAAACTTGGAGGTGGTATAGGAGTTTCCAAAAGTAAGGACAGGGTACACACTCCACAAACATGAAGCTCTGCTTGCCTAAAACTTTTTGAGAAACTGCCAGTGAAGTTGGGCACTGAAATATAGGTTGTTGTCAGGAGTTAAGCTTCCTTTGTAGTGAGACCCTCAAAGCTGGGTCTTCATCTATGTGACCTGGAGGACATCGTTTCCTATTTTCCAATGAACACGAGGCAGCAGTGCTCAATTCTCTCTTTGTAGGTAAACTGTGTCTCCCTGTGTGGACTGTGAAACAATTTGGTCATCCTCCACTTTTCGTGGTGTTTCTTGCTGCTGCACTTGGAGTTTGGTTCATGCTTCACAAAATACAAGGAGTTCAACTGGGAAACAGTGCTTGAGGTATTTCTGTCACGTGTGGTGGGTCAGGGTCTGCAAGAAAATTCACCAACCAGGCTTCTATCTCTCAAAGATTGCCCCCTTGTCCATAGCAACCTGATTCTGAACATTGCCCTGAAACTACGCCATATAACAAGATGCCTTTACATATAAGGGTCTGATGTCTGCACTCTGTCAGTTACAAGCCATTTGGAAGCCAATGGCAGATCCAAATGGCCCCACCATGATGTTTTATCACACACCTGTCCACCACTGCTCTAGGCCCACTACTCAGCAGGCTCCAAAATACTGGCATCTCTGTTCTAAACAATTTTCATGAAACCCTGTCAATCAAGGCACTGTCTGGTACACTCATGGTAAGCAACAGGACATCGAAAGTTTCTGCAGTTCCACCTGGTCATGGAAAATTCAAAAATTTCGAGGTATTTATCTAGCCATTTTTCAAGGATGACTTTGGATGCACAATTATTCAGGAACCATTAAATGTTGAGAAAGTTCATTTCAAAGAAAATTCTAGAGAACTCTCACAGGCAAGGCTTTCCAAAGAGTGGACAAAAGGTCACTTGAAGCCAGGACCATTGAGATCTACAATGTGAGGTCCTATGTCTTTTGACTCTCAACTATGGCTGCCAAGTCTTTCAGAATAAAATCATGTGATATCCAGGCTGAGATTCCCAGTTCTTTGTGGAAAGCCACCCTGGTCCTAGATCTCAGGTTCCAAGGGCGACTCTCATGTGTGGCCTCCTAAAATCCCAACACAATTCATGGCAATTCTTCTCTGAGATCAGTTTCAGATCTCAGTCTCTAAGTGGAAACACACCAGAGTTCAAGCCCAGTTGACCCAGTCATCTCTTCCAACCGCCACACCAATGACCAGAATTAAAACCAAAACACTCCCACATGGCCCTCATTTTCTTCCATATAGACACTCATCATAACCTTGGCTGGAAGTTTTTATGAGGCACACAGCCCAAGACAAAGTCAAAATAAGTTCCCTTGCCCTTCATTTGTCTAAAGTCAGTGTTTCCTGGACAACGTTCCTGTGAACCAGGACTGATCAAAGAGGTCTGCCATTAATACTGTTCTGCTTTTCCAATTTGAGGCATACAGACTGTCGGGTATAGTTTCTTTATGTGATTTGCAGTCATGAGAAAACCCAAGCACCTATGGGCTAGCCTCTGCATGGCTTGAAGAACTCAGTTGACCCAAAGATCCCTGTTATCACTTGATGGAGATCAGGAACCTTACAGAGGAAGGCAAGAGACTTCATCACAATGACTTCTCTTTTGGCCATTTTGGATTTGGATGCACACATGGGATCTTTCTTTAGATCCATCAGGTGCTGAGAATCTAAGCGATAATCTCACACTGCACTAAGAGGCTGATTCAGACATATCCCTTTGCAAAGCAATTAAGCCAGGAGCCACAGGTGATGCCCATTTATTTCCATTTGAAAACTGTTTTTTTCAGGCTTTGGAAATGTGTGGCTTTAGGCAAAGTCCTTCCTTTCATTCAGGGCAACAGAACAATAGGTAAGCAAAATACCAAAGCAGATTTTCTCCACTGAGACTTTCCTGGTCACACTGATATCTGAGTTTTCTGAGATATTCACCATTCTCTTCAGCTATCCAGTACATGGCCATGTCCCAGATTGTGGAGGAGATACATATCTTGAACACAAAACCATGAGCCTATCTGAGAGTGACCAGATTCAGGAAGATATCAGGAATGTAGGAAGGTAATAGGTGTTGCCCATCCATAAGGTAACCTGCAGTCCATTCATAAATTGGACAGGATGAATTCTGCGAAGAATTCTACTAGACAGGACACATCTATTGATGCATTCTCTTTTCTATTGTCTACAACCACAAATACAGTGGGATACCCAGACATAGAAACACTCACCTTCTCAAAGGACTTACTAGAAACAGTCCACTCCAAACCAAACAAACCGACTTTCCTACATTTTCTCAAAACTTGAGACAAAAATCACAAACACACAAACACACACACACCCACAAAGGCACCTTCTTTCCCCAAATAGGTCTGTGACTATCCAGAGCGTCCTCTGACTGGTGGGCTATACTATGTTTCCCCGAAATGGGCTGTCCTATGTCAGATCTGGTCTTCTTGGCCAAAACTGTGAAGTTATCAGGAGCCAGCGGTGAGCCACTGCCTGTTTTCTCAGGTAAAGCCCCTATTCAGAGCTTTCCTGGCATTTGTCCATCTTCAATTTAGTAGTTGCCAAGAAAGACTTACTCTATCCTTCTTAAATCCAAAAATTTGAGACCACTGGGACTTAGACTGGGACTGCTTCAGAGTGCCTGGCTTCCTGGATTCCAAGTTCAGAGTGTTCCATCAACAAGAAAGTGACATGGGTCACTTCTTCTAGAACTGAATGAGGTCACTGCCTTGGCAACCACTTTGTCCTAACAGTTGCTTCCAAGGGTCCATGAGATAGATCCTGCCCCTACTTCCTATGACACTTTCACAAGTTAGAATGGAATATCAACCATAGGCACCCGGGAACAGCTCTCCACACAAGCCTGGTTTGGTCCATCTTCTCTACATTAACAAGAGAGAGACTGCTTCAGACACACCCCTTCATCCTGACCTGTTTGTTTTTTTTTGTCATGAAAGATGACTTTCGCACTCTCAGGTCCATCATAGCTGCCTACATCTTCTTTAGGGATCATTTCTGCATGGACCTTTGAAGTTCTCCGGAAGTTGAAGATCTCCTACATTCCTGTATTGTAAGACCAACTCTGTCCCTGCTCTTCTGTAAAGTTAGATTGAGGGAACAGTGTTTGGTTACAGTTAATAACATGTTTGATTTGGGTTAGGATCATTCTGCTGGATGAATAATGGTGTTGGGAACCTGCAATATTTATAAGATTATATAGGTGAAATATATGAATGAAAACAGAAATCTCGGTAACATTTGAAGCCCAGAAGGGCATTGGGTCCTTGATTGGGATACTTAGCTTTTAATTATGTTCTGCACAGATGTCTCAGATAAATCTATACACAATGGCATAAGATCTGATACCTTGGATGATTGAATGTTGAGGAGAACAACCATTCAAAGAGGGAGAGTCGGTAGGATTAGGAAGATAGTTGGTAGGATTATAAAAAAGTGTGAGTATAGCATTTGGACAAATAGTTCTTTAGCAATAGGTTTTCAGGTAGACAGAAAATGTAAATGTCAGCATATGTGAAGAGTCAGTCACAGTGATGAACTGGGGAAAATATGTAGGAAAGCAGATATCAATAGAGACATTAGGAAATCAGGCAAAGTATAAAGTGAGTGATAGCAAAAGACATTTTCAACAGGCTTGAGATTGAATATATAATCTTAGGAAGTAACAAATATGTAGTCACCAATAGGATTGACATTTGAGAGCATTAGGCAACCTGGACATGGGTTATTTTCATAATCCATACTCACATTCCATTTAGGCTTTGGTACAATCGTAAGTGTGACTTTGCATTTTGTGGCCAGAATATTACTGTGATAAAACGTATATGTAGATCAGGTGACATGAGTATTTCTTGCACCATTTCTTGGAGCAACATTTTGAAGGGGTATAAATTAGTATTGGGGGTACATATAGGTGTACCATGTATGTATGAATATAGAGATAATGCATGAATAGACCATACTGCGAATAAATAATATAACTTGTTCCAACTTTAAATAATGGATTGAATTGATATCTGAAAATACACAGGAATCATATATTGATATACATACATTCATTCCAACCAGTAATACATCTAATGGTAATATTACGGTTGTGGTTTATCACCAAGAGTGTGTGAATTTTGCTTCAAATTTGATTATGGAAATCGAAAATAATGTGTTTGGAAAGAAATCTCATGAAATGACCACTCAAAAACAAGGAGGAATACATATGTTCTGAAGCAGGAAGTGATTGAATATGTTACAAATTTCTTTAAATTTGTGAACTTGTGGATGAAATGTATATTCTATAATGTATAAAAACTGCAGAAATAGTAATGTACCAGTGTTTAATAAAAATGAACGTCAAAATACACATCATGTTCCATAGGAATCTACTTGCATTGATGTTAAAGTGGGTCAGCTACTGTAAAAATATAAGGATTTGTTTGCACCATTCATTGAAGTAACTTTTTAGTACTAGAAAACAAATATGTATTTCAGGTGGATGAATATTTTTAAAATAATCTTATGAAAAGTTTAATATAAAACCACATACATGAACAAGAATGAATTTAGGGAGTGTATAATAGGACACATATATTTTATATTTTGAAAAATCTAGAGAGTATATATATATATATATATATATATATATATATATATATACACACACACACACACAAAACACACACAGAGACATTAAATAGTAGCAATATATATGCCAATTAAAATTCATTGTGAAATATATATCATCCACAGATCCAAAATATTAATTTTACTGAACATGGATTTATGTATAATGTTTTTCAACTAAGAAGCTCACTCATAGTCTGAATTTTCAGTTCCAAAAGCATTAATGAGGAGTGATCTCTTCTCACACTTTGTATCTGCCAAGTTAGCCACCTCTCAAGAATATACGTGTGATACCAGGTAGGATTCTATATGTGCATATAAAAATACATGTGCTGAATAGGCTACAGAAAAATGGAGACAGGAATTCACATATGTGTTAACTTTAAAAACACATGCAGAACTATTTCAACAAAAAATTGACAAGATTTATAACTCCTACCCTATATCATGCAAAAGGCAAACCAACTATCCACCATGCCTCCTCTGAAGTGCTAGTATTTCTATTCTGTTTGGGTTACTTTTCTCCATCATATTAGAATTAGTAGTCAGAGTCTAGTAGGGTATGGGTTAGTGTCAAAGATTCAGCATTTCGAATGGAAAATTGAACAATGAATCCAATGTGTATGTAAATATGTGCTACACAAAATTATTCCCACTCTCATCCAGAACAATGCCTTGACAATTCCTTCACCCCAAGTAAGACACAATTAGAGGAGAAGATTTAGAAAATCTGTGAATAAATTTGTGGAATGCAATATGCTCAGGAGCTCACAACCTTTGAAGTGGTAGAGTAGTTTCCAAAAGTATGGGACAGGGTAAAAACTCCACAAACATGGAGGTCTGCTGGCCTAGAGATTTCTAGAGAAACTGCCTGTGAGTTTGGGCACTTGAAAAATATGTTGTTGTCAGGAGCTTTAGCTTCCTTTCTAGGGAGACCATAAAAGCTTGGTCTGGATCTATGAGACCTGGAGGACATGGTTTCTTATTTCCCAATGTACATGAGGCAGCAGTGCTGAATTCTCTTTTTAGGTAAACTGTGGCCACTGGGGAATAAATGTGTGCCAGTGTGCACTGTGAAGCCATATGGTCATCTTCCATTTTCGTGGTGTTTCTTCCTGCTGCACTGGGTGTTTGGTATTTGCTTCACGAAATACAAAGAGTTCAACTGGGTCACAGTGCAAGAGGAAGTTCTGTCATGTATGGTTGGTCAGGTTTTGCAGGAGGATCCAAGAACTAGGATCCTATCCTACATATCTTGCCCCCTTGACCATAGCACCCTGATTCTGAACAATGTCCTGAAACCTCTCCAAATAACAACTTGCCTTTACATGGAAGGTTCTGCTGGCTGCACCATGTCAGTCACAAGGCATTTGAAACCAATGGAAGATACACATGGCCCCACCACAGATGTTTTATCACATACCTGCCCACCACTGCTCTAACCTACTACTCAACAGAGTCCAACTTACTGGCATCTCTGTTCTACACCATTTACATGAAACCCAGTCAATCAAGGCACTGTCTGGTATATTCATGATCAGCAACAGGACATCAAAAGGTTTTCCAGTGCCACCTGGCGATGGGAAATTCAAAAATTTCATGGTATTTATCTAGCCATTTTTCAAGGATGAAGTTGGAGGCACTGTGAGTTTCAATTCTTTCAGGAACCATTAAATGGTTAGGAAGCTCATTTCAATGAAATCTCTGGAGAACACTCACAGGTAAGGCTTCCCAAAGAGTGGCCAAAAGATCATATGTTGTTATGCCCATTTAGGTCTACAATGTGAGGTCCATATGAGTTTTGACTCTCAACTATGGGTGCCAAGTCTTTCAGAATAAAATTTGTGGTATCCTGGCTGAGAGGCTCAGTGCTCTGTGGAAAGCCACCCTGGGCCTAGAACTCAGTTTCCAAGGGCAATGCTCATGCCTGGCTTCCTAAAATCTCAACACTATTTATGGCAATACTTCTCTGAGGTCAGTTCCAGAACTCAGACTCTAAGGGAATCACACCAGAGTTCAAGAACATGTGGACCAAGTCATCTCTTCCAACCGCCACCCAAATGACCACAATTTAAACCAAAACACTCCAACGTGGCGCTCATCTTCTTCCATATAGACACTCACAAAAACCTATGGCTGGAGTTTTCCATGAGGGGCACACCCCAAGACCGTGTCCAAAATAAGCTCTCTTACACCTAATTTGCCTAAATTCAGGGTGGCCTGGACACCCTTTTGTGAACCAGGAGAGATTAAGTAGGCTTCCCGTTAATACTGCTCCGCTTCTTCAATTTGAGGCCAAATGACTGTGGGGTTTGGATTCTTTATGTGAATTGGAGTCTTGAGAAAACCCAAGCAAATATGGGCTAGCCTCTGCAGGGCTTTGAAGAACTCATTTGACCCAAAGGATCCCTAATCTGACTTGATGGAGGTCAGGAAAGTTACAGAGGAAGGCGAGAGACTTCATCCACAAGGACTGCTCTTTTGGCCATTTTGTTTTTGGATGTAAACATGGGATCTTTCTTTAGATCCATCAGGAGCTGAGAATCTAAGTCACAGCCTCACACAGGGTAAATAGGCTGATTCAGACACATCCTTTCCAAAGCAATTAAGCAAAGAGCCACAGGTAATGCCCATTCATTTCCATTTGAAAACTGTTTTCTTCAGGCTTCAAAAAGTGGTGGACTGAGGAAAAGACCTTCCTGACATTCAGGGCAACAGAAGAATAGGTAAACAAAAGGCCCCAAGCAGGGTTTCTCCACTGAGACTTTCCTGGTCACACTGATATCTGAGTTTTCTGAGATGCTCACCATTCTCTTCAGTACATGGTCATGTCACAGAGCTTCGAGGTTGTACATATCTTAAACAGAAAACCATGAACCTATTCTGGAGAGTGGCCAGAATTCAGGAATAAAACAGGAACTAAGGAAGATAGCAGGTGTTGCACATCAATAAGGCAAGCTGCAGTCCATTCATAAATAGGGCAGGATGAATGCTGTGAAGCTTTCTACTAGACAGGACATATTCATTGATGCATTCTCTTTTCTAATGTCTACAACCACGGACACAGTGGGATACACAGACATAGAAATTCTCGCCTTGTCAAACGACTTACAAGAAACAGTTCACTCCAAACAAAACAAACTGCCTTTCATACCTATTCTCAGAACATGAGACAAAACCACAAACCCACACCCACACAACAAAGGCAGCTCCTTTCCCCAAGTAGGTCTGTGACTATCCGGAGTGTCCTCTGACTGGTGGGCCTTACTATGTTCCCTGGAAATAGCCTGTTCTGTCTCAGATCTGGTCTTTTTGGCCAACTCTGTGAAGTTGTCAGGAGCCAGCGGTGAGCCACTGCCTGCTTTCTCAGGAAAGGCCCCTCTTCATAGCTTTCCTTGCATTTGGCCATCCTTACATCAGTAGGTCCCAAGAAAGACTGAGTCTGTCCTTGGTAAATCAAAATAAGTTTGACCACTGGGACTGGGACTGGGACTGGCTCTGGGTGCCTGGCTTCCTGGATTCCAAGTTCAGAGAGTTCCATCACCAAGGAAGTTAGGTGTGGTCACTTCCTTTTGGAACTGAATGAGGTCACTGCCTTGGCAACAACTTTGTCTTAACAGTTGCTTCCAAGGTCACCATGAGAAGGATGCTGCTCCTACTTCCTGTGACACTTTCACAGGTCAGAGTGGTATGTCAACCATAGGCATGCAGGAGCAGCTCTCAACACATGCCTGCTTTGGTACACCTTCTCTACATTAAGAAGAGAGTGGCTGATTCAGACACATCCCTTCATCCTGAGCAGGTTGTTTGCCATGGAAGACTTTTGCTCTCTCAGGTCCTTCGTACTTGCCTACATCTTCTCCAGGGATCATTTCTGCGTGGACCTTTGAGGTTTTCAGCAGGTGGAAGATCCTCTATAATTCTGTATTTTAATACCAATTCTGTCCCTGCTCTTCTGTAAAATTAGATTGAGAGAACAGTGTATGGTTAGGATTAATAACAGGTTCGATTTGGTTTAGAAAGGAAACTACACGGTTGAGCAAACAGGGTCCCAACGTTAGCAATAATATGAGGATTTTTAATGGACCGGCCATGGCAGATAAAAGCGTAGTTAATCAGGTCACTATGTGAACCAAGACTCAAAGCTCCCTTTTGGGGCCTCTGTCTCTCTTTGACGCTCTTCAAGTCGTTTTCTTAATTTACTCATAGATTCTTTTACAACTCCAGTATTGTCGGCATAAAAACAACATTCTTCCCTCAATGCAAGCAAAAAGGCACCTTTCTCTCATAAAGAGGAGGTCCAACACTCGCCTGCTTTGTAAAACAACTTCAGAAAGAGAGAGGTTAAAATTCCTGTAAAGCTGTGATGTCGGTTTTTAATGTCTTTAAACTTTGGCATATTTCTGCTTCTAATTGTGTCTTTGTTGTGTCTCATGGACTAGCCCACCCCTTCAGCAACTATTATTTCTAATAGGATGGCTAAAGTGAGGGATACAGGTTCCCAGTGGAACCGGGTTGTATGCCCCCCTAGTTGATCTTTAAATGAACCTAAGTCATGATAGAGAACTCTGGAAAACATCTGCATCATTACATAATTAATCACATATATTGACCATTTTATGAAAACATAAATAATGTTAAAGTGTATAGAATTATACTGTTGTAGGGACGGACAAGGAAAGGGACCTAAGATAGCACCAAACACAGGAAAAAAGTCTTATTTGGTTGCATCCGGATTTAGAGGGCATTGCTTCTGTTGTAATCAATTAATCCCCTGAAGCCCAAGTTTCGGTAGTTTTAGAATTTGTACCCAACATGTAAGGGAAGTGGCTCAGAAGTTCACAGTCTGTAGAAATTCACAGAAATCAGTTTTTGTTTTTGTTTTTGTTCCTCTGTTCTGGGCAAGTTAACTTTTCAAAGACACCTTGGAAAGGGAGAGCTTTTTTGTCTCTTTTTTTCTCCCTGCCAGCTGTCACCATGAAGCCCAATTGGTAACTTTTTTATCTTAGAAATCTAGCCATCTCTGTGAATCCCCAGCTCAAGGCCAGAGGCCTTGTTCACATATTTTGTGAAAATCTAGTAAGGCGGTGTCAAGCTTAGGGGTGGTGATTTTTTCAGCGAGTGGCCAAGTAGAACAGGGCAACACGAAAAGTGGAAGTTCATCTACATTGAACTCTTTCAGAGGGACTCTTTTGCTGAAAGACCTAATGTAAGCCTCGGTGAAGACTTCTGGAGAAGGTTATTTAAGACATATCTATGGACCTGGTACAGAGGGGGAAGACGGGGAAGGCGAGGCTGAGAGCAGCTCCGTGGATCTGAGAATGAGGAAGATGAGATGTAAAAGAATAATGGAAAAGGGGTTTGGGATTTTCCTAGAACAAAACTTGAGCAGTAGAACGGGTAGAGCAGAGGTGAAGATGGGAGTGAGTATTCCAAAAAGCCTGTGAGGGACTTTAAATTCTTAGTAACCTGTTTTCAGTGATGACAAAGCAACTTTAAAGGCTATTTTTATTACATCTTGGATAGGGGTCTGAGGGCTCTTCTCAGCTGGTTTGAGCTTTGGTTTAGCTTCTTAGAGGACTTGGTGGGACCTAGTGCAGGCACAGACAGAAAAAGAGAGGAGTGAGTGAGTGGAGGGGTACCTCGGTACCTGCTACCTCAGCAAGGGGGCAATGGTCTGAGAACTGGCGGAGGTTTGGGTTTTTGATGTAGTAATTGGAGGGAAGAAATCAGGTTGCTGAGGTGGGAGTGACAGCAGAGAGTCTAGAGCAGAAGGCTGAGGGTGAGGAACTATTGGAGAAGCATAGTACAGGATGTGAGTGAAGGAGGGAAAAGGATTCCACATAGGGGAATTTTCCCCTTTTGAGCACTTGCCGAAGTTAAAAATGTCACGCAGAATTTGAGGATCTAGAGAACCCTCTGGGGGCCATAGTTTTTGGTTGTCTAATTGGTTATATGGCCAATGCTGTGTACTGAATTTGATGAGGAGTTTGGGTTCCACCAGGCAGCCCCGGTATGCTCACATCCCCATGAATTACACAAGAAGTTGGCTTTCCCCCCACACAGCCATGGCTGTTTGTGGCTTTGATAGTCCGTCGGGCATATATAGTAATCTAGGCTAACCAACCTGAATCTGGCTCGCGTTTCCGTGCATCCATAATGTTTGTTTCAATTATCTATGGTATGGAAGGGATTTAATGGAACTTTAGTGGGATCCTCTTCATTGGGGTTATCTCAATAGGAAAGACCTATACCAAGCTGAAAAATATCAGGGTGGAGAGATAGCCACCAGGTCCCTAAGGGGGCTGTATGCGAGATAGACCATACTTCTTGTCTAGTAGGATTTCAGATCAGCCTTCACTGCTGAACAGGCTGATGAGGGTTAGGAGTACTGGTGGCCAAGGGGAGAGTCTATAGTCTTGTCCACATAGCGAATACGCAATTTGAAATGGTTACCAGTTTTTTCCAGTTTCCAACCAGAGTCTGGACACAGCGAAGGCTTGAGATGAGAGGCATGGATCCAAAAAGTGATTCTGTCTACTTTTATGCCTGTAGGTGTTATAAGTAGCACCTGGTATGTTCCTTTCCAGCGGGGTTCTAGGGATAACACCTGATGTTGTCTTATGTTGACGAAGTCTCTTACTTGATATTGATGTGGAATCCCCTCGTCCCCTGGTTGGTAGGCAGTGGCCAGCTGTTTCCACAGTTATCACTGAGTTCTTTCAATGGCTTTAAGTCTGTCAAGCAAGGGGTGTGGAAGGGATTGTTAGGCCTTAGAGTTGGGGATTAGGTCCCTTACTGGATGATGGGCATCATAGAGAATTTCATAGGGGGTGAGGTTACACAAAGAAACTGAGGGAGTATTTCTCGCATGAAACAGTGCATAAGGCAGGAGCATAGTCCAATCTTTTATGCCGGTCTCTAAGCTTAATTTTGTTAAGGTCTGTTTAATGGTTCTATTTATTTTTTGTACCTCTCCTGAGCTCTGGGGTATATAAGCATAATGTAACTTACAATTAATCCACACCTGACTTACCTGGACCATGAACACAAGTCCATTATTAGACCCTATTATCTTAGACCGTATCTTGGAAAAATATCTTCCAGGATCTTCTTGAGAACCATTTGCGCCGTTTTTTTTTTTTTTTCTCTGTGTGTGTGTGTGTGTGTGTGTGTGTGTGTGTGTGTGTGTGTGTGTAAGGCTTCAATCCATCCTGAGAATGTATCCACAAAGACTAGGAGATATTTAAGTCCATACCTTGCTGGCTTAATTTCAGTAATGTCCACTTCCCAGAATTGTCCTGGTCTGGTTCCTCGTAGGTGCTTTCGTCTAAGAAACTTGGAAGGGTAAGCATTAAACAATTGACTGACCCAACAGGCTTTTGTTACCAGTTCAATTATTTCCTTTCGCTGTGCGTCAGTTAGTGGAAAACTCTGTTCTTAATCCTACAGGAATGCCTGCAGTTTCTTTGAACCAAGGTGAGTGAGTTGATGTACATTTTTAACGTAGTGTAGGGCTTTCTGTAATTGCAGGCTGAGCTCAGTAAAGTTGAGGCGTTCAATGTCAGTGTCCTTAGATGTTATCTAAAACTTCCTGGTACTTAGGGGTCCATTGGAATTGGGCATCTCCCTTTAACAGCGGGTATAAAGGAGCAGCTAAGGACTCAAACCCATTTATCCATAACCTGCAAAACCCAGCAATCCCAAGAAACTCTTAGTTGTCTGCTGTAAGATGGGCTTGGTATCTGCTCAATGGTTTGTTTTCTGGGCTCAGTGAGCCATCGTTTACCGCCCCAAAGGAAATAGTCGAGGAAGATTACTTCTTGCTGGCAAATTGGGCAATTTTGGCCGAAGCTCTATACCCGAGTTGAGCAAGCTCGGATAATAGTGCTTGGGTCCCAGTTCAGTTTTCCTTGGTGTTGGATGCCAGTAGCAGGTGATCCACATATTGAAGCTGGGTGAATTCGGGGTGTGTAGTTCTGAAATTGTTGAGATCTCTGTGAAGGGCTTCATCAAAGAGAGTGGGGGAGTTTTTGAACCCCTCTGCGAGTCTAGTCCAAGTTAGTTGACTAGACTTTCCGGTTTCTGGGTCTACCCACCCAAAAGCAAACAGCAACTGACTATCTTTATGCAGAGGCAAGCAAAAGAAAGCTTGTTTTAAGTCCAGAACAGTATACCATTTCTGCTCAGGGTTCAGAGTGCAAAGCAGATTGAACAGATTAGGTACCGTGGGGTAAATGTCCTGCACTCTGTTGTTGATCTCTCTTAGGTCTTTAACAGGGTGATAGTCCCTGGTTCCTGGCTTTTTCTTCTAATAGCAGGGGAGTGTTCCAGGCCAATTGACAGGGCCTTACGACCCCTAAGGCCAGATATTTCTGAATATAGGGCCTTATCCCATCTTTAGCTTTTTATGCTTAGAAGATATTATTTGACATTGATTGGGGAGGCTGAGGTTTTTAAATCCACTGTTATTGGAGGTTGTTTCACGGCCAGGCCTAACACAGCAGTTTTTGCCCATGCATCTCGGTAATCTGTTATCCATTTCTGGGGTAGCTTGCCTGTTTGTTCAGTCTTGGGGGGTGTGAAGAGTGGACGTTCATCTTCTACTAATATAGTGAAAGCCGTGACTATAGGAGTTTTTACTGAAGGATTTAGAAATTTCATTTGGGGGCCTTCAGGGTTAAAAGTTATTTTGGCCCAGAGCTTGGTGAGCAGATCTCTGCCCATCAATGGGTGCGGGCATTCTGGGATTACTAGGAAGGAGTGATGGATTTTTCCTTTCCCCAGGTCCATGGTCCTCTTAGAAATCTAAGCCCGATATTTACTGCCGTTAGCCCTTTGAACTACAGACCTTTTATTTGATAGACGGCCCAATGGGGCCTTAAGGGCTGAGTATACTGCTCCTGTATTCACTTCAAAGTTTACTGGGGTCCCCTACACTTCAAATCTTACCCTGAGCTAGGGGAAAGAATCTGAGCCCCAACTTTCTTAGTCATCCCCCAGAGTCAGAATGGCTGGCTGGCATGTCTGTCTCTTTATAGGGCACTCTTTGGCCCAGTGTCCTTTTTTTTTACAGTAGGCACATTGATCTGAGGCCAGGGTGGCCTGTGGCACGGGCCCAGGTATCGCTTCCTGTCACCTTATGTCTTAATTTCTGGCCTCTTTCTTGTTGTGACCAGGATCTTAGTCAATGCCTTAGTCTTTCTTTTGCTTCTCTCATCCTCCCTCTGCTCCCTTTCTTTTTCCCTGTTTCTCTCTTATAGTATACTTTTTCGGCTTCTCTGACTAAATCTCTCTTTTAACTTTTTTTTTTTTTTAATATCCATGGCAGCTTCAACAATTAAGGCCATCGTGACAGATGCCTTTTGATCTGCTGCCTGAGGATCGAAAGGAGTATATCTCTTATATACCTCCATAATTCTCTCTAGAAACATAGAGGAAGATTCATCAGGCCTTTAAATAATTTCTCTTACCATGGCCAAATTAGTTGGTCACCTAGCGGCCCCTTGGATACCCGCAATTAGAGCCTGGCAATAATTGGACAGATGCTCCCTATCTTCAAAGGTGTTGGGGTCCCAGTTGGGTTGGTTAAAGGGGAAGGCAGCTTTTATTATGTTGGGAAGTTGTGTTGGTCTCCCATCAGGTCCGAGGATATTTTTTTCTAGCTTCCAGGAGGTTTTTCTCTCATTCCTCTGTCATGAAGAGAGTCCCTAGGAGTTGTTGGCAGTCATTCCAAGTAGGCAGGTGTGAAAACGTTGGCGAGTTCTCTGAGTTTTTTTAGCCGGGCCAGCTTCCTCCAGGGAAGGAGGCGCTGTGTGTGTCATGGGACAGTCATCTGGAGGGCGCTGGGCCATTCTGGCTTCCTCGAATGGTGGAGAGGCTGAGTCAGCAGCAGGGGAATTACTTACAGGGTTTTGGGGGTTGGGGGACAAGGGCAGAGGATAAGGACGAGTAGAGTCTTGAGACTCAGGGAGAACAGAGGGTGGAGGTTGAGGAACAGAGAGTTTGAGAGATAGAATCATAGGGGAAGGAGTAGGAGTGGGTGCAGGGACAAGGAAAGGCTTCACCCATGGAGGAGGAGATTTGCAGAGGTCCTGACAAGTTAAGATATATGGCTATTGATCTGGATGTCTATGTGGCCCCGGCTGAAAGACAATATCTCAGACTTTTCAAATTAGTGCGAAGTAGAAACATCCTTCTAGAGGCCATCCGACTACAAAGGTGGGTTATTCTGAGACACAGAATCTGCCAGGTCTGGTGTTTTAATGAAAAAGAAAGATTGTGAGCCCTTAAGCAGACTTTGGTCCAGTGATTAAGGGTCAGGGACAGAGGCATGAAGTGCTCTGTCCCATAATGAAATATACACAGACAGTGAAAGCAACAACACATGACACAGACAAGACAAGACAATAAAGACAGGCAATGGACGTCCAATACTGAGACCAGGACTGAGTAGCCGGCAAAACCTGATGGGCTGGCAATTCCGAATCTGAAAGAAAATATCACTGAGTCGAGGAGACTATGGTTCCTTGATTTCCCGAGTCCATCCCCCAGGGACATGGCCTGTGGCTCTGTGACATGTGTGGCAGCCACCGTGGGAGAGAGCTCACGCTCTTTACCAATAGCCATTTTGTCAAACCCTAACCTGAATCCTGAAACCAGAAAGAGGGGCCTTATTTACCCCCAGAGCATCCCGTTGGGGGTCTTTCATCTGCAGCTGCCGGATCTCCCTGGGGCCACCAGAAGTAAAGGTCGGGTGAGCATCGATGAAAGAGACCACCAAGAGACTGTCTAATGCAACAGCAAAGGGTTTATTGGGAGTCCGGCATGCAAGGGCTCAGAGCTCGCTTGAACAGAGCAGAGAGCCCTGAGAACAGCTTAAGAAGTGCTTATATATTTTCCTTGGAGAGGGCAGGGAGGGAAGTTTATTGATGGGTAAGGGCGAGTGGGCGGTTTGCGTGCAAATGGTTGATGGAGTACATTCTGCAGTTTGGCAGTTGGGGACAGCACATTCTGGGAACAAGAAGAGCAAACAGTTCTCAAGATTTCAACAGTGTTTTATTAAGCATACAGAAAAACAGGAAGTGACAAGTACCTATTTTATTAACCTTTCAATATAAGTATGAAAACAGAAATCTAGGTTAGATTTGAAGCCCAGAAGTTCATTTGGCCCTTGATTGGTATACTTAGCTTTGAATTACGTTCCGTAGAGATGTCCCAGAAATATGGATATACAATGACACAGGACCTTGTACCTTCTCAGAGGTCAGTTCCAAAACACAGTCTCTAAGGGGAATCACACCAAAGTTCAAGACAAGATGGACTCAATTATCTCTACCAACCACCACACAAATGACCACAATTAAAACCAAAACACTCCCAAATGGCACTCATCTTCTTCCAAATAGACACTCATCATAACTTCTGGCAGGAGGATTCCATGAGAGGCGCAGCACAAGACAGTGTCCCAAATAATCTCCCTTTCCCCTCATTTACCAAAAGTCAGAGTGGCCTGGACACCCTTCCTGTGAACCAGGAGTGATCAAATATGCCTGCCATTAATACAGCTCTGTTCTTCAATTTGAGGCCTACTGACGGTGGGGTTTAGATTCTTTATTTGAATTGGATTCATAAGAAAACCCAAGAACCTATGGGCTAGCATCTGCAAGGCTTTGAAGAACTCAATTGACCCAATGGATCCCTTTTCTCACTTGATTGAGGTCAGGAACCTTACAGAGGAATGCGAGAGACTTCATCAACAATGACTGATTTTTTGGCCATTTTGATTTTGGATCCACACATGGGATCTTTCTTTAGATCCATCAGGTGCTGATAATCTAAGCCACAGGCTCACACAGAGCCAAGAGGCTGATTCAGACACATCCCTTTACAATGCATTTAAGCAAAGAACCACAGGTGATGCCCATTCATTTCCGTTTGAAAACTGTTTTCTTCAGGCTTCACAAAAGCGTGGCCTGAGGCAAAGACCTTCCTGACATTCAGGGCAACAGAACAATAGGTAATCAAAAGGCCCTTCGCAGGGTTTCTCTACTGAGACTTTCTGGGTCACAGTGATATCTGACTTTTCTGAGATGCTTGCCATTCTCTTCAGCTATCCAGTACATGTCCATGTCACAGTGCTTGGAGGTGGTACATATCGTGGATGCAAATGCATGAACCTATTCTGGAGAGTGGCTAGATTTCAGGAAGAAAACAGGAACTTAGGAAAATAGCAGGTGTTGCCCATCGATAAGGCAAGCCCTAGTGCATTCATAAATTGGGCAGGATGAATGCTGGGAAGCTTTCTACTTGAAAGGAAACATCCATTGATGCATTCTCTTTTCTAATGTCTACAAGCACGGACACAGTGGGATACACAGACATAGAAACACTCGCCTTGTGAAACAACTTACTAGAAACAGTTCACTCCAAACCAAACAAACCGACTCTCCTGCCTATTCTCAGAACATGAGACAAAACCACAAACACACATCCACACCCACAAAGGCACCTCCTTCCCCAAGTAGGTCTCTCACTCTCCAGAGTATCCTCTTACTGCTGGGCCATACTATGTTCCCCCGATATGGCGTTTCCTGTCTCAGATCTGGTCTCCTTGTCCAACTCTGTGAAGTGGTCAGGAGCCAGCTGTGAGCCACTACCTACTTTTTCAGGAAAGGCCCCTCTTCAGAGAACTCCTGGCATTTGGCCATCCTCACATCAGTAGGTACCAAGAAAGACTGACTCTGTCCTTGCTAAATCGAAGCAAGTGAGACACTGGGACTGGGACTGAGACTGACTCTGTGTGCCTGGCTTCCTGGATCCCAAGTTCAGAGAGTTCCATTACCAAGGGATTGAAGTGAGGTCACATCCTTCAGGAACTGAATGAGGTCACTGCCTTGGCAACCACTTTGTCCAAACAGTTGCTTTCAAGCGTACCATGAGAAGGAGGCTTACCCTATTTTCTGTAGCACTTTCACAAATTAGAATGGTATATCAACCATAGGCACCAAGGAACCGCTCTCCACACAGGCCTGATTTGGTCCATCTTCTTTATATTTGGAAGAGAGCCTTTAGTCCAGGGAGCACTGCAGTGAACCTCTGCACTAAAACTATTAGCAAGCACCTGATGGAGGACGCCTCCATAGGTAAGTGGCTCCTTTATAACATCTGATATCTGGTTAAGGGAGATCTCTTCTGATGACAGAGATGTGGCACGGGGAGGCTCACATATACTTCTGTCCAGGACAGTAACGAGAATCTTTCTGTCCTCTGTTCTGTTCTGTAGGGAATTCCTCTGGAACTGTAGAGAGGTGCCGACGGGCACGCATGCGCTCCTACCCTGGAGCTTTAGCAAGATGTTGCACTCTTGCCCTGTTGCTGTGTTTAGGTGCTGGGTTTCTGTTTTTTTGTGTTCTGTGTTCTATTTTTTGGTTTTTTGTTTGTTTGTTTTTGTTCGTTTTGTTGTGTGATATTGGTGGTAAAAACTTAAGTATATTGGACATGAAAATCAGAAATAAAGAGATTAAGCCTGACACCCCTTTGGACTGTGTTTTAAGGAACTGCAATGAACTTTATCCCCCATTGTAAAGCAGGATGATAGAAGCCCCTAGCTGGCTGCCTGGAGCACACCCATTGCAGAGGGCTATGCCTGCTGGGGACCTAAGAACTGAGTATCTCCCAGGTTAACAAGTGAAACTCCTTTAAAACCCCTTGTCCCTCCAGATAAAGAGAGTCACAACTTTGGCAGAGTCCCCTGTGTTTCTCCTTTGTTAGCCAAGCAATAAAACTCCTTTTTTCTTTTTCTCAAAACCCAGTCCTCATTATTAAATTTGTATTAATTGGCTTCAAGGTCAGGAACCAAACTTTAAGTTACAAATCTTGTACCCCCCCTCCGCCCCGGAACTTTGTGAGAGCTATCTACTGAAATGTTAGGAGATAGAGCATGCTTGATGTGGAACTGAATCAGAGGAGCTAATCCTGTATGTAAAAGGGGAAACTGAGGGACTCCCAGCAGCTGCCAAAGCCCTGTTGATTCAGGGAATTACCTCCTTCCTTCCCTGCACTGTAAGGATTATGCCACCTCTGTCTTGTTAAAAAAAGAGAAAAAGAAAAAGGTGACACTAAATGCAGTAAAGTCACCATGGAGACACTTTATTTTACATTTCAGGTTGCCCTTCTGTGAAAACATCTGGTCCCCTTGTGGGGACATCTATGGTGCCACTGCTGTAGGAGATTTTTCTCTTATCTGCTCTGGTTTAAAGGGTTCTGTCTGACAGCCATAGTCTGGACCTCCTTTCTGTCTGTATTGTGTCTTAGTTTCTGGCCCTTTAAGACATCTGCAATAATGTGTTGATATTATAAATTGTTTTTGGGGAATGATCTTAGCTGAATGTGTGTCTAAATGATGATGTTTTATTTTAACAATCTGGTAACTGAATGGGTTTTTGAAGCATTGCACAATCTTGGAGTAAAAAGTCGGGTTTAGGTAATTGTTTAGTTTATGATTTCAGATAATTCATGCCAGAGAACTTAAATACTTAGGATGGATAACTGAAGAACTCTACTTCCAAGTTGGCAAGAAACTTCCCAATCATACGGTCTTTTTTTTTTTTTTTTCACCAATTTTGAATTGGGTAGCCTGGGAAAATGTCACTGTGTGTACCAGTGCATTAATTTGGACATAAATAGTAAATCATAGTATGGTGTCTGTTGACAAAACAAGATGTAAAGATATAAAATTTTGTGAATTGTATCTTAAACTTGTATCATAATTTTCAACATCTGAACCTGAAAATTATGGTTAAAATGCCTTAGTCCTGAGATGTCTGTTCAGAATAGCAGTTTTTTTGCTGCTCCTTCCAGACCTCAGCCATGACTTATGTTGAAATGCAAATGAAAGAAGCCTGCAAGCTTTGTAGGAGAGTGATTTGAGGTCTAAGGGAAAAAAAGGTAAATTGTATGTTATTTACTAATTACTGGCAAGTCATTTTTTCTAGGACTCTTATTTTTTTCTTAGATACTTTATGTTTTTTGACCTCATGATTTTGAGCATACAGACCTAGGTTAATGTTTTTCTGATCAGTTCTATCTTTGACCAACTGTGGACTTTTTGAAACATTGCAATAAAGATTTCAACTACGAAAAGCTACAAGGCCTTTACTATTATTATGTGTGCACAAATTGTTATGTGTTGTATGTCTATATATACATATATCCGTATATCATATATATGATACACAAATTAACATATATAAGGAGCGCTCATAAAAAAATAGCGCTCGTAAAAACAAATTTTAAAAAAGTGGATCCAAAGATCTTTAATTCACGTGATTTAAATGTTTCAATTTAAATTGGATAAAGAGATAAAAACAAATGTCTTTAAATTTAAGCTTACAAAGTTTTCTAGGTGTTCAAACATCTAACAAAATATTAACATCTACAAAATGTCTAATATGCCTTGGCTCTAGTACCTTTCCTTCAACATAAAAATGGTTTACACTGTTCAATACATTTCTCTAACTTTTTGATAAATAAGTAAAGTAAATTTGATATGGGATTACTCATTCATGAGTACTTTTGTTAGATATCTGATTGATTTACTAAGATCTGTATTTTTTTTAGTAAACTCTGTATAAGATTGTAAAAATCAGTCATGTGTTAATGAGACAAAAATTTCTTAAAACATAAGTTTACCCATAACATTGAGTTTATTAAGATTTATGTTTTCTAGAGCAAGCAACCATAAAAATTAAACAACTGATTAAATAAAAACTGTTATTTTAGAGCACTGTACTGCCATTTCTTTAAAAGCCAAACTTGATTAATGTAGAAACATAAATGTAATTGTTATGCTATTAATGTTTACATATCTTACAGGTATGGAAGTCTGTAAGGTAGAAACGTTTAAAGAGTATTATATCAAGCTGGTGCTCTGAAGTTGTGTGGTAAAAAATATATTGTGGATTTATTTACCTGTTATCAATAAGATATGTAAATTTTTATGTTACTTTTTACATTGGGGAACAATTTAAATGTATTTTTAAGTTAATTAGAGCCTAATCTTTGTAAAGGTTAAAAACTTTCAGCCTTTCTTTAATTCATGTTTTAAATGTGATATCATATGGTGTTAGCTAATGTTCATGTGACCTCAAACAATTTATTTAAACATTGTCAAATGATATTTAAAAATAAAGATCAGCTTTAGAACTAAAATAGTTAAGATTTATAAAGAGCCCTGCCTTTCCTGAGATAAGGCTGTGTGTCCCATCTTACTACATGTGAGAATGACTATGAAACGATTAGGTCAGATAATATTTCTTTAAAGTTATGTTAAAAAGTTTTTTTTTATTGTCAATATTCCTAGGATCTCAAACAGGGGATATAATGTATAACTCAGCCAAAAAATTCAGGGAAGATATTACACGAACTAAGTATTTTTACTTTTGTTAATTTTAGTTTGAAATTTTCTTATAAGTGATCTAAAGATTCCCTGTTAGTGTTTTACAAATGCGTTGCTATAAGAACACAACATGGGTTTATTCAAGATAATAAGTCATCAACTACAATACAGACAGAATAATACAGATCCCAATTAATAAAAAGGTAATTATAAAGTTATAGACATTAAAGCCCAGTACTCTTAATGTAAGGCTGTTAAAATTTATTTGCTGGATTTTTAAGATTAGGATTTAAAATGAATGTTAAATGAAAAGGGCCAAGAAAACCAATATTTGGCTCTTGCCCTCTGAGTCAGTCTGAATCCAGGGAACAGGGGACTTCTCTAAAGAGCTTTGCAACTCTGGGCCACATAACCTCCTGATCAGGGAGATTAATGAGACCACTGGAGAACAGAAAGCCAATCAGTGCATTTGTTACAAAGAGGAGAGTCATCAGAGAAAGGAGACATCCCTGATGCTTCTGAGGGAAGCCAAATGGTCAAGCAAGACCTGGACCCACCTAGCGCAAATGGCACTAGCAGAACTGAGAATCTCCTCTCAAGTTTCCCCAGAATTGATTCCCACAAAAGCTCAGCTGACTGTTAACAATAGATAGAAACAAAAGTCAGTTTGACTGCTTCATCTTAAACACTTAGCAAAGACAGTTAAGACCAAAATACAGCCACTCCTGGGCATTTTAAATAATAATAATAATAATAATAATAATAATAATAATAATAAAATTTTAAGGTATGCACTTTATCTTATCCTCCCAAAATAAGTAAGACTGGAGGCTACAAAGAAGGATTCTCACACAGGAATGCCTAATACTTATAAAAAGAGACTATCAAGAAGAGCTGCCACAGGCAGAAGTTTTCAGTTTAAGACCTACAGATATTCCTAACCTACACAGGTAGGCTTGGTGTTTGCTAGTACGATTATCCAGCCCTGAGTAACAGAATTAAAGGTTTCTCTATTAGACGCAGAGGTCATACTAGTAAAAGGATTTTTACAAGATCAGATGACATTAAATTATTAAACTGTGTCTTATTGGGAGGGCCAACTGTAACACTTAAAGTTAAATATTAAGTTGACAGTCCTGATAATTGGGGATATTAAAGACTGGTGAGGGAATTTCTATACAGTGACATGTTCCAGCTGCTGCAACATTTATTCAGTACTCATGGTTTTTGTTTCACTCATAGAAGAATCCATTCACAGATGACTTTACAACCTGTTCTTCCCCAACCTGACTTCAAACCGAACTGACTTCTAAAGGGCAACTCATGTCTCTCAACTGACTTCTAATAGTCAACTCATGTCCCTCACGACGAGCCCACTCACGTCACCCTGTCTCCGGAGAGAAGAAGAAAAAATTAGTGATGCCACTCTTTTTACAACAATGGAGAGAAAGATAAATAGACTATCAATATAAATAATTAATTAAGTCAGGTAAAATCAGGGAGATCAGTTTTGGGTGAGTTGCAAAATTTTGGAGACTCTTATCTGAGGGATAAAAATTTCCTCA
This sequence comes from Callospermophilus lateralis, assembly GCF_048772815.1. Classification (NCBI taxonomy): domain Eukaryota; kingdom Metazoa; phylum Chordata; class Mammalia; order Rodentia; family Sciuridae; genus Callospermophilus; species Callospermophilus lateralis. The sequence continues at coordinate 345,636 of NW_027510230.1, forward strand.
GTGTTCTTCCCATAATCTATCAAAGATTTGAAAGGGACACAGAGAAAAGGGGGAAATTGTAGACCCAACCTGATCTTTTATTAAAATTGGGAGCCATCATGCCACAAAGCCATGAAAAGATAATTTTGGCTTTACCATAAATTACTTCAAATTCTGAACCTGCGTGGAATGCCTGCCCACGTCTTGAACTCACGCATGCCCAGCTCTCTGACCAGATAGCAGCCCTCTCTGAAACTTTAGTGACACATCATAAATATTTGCCTTCTCTGGCCAGACAACAACCCTCTCTGAGGCTCTAATGGTCCTCATGAATTCTGATGTAGGGACAGCAAAAAAATTGTAAACTACCTTTAATGTGATGTTTATCAGAGTTCTGTTATCTGTAACCCCCCTTTTGTGTAACTTTCTGGGCTATAAAACTGGGCTGTAGGAAAGCTGGGGATGCTGTCTTGTTCCCACCATTTTGGGAGGGAGAGGCAGCACGGCCGGTGGAAATAATAAGCTTAATTTTATTTGATTTTAATTTGAGTCAGTGGTCTTTTCTAGCGTCCTGGTCTAACAGGTAAACACTCCAAAGACGTGGAGCTCTGCCGGCCTAAAGACTTCTTGAGAAACTTCCTCTGAGGTTGGGCACTTGAAATATATGTTGCTGTAAGGAGATTTAGCTTCCTTTCTAGTGACACCATAAAAGCTGGGTCTGCATCTACGTGACCTGGAGGACATGGTTTTTTGTATTCTAATGAACATGAGGCAGCAGTGCTGAATTTTGTATTTATAGGTAAACTGTGGCCACTTGGTGCTCAGTGTCTCCCCGTGTGAACTGTGAAGCCATTTGGTCATCCTCCACTTTTCGTGGTGTTTCTTGCTGCTGCACTGGGAGTTTGGTATTTGCTTCATGAAATACAATGAGTTCAACTGGGACCCAGTATTGGAGGGAGTTCTGTCACTTGTGGTGACAGAGAATGCACCAATCAGGCTTCTATCTCACAAAGCTTGCCCATTTGTCCATAGAAATCTGACTCTGAACTTTGCCCAGAAACCTCTCCATGTAACAAGAAGGGTCTGCTGGCTGCACCATATCAGTCACAAGCCATTTTGAAGGCAATGGAAAATCCTCCTGGCCACACCACAGATGTATTATCACACACCTGCCCACCACTGCAATAGGCCCACTACTCAGCAGGGTCCAACTTACTGGCATCTTTGTTCTACACCATTTTCATGAAACCCCGTCAATCATGGCATTCTCTTGTACACTCATGATCAGGAAAAAGACATCCAAAGGTTCTCCAGTGCCACCTGGTTAAGGGAATTTAAAAAATTTTATTGTATTTATTTAGCCATTTTTCATGGATGAAGTTGGAGGCATTGTGGGTTTCAGTTCATTCAGGAACCATTAAATGGTGAGGAAACTCATTTCAATGAAATCTCTGGAGAAATCTCACAGGCAAGTCATCCCATAGAGTGGTCAAAAGGTCACATGAAGCCAGGCCCATTGAGGTCTTCAATGTGACGTCCATGGGTGTTCTGACTGTCAACTATGGCTGCCACATCTTTCAGAATAAAATCATGTGATATCTTAGCTGAGATTCCAAGGCTCTGTGGAAAGTCACCCTTCTTTTTTGATCTCAGTTTCCAAGGGGAAATCCAATGTGTGGCCTCCTAAAATCTGAACACAGTTCATGGCAATATTTCTCTGAGATCAGTTCCAGAACTCAGACTCTAAGGGGAATCACACCAGAGTTCAAGCCCAGGTAGACTCTGTCATCACTTCCAAGCACTACACAAATGACCACAATTAAAACCAAAACACTCCCACAAGGCCCTCATCTTCTTCCATATAGACACTCATCATAACCTGTGGCTGGAGGTTTCCATGAGGGGCTCAGCCCAAGACAGTGTACAAAATAAACTCCCTTGCCCATAATTTGCCTAAAGTCAGGGTTGCCTGGATACCCTTCCTGAGAACCAGGAGTGATCAAATAAGCCTGCCATAAATACTCCTCTGCTTCTCCAATTTGAGGCCTACTGACTCTCGGGTATAGACTCTTTATGTGAATTGGAATCATGAGAAAACCCAAGCACATATGGGCTATCATCTGCAGTGTTTTGAGAACTCATTTGACACAAAGGATCCCTATTTTCACTTGATGGAGGTTAGGAACGTTACAGAGGAAGGCGAGAGACTTCGTCCACAATGACTGCTTTTTTGGCCATTTTGGTTTTGGAAGCACACGTGGGAACTTTCTTTAGATCCATCAGGTGCTGAGAATCTATGCAACAGCCTCACACATGGCCAAGAGTCTGATGCAGACACATTCCTTTCCAAAGCAATTAAGCAAAGAGCAACAGATGATGCCCATTAATTCCCCTTGAAAACCGTTTCCTTCAGGCTTCACAAAGGAGTGGCCTGAGGCAAAGACCTTTCTGACATTCAGGGCAACAGAACAATAGATAAGCAAATGGCCCATTGCAGGGTTTCTGGAATGATATCTGAGTTTTCTGAGATGATCCCATTCCCTTCAGCTATCCAGTACATGGCCATGTCACAGAGCTTGGAGGTGGTACATATCGTGGACACAAAACCCTGAACCTATTCTGGAGAGTGGCCAGAATTCAAGAAGACATACAGGAACTTAGGAAGATAGTAGTTGTTTCCCATCCATTAGGAAAGCCACAGTCCATTCATAAATTGGGCAGGATGAATGCTGTGAAGTTTTCTACTAGACAGGACACATCCATTGATGCATTCTCTTTTCTAATGTCTACAACCACGGACACAGTGGGATAAACAGACATAGAAACACTCGCATTGTCAAAAGACTTACTAGAAACAGTCCACTCCAAATCAAACAAACCGACTTTCCTATATATTCTAAGATCATGAGACAAAACCACAAACTCACACGCACACCCACAAAGTCAACTCCTTCCCCCAAGTAGGTCTGTGACTATCCGGAGTGTCCTCTGACTGATGGGACATACTACGTTTCCCCGAAATGGGCTGTCCTATGTCACATCTGGTCTCCTTGGCCAACACTGTGAAGTTGTCAGGTGCCAGTAGTGAGACACTACCTGCTTTCTCAGGAAAGGCCCCTCTTCAGAGCTCTCCTGGAATTTGGCTATCCTCACATCAGTAGTTACACAGAAAGACCGATTCTGTCCTTGGTAAATCCAAACATGTGTGGCCACTGGGACTGGGACTGGGAATGACTCTGGGTTCCTGGCTTCCTGGATCCCAAGTTCAGAGAGTTCCATCACCAAGAAAGTTATATAGGTCACTTCCTTCAGGAACTGAATGAGGTCACTGCCTTGGCAACATCTTTGTCCTAACAGTTGCTTCCAAGTGTCCCAATAGATGGAGGCTGCCCCTACTTCCTGTGACACTTTCAAAAGTAAGAATGGTATATCAAACATAGGCACCCGTAAACAGCTCTCCACACAAGCCTGGTTTGGTCCATCTTCTCTACATTAAGAAGAGAGAGACTGCTTCAGACACACCCCTTCATCCTGACCTGTTTTTTTTTTTTTTTTTTTTTTTTTTTTTGTCATGAAAGATGACTTTCGCTCTCTCAGGTCCTTCATAGCTTTCTATATCTTCCCCAGGGTTCACTTCTGCATGGACCTTTGAGGTTCTCAGCAGGTGGAAGATCTCTTACATTTCTATATAAGAACAACTTTGTCCTTGCTTTTCTGTAAAGTTAGGTTGAGGAAACAAAGTATGGTTAGGATTAATAACATGATTGATTTGGGTTAGGAATCATTCTGCTGCATGAATAATGGTATTGGGAACCTGCAATATTTATAAGGATATATAGAGGTGAAATATATGTATGAAAACACAAATCTAGGTAAGATTTGAAGCCCAAAAGGGCATTGGATCCTTGTTTGGGATACTTTACTCTGAATTATGTTGTGCACATGTGTCTCAGATAAATCTATACATAATGGCATAGGACCTTGTACCTTGGATAATTGAATGTTGAAGAGAACATCCAGTCAAAAAAGGATAGTTGGTAGGATTAGGAAGATACTTGATAGGATTAGAAAAAAGAGTCAGTATAGGATTTGGACAAAAACTTCCTTAGCAATAGGGTTTCAGGTAGACAGAAAATGTAAATGTCAGCACATTTGAAGAGTCAGTCACAATGATGAACTGGGGAAAATATGTAGGAAAGCAGATATCATTAGAGACATTAGGAAATCAGGCAAATGATGAAGTGATTGATAGGATTAGACATTTTCAACAGGCTTGAGGTTGAATACATAATCTTAGGAAGAAACAAATATGTAGTCACCAATAGGATTGACATTTGAGAGCATTAGGCAACATGGACATGGGTGATTTTCATAATCCATACTCACATTCCATTTAGGCTTTGGTACAATTGTAAGTGTGACTTTGAATTTTGTGGCCAGAATATTACTGTGATAAAATGTATATGTAGATCAGGTGACATGAGTCTTTCTTGCACCATTTCTGGGAGCAATATTTAGAAGAGATATAAATTAGTATTGGGGGCACAAATAGGTGTACCATGTGTGAATATATAATATAACAGATTCCAACTTTAGAAATTGGAATAAATTGATATCTGAAAATACACAGGAAATGTCATATTGACATACATACATTCATTCCAACCAGTTATACATCTAATGGTAATATTAGGGTTGTGGTTTATCATAAAGTGTGTGTGAGTTTTGCTTCAAAATTGATTATGGAAATCGAAAATAATGTGTTTGGAAAGAAGTCTCAATAAATAACCAGTCAAAAGCAAGGAGGAATACATGTGTACTGAAGCAGGAAGTGATTGAATGTGTTTCAAATGTCTTTAAATTTGTGAACTTGTGGATGAAATGTATATACTATGATGTACAAAAACTGAAGAAATAGTAATGTACCAGTGTTAAATAAAAATGAACGTCAAAATACACATCATGCCCCTTTGGAATCTACTTGCATTGATGTTAAATTGGGTCAGTTACAGTAGAAATATAAGGATTTGTTTGCACCATTCAGTGAAGTGAGTTTTCAGTACTAGAAAACAAATATGTATTTCAGGTGGATGAATATTTCTGAAAATAATCGTATGAAAATTTGATTATAAAACCACATACATGAGCATGAGTGAATTATTTAGGGAGTGTATAATAGGACACATATATTTTATATTTGGAAAAATCTAGAGAATATATATATATATATCTCACAGAGAAACATTAGAAAGTAGCAATATATATGCCAATCAAAATTCATCGTGAAATATATATCATCCACTGATCCAAAAATATTAATTTTACTGAACATGGATTTATGTATAATGTTGTTCAACTAAAAATCTCACTCATAGTTTGAATTTTCAGTTCCAAAAGCGTTTAGGAGGGGTGATCTCTTCTCATACTTTGTTTCTGCCAAGTTAGCCACCTCACAAAAATGTACGTGTGATACCAGGTATGATTTTATATGTGCATATAAAAATACATGTGCTGAATTGGCTACAGAAAAAAGGAGACAGAAATTCACATATGTGTTAACTTTAAAAACACATGGAGTACTATTTCAACAAACAATTGACAAGATTTATAACTCCTACACTATATCATGCAAAAGGCAAGACCAACTATACACCATGCCTCCTCTGAACTGCTTGTATTAATATTATGTTTGGGTTATTTGTCTCCATCATATTAGGATTAGTAGTCAGAGTCTATTAGGGTATGGGTTACTGACAGGGATTCAGTATTTCGAATGGAAAATTGGAAAATGAATCCAATGTGTATGTAAATATGTGCTACACAAAAATCTTCCCACTCTCATCCAGAACAATACCTTGACAACACCTTCACCCCATGTAAGACACAATTAGAGGAGAAGAGTTAGAAAATCCATGAATACATATCTGGAATGGAATGCGATCAGAAGTTCACAACCTTGGAAGTGTTAGAGGAGTTTCCAAAAGTAAGGGACAGGGTAAACACTTCAAAAACATGGAGGTCTGTTGTCCTAGAGACTTCTTGAGATACTGCCTGTGAGGTTGGGCACTTGAAATATATGTTGTTGTCACGTGCTTTAGCTTCCTTTCTAGTGAAATCATCAACCTGGGTCTGCATCTATGTGACCTGGAGGACATGGTTTCTTATTTTCCATCCGTGGGTGGGCCCCTTGCTTAAGAGCTCTGGCTACTGGACAAATTTTACACAAAGAAGCCTCTAATCTGACTTTTGGGGCCCCTTGAACTATCTACTCCCCACATCACTTGAAAGATCTTTTACCTTAAAAGGGTCTTCAAACCCTCCCTACATCCAGAGTTCTGTCGCTCCTCACTTCCTTTCTGGAAAACCCTAATATTATTTTCCTCCCCTGCTCTGCACTGAACCCTGCCTCACTGCTCCCAATAAATCCCATGTCTCACAAACCAACTCAAAATTGCGTGGAAAACTTAGATGATTTCCTCCCCTGTCATTCTTCCATTTTTGAGAGACCACTCACCAAGCCTGACCTTATCTGGTTTACTGACAGCAGTTCCTTTAGGCAGAATGGAACTCATTACTCTGGATACGCTGTATTTTCAGCCACTGAGATTATAGAGGCCAAAGTTTTGCCTTCAGGAACTACAGACCAGCAGGCTGATTTTATAGCATCCACTCGTGCCTGCCTTCTAGCACAAGGCAAATCCCTCACCCTCTAAAATGATTCAAAATATGTCTTCCATATCTTATTATCCCATGCTGCAATTTGAAAGAAGCGAGGCCTACTTACCACCAAAGGTAATGCGATCACTAATTCAGCTCTTATAACCAATCTGATAGAGGCCTCCCACTTACCCACCCAGTTGGGAGATGTCCATTGTAGGTCCCATCAGAAGGACGGCTCTCTTATCACTGAGGGCAATGCCAAAGCTGACCAGGTGGCACGAATGGCTGCTACCACTTCCAATCATGGCCCCCATGGTGGACATATAATGGCCACTTTAGACAGCTCATCTGAAGCCCCTACTTCTTTCAGTAAGAACAAGCATCTTTTCAAGTTCCTTCATACTCTATTCCTTTCCAATTCTCAGTCTTTGACCCTTTTTTTACAGAGTTTCTTCTTCCTCACTCCCTCTGACAAGCCATGCTACAGAATATAGCCTCTAATTGTCAGATCTGTCAGCGGACCAACCCTCATACTCCTTTAAGGCCCAAACGTTTCCCTTCCCAACAAGCCCGGGGACACATTCCCTCTGCTGACTGGCAGGTAGACTTCACCAACATGCCCACAGTATGGCACACTAAATACCTCCTTGTCTTTGTGGACACTTTCTCTGGTTTGGTTGAGGCATTTCCCACTTCCAATAAAAAGGCTTCCACTTTAGCTTCAATCTTACTGACAGACATCATCCCCAGGTTTGGTATGCCCACTTCCCTACAATATGACAATGGCCCTGAGTTTACTTCTAGGATCACACAAAAGGTCTCTCAAGCCCTCTCCTTCAAGTGGCATTTCAACTGTCCATATTTCCCCCAGGCTTCAGGGAATGTGGAAAGGGTAAATCGTACTCTAAAGGAAGTCCTTACCAAATTGACAATGGAATTAAACATAGACTGGGTCAAACTCCTTCCCTTGGCTTTGCTTCGAATCAGAGCTCTCCCTAAGAAACCATCTTTACTGTCTCCTTTTGAGATAATGTATGAAAGACATCTTATAACCCCTGCGTTGGTCATTTCACAAGGACCTCTCACCCGAGATTTGTCTTTGCCTCTCTTGCTTCATCTCCGCTCGGAACTCTGGAAATATCAGGACTGGCTTCTTCCGGACCCAGTCTCCTCTCCAAACACTCCTCCCTTAACACCTGTTAGTCTAGTCAATTATAATACCCCAGAGGAGAAAGGGACTCTTGCCCCAAAATGGGAAGGCCCCTATCCTGTCATTCTCTGTACCCCCACCGCCGCCAAACTCTCCTTACCAGACAACCGTCTCACTCCCTGGAATCACATGTCTAGGTTGAAGCCACATCACCAGGAGGCCCCACATGCTGACGACAGGGCCACCCCAGAGGAACTCCAAGAATCACCTCCTGAACCTCCCCTTTACTCCTGCTCTCCACACCCATCTCACCCATTTAAGTTGCGGCTCACACGGTTTTCCTTGCAGCCCAATTCCTCTTAAAGAAGGCACAATGAGCTCTCCCAACACCCTAGTCTTCTCTAACTGCTTGTTTTTTGTGCTCTGCTTATTTTCTGTGCTCTGTCAGGACTGGTCTTTACCCTCCTCACCTACCATGCATTTATTCACTCTTCGGGAACGATACTCAGAGCATGGCATGCAGACGGTCCGCGGAGTGGATGCAACTACTTGCTTCATCCACAACTGCACCTCTATTTCCCTAAAATTGTCACCTTCAAGGACCTTCGTCCCTGGTAGCTGGAACTGGCCTTTCATTTGCTTCCTTTTTGATCAAACAAAAGATTATTGTCATTGGTGGTCTGAGATATATAATGGGTGCCCCTATTGGTCATGCAGGTTCCATGATGAACGTGGTAGCTATTCTTACCACTCACTCGGTTACCCTGAAGGGTGGACTTCTAGTTACATAAAGTGGCATAAAGGCTCTTCATCCAATAACAATGGATGGTATACTTTAGATAAACCTGACCCCAAGGCCAAACGTTGGGGCTATGTTGAGTTTGCTGTCTATGCTCAGACAACCTCAGTCAGACCCACAGGGTGGATGACTATTGGCCGCACCCTGATTACGCCACCTAAGGCAACCATCCAGGTAGTCGAACACATTAAGGACTCAGAATCAAAACTTCGAGATCGTATCCATAGCTCATCCAAAGAGGATTCAGAGCCTTCAACCCCCTCAGGTCCCTCTCCCACATGGCTCAATTTGCTACACCAAACGTTTTGATTATTAAACTCCACCCGTCTTTTTTTGCCTACTTCTCAGTGCTTTCTCTGTGCTTCACTTAGTCGTCCACTTCTAGCAGCAGTCCCATTAGCGGCAGAAAATATTCCAGCAAAACCCTACAATTTCTCTAAAAAGGACAAACCCTACATGTGACACGTAACCCACTGTGGGAAAGTTATTCCACCAATACTTTATTTCCTTTCATCTGTTTCCACCTGCCAATAATGAATCCTTTACCCGTTTGTTCCTTGAGCAACAACACCCCATAGAGCCCTGTGTTTAGGCAACCTGAACATTTCCTCTGGTGTAATGGGTCTTTAAGTGCCTCAACGATCAATGTCTCTGGCACCTGTTTCTTGGTTACTGTAGTTCCTCAGCTATCTTTGTATACTCCCACCGAATTCCGACAGTTGGCCCTACCTTCCCGCACCCGTAAGGTAGTCTTTCTGCCGGTTCTGGTAGGCCTCATTTTAACAACCTCAGTGACGAGTCTCGGACTCTCTGGTGGAGCTATAGGTCATGCTCTATGGGCATCCAATGACCTTCAACAAAAACTGCAGGAAACACTCAATACCATGGCTGAGTCTCTGGGTTCCTTGCAGCGGCAGGTTACATCATTGGCACAAGTGGCTTTACAGAACCAAAGGGCAATTGATCTTCTCACTGCAGAAAAAGGGGTTACATGCCTATTCCTCAGAGAGGAATTTTGCTATTATGTTAATGAATCTGGGCTAATAAAAAAAATGTTGTTAAATTGCAGGAATTATCGACCGAATTTCTCAAACATACCTCCTCCAATCCCATCATTGGGTTCTTCCAATCCTATCTTGCCATGTACTTACTACATATCTTGGGGTCCCTTATTGGGATGCTCCTTTTTGTGCTCTCTTGCCCTGCAAAATGAAGTGCCTTCAAACCCAACTGCAAAAAATTCCTAATCAAACTTTCAACCAGCTTTTGCTTAGGCACTACCAGCCTCTGATGACCGATGAACCCCCAACATCTCCAAGAGAACAGTAACTCAGTGATGAAGCTCACTACCAGGCATGATGGAATGCAATGGGTATCAGACAGCGGGAGACAACGAGCTCTGAGAACCTCTTAATCTGCCATCCTGGATTCATGAGTCTTTACCACCTTCTAAAATTTCTCATGGCCCTTGGCCTCTTCTATGTCAGTCCCCCAACATGGAACTTCTGCCAAAAAATGACATTTCCTTTAATTTTTATCTTCATTCTGTTTTTATTTGCTCTGATCTTCTTCAGGTGCTGGTGACGCCATGTCCAGGAAACGCTTCCAGTATTTCCTAGAGTCTCTGTTACAGGACCAGTGGCTGATACCAACAATCTCTTCCATCCAGGACTAGTTCCATGCCATCGACAACTTTGGCTTCAGGGAACATTCATTGACTTCACCCCTACGAAAGTAGCTGTCTATAGCCACTGGGTTTTATTTCTGGCTGCCATGATAATCCCAAACCTGCTCCATGAGCATTCCTCCACTTCTCTTTCTAGGCCCCACACCACCCCCACACAGCAGGAAGCAGCCGGATCTGACAAATGACGCCCCACTTCCTAAGAAAACAAAAAGGGTGGAATGTTGGGAAAAGAATAAATGGCAGCCATACCCCAGAGAAAAACCTCAACATGGCGCCTAAGGACTTCTTCTTCCTACCTTCTTCATTTCTGAAGTGGCGCAAAAAGTTCCCACCCTTGTGAACTCTCACGTCAGCGCCAATTTCAAATCTCACTTGTGGGGAACCTTAGCCCCAATGAGAACTAATTCCTGGGCTCTGGAGCTGATATCTGAAAGAACTTGCCAATAAACGGGTTGCTGCCATTTATCTAAGCCCTACCATCTCCCCCTTAGTTCTATATAAGCACACAGCTTTGAGCAATAAAATTGGAATTCTCCCGGTGAAGTGTCATTGCGTGGGGAATTATTTCACTCATGATCAGCAACAGGATATCCAAAGGTTCTCCAGTGCCACCTGGTCATGGGAATTTCAGAAATTTGATGGTATTTATTTAGCCATTTTTGAAGGATGAAGTTGGAGTCACTGTACGTTTCAATTAATGCAGGAACCATTATGTGGTGAGGAAGCTCATTTAAATTAAAACTCTGGAGAAATCTCACAGGCAAGGCTTCCCAAAGAGTGGCCAAAAGGTCACATGAAGCCAGGATCATTGAGGTCTACAATATGAGTTCCATATGTGTTTAGATTCTCAACTATGGCTGCCAAGTCTTTCAGAATAAAATCATGTGATATCCTCCCTGAGATTCTCACTGCACTGTGGAAAGACACCCTGGCACTCGATCTCAGTTTTCAAGGGAGGCTTCTCATGCGTGGCCTCCTAAAATCCCAACACATTTCATGGCAATACTTCTTTGAGGTAAATTCCAGAACTCAGTCTCTAAGAGGAATCATGCCAGAGTTCAAGCCCAGGTGGATCCAGTTATCTCTTCCAACCGCCAAACAAATGACCACAATTAAAACCAAACACTCCCACATGGCCCTCATCTTCTTCCATATAGACACTTATCATAACCTCTGGCTGGAGTTTTTCATGAGGGGTGCAGCCCAAGACAGTGTCAAAAATAAGCTCCCTTGCCCCTCATTTGCCTAAAGTCAAGGTGGCCTGGACACCCATCCGGTGAACCAGGAGTGATCAGATAGGCTAGCTGTTAATACTGCTCTGCATCTCCAATTTGAGTCCTACTGACTGTCAGGTATAGATTCTTTATATAATTTGGAGCCATGAGAAAACCCAAAAACCTATGGGCTAGCCTCTGCAGGGCTGTGCATAACTCATTTGACCCAAAGGATCCGTATTCTCACTTGATGGTGGTCAGGAACCTTACAAATGAATGCGAGAGACTTCATTCACAATAATTGCTCTTTTGGCCATTTTGGTTTTGGATGCACACATGGGATCTCTCTTTATATCCATCAGGTGCTGAGAATCTAAGCCACAACCTCACACAGGGCCAAGAGGCTGATTTAGACACATCCCTTTCCAAAGCAATTAAGCAAAGAGGCACAGGTGGTGCCCATTCATTTTCATTTGAAAACTGTTTTCTTCAGGCTTCTCAAAGGGGTGGCCTGAGGCAAAGACCTTCCTGACATTCAGGGAAACAGAACAATTGATAAGCAAAAGGCCGAAAGCATGGTTTCTCAACTGAGACTTTCTTGGTCACACTGATATCTGTGTTTTCTGAGATGCTCGCCATTCCCTTCAGCTATCCAGGACATGGCAATGTCACAGAGCTTGGAGGTGGTACATATTTTGGACACAAAACCATGAGAATATTCTGGAGAGTGGTGAGAATTCTGGAAGAAACAGGAACTTAGGAAGGTAGGAGGTGTTGCCCATGGATAAGGCAAGCTGCAGTCCATTCATAAATTGGGCAGGATGAATGCCGGGAATCTTTCTACTATACAGGACATATCAATTGTTGCATTCTATTTTCTAATGTCTACAACCACGGACACAGTGGGATACACAGACATAGAAACACTTGCCTTGTCCAACGACTTACTAGAAGAAGACCACTCCAAATCAAACAAACCGTCTTTCCTACCTATTCTCAGATCATGAGACAAAACCACAAAATCACACCCACACCCACAAAGACACCTCCTTCCCCCATGTAACTCTGTGACTATCCGGAGTTTTCTCTGAGTGGTGGGCCATACTATGTTCCCCCAAAATGGCCTGTCCTATCTCAGATCTGGTCTCCTTGGCCAACTCTGTGAAGTTGTCAGGAGCCTGCGGTGAACCACTACCTACTTTCTCAGGAAAGGCCCCTATGCAGAGCTCTCCTGGTATTTGGCCATCCTCACATCTGTAGGTACCAAGAAAGACTGACACTCTCCTTGGTAAATTCAAACAAGTGAGCCTACTGGGTCTGGGACTGGACTGGCTCCGGGTGCCTGGCTTCCTGGATCCCAAGTTAAGAGAGTTCCATCACCAAGGAAGTGAGGTAGATCACTTCTTCAGGAACTGAATGAGGTCATTGCCTTGACAACCACTTTGTCCTAACAGTTGCTTTCAAGAGTCCCATGAGATGGAGGCTGCCCCTACTTCCTGTGACACTTTCACAAGTTAGAATGGTATATAAACCATGGGCACCCGGGAACAGCTCTCCACCTAGCACTGTTTTGGTCCATCTTCTCTACATTAAGAAGAGAGAGGCTGATTCATACACATCCCTTCATGCTGACAAGGTTGTTTGCCATAGAAGATGACTTTTCTCTCTCAGGTCTTTCGTAGCTGCCTACATCTTCTCAAGGGATCATTTCTGCATGGACCTTTGATGTTCTCAACAGCTGGAACATGCCCTACATTCCTGTATTTTAAGAGCAACCCTGTCCCTGCTGTTCTGTAAAGTTCGATTGAGAGAACAATGTATGGTTTTGGGTTAGTAACATGTTCAATTTGGGGTTAGGAATCCTTCTGCATGACGAATAATGGTATTGGGAAACTATGATATTTACAAGAATATATAGGTGAAATATAAGTATAAAAACAGAAATCTATGGAAGATATGAAGTCCAGAAGGGCATTGGGCCCTTAATTGGTACACTTAGCTTTGAATTATTTAAGGGAAATTGCTTGGAAATGAAAGGAGACCCTCAGATAAATCTATATACAATGGCATAGGAGCTTGTACCTTGGATGATTGAATGTCGAAGAGAACATCCACTCAAAAAGGGATAGTCGGTAGGATTAGGAAGATAGTCAGTAGGTTTACAAAGAACAGTGAGAATAGGATTTAGACCAAAAGTTCTTAAGCAATAGGGTTTCAGGTAGACAGTGAATGTAAATGTCAGCACAAGTGAAGAGTCAGTCACAATGATGAACAGGGGAAAATATGTAGGAAAATAGATATAAATAGAGACATTACTAAATCAGGCAAAGTATAAAGTGAGTGATAGGATTAGACATTTTCAACAGGCTTGAGGTTGAATATATAATCTTAGGAAGAAACAAAAATGTAGTCACCAATAAGATTGACATTTGAGAGCATTAGGCCACCTGGACATGGAAGGTTTTAGTAATCCATGCTCACTTTCCATTTAGGCTTTGGTACAAACTTAAGGGTGACCTTTGATTTTTTTGTACAGAATATTACTGTGATAAAATGTATATATAGATCAGGTGACATGAGTCCACCATTTTTTGAGGAATATTTTGAAAACGTATAAATTAGTATTGAGGGTAAAAATAGGTGTACCCTGTGTCTATGAATATAGAGATAATGCATGAATAGATCATACAGTTAATAAATAATATAACTGGTTCCCCTTTAAATAATGTATTGAATTGATATCTGAAAATATATAAGAAATCATATATTTTTTTAATTAATTTTTATTGTAGGTTGTTCAAAACATTACATAGTTCTTGATATATCATATTTCACACTTTGATTCAAGTGGGATATGAGCTCCCATTTTTACCCCATATTCAGATTGCAGAATCACATCAGTTGCAGAACCATTGATTTACATATTGCCATTCTGGTGTCTGTTGTATTCTGCTGCCTTTTCTATCCTCTACTATCCTCCCTCCCCCCTCCCCTCCCCTCTTCTCTCTCTACCCCCTCTACTGTAGTTCATTTCTCCCCCTTATATTTTCCTCCTTTCCCCTCACATCCTCTTGTATGTAATTTTGTATACCCCTAAGGGTCTCCTTCCATTTACATGCAATTTCCCTTCTCTCTCCCTTTCCCTCCCACCTCTCATCCCTCTTTAATGTTAATCTTCTTCTCATGCTCTTCGTCCCTACTCTGTTCTTAGTTACTCTCCTTATATCAAAGAAGACATTTGGCATTTGTTTTTAAGGGATTGGCTAGCTTCACTTAGCATAATCTGCTCTAATGCCATCCATTTCCCTCCAAATTCTATGATTTTGTCATTTCTTAATGCAGAGTAATACTCCATTGTGTATAAATGCCACATTTTTTTTATCCATTCGTCTATTGAAGGGCATCTAGGTTGGTTCCACAGTCTTGCTATTGTGAATTGTGCTGCTATGAACATGGATGTAGCAGTGTCCCTATAGTGTGCTCTTTTTAGGTCTTTAGGGAATAGACCGAGTAGGGGAATAGCTGGATCAAATGGTGGTTCCATTCCGAGCTTTCCAAGAAATCTCCATACTGCTTTCCAAATTGGCCGCACCAATTTGCAGTCCCACCAGCAATGTACAAGAGTACCCTTTTCCCCACATCCTCGCCAGCACTTGATGCTGTTTGACTTCCTAATGGCTGCCAATCTTACTGGAGTGAGATGGTATCTTAGGGTGGTTTTGATTTGCATTTCTCTGACTGCTAGAGATGGTGAGCATTTTTTCATATACTTGTTGATTGATTGTATGTCCTCCTCTGAGAAATTTCTGTTCAGGTCCTAGGCCCATTTGTTGATTGGGTTATTCGTTATCTCATTGTCTAATTTTTTTAGTTCTTTGTATATTCTGGATATTATGGCTCTGTCTGAAGTGTGAGGAGTAAAGATTTGTTCCCAGGACGTAGGCTCCCTATTTACCTCTCTTATTGTTTCTTTTGCTGAGAAAAAACTTTTTAGTTTGAGTAAGTCCCATTTGTTGATTCTAGTTATTAACTGTTGTGCTATGGGTGTCCTATTGAGGAATTTGGAGCCCGACCCCACAGTATGTAGATCATAGCCAACTTTTTCTTCTATCAAATGCCATGTCTCTGATTTGATATCAAGTTCCTTGATCCACTTTGAGTTAATTTTGTGCATGGCGAGAGAAAGGGATTCAGTTTCATTTTGTTGCAAATGAATTTCCAGTTTTCCCAACACCATTTGTTGAAGATGCTATCCTTCTTCCATTGCATGCTTTTAGCCCCTTTATCGAATATAAGATAGTTGTAGTTTTGTGGATTGGCTTCTGTGTCCTCTATTCTGTACCATTGGTCCACCCGCCGGTTTTGTTACCAGTACCATGGTGTTTTTGTTACTATTGCTCTGTAGTATAGTTTGAAGTCTGGTATAGCTATCCCGCCTGATTCACACTTCCTGCTTAGCATTGTTTTTGCTATTCTGGGTCTTTTATTTTTCCATATGAATTTCATGATTGCTTTCTCTATTTCTACAAGAAATGCTGTTGGGATTTTGATTGGCATTGGATTAAACCTATAGAGAACTTTTGGTATTATCGCCATTTTGATGTTGTTACTTCTACCTATCCATGAACAGGGTATATTTTTCCATCTTCTAAGATCTTCTTCTATTTCTTTCTTTAGGGTTCTGTAGTTTTCATTGTATAAGTCTTTCACCTCTTTTGTTAGGTTGATTCCCAAGTATTTTACTTTTATTGAGGATATTGTGAATGGGGTGGTTGTCCTCATTTCCATTTCAGAGGATTTGTCGCTGATATACAGGAATGCCTTTGATTTATGCGTGTTGATTTTATAGCCTGCCACTTTGCTGAATTCATTTATTAGCTCTAATAGTTTCTTTGTAGACCCTTTTGGGTCTGCTAGGTATCGAATCATGTCATCTGCAAATAGTGATAATTTGAGTTCTTCTTTTCTGTTTTTATGCCTTTATTTTTTTTCGTCTGTCTAATTGCTCTGGCCAGTGATTCGAGAACTATGTTGAACAGAAGTGGTGAGAGAGGGCATCCCTGTCTTGTTCCAGATTTTAGAGGGAATGCCTTCAGTTTTTCTCCATTCAGAATGATGCTAGCCTGAGGCTTAGCATAGATTGCTTTTACAATATTGAGGTATGTTCCTGTTATCCCTAGTTTTTCTAGAGTTTTGAATATAAAGGGATGCTCTACTTTGTCGAATGCTTTTTCCACATCTATCGAGATGATCATATGGTTCTTATTTTTAAGCCTATTGATGTGGTGAATAACATTTATTGATTTCCGTATATTGAACCAACCTTGCATCCCAGGGATAAATCCTACCAGATCATGTTGCACAATTTTTTTGATATGTTTTTGTATCCGGTTCGCCAGAAGTTTATTGAGGATTTTTGCATCTAGGTTCATTAGAGATATTGGTCTGTAGTTTTCTTTCTTTGAAGTGTCTTTGTCTGATTTAGGAATCAGGGTGATGTTGGCCTCATAGAATGAATTTGGAAGTTCTCCCTCTTTTTCTATTTTCTGAAATAGCTTGAAAAGTATTGGTATTAGTTCCTCTTTAAAGGTTTTGTAAAACTCTGCTGTATACCCATCCGGTCCTGGGCTTTTCTTAGTTGGTAGTCTTTTGATGGTATCTTCTATTTCCTCAATTGATATTGGTCTGTTAAGGTTGTCAATATCCTCCTGACTCAATCTGGGCAAATCATATAACTTAAGAAATTTATCGATGCCTTCACTATCTTCTATTTTGTTGGAGTATAAGGATTCAAAATAATTTCTGATAATCTTCTGTATTTCTGAAGTGTCTGTTGTGATATTGCCTTTTTCATCCCGTATGCTGGTAATATGAGTTCTCTCTCTTCTTCTCTTCGTTAGCGTGGCTAAGGGTCTGTCGATTTTTTTTATTTTTTCAAAGAACCAACTTTTAGTTTTGTCAATTTTTTCTATTGTTTCTTTCGTTTCGATTTCATTAATTTCAGCTCTGATTTTAATTATTTCTTGTCTTCTACTTCTTTTGCTGTTGTTTTTCTCTTCTTTTTCTAGGATTTTGAGTTGAAGTATTAGATCATTTATTTGTTGGTTTTTTCTTTTTTTAAGGAATGAACTCCAAGCAATAAATTTTCCTCTTAGAACTGCTTTCAATGTGTCCCATAGATTCCAATATGTTGTGTCTGTGTTTTCATTTATCTTTAAGAATTTTTTAATTTCCTCCTTGATGTCTTCTATAACCTATTGATCATTCAGTAACCTATTGTTCATTCTCCAAGTGATGCATGATTTTTCCTTATTTCTTTTATCGTTAATTTTCAATTTCATTCCATTATGATCAGTTAAGATGCATAGTATTATCTCTACTCCTTTATATTGTCTAAGAGTTGCCCTGTGACATAATATATGATCTATTTTTGAGAAGGATCCATGTGCTGCTGAGAAAAAATTGTAACTGCTTGATGTTGGGTGGTATATTCTATATATGTCAATTAAGTCTAGGTTATTAATTGTGTTATTGAGCTCTATAGTTTCCTTATTCAACTTTTGTTTGGAAGATCTGTCCAGTGGTGAGAGAGGTGTGTTGAAGTCTCCCATGATTATTGTATGGTGGTCTATTAGACTCTTGAACTTGAGAAGTGTTTGTTTGATGAACATAGCTGCACCATTGTTTGGGGCATATATATTTATGATTGTTATGTCTTGTTGGTGTATGGTTCCCTTGAGCAGTATGTAGTGTCCATCTTCATCCCTTTTGATTAACTTTGGCTTGAAATCTATTTTATTTGATATGAATATGGACACTCCTGCTTGTTTCCGAAGTCCATATGAGTGATATGATTTTTCCCAACCTTTCACCTTCAGTCTAAGTATGTCTTTTCCTATCAAATGCGTCTCCTGAAGGCAGCATATTGTTGGGTCTTGTTTTGTGATCCATTCTACTAGCCTGTGTCTCTTAATTGGTGAGTTTAAGCCATTAACATTTAGGGTTATTATTGAGATATGGGTGTTCTTCCAGCCATATTGGTTTATTTATGTTACTAAACGTGGTTTGTTTTCCTCTTTGATTATTCCCCTCCCTTCACTGTACTACCTCCCGCTGTTGGTTTTCATTGACATTTTCCATTTCCTCTTCCTGTAATATTTTGCCGAGGATGTTTTGAAGAGATGGTTTTCTAGCTGCAAATTCTTTTAACTTTTGTTTATCATGAAAGGTTTTAATTTCATCTTCCATCCTGAAGCTTAATTTCACAGGATACACAATTCTTGGTTGTAACCCATTTTCTTTTAGTGTATGAAATATGTTATTCCAGGATCTTCTAGCTTTCAGAGTCTGTGTTAAAAGATCAGCTGTTATCCTGATTGGTTTACCCCTAAATGTAATCTGCTTCTTTTCTCTTGTAGCTTTTAAAATTCTCTCCTTATTCTGTATGTTGGGCATCTTCATTATAATGTGTCTAGGTGTGGATCTCTTATGATTTTGCACATTCGGCGTCCTGTAGGCTTCTAGGATTTGGGATTCTGTCTCATTCTTCAAGTCTGGGAAGTTTTCTCGTATTATTTCGTTGAATAGATTGCTCATTCCTTTGGTTTGGACCTCAATACCTTCCTGTATCCCAATGACTCTTAAGTTTGGTCTCTTTATGTTATCCCATATTTCTTGAATGTTCTGCTCATGGTTTCTTAACAGCTTTGCTGAGCTGTCTATGTTCTTCTCCAGTTGAAATACTTTGTCTTCATTGTCTGATGTTCTATCTTCTAAGTGTTCTACTCTGCTGGTAGTATTCTCAATTGAGTTTTTATGTTGGTTTATTGTTTCCTGAATTTCCAGGATTTCTGTTTGTTTGTGTTTTATAACCTCTATCTCCCTGAATAATTGATCTTTTGCTTCTTGGATTTGTTTATGTAATTCATTGTCGAAGTGGTCGAAGTGGTCTTTCATTGTCTGATTTTGCTGTCTAATGTCTTCCTTGAGACTCCAGATCATCTGAAGCATGTATATCCTGAATTCTTTATCTGACATTCCATCTGCTGCAGATATTACCTCTTCTAAAGTTGAATTGACCTGCATTGCTTGTGGTCCTTTTTTTCCTTGTCTTTTCATACTGATCGCGTTTCTTTCTGCTTGGTGAAACTGTTGTGTTATTGATTTTTCCCCCTATATATTTATATTGCTTTTGTATAGCTGCATCGTCTCCCTTGCAGGCTTTGGCGGTGGTTCTGCCCCTCCTTCAATTGAGGCAATGTGCCTACCACGCCGGGAGGCTGCTGTGCCTCTACTTTCGATGGGCCTGTTCTTTCGGTGGTCACAGGTCCGCCTACCTTGCAGGAGTGAGCAGCGGTTTTGCCCCTCCGCTGGCCACTAGGCCTGTTCTGTCTGTCGGTTGCAGGTATGTCTACCTAAAAGGCGCTGGTGGCGGCTCTGCCCCTCCCCCAACCGGGGTGATGTATCTGGCGGGCCACTGGGCCTGTTTTGTCGGTGGTCACGGTTCCGCCTACATTGCACGTGCGTGGAGCAGCTGTGTCCCTCTGAGAGTTGCTGAGCCTGACCTGCCGGTGGATGGCAAGTCTGCCTACCTTGCAGGCACAGGGGTGGCTCTGCCGCTCCGCGGGTCACTGGGCCTGATCTGCTGGTGAGTTGCAGGTCTGCCTAACTTGCAGGCGCCCGGCGGCTCTGCCCCTCCCCCAACTGGGGCGGGGCGATGTGTCTGGCCGGCCGCTGGGCCTGTTCCGTTGGTGGTCATGGTTCAGCCTACCTAGCAGGCACGTGGGGCAGCTGTGTCCCTCCGCAGTTTTTTGGGCCTGACCTGTCGGTGGGTCGCAGGTCTGCCTACCTTGTAGGCTCGGGGGGTGGCTCTGCCGCTCTGTGGATTGCTGTGCCTGTTCTGCTGGTGGGTCGCGGGTCCGCCTACCTTGCAGGCACCCGGCGCCTCTGCCCCTCCCCCAACCGGAGCTATGTGTCTGGCGGTCCACTGGGCCTCTTTTGTCGGTGGTCACGGTTCCGCCTACCCTGCACGCGCGTGGAGCAGCTGGGTCTCTCTGAGAGTTGCTGGGCCTGACCTGTCGGTGGGTGGCAAGTGCACCTACCTTGCAGGCCCGGGGGTGGCTCTGCCGCTCCGCGGGTTGCTGGGCCTGATATGCTGGTGAGATGCAGGTCTGCCTAACTTGCAGGCGCCCGGCGGCTCTGCCCCTCCCCCAACCGGGGTGGGGCAATGTGTCTGGCCGGCCTCTGAGCCTGTTCTGTTGGTGGTCAGCGTTCTGCCTACCTAGCAGGCTCGTGGGGCAGCTGTGCCCCTCCGCAGTTTCTTGGGCCTGACCTGCCGGTGGGTGGCAAGTGCGCCTATCTTGCAGGCCCGGGGGTGGCTCTGCCGCTCCACAGTTGCTGGGCCTGATCTGCTGGTGAGTCGCAGGTCTGCCTACCTTGCAGGCGCCCGGCTGCTCTGCCCCTCCCCCAACCGGGGCGGGGCGATGTATCTGGCCGGCCTCTGGGCCTGTTCTGTCGGTGGTCAGGGTTCTACCTACCTAGCAGGCTTGTGGGGCAGCTGTGCCCCTCCGCAGTTTGTTGGGCCTGACCTGCCGGTGGGTGGCAAGTGTGCCTACCTTGCAGGCCCGGGGGTGGCTCTGCCGCTCCGCGGTTGCTGGGCCTGATCTGCTGGTGATTCGCAGGTATGCCTAACTTGCAGGCGCCCGGCGGCTCTGCCCCTCCCCCAACCTGGGCGGGGTGATGTGTCTGGCCGGCCGCTGGGCCTGTTTTGTTGGTGGTCACGGTTCAGCCTACCTAGCAGGCACGTGGGGCAGCTGTGCCCCTCCGCAGGTTTTTGGGCATGACCTGCCGGTAGGTCACAGGTCTGCCTACCTTGTAGGCTCGGGGGGTGGCTATGCCGCTTTGTGGATTGCTGTGCATTTTCTGCTGGTGGGTCGCGGGTCCGCCTACCTTGCAGGCGCCCGGTGGCTCTGCCCCTCCCCCAACCGGAGGGATGTGTCTGGCGGTTCACTGGGCCTGTTTTGTCGGTGTTCACAGTTCCGCCTACCTTGCACACGCGTGGAGCAGCTGTTTCATTAGTGCCTGGGCACACTCTTCTTGTTGGCCTCCCTCAGGCCCTAAGTTTGTAGAGCTTGGGGCTGAGAAACCCCAGCCAATTTGCTTACCTTCTGGTAGCCACGCCCCCGTATCTGGTGCAAGAGACCTCAGTTGTCAGCACTGGTGGGAGCGGTAGCCGTGAGTCCCACGCCGAGGCGAGTCGGTGCAAGAGACCTCAGTTGTCAGCACTGGTGGGAGCGGTAGCTGGGAGACCCGCGCCGCGCAGCTACCGCCGGCTCCTGTGCCAGTGCTGCCTCCGGGTTTTCTTGACTACCACGCCGGCAGGTCGCTGGACCTGTTACGGGCCCGGGCGGCGGCTCTGTTCGGCCCCTCTGGCCTCCACAGTATTCAGTAGGACCCGGACCGAGAAACAGTTTCCGCGGGTTCTTTATCACCGGGCCAAAACAGTTCCGGGAGCCAGAATTCGGCCTCTCCGGACTTGGTGCATGCTCCGACAGGAGCAGGCTCCAAAAGCAGTTTCAGCGGGTTCTATAGCCCTGGGCCAGAGCAGCTCCGGGAGCCGGAACTCCGACACTCCGGGCTCGGTGCGTGTTCTGATAGGAGCAGGCTCCAAGAAGCAGTTTCCGCGGGTTATTTAGCACTAAGTCTGAGCAATTTGTCTGCGAGATGCAGACAATTGTCAGCCTGAAATTACCTGTTCTATAGCTGAAAGAGCTGCAATCAGTCGAAAACAAGGATGGTGACGTCAGCTCTCCAAGATGGTGGCCGCTGGCTTCCTCCGTGGTCTGACCGGTGTGGAGAACCAACCTGGACCGTTTCCTTTCCCTGTCTCCAACCCAGAATTCAGCTCCGAGCTCAGCAAATGCCTAGCTGGCAGGAGCCCACAGAATCAGCATTGCTGTATCTCTGCGCCACCAGCCTGTCATTTCCCAGCGCGCGCCGCAGACTCCAGCCATGGGGTGATCTGCCGAACAAGCAGCGCTCCATACAGACGGACAGATCGCTCGCATTTGAGCCCCTGAAGCTGATCCTCGTGCGATGAAAATCCTTCCACTAGGTTTTGGAGCACCCCAATTTTGCTGGAAATTCCTAACAAGATAGCTTTTAGCCGTTCTAACTCGTCATTTTCCCTCACAGTGACGCAGTACACGGAGTTACTGCACTCCCTTTGCGGCCATCTTGCCTCTCAAGAAATCATATATTGATATAGAATCATTCATAACAACTAGTTATACATCTAATTGTAATCCTAGGCTTATGGTTTATCATGAAGAGTGTGTGAGTTTTGCTTCAAAAGTGATTATGGAAATCAAAAATAATGTGTTTTGAAAGAAGTCTCATGAAAAGACCAGTTTGAAACATGGCGGAACACGTGTTTTCTGAAGCAGAAAGTGATTGAAAGTGAAATATATGCCTATAAATTTGTGAACTTGTGGATGAAATATATATCCTATAATGTGCATAAACTGAAGAAATAGTAATGTACCAGTGTTGAAATAAAAATGACCTTCAAAATACTTATCATGTCCCATAGGAATCTACTTGCATTGATGTGAAACTGGATCAGTTACTGTAGAAATATTAGGATTCATATGCACCATTCACTGAAGTTAGTTTTCAATACTAGGAAAAAAATACGTATATCAGGTGAATGAATATTTCTGAGAATAATCTTGTGAAAAGTTTTTTATAAATCCACATACATATTCATGAATGAATTTAGGGAGTGTATAATAAGACACATATATTAAATATTTTGAAATATCTGGAGAGAATATATATATATATATATATATATATATATATATATATATATAACCACACACAGATTTTAAAAATTAGCAATATATATGCCAATCAAATTACACCGTGAAATACATATCATCCACAGATCCAAAAATATTCATTTTACTGGATATGGATTTATGTATAACTTTTTTCAACTAGGAAGCTCACCCATAGTTTGAATTTTCAGTTCAAACAGCGTTTAGGAGGAGTGATCTCTTCTCACACTTTGTATCTGCCAAGTTATGTAACTCACAAGAATGTACGTGTGATACCAGGTAGGATTCTAAATGTGCATATAAAAATACATGTGCTGAATAGAATACAGAGAAAGGGAGACAGGAATTCACATATTTGTTAACTGTAAAAGCACATGGAAAACTATTTCAACAAAAAATTTACTAGATTTATAACTCCTACCCTATATAATGCAAAAGGAAAGTCCAAGTATACAACGTGCCTCCTCTGAACTGCTTGTATTTCTATTCTGTTTCGGTTATTTTTCTCCATCATATTAGGATTAGTATTCAGAATCTAGTAGGGTATGTGTTAGTGTCAGGGATTCAGTATATCAAATGTAAAATAGAAAAATGAAACCAATGTGTATGCAAATATGTGCTAAACAAAATCTTCCCACTCTCATCCAGAACAATTCCTTGACATTTCCTTCCCCCAAAGTAAGACACAATTAGAGGAGTAGAGTAATAAAATCTGTGAATAATATGCTCAGGAGTTTACAACCTTGGAAGTGGTAGAGGAGTTTTCCTAGTATGGGACAGGATAAAAACTCCATATATATGGAGCTCTGCTGGCCTAAATACTTCTTGAGAAACTGTCTCTGAGTTTGGGCACTTGAAATATATGTTTTTGTCAGGAGCTTTAGCTTCTTTCCAGTGAGACCATCAAAGCTGTGTCTGCATCTATGTGACCTGGAGGACATGATTTCTTATTTTCCAATGAACATGAGGCAGCAGTGCTGAATTCTCTCTTTGTAAGTAAACTGTGGCCACTGGGGGCTAAGGGTATTCCCATGTGGACTGGGAAGCCATTTGGTCATCCTCCACTTTTCGTGGTGTTTCTTGCTGCTGCACTGGGACTTTGGCATTTGCTTCATGAAATAAAAGAAGTTCAACTGGGACACAGTTCTGGAGTCAATTCTTTCATGTGTGGTTGGTCAGGGTCTGCAGGAGAATGCACCAACCAGGCTTCTATCCCACATAGCTTGGCCACATGTCTATAGCAACCTGATTCTGAACATTGCCCGGAAACATCTCCATATAACAAGAAGCCTTTACATGGAAGGGTCTGCTGGCTGCACCATGTCAGTCACAAGCCATTTGGAAGCCAATGGCAGATCCACATGGCCCCACCACAAATTATCACACATCTGCCTACCACTGCTCTAGGCCCACTACTCAGCAGGTTCCAACATACTGGCATCTCTGTTCTACACCATTTTCATGAAACCCACTCAATCAAGGCACTGTCTTGCATATTTACGATCAGCAACAGGACATCCAAAGTTTCTCCAGTGCCACCTGGTCATGGGAATTTCAAAAATTTCATGGTATTTATCTAGGCATTTTTAAAGGATGACGTTGCAGGCACTGTGGGTTTCAATTCATTCAGGAACCATTAAATGGTGAGGAAGCTCATTTCAATGAATGCTCTGTAGAACTCTCACAGGCAAGGCTTCCCAAAGAGTGGCCAAAATGTCACATGAAGCCAGGCCCATTGAGGTCTACAATGTGACGTCCATGGGTGTTGTGACTCTCAACTATGGCTGCCAAGTCTTTCAGAATTAAATCATGTGATATCCTGGCTGAGATACCCAGGGCTCTGTGGAAAGCCAACCTGGGCCTAGATCTCAGTTTCCAAGGGTGATTCTCATGGGTGGACTCCTAAAATCCCAACAAAATTCATGGCAATACTTCTCTGAATTCAGTCTCTAAGGGGAATCACACCAGAGTTCAAGCCCAGGTGGTCCAGGTCATGTCTTCATACTGGACACAAATGACCAAATTTAAAACCAAAACCCTCCCATATGGCCCTCATCTTCTTCCATATAGACACTAATCACAACCTCTGGCGGAAGGTTTCCATGAGTGGCGGAGTCCAAGAGAGTGTCCAAAATAACTCCCTTGCCCCTCATTGGCGTAAATTCAGGGTGGTCTGGACACCCTTCATGTGAAACAGGAGTGATCAAATATGCTAGACGTTAATACTTCTATGCTTCTCCAATTTGTGGAAAACTGAGTGTCAGGTATATATTTTTATGTGATTTGCAGTCATGAGAAATCACAAGCACCTCTGCAGGTCTTTGAAGAACCCATTTGACCCAAAGGATCCCTATTCTCACTTGATGGAGTTCAAGAACTTTAAAGAGGAAGGCGACAGACTTCATCCACAAGGACTGCTTTTTGGCCGTTTTGGTTTTGGATGCACACATGGGATCTCTCTTTACATCCACCAGGTGCTGAGAATCTAAGCCACAACCTCACACAGGGCCAAGAGGCTGATTCAGACACATCCCTTTCCAAAGCAATTAAGCAAAGAGCCACAGGTGATGCCCATTCATTTCCATTTGAAAACTGTTTTCTTTAGGCTTCACAAAGGGGTGGCCTCAGGCAAAGACCTTCCTGACATTCAGGGGAACAGAACAATAGGTTAGCAAATGGCCCAAAGCAGTGTTTCTCCACTGAGACTTTCCTGATCACACTGATATCTGAATTTTCTGAGATGCTCACCATTCCCTTCAGCTATCCAGTACATGGCCATGTCACAGAGCTTAGAGGTGGTACTTATCTTGGTCACAAAATCATGAGCCTATTCTGGAGAGTGGCCAGAATTCAGGAAGAAAACAGGAACTTAGGAAGATAGCAGGTGTTACCCATCCATAAGGCAAGCCGCATTCCTTTCATACATTGGGCAGAAAGAATTCTGGTAAGCTTTCTACTAGCCTGGACACATCCTTTGATGCATTCTCTTTTCTAATGTCTACAACCATGGACACAGTGGGATGCACAGACTTAAAAACACTCGCCTTGTCAAATCACTTGTTAGAAATCGTCCACTCCAAACCAAACAAACTGCCTTTCCTACCTATTCTCAAAACATGAGACAAAATCACAAACACACACTCACACCCACAAAGTCACCTCCTTTCCCAAAGTAGGTCTCTGACTATCGGGTGTGACCTCTGACTGGTGGGCCATACTATGTTCCCATCAAATGGCCTGTTCTGTCTCAGATCTGGTTTCCTTGGCCAACTCTGTGAAGTTGTCAGGAGACAGTGGTGAGCCACTTCCTGCTTACTCAGGAAAGGCCACTCTTCAGAGCTTTCCTGGCATTTGGCCATCCTCACATCAGTAGATACCAAGAAAGACTGACTCTGTCCTTGGTAAATCAAAAGAAGGGAGACCACTGGGACTGGGCCTGGGACTAGATTTGTGTGCCTGGATGCCTGGATCCCAAGTTCAGAGAGTTCCATCACCAAGAATGTGAGGTGAGGTCACTTCCTTCAGGAACTGAATGAGGTCAATGCCTTGGCAAGCACATTGTCCTAACATTTGCTTCCAAAGGTCCCATGAAATGGAGGCTGTCCCTAATTTTTTGACACTTTCACAAGTTAGAATGGTATATCAAATATTGGTAACCAGGAACAGCTCTCCACAGAGGCCTCGTTTTGTCCTTCTTCTCTACATAAAGAAGAGAGAGGCTGATTCAGACACATCCCTTCATGCTGACCAGGTTGTTTGCAATGAAAGATGACTTTTGCTCTCTCAGTTCCTTCATAGGTGCCTACAACTTCTCTAGGGATCATTTGCGCATAGACCTTTGAGTTTCTCAGCAGTTGGAAGATCCCCTACATTCCTGTATTTTAAGACCAACTCTGTCCTTGCTCTTCTCTAAAGTTAGATTGAAGGAACAGTGTATGGTTAGGGTTAATAACAGGTTTGATTTGGAATAGAAATCATTCTGCTGGATGAATAATGGTATTGGGAATCTGCGATATTTTCAAGAATATATAGGTAAAATATAGGAATCTGAAAACAGAAATCTAGGTAAGATTTGAAGCCCAGAAGGGCATTGGGCCCTTGATTGCGGTATTAAGCATAGGACCTTGTAACTTGGATGATTGATTTTCAAAGAGAACTTCCAGTCAAAATGGATAGTCAGGAGTATTAGGAAGATAGTCGGTATGTTTATAAAGGAGAGTGAGTATAGGATTTGGACCAAAAGTTCTTTAGCTATAGGGTTTCGGGTATTGAGTGAATGTAAATGTCAGCACATGTGAAGAATTAATCACAATGATGAACTGGGGAAAATATGTAGGAATGCAGATATCAATAGAGACTTTAGGAAATCTGGCAAAGTATAGTCGGTAGTGAAATGTTAATAAAATAGATTCTTGTCACTTCCTGTTTTTCTGTATGCTTAATAAAACACTGTTGAAATCTTGAGAAGTGTTTTCTAAACTTTTTCCCAGAATGTGCTGTCCCCAACAGCCAAACTTCAGAATGCACTCCCTCACCCAGTTGCACGCAAACTGCTCACCCGCCCAGGCCCATCAATAAACTTTCCTCCCTGCCCTCTTCAAGGAAAGTATATAAGCTCTGCTTAAGCTGTTCTCAGGGTTCTCTGCTCTATTCAAATGAGCTCTGAGCCCCAGCATGCTGGGCCCCCAATAAACCCTTTGTTTTTGCATGAGAGAGTCTCTTAGTGGTCTCTTCCCCCAATGCTCTTCCGATCTTTATATATGGAGGTTCCACCGAAATCCAGCAGCGGTGAACGAGAGACCCCAATGGGCTACTCTCAGGGTAAGTAAGGCGCCTCTTTCTGGTTTCAGGTTTCAGGTTAGGGCTTGGCAAAATGGCTGTCGATGAAGTGTGTGAGCTCTCTTTGATGGTGGCTGGCAGACGTGTCACAGAGCCACAAGCCAAGTCCCTGGGGGAGGCCACAGAGGACTCGGGAATCGAGGAATAATAGTCCCCTTGACTCAGTGATACTTTTTTTCAGATTCGGTATTGCCAGCCCATCGGGTTTTGCCGCCTGCTCAGTCTTGGTCTCAGTGTTGGACGTCCATTGCCTGTCTTTATTGTTTTCTCTTGTCTGTGTCCTGTGTCGTTGCTTTTACTGTTTGTGTATCTTTCATTATGGGACAGATCACTTCAATGCCTCTGTCCCTGACCCTTGATCTATGGACCAAAGTCCGCTTAAGGGCTCAGAATGTTTCTTTTTCAGTAAAACGCTGGACCTGGCAGACTCTGTGTGCCTCAGAATGGCCCACCTTTGGATTCGGATGGCCCCTAGAAGGATCTTTCTACTTACCACTAATTTAAAAAGACAGAGATATTGTCTTACAGCCAGGGCCACATAGCCATACTGATAAACAGGAATATACCTTAACTTGGCAGGACCTCTGCAAATCTCCTCTTCCGTGGGTGAAGCCTTTCCTTCCTGTGTCCCCGTTCCTACTCCTTCCCCCACGATCTCTCAACCCCTCTGCTCCTCCTCCTCCTCCACCCTCTGTTCTCCCTGAGTCACAAGATTTGACTCTACTGGACTCTCCTCCCCTTCCTTATCTTCTACCCTTGTCCCACAACCCCCAACACCCTCTAAGTGATTCTCCAGCTGCTGACTCAGCCTCTCCGCAATTGGAGGACGCTAAGCCAGCCCAGGGCCCTCCAGATAACTCCCCTGCGTCACACACAGCCCCTCCTCCCCTGGAGGAAGCTGGACTTGCTAAAGGAACTCGCTGGTGGCAAATGATTGAAAACTCTGGAACTCCCGTGTTGCTTCCCTCCATCCCTAAGGGCCAATGATTGACGATGGCCATGGGGAAAAAAATGGAAGCCTACCAGTATTGGCCTTCTCCTCTTCAGACCTATATAAATGGAAAAATAACAATCCCCCTTTTACCGAGGACCCAACCTGGCTCTCAGGTCTGGTGAAGTCATTGATGTTTTCACACCAACCTACTTGGGATGACTGCGAACAACTCCTAGGCACTCTCTTCATGACAGAGGAACAAAAGAGAATCCTCCTGGAGGCTAGAAAAAAGTATCCTCGGACCAAATGCGTGACCGACACAACTTCCCAACATATTGAAAGCCGGCTTTCTCTTGAAACGACCCAACTGGGATCCCAACACCTTTGAAGGTAGGGAGCATCTGTCCACTTATCGCCGGGCTCTAATAGTGGGTATCTTAGTGGCCGCTAGGTGACCAACTAATTTGGCCAAGGTAAGAGAGATTATTTAAGGGCCTGATGAATCTCCCTGTATGTTCCTAGAGATAATTATGTAGGCATATAAGAGACATACTCCTTTCGATCCTCAGGCAGAGGATCAAAAGGCATCTGTCACAATGGCCTTTATTGGGAAAGCTGCCCTGGATATTAAAAGAAAGTTACAATGCTTAGATGGATTACAAGATATGACTTTGAGGGATTTAGTCAGAGAACCCGAGAAGGTATACTTTAAGAGAGAAACTGAGGAAGAGAAGGGAGCTGAGTGAGGATAAAAGAAACAAAAGACAGACTAAGGCATTGACTAAGGTCCTGGTCACAACAACAAATAGGCCAGAAACTAAGAAACAGAGAGACAGGAAGGGATACCTGGGCACACACTAGAGGCCACCCCTGGCCTCAGATCAATGTGCCTACTCTAAAGAAAAAGGACACTGGGCCAAAGAGTGCCCTAGAAAGAGACAGCCATGCCAGCCAGATATTCTGACTCTGGAGGAATACTAAGAAAGTCCGGGCTCAGATCCTCTCCCTGACCTCAAGGTAACTTTTGAAATGGAGGGGAACACAATAAACTTTGAAGTAGATACAGGGGCAATATACTCAGCCCATAAGGCCCATTGGGCCCTCTACCGAATAAAAGGTCTCTAATTCAAGAGTCTAACAGAAGTAAATATCGGGCTTTGACAACTAAGAGGACCATGGACCAGGGAAAAGGAAAAATCCATCACTCCTTCCTAGTAATCCCAGAATGCCTGGCCCCATTGATGGGCAGAGTTCTGCTCACCAAGCTCTGGGCCAAAATAACTTTTAACCCTGAAGGCCCCCAAGTGGAATTTTTTAATCCTTCAGTAACTACTCCTATAATCATGGCTCTAACTATGTCAGTAGCAAATGTTCATCAACTCACTCACCTTTGTTCAAAGAAACTGCATTCATTCGTGAAGGATCAAGAACATAGTTTTCCACTAACCTACTCACAGCAAAAGGAAATAACTGAATGGGTAACAAAAGCCTGTAGGTCCATTAATTGGTTAAAGCTTACACTTCCAAGCTTCCTGCAGGAAAGCACCTATGAGGAACCAGACGAGGACAATTCTGGGAAGTGGACTTTACTGAAATTAAGCCAGTAAGGTATGGACTTAAATAACTCCTAGTCTTTGAACATACATTTTCAGGATGTATTGAAGCCTTCCCCACACACACAAAAAAAAGAAATAAAAAAGAAGAAAAAAGAAACATCGCAAATGGTTGTAAAGAAGATCCTGGAAGATATTTATTCTCCCCTTGACGACCAGTAGTCTTAACCCTCATCAGCCCCTTAAGCTGCGATGGCTGATCACAAATCCTACTGGACACGAAGTATGGCCTATCTCGAATACAGCCCCCTTACGAACCTGGTGGCCATCTCTCCACCCAGTCATTTGTCAGCTGGCTATAGGTCTTTCCTATTGGGATATCCCTGATTAACAGGATCCCACTAAAATTCCATTAAATCCCTTCCGTACCATAGATAATGGAAACAAACATTATAGATGTAGGGACACGTGAGCCAGATGCAGGTTGGCTAGCCTAGATTACTATGTTTGCCCGGCAGACTATCAAAGCCACAAACAGTCACGGCTGTGGGGGGGGAGAGCAGACTTCTATTGTAAGTCATAGGGATGTGAGCATACAGGGACTGTCAGATGGAACCCAAACTCCTCATCAAATATTGTACACAGCATTGGCCATATTACGAATTAGATAACCAAAACCGATGGCCCCCAGAGGGGTCTCTAGATCCTCAAATTCTGTGTGACCTTTTTAACTTCTGCAAGTGCTCAAAAGGGTGAAAGGAGATTCCGCTATGTGGAGGCCTTCTCTCTCCTTTGCTCACATCCTGAACTATGCTTCTCCAATAGATGCTCACCCTCAGCCTTGTGCTCTAGACTCTCTGCTGTCACTCCCACCTCAGCAACTTGATTTCTCCCCTCCAATATCTAGATCAAAAACCCAAATCTCGACTGGTTCTCAGACCATTGCTCCCTTGCTGAGGTTGCAGGTACTGAGGTACCACTCCATTCACTCACTCCTCTCCTCTCCTGTCAGTGCCCGCACCGGGTCCCACCCAGTCCTCTTACCACCTAATGCAAAGCTCAAACCCGCTGAGAAGAATCCTCAGATCCTAATACAAGATGTAATGAAAATGGCCTTTAATGTTGCTTTGTCATCACTAAAAACAGGTTACTAAGAATTTAAAGTCCCTCACAGGCTTTTTGGTATCTCACTCCCGTCTCCCCCTCTGTTCTATCTGTTCTACTGCTCAAGTTTTTGTTGCTATTAAGATCCCAAAGCCCTCTCCCAATATTCTTTTACATCTCTCCTTCCTCATTCTCAGATCCACAGAGCTGCTCTTATTTCTGCCTTCCAAATTGTCCCCCTCTGTACCAGGCCCACAGAAAAGTCTTAACTGACCTTCTCCAGAAGTCTTCACCATGGCTGATTTAGGACTTTCAGCAAAAGAGTCCCTATAAAAGAGTTCACTGTAGATAAACTTCCTATTTTTGTGTTGCCCTGGTCTCCTTGGCAACTGGCTAAAAAATTAAGCACTCCTGATCTAGACACACCCTTACTAGTTTTTCACAAAATATTTGAAAAAAAGTCCTCTGGCCTTGAGCTGGGGCTTCACAGAGATGGCTACATTTCTAAGATAAAGAAGTTACAAACTGGGCTGTATGGAAACAGCTGGAAGGGGGAAAAAAGAAAGGGAAGACACCCACACCCAGGTGTCCTTGAAAAGTTAACTTGCCCAAACTGAGGAAAAAACAGAAAAAAAAAACTGCTTTTTGTGAACTTCTGCAGACTGTGAACTTCTGAGCCCCTTCCCTTACGTGTTGGGTACAAAATTCTGAAACTACGTAACTTGGGTTTCAGGGGATTAATTGATTACAACAGAAGCAATGCCCTCTGAATCTGGTTGAAACCAAAAAAGACTGTTTCCGTGTCTTTGGTGCTATCTTAGGTGCCTTGCCTTGTCCGTCCCTACAACAGTATAATTCTATATACTTAAACATTGTTTATGTTTTCATGAAATGGTCAACAGATGTGATTAATTGTGAAATGGAGCAGATGTTTCCCAGAGTGCTCTATCATGACACAGGTTCATCTGAAGATCAAAGAGGGGGACATACAACCCGGTTCCGCTGGGAACATATGTCCCTCACCTTAGCCATTCTATTACGAATAGGAGTTGCTGCAGGGTTGGGCACAAGAACCACTGCTCTGGTCCATGGGACACAACAAGTGACCCAATTAGAAGAAGCAATAGATCAAAACTTAAAGATTTTAGAAACCTCCATCACAGCTTTGCAGGAATCTTTAACCTCTCTCTCTGAAGTTGTTTTACAGAAAAGGCGAGGGTTGGACCTCCTTTTCATGACAGAAGGGGGCCTTTGTGCTTCATTGAGGGAAGAATGTTGTTTTTATGTCGACAATACTGGAGTTGTAAAAAAATCTATGAGTAAATTAAAAAGATGCCTTGAAGAGCAACAACGAGAGAGAGAGGCACAAAAACGGTAGTTTGAGTCTTTTTTTACACAGTCCCCCTGGTTAATTACGTTTTTATCAACCCTGGCTGGTCCAATAATAATCCTCATAGTATTACTAACTATAAAACCCTGTTTCCTCAATCATGTAATTTCTTTTCTCCAAGCTCAAATTGGACAAATTAAAATTATGGTAATACCCCACTAGCAGACATAGAATGTGACACCCCACAATGATCACTTTTATGATTAAAAGTAGCCAGAAAAAGAAGTGGGGAATGAAAGGTTAATAAAATATGTACTTGTCACTTCCTGTTTTTCTGTACGCTTAACAAAACACTGTTGAAATCTTGAGAACTCTTTGCTAATCTTGTTGCCAGAATGTGCTGTCCCCAATTGCCAAACTGCAGAATCTACTCCCTCACCCGGTTGAATAGAAACCTGAACTGTACTTGGATCATTGAATGTAGAAGAGAACATCCATTCAAAAAGTTATAGTCAGTTGGATTAGAAAGATAGTCGGTAAGTTTAGGAAGAAAAGTGAGTATAGGATTTGGAACAAAAGTTCTTTAGCAATAGGGTTTTGGTTAGAGAGTCAATGTAAATGTCAACACAAGTGAAGAGTCAGTCACAATGATGCACGGGGCAAAATATGTAGGAAAGCAGATATCAATAGAGACATTAGGAAATCAGGAAAAGAATAAAGTGAGTGATGGGATTAGATATTTTCAACAGGGTTGAGGATGAATATGTGAGCTTAGGATAAAACAAATATGAAGTCAACAATAGGATTGACATTTGATAGCACTAGCGTAGCCCAAGACAGTGTCCAAAATAAGCTCTGTTGCCCCTCATTTGCCTAAATTCCCAGTGGCCTGTACACCCTTCCTGTGTACCAGGAGTGATCAAATAGGCCTGCCCTTAATACTGCTCTGCTTCTCCAATTTGAGTCCTACTGAGTGTCGGGTACAGATTCTTTATGTGAATTGGAAAGATGAGAAAACTCAAGCACCTATTGGATAGCCTCTGAATAGATTTGAAGAACTCATTTGACCCAAAAGATCCCTATTCTCACTTGATGGAATTCAGGAACCTTACAGAGGAAGGCAAAATACTTCATCAACAATGACTGCTCTTTTTGCCATTTTGGATTTTATGCACCCATGGGATCTTTCTTTAGATCCATCAGGTGCTGAGAATCTAAGTCAAAGAATCACACTGGGCCAAGAGGCTGATTCACACACATCTCTTTCCAAATCAATTAAGGAAAGAGCCAAAGGTAAAGCATATTCATTTCCATTTGAAAAATCTTTCCTTCAGGATTCACAAAGGGTTGGCCTTAGACAAAGACCTTCCTGACTCTCAGGGCAACAGAACAATAGGTAAGCAAATGGCCCAAAGCAGGGATTCTCCACTGAGACTTTACTGGTCACACTGATATCTGAGTTTTCTGAGATGCTCGACATTCCATTCATCTATCCAGTACATGGCCATGTCACAGAGCTTGGAGGTAGTACATATCTTGGACACAAAACCATGAGCCTATTCTGGAGATTGGCCATAATTCAGGAAGAAAACAGCAACTTAGGAAGGTAGCAGGTATCGCCCATCAATAAGGCAAGCCACAGTCAATTCATAAATTGTGCTGGATGAATGCTGGGAAGCTTTCTATGAGACAGGACACATCCATTGATGCATTCTCTTTTCTAATGTCTACAAGCACGGACACAGTGGGATACACAGACATAGAAACACTTGCATTGTCAAACGACTTACTAGAAACAGTTCACTCCAAACCAAACAAACTGCCTTTTCTACCTATTCTCAGAACATGAGACAAAACCACAAACCCACACCCGCAATGGCACCTCCTTCCCCCAAATAGGTCTGTGACTCTCCGGAGTGTGCTCTGACTGATGGGCCATACTATGATGCTCCGAAATGGCCTGACCTGTCTCAGATCTGATCTTCTTGGCCAACAATGTGAAGTTGTTAGAAGCCAGGAGTGAGCCACTATCTGCTTTCTCAGGAAGAGCCCCTCTTCCGAGCTTTCCTGGCATTTGGCCATCCTCACATCAGTAGGTATCAAGAAATACTGACTCTGTCCTTTGTAAATCCAAAAAAGTGAGACCACTGGGACTAGGACTGGGACTGGCTCTGGGTGCCTGGCTTTCTGTATACCAAGTTCAGAGAGTTCCATCACCAAGGAAGTGAGATGAGATCACTTCCTTCAGGAACTGAATGAGATCACTGCCTTGGCAACCACTTTGTCATAACAATTGCTCCCAACGGTCCCATGAGATGAGGGCTGCCCCTACTTCCTGTGACACTTTCACAAGTTAAAATGGTATATCACCCGTAGGCAAAAGGGAACAGCTCTCCACACAGGCCGGGTTTGGTACATCTTCTCTACATTAAGAAGAGATAGGCTCATTCTGACGCAACCCTTAATCCTGACCAGGTTGTTTGCCATGGAAGATGATTTTTGCTCTCTCAGGTCTTACATAGCTGCCTACATCTTCTCCAGAGATCATTTCTGCATGGAGCTTTGAGGTTCTCAACAGATGGAAGATCCACTGCATTCCTGTATTGTAAGACCAACACTGTCCCTGCTCTTCAGTAAACATAGATGTGAATTGGAGTCATGAGAAAACCCACGAACCTATGGGATAGCCTCTGCAGGGCTTTAAAGAATTCACTTGACCCAAATGATCCCTATTCTCACTTAATGGAGGTCAGGAACCTTACAGACGAAGGCGAGAGACTCTATCCACCATGACAGTTCTTTTGTCCACTTTGGTTTTGGATGCACACATGGGATTTTTCTTTAGACCCATCATGTACTGTGAATCTAAGCCACAGCCTCACATAGGGCCAAGAGGCTGATTCAGACACATCCATTTCCAAAGCAATTAACCGAAGAGGCACAGGTAATGACCATTCAATTCCATTTGAAAACTATTTTCTTCAGGCTTCACAAAGTGTGGCCTAAGGCAAAGACCTTCCTGACATTCAGGGCAACAGAATAGGTAAGCAAAAGGCCCAAAGCAGGGTTTCTCCACTGAGACTTTCTTGGGCATACTGATATCTGAGTTTTCTGAGATACTCACCATTCCCATCAGCTATCCAGTACATGGCCATGTCACAGAGATGGAGGTGGTACATATCTTGGACACAAAATCATGAGCATATTCTGGAGAGTGTCCAGAATTCAGGAAGAAAACAGGAATTTAGAAAGATGGCAGGAATTGCCCATCCATACGGCAAGCTGCAGTCCATTCATAAATTGCACAGGATGAATGCTTTGAAGCTTTCTCGTAGACAGGGCACATCCATTGATGCATTCTCTTTTCTACTGTCTACAATCACGGACACAGTATGATATATAGACACAGAAACACTCACGTTGTCAAAGGACTTACTAGAAACAGTTCACTCCAAAACAAACAAACCAGCTTTCCTAACTATTCTCAGAACATGAGACAAAACCACAAACTCACACTCACACCCAAAATGGTACCTCTTTCCCCAAAGTAGGTCTGTGTCTATCCGGAGTGTCCTCTGACTTGTGGGCCATACTATGTTCCCCAAAAATGGCGTGTCCTGTCTTCAATCTGGTCTCTTTAGCCAACTCTGTGAAGTTGTCAGGAGCCCGTGGTGAGAAACTACCTGCTTTCTCTGGAAAGGCCAGTCTTCATAGTTTCCAGGCATTTGACTGTCCTCACATCAGTAGGTACCAAGAAAGAGTGACTCTGTCTTGTTAAATCCAAACAAGTGAGCCCACTGGGACATGGAGTGGGTTTGACTCTGTGTGCCTGGTTTCCTGGATCCCAAGATCACAGACTTTCATCACCAATAATGTAAGGTGAGGTCACTTCCTTCAAGAACTGAATGAAGTCACTGCCTTGGAAACCACTTTGTTTTAACAGTTGCTTCCGAGGTTCTCAAAAGATGGAGTCTGCCTCTACTTGCTGTGACTCATTCATAAGTTAGAATGGTATATCAACCATAGGCACCGGGGAACAGCTCTCCACACAGGCATGGTTTGGTCCATCTTCTCTACATTAGGAAGAGAGAGGCTAATTCAGACACATCCCTTCAACCTGACCAGGTTGTTTGCCATGGAAGATGACTTTTGCTCTCTCAAATCCTTCATACCTGCCTACACCTTCTCCAGGGATTATTTCTGCAGGGACTTTTGAGGTTCTCAGCTG
Organism: Callospermophilus lateralis; assembly: GCF_048772815.1. Lineage (NCBI taxonomy): Eukaryota > Metazoa > Chordata > Mammalia > Rodentia > Sciuridae > Callospermophilus > Callospermophilus lateralis. The sequence goes on from NW_027510230.1 coordinate 382,953, forward strand.
GGGGATGATACCCTACCTTCCTGGATTTTAAGACCAACTCTGTCCCTGCTCTTCTGTAAAGTGAGATTGAGGGAACAGTGTATGGTTAGTGTTAATAGCATGTTCGATTTGGGTTAGGAGTCATTCTGCTGGATGAATTATGGTATTGGGAACCTGTGATATTTATAACAATATAAATGTGAAATATATGTATGAGAACAGAGATCTAGGAAAGATTTGAAGCCCAGAAAGGCATTGGGCCCTTGATTGGTATACTTAGATTGAATCATGTTCTGCACCGAGGTCTCAGATAAATCAATATACAATGGCATAGGACCCTATACCTCGGATGATTGAAAGTAGAAGAGAACATCCAGTCAAAAAGGATAGTCTGTAGGATTAGGAAGATAGTAAGTAGGTTTAGGAAGAAGAGTGAGTCTCGGAGTTGGACCAAAAGTTCTTTAGCAATTGGTTTTCAGTTAGAGGGTGAATGTAAATGTCAGCACTTGTGAAGAGACAGTCACAATGATGAACTGGGAAAAATATGTAGGAAAGCAGATATCAATAGGGGCATTAGGAAATCAGGAAACGTATAAAGTGAGTGATAGGATTAGATAGTTTCAAACTGCTTGAGGTTAAATATATAATCTTAGGAAGAAACAAATATGTAGTAACCAATAGGATTGACATTTGAGAGCGGTAGGCACCCTGGACATAGATGCTTTTAGTAATCCATGGTCACTTCCCATTTAGGCTTTGGTACAATCATATGTGTGACCTTTGCATTTTGTGTACAGAATACTACTGTGGTAAAATGTATATGTAGATCAGGTGACATGAGTATTTCTTGCACTATAAAGGGGAGTAATATTCTGGAAACTTATAAATTAGTACTGGGGATAAAAATAGGTGTACCTTGTGTTGATGATTATTGAGATGATGCATGAATAGACCATATTGTGAATAAAGTATGTAACTGGATCCAACATTAAATAATGGTTTGAGTTTGCATCTGAAAATATATTGGAAATCTTATATTGATATATATACCATCATTCCAACGAGTTATATATGCAATGGTATTATTAGGGTTACGGTTTATCGTGAAGAGTGAGTTTTGCTTCAAAAATGATTATGGAATCGAAAATAATGTGTTTAGAAAGAAGTCTAGTGAAAAGACCAGTAAAGAAACATGGAGGAATACATGTGTTCTGAAGTAGTAAGTAATTGAAAGTGAACCAAATGCCAAAAAAATTTGTGAAGTTGTGGATGAAAAAATACATCCTATGATGTCCATAAACTGAAGAAATAGTAATGTACCAGTGTTGAGTAAAAATGAACTTCAAATTACACATCATGTCCCATAGCAATCTACTTGCATTAATGTTAAACTGGGTCAGTTACTGTAGAAATATTAGGATTTTTAAGCACCATCCACTGAACTTAGTTTTCAGTAGTAGGAAACCAAAATATATTTCAGGTGTATGAATATTACTGAGAATAATCTTGTGAAAATTTGAATTTAAATGAACATAAATGAATATGAATGAATTTAGGGAGTGTATAATAAGACACATATTTTTCATATTTTTTTAAAATCTGGAGAATATACACACACACACACACGCACACACACACACACACACACACACACATTAATATTTAGCAATATATATGCCAATCGATATTCATCATGAAATATAATTCATTCACAAATCCAAAAATATTCATTTTACTGAACATGGATTTATGTATAGTGTTTTTCACTAGGAAGCTCACCCATAGGTGGAATTTTCAGTTCCATCATTATTTAGGGAAAGTCATCTCTTCTCACAATTTTTATATTCCAAAGCCAGTGATCTTTCAAGAATGTACGTGTGATACCAGGTAGGATATTGTATATGCATAAAAAAATTACATGTGCTGAATAGGATACAGAGAAAGGGAGACAGGAATTTACATATGTGATAACTTTAAAAAATCATGGAGAAATATTAAAATGAAAAGTTTACTAAATTTAAAACACATACTCTTGATAAAGAGGAAGACAAATACAAATATACACCATGCTTCCTATGAAAGGACTGTACTTCTATTCAGTTAGGTTTTTTTTCTCCATGATATTAGGATTAGTAGTCAGAGTCTAGTAGGGTATGGGTTAGTGTCAGGGATTCAGTATTTCAAATGGAAAATAGGAAAATGAATCTAATGTGTATGCAAACATGTGATACACAAAAATCATCCCTCTCTTATCCAGAACAATGCCTTGACATAACCATCGCTAAAAGTAAGACACAATTAGAGGAGAGGAGTTAGAAAACCTGTGAATACATATGTGGAATAAAAAATGCTCAGGAGTTCACAACACTGGAGGTGGTAAAAGAGTTTACAAAAGTATGGGAGAGGGTAAACACTCCAGAAACTTGGAGCTGTGCTGACCTAAAGACTTATTGAGAAACTTCCTCTGAGGTTAGGCACAAGAAATATATGTATGGCAATATGTAAATCAATGGTTCTGCAACTGATGTGATTCTGCAATCTGTATATGGAATAAAAATGGGAGCTCATATCCCACTTGAATCAAAGTGTGAAATATGATATATCAAGAAGTATGTAATGTTTTGAACAACCTACAATGAAAATTAATTAAAAAAAGAAAAAGAAATATATGTAATTGTCAGGAGATTTAGCTTCGTTTATAGTGACACCAAAAATCTGGGTCTGCATCTATGTAACCTGGAGGACATGGTTGTTTATTTTGTAATGAACATGAGGCAGCAGGTCTGAATTCTCCCTTTGTAGGTAAACTGTTGCCACTGGGAGCTAAGTGTCTTCCCGTGTGGTCTGTGAAGCCATTTGGTCTTCCTCCACTTTTCAGGGTGTTTCTTACTGCTGCACTGGGAATTTGGTATTTGCTTCACGAAATACAATATGTTCAACTGGGACACAATGCTGGAGGGAGTTCTGTCATGTGTGGTTGGTCAGGGTCGGAAAGAGAATGTACGAACCAGGCTTCTATCCCACATAGCTTTCCCCTTGACTATAGCAACCTGATTCTGAACATTGCCCTGAAACCTCTACATATAACAAGATGCCTTTACATATAAAGGTCTGCTGCCTGCACCATGTCAGTCGCAAGTTTTGGAAGCCAATGGAAGATCCAGGTGGTCCTACCAAAAATATTTATTTACACACCTACAGTCCACTGCTCTACACCCACTACCCAGCAGGCTCCAACTTACTGGCATTTTTGTTCTACACCATTTTCACGAAACTCAGTCAATCAAGGCACTGTTTGTTATACTCATGATCAGCAGCAGGATATCTAAAGGTTATCCAGTGCCACCTGGTCATGGGGATTTCAAAAATTTCATGGTATTAATCTAGTCATTTTTCAAGGATGAAGTTGGAGGCACTGTGTGTTTCATTTAATTCAGGAACCATTAAATGGTGAGGAAGCTCATTTCAATGAAAGCTCTGGAGAACACTCACAGGCAAGCCTTCCCAAAGAGTGGCCAAAAGGACACATGAATCCAGGCCCATTGAGGTATACAATGTGAGGTCCATGTGTGTTTGGACTCTCAACTATGGCTACCAAGTCTTTAAGAATTAAATCATGTGATATCCTGGCTCAGAATCCCTGAGCTCTGTGGAAAGCCATCCTGGGCCTAGATCTCAGTTTCCAAAACCGATTCTCATGCGTGGTCTCCTAAAATCCCAACACTATTCATGGCAATACTTCTCTGAGGTCAGTTCCAGAACTCAGTCTCTAAGGGGAATCACACCAGAGTTCAAGCCCTGGTGGACCCAGTCATCTCTTCCAACTACCACACAAATTACCACAATTAAAACAAGAACCCTCCCATATGGCCCTCATCTTCTTTCATATAGACACTCATCATAATCTGGCTGGAGGTTTCCATGAGGAGCGCAGACCAAGACAGTGTCCCAAATAAGCTCCTTTGCCCCTCATTTGCCTAAAGTCAAGGTGGCCTGGACACCCATCCTGTGAACCAAAAGTGATCAAATAGGCCTGCCATTAATACTGCTCCAATTTGAGGACTACTGTCTGTGGGGTTTAGATTCTTTATGTGAATTTTAGTCATGAGAAAACCCAAGCACAATGGGCTAGCCTCTGCAGGTTTTGTAGAACTCTTTTGACCCAAAGGATCCCATTCTCACTTGATGGAGGTCAGGAACCTTACAGAGGAAGTCGAGAGACTTCATCCCAATAATTGCTCTTTTGGCGAATTTTCTTTTGGATGCACACATGGTAACTTTCTTTAGATCCATCAGGTGCTGAGAATCTAAGCCACAGCCACACACAGGGCCAAGGGCCTGATTCAGACACATCCCTTTCCAAAGCAATTAAGGAAAGTGCCACAGGTATGCCCATTCATTTCCATTTGAAAACTGTTTTCTTCAGGCTTCACAAAGGGGTGGCCTGAGGCAAAGACCTTCCTGACATTCAGGGCAACAGAACAATAGGTAAGCAAATGGCCCAAAGCAGGATTTCTCCTCTGAGACTTTCCTGGTCACACTGATATCTGAGTTTTCTGAGATGCTCGCCATCACCTACAGCTATCCAGTACATGGCCATGTCACAGAGCTTGGAGGTGGTACATATCTTGGACACAAAACCATGGGCCTATTCTTGAGATTGGCTGGAATTCAGGACGAAAATAGAAACTTAGGAAGGTAGCAGGTGTTGCTCATCGATAAGGCAAGCTACAGTCCATTCAAAAACGGGGCAATATGAATGCTGAGAAGCTTTCTACTAGACACGACATATCCATTGATGAATTCTCTTTTCTAATGTCTACAACCACGGAAACAGTGGAATACACAGACATAGAAACACTCGCCCTGTGAAAAGACTTACTAGAAACAGTCCACTTCAAATGAAACCAACCGACTGTCCTACCTATTCTCAGAAAATGAGACAAAACCACAAACCCACAACCACACCCACAAAGGCACCTCCTTCCCCTAAGTAGGTCTGTGAATATCCAGAGTGTCCTCTGACTTGTGGGCCATAATATGTTCCCCCAAAATGGCCTTTCCTGTCTCAGATCTTGTCTCCTTGGCCAACTCTGTGAACTTCTTAGGAGCCAACGGTGAGCAACTACCTGCTTTCTCATGAAAAACCCTGCATCCGAGCTTTCCTGGCATTTGGCCTTCGTCACATCTGTAGGTACCAAAAAATACTGACCCTGTCCTTGGTAAATCCAAACAAGTGAGACCACTGGGACTGGGACTTGGATTGGCTCTGTGTGCCTGGCTTCCTGGATCCCAGGTTCAGAGAGTTCCATCACCAAGAAAGTGAGGTGAGGTCACTTCCTTCCTGAACTGAATGAGGGCACTGTCTTGGCAGCCACTTTGTCCTAACTGTTGCTTCCAAGGGTCCCAAGAGATTGAGGCTGCCCCTACTTCCTGTGACATTTTCACAAGTTAGAATGGTATATCAACCAAAGGCACCCAGGAATAGATCTCCACACAGGCCTGGTTTGGTCCATGATCTCTACATTAAAAAAAATCTGATTCAGACACAACCTTTTATCCTGACCGGGTTGTTTGCCATGGAAGATGACTTTTGGTCTCTCAGGTCTTTTATTGCTTCCTACATCTTCTCCAGGGATCATTTCTGCATGGACCTTTGAGGTTCTCAGCAGGTGGAAGTTTTTCTACATTTCTGTATTGTAATATCAACTCCTTCCCTGCTCTTCTGTAAAGTTAGATTGAGGGAACAGTGTCCGGTTATGGTTAAAAACATGATCGATTTGGGTTAGAAATCATTTTGCTGGATGAATGATCGTATTGAGAACTTGCTATGTGTAGAAGAATATATAGGTGAAATATACGTATGAAAAAAGAAATCTAAGTCTGATTTGAAGCCCAGAAGGGCATTGGGCCCTTGATAGGGATACGTGGTGTTGAATTACGTTCTGCAGAGTTGTCTCAGATAAATCGATATACAATGGCATAGCACCTTGTACGTTGCATGAATTAATGTAGAAGGAACATCAAGTCAAAAAGACATAGTCGGTAGTGAAAGGTTAATAAAATTAATAAAATAGGTACTTGTCACTTCCTGTTTTTCTGTATGCTTAACAAAACACTTTTGAAATCTTGAGAAATGTTTGCTAATCTTGTTCTAGAATGTTCTGTTCCCAATAGCCGAACTGCAGAATGTACTCCCTCACTCGGTGTCATGCAAACCGCCCACTCGCCCTTACCCATCACTAAACTTCCCTCTCTTCCCTCTCCAAGGAAAGTATATAAGCTCTGCTTAAGCTGTTCTCAGAGGTCTCTGCTCTATTTAATTTAGCTCTGAGCTCCAGCATGCTGGACAACAAATAAACCCTTTGCTGTTGCATGAGACAGTCTCTTGATAGTATCTTCCTCTGACACTCGCCTGACCTTTACATATTGAGGTTCCACCGAGTTCCAGCAGTGGCGGAGGAGAGACCCCAACGGGCTCCTCTTGGAGCAAGTAAGGCGCCTCTTTCCGGTTTCAGGTTTCTTGTTAGGGCTTGGCAAAATTGCTGGCGATGAAGAGCCTGGGCTCTCTCCGACGGTGGCTGAGAGACGTGTCACAGAGACAAAGGGCACCTCTCTGGAGGACCCCGCAGAGAACTCGGGAAATCAAGGAACAATAGTCTTCTCGACTCAGTGATATTTTCTTTTAGATTCGTTGTTGCCATACCATTGGGTTTTGCCGGCTACTCATTCCTGGTCTCAGTGTTGGACGTTCATTGCCTGTCTTTATGGTCTTGTCTTATCTGTGTCGTGTGTCCTTGCTTTTACTGTTTGTGGAACTTTCATTATGGAACAGAGCACGTCAATGCCTCTGTCCCTGACCCTTGATCACTGGACCAAAGTCCGCTTAAGGGCTCAGAATCTTTCTTTTTTTAGTAAAACGCTGGACCTGGCAGAATCTTTGTGCCTCAGAATGGCCCATCTTTGGAGTCGTATGGCCCCTAGAAGGATCTTTCTACTTCCCACTAATTTAAAAAGTCAGAGGTATTGTCTTTCAGCCAGCGCCACATAGCCATCCGGATCAACAGCCATATATCTTAACTTGGCAGGACCTCTGCAAATCTCCTCCTCCATGGGTGAAGCCTTTCCTTGCCCCTACCTCTGCTCCTACTCCTTCCCCCATGATCTCTCAAACCCTCTCAACCTCCTCCTCCTCCACCCTCTGTTCTCCCTGAGTCACAGATTTGACTCTACTGGACTCTTCTCCCCCTCCTTATCCCCTGCCCTCGTCCCCTAACACACAACACACTCTAAGTGATTCCGCTGCTGCTGACTAAGCCTCTCTACCATTGGAGGAAGCTAAGCAGGTAATAGGATCTGACAATGGACCGATGTTCATGGCCCAGGTAAGTCAGGGGTTAGCCAGGAACCTGGGGATTAATTGGAAGTTAAATTGTGCTTATAGACCACAGAGTTCAAGACAAGTAGAAAGAATGAATAGAACCATTAAAGAGACCTTAACGAAATTAAGCTTAGAGACCAGCATAGGATTGGACTATGCTCCTGCCTTATGCAATGTTTCATGCAAGAAAAAATCCCTTTGTTTCTTTGAGTAACCTTACCACGTGTGAAATTCTTTATGGTGGCCCTCCTCCAGTAGGGGACCTAAGCCCAACTGTAAGACCTAAAGATCCTTTCCACACCCCCTTGCTTGACAGACTTAAAGATCTTGAAAGAACTCAGTAATACCTGTGAAAACAGCTGGCCACTGCCTACCCAACTGGGAACCAGGGGATTCCACATCCATATCAAGTAAGAGATTTCATCTATGTAAGATGATATCAGGTGTCATCCCTGGTACCCCGCTGAAAAGGACCATACCAGGTGCTATTATAACACCTACAGTGGTAAACGTAAACAGAATCACTTCCAGGATCCATGCCTCTCATCTCAAGCCTGCTCCCTGTACAGAATCTTTCTGGAAACTGAAAAAGACTGGTAACAGTTTCAAATTGTGTATTCGCAATGTGAATAAGGTTATATACTCTCCCCTTGGCTACAAGTAGTCCTAACCCTCATCAGCCCATTAAGCAGTGATGGCTGATCACAAATCCTACTGGAAAAGAAGTATGGTCTATCTTGCATACAGCCCCCTTAGGGACCTGGTGGCCATCTCTCCACCCAGACATTTGTTAGCTGGCTATAGGTATTTCCTATTGTGATATCACTGATGAAGAGGATCCCACTAAAATACCATTAAATCCCTTCTGTACCATAGATAATGGAAACAAACATTATGGATGTAGGGACACGCAAGCCAGATGCAGGTTGGCTAGTCTAGATTACTAAGTTTGCCTGGCAGACTATCAAAGCCACAAAGAGTAACGGCTGTGTGGGGGAAAAGCCAACTTTTTCTGTATATCATGGGAATGTGTGCATACAGGGGCTGCCTGATGGAACCCCAATTCTTCATCAAATTCAGTACACAGCATTGGCCACATTACCAATTAGACAACCAAAAACTATGGCACCCAGAGGGGTCTCTAGATCCTCAAATTTTGCATGACCTTTTTGACTTCTGCAAGTGCTCAAAAGAGTGAAAGGAAATTCCCCTATGTGGAAGCCTATTCCCTCCTTCACTCACATCCTGAACTATGCTTCTCCAATAGATCATTATCCTCAGCCTTCTGCTCCAGACCCTCTGCTGTCACTCCCATCTCAGCAACTTGATTTCTCCCCTCCAATAACTAGATCAGAAACCCAAAGCTCCACCAGTTCTCTGACCATAGCCTCCTTGCTGAGGTAGCAGGTACATAGGTACCGCTCCACCGACTCATTCCTCTCATCTCCTGTCAGTGCCCTCACCGGGTCCCACCAGGTCCTCTTACCAGCTAACCCAATGCTCAAACGAGCTGAGGAGAGCCCTGAGACCCTTATCCAAGATGTAATATAATTGGCCTTTAAAGTTGCTTTGTCATCACTGAAAACAGGTTACTAAAATTTAAAGTCCCTCACAGGATTTTGGGATCCTCACTCCCGTCTTTCACTCTGCTCTACCTGATCTACTGCTCAAGTTTGCTGCTAGGAAATTCCAAATACCCTTTCGCATTATTCTTTTACATCTCTCTTTTCCCTCATTCTCAGATCCTCGGAGGTGCTCTCAGCCCCAACTTCCCCGTCTTTCCCCCTCTGTACCAGGTCCACAGAAAAGTCTTAAATGACCTTCTTCAGAAGTCTTCACCATGGCTGAGTTTTGAACTTTCAGCCAAAGAGTCCCAATAAAGACTTTAATGTAGATAAACATTCTCTTTTGTATTGCCCTGTTCTACTTGGCCACTGGCTAAAAATCTCAGTACTTCTAAGCTAGACAACCTCTAACTAGTTTTTCACAAAATATGTGAACAAGTCCTCTGGCCTTCAGCTGGGGCTTCACAGAGATGGCTACATTTCTAAGATAAAGAAATTACCAACCGGGCTCCATGGTAACAGCTGGCAGGGGGAAAATAAGAAAGGGATGAAAAAGCTCTCCTCCTCCCAGGTGTCCTTGAAAAGTTAACTTGCCCAGAACAGAAGGAAAAACAGAAACAAATACTGCTTTTTTAAACTTCTGAAGACTGTGAACTTCTGAGCCCCATGCCTTATATGTTGGGTACAAATTTCTGAAACTACCTAAACTTGAGTTTCAGGGGATTAATTGATTACAATAGAAGCAATGCCCTCTGAATCCGGTTGCAACCAAATAGGACTGTTTCCCTCTCTTGAGTGCTATCTTAGGTGCCTTGCTTTGTCAGTGCCTACAACAGCATAATTCTATATACTTAAACATCGTTTATGTTTTCATGAAAAGATCAAGATATGTGATAATTTGTGTAATGGTGCAGATGTTTCCCAGAGTGCTCTATCATGACGCAGGTTCATTTGAGGATCAAATAGGGGGGGCATACAACCGGTTCCACTGGGAACATATATCCCTCACTTTAGCCATCTTATTAGGAATAGGAGTTGCTGCACGGGTGGGCAGAGGAACCAGTGACATTGTCCATGGGACACAAAAGATGACCCAATTAGAAGCAGCAATAGAGCAAAAGTAAGATATTAGAAACCTCCTTCAGGGCTTTGCATGAAACTTTAACCTCTCTCTCTGAAGTTGTTTTACAGAACAGTTGAGGGTTGGACCTCCTCTTCATTAGAGAAGGGGGCCTTTGTGCTGCATTGAGGGAAGAATGTTGTTTTTATGCTGACTATACTGGAGTTGTAATAAAATCTATGAGTAAATTTAAAAGACACCTTGAAGAGCATCAACAAGTGAGAGAGGCCCAAAAAGGGTGGCTTGAGTCTTGGTTCACACAGTCCCCCTGGTTAACTACGTTTTTATCAACCCTGGCCGGTCCAATAATAATCCTCATATTATTGCTAACTATAAAACCCTGTTTGCTCAACCGTGTAATGTCTTTTCTCCAGGCTCAAATTGGACGAGTTAAACTTATGGTAATACCCCACTAGCAGACATTGAATGTGACACCCTCCAATGATCATTTTTATGATTAAAATTAGCCAGAAGAAGAAGTGGGGAATGAAATATTAATAAAATAGGTACTTGTCACATCTTGTTTTTCTGTATGCTTAGCAGAACACTGTTGAAATCTTGAGAAATGTTTGCAAATCTTGTTACCAGAATGTTCTATCCCCAGCTGCCAAATTGCAGAATGTACTCCCTCTCCCAGTTGCATGCAAACCGCCCACTCGCCCTGACCCATCAATACAATTCCCTCCCTTCCCTCTCCAGGGAAAGTATATAAGCTCTACTTCAGCTATTCTCAGGGCTATCTGCTCTATTCAGGTGAGCTCTGAACCCCAGCCTGCTGGACACCCAATAAACCGTTTGATGTTGCATGAGATAGTCTGTTGGTAGTCTCCTCATCTGAAGCTCGCACCACATTTACTTGGATGATTAAATGTAGAAGAGAACATCCAGTCAAAAAGGGATAGTCTGTAGCATTACGAAGATAGTCAATAAGTTTAGGAAGAAGGGTGAGTATAAGATTTGGAACAAAAGTTTCTTAGCAATAGGATTTCGATTAGAGAGTGAATGTAAATGTCAGCACAGGTGAAGAGTCAGTCACAATGATGAACTGGGGAAAATATGTAGGAAAGCATATATCAATATAGACATTACAAAATCAGGCAGAGTATAAAGTGAGTGATAGGATTAGACATTTTGAACAGGGTTGAGTTTAAATATATAATCTTAGGAAGTAACAAATATGTAGTCACAAATAGGATTGACATTTGAGAGCACTGGGTAAATTTCAGGTGGATGAATATTTCTGAGAATAATCTTGTGAATAGTTGATTATAAATCCACATACATGAACATGAATGAATTTAGGGAGTGAATATAAGACACATATATTTCATATTTTGAAAAATCTGGAGAGTGTATATATATATATATATATATATATATATATATATACATATATATACATATACATAAAACACACACACAGACAAAAAAGTAGCAATATATATGTCAATCAAAATTCATTATAAAATATATACCATCCACAGATCTAAAAATATTCATTTTACTGAACATGGATTTATGTATAATGCTGTTCACCTAGCAAGCTCACCCATAGGTTGAATATTCAGTTCCAACAGGGTTTAGTAGGAGTGATCTCTTCTAACAATTTGTATCTGCCAAGTCAGCCACCTCACAAGAATGTATGTGTGGTACCAGATAGGAATCTATATGTGCATATAAGAATACAGAGAAAGGGAGACAGGAATTCACATATTTGTTAACCTTAAAAATACTAGGACAACTATTTCAACAAACAATTGACTAGATTTATAACTCCAACTCTGTATCATGCAAAAGGCAAGTCCATCTATACACCATGCCTACTCTGAACTGCTTGTATTTCTATTCTTTATGGGTTATTTTTCTCCATCATATTAGGATTAGTAGTCAGAGTCTGGTAGGGTATGGGTTAGAGTCAGGTATTCAGTATTTTGAATTGAAAATAGGACACTGAATCCAATGTGTATGCAAATATATGCTACGGAAAAATCTTCCCACTCTCCTCCAGAACAATGCCTTGACATTACCTTCGCCCCAAGTAAGACACAATTAGAGGAGAAGAGTTAGAAAATCTGTGAATACATATCTAGAATGGAAAATGCTCCAGATTTCACATCTTTGGAGGTGGTAGAGGAGTTTCCAAAAGTAAGAGACAGGGTAAACACTCCACAAACATGGAGCTCTGCTGGCCAAAAGACTTTTTGAGAATCTGCCTCTGAGGTTGGGCACTTGAAATATATGTTGTTGTCAGGAGCTTTAGCTTTATTTGTAGTGAAACCATCAAAGCTGGATCTGCATCTATGTGACCTGGAGGAAATGGTTACTTATTTTCAAATAAAAATGAGGCAGCAGTGATGAATTCTCTTTTTGTATGTAAACTTTGGCCACTGAGGGCTAAGGGTCTTCCCGTGTGGACTGTGAAACCAATGGTCATCCTCCAATTTTCGTGGTGTTTCTTGCTGCTGCACTGGGAGTTGGTATTTGCTTCATGAAATACAACGAGTTCAAATGGGACACAGTGCTGAAGGGAGTTCTGTCAGGTGTGGTTGACAGGGTCTCCAGGAGAATGCACCAACCAGGGTTCTATCTCAAGTAGCTTGCCCCGTTGACAATTACAACATGATACTGAACATTGCTCTGAAACCTCTCCATATAAAAATATGCCTTTACATATATGGGTGTGATGGTTGCACCATGTCAGTCACAGCCATTTGGAAGCCAATGGAAGATCCACATGGCCCCACCACAGATGTTTTATCACACATTTGCATAACACAGCTCTAGGCCCACTACTTACCAGGCCCCAACTTACTGGCATCTCTGTTCTACACCATTTTCATGAAACCCAGTCAATCAAGGCACTGTCTGTTATACTCATGATCATCAACAGGACATCAAAGGTCCTCCAGTGCCAGCTGGTCATCGGAATTTCTAAAATTTCATGGTAATTATCTAGCATTTTTTCACAGATGCATTTGGAGGCAATGTTGGTTTCAATTCATTCAGGAACCATTAAATGGTGAGGAAGCTAATTTCAGGGAAATCTCTGGAGCACTCTCACAGGCAAGTCTACCCAAAGAGTGGCCAAAAAGTCACATGAAGCCAGGCCCATTGAGGTCTACAAAGCGAGGTCCAAGTGTGTTTTGAATCTCAATTATGCCTGCCAAGTCTTTCAGAATAAAATCATGTAATATCCTGGCTGTGATTCCCAGTGTTCTGTGGAAAGCCACTCTGGGCCTTGATCCCAGGTTCCCAATGGCAACTCTCATTCCTGGCCTCCTAAAATCCCCACACAATTCATGTCAATACTTCTCTGAGGTCAGTTCCAGAACTCAGTCTCTAAGGGGAATCACAGCAGAATTCATGCCCAGGTGGACCCAGTCATCTCTTCCAACTGCCACACAAATGACCACAATTATAACCAAAACACTCCTACATGGCCCTCATCTTCTACCATAAAGATACTCATCATAACATCTGGATGGAGGTTTTCATGAGAGGCACATCCCAAGACAGTGTCCAAAATAAGCTCCCTTGCCCCTCATTTGCCGAATGACAGGGTGGCTTGGACACCCTTCCTGTGAACCAGGAGTGATCAAATAGGCCTGCCCTTAATACTGCTTCGCTTCTCCAATTTGAGCCTCTCTGACTGTGGGGTCTAGATTCTTTTTGTGAATTGGAGTCATGAGAAAAGCCAAGCACCTCTGCAAAGATTTGAAGAACTCATTTCACCCAAAGGATCCCTATTCTGACATGATGGATTTCAGAAACCTAACAAAGGAAGGCAATATACTTCATGCACATTGATTGAACGTTTTTCCATTTTGGTTTAGATGCACATATGGGATCTTTCTTTACATCCATCAGGTGCTGAGAATCTAAGTCACAGCCTAAAACAGGGCAAAGGGCCTGAATCAGACACATCGTTTTCCAATGAAATTAAGCAAAGAGCCAGAGGTGATGCACATTCATTTCCATTTGAAAACTGTTTTCTTCAGGCTTAACAAAGGGGTTGCATGAGACATAGACCTTTCTGATATTCAGGGCAACAGAACAATAGGTAAGCAAAAGGCCCAAAGCAGGGTATCTCCACTGAGACTTTCCTGGTCACACTGATATCTGAGTTTTCTGAGATGCGGGCCATTCCATTCAGGTATCCAGTACATGGCCATGTCAAAGACCTTGGATTTGGTACGTATCTTGGACACATAACCATGAGCCTATTCTAGAGAGTGGCCAGAATTCAGGAAGAAAACAGGGACTTAGGAAGGTATTAGGTGTTGCCCGTGCATAAGGCAAGCCACACTCCATTCATAAATTGGGCAGGATGAATGCTGGGAAGCTTTATACTAGACATGACACATCCACTGCTGCATTCTCTTTTCTCATGTCTACTACCACAGGCACAGTGGGATACACAGACATGGAAACACTCACCTCGTCAAACGACTTACCAGAAACAGTTCACTCCAAAACAAACAAACCGCCATTCCTACCTATTTTCAGAACATGAGACAAACCACAAACCCACACCCACTCCCAAAAAGGCACCTCCTTCCGAAAGTAGCTGTGTGACTAACCAGAGTGTCCTCTGACTGGTGGCCATACTCTGTTCTTCTGAAATGGCCTGTCCTCTCTCAGATCTGTTTTCCTTGGCGAACTCTGTAAAGTTGTAAGGAAAAAATGGAGAGCTACTACCTGCTTTCTCAGGAAAGTTCCCTCTTCAGAGCTCTCCAGGCATTTGGTAATCCTCACTTCAGTAGGAACCAAGAATGACTGACTTTATCCTTGCTAAATCCAAACAAGTGAGCCCACTGGGACTGGGACTGAAACTGCCTCTGGGTGCCTGGCTCCTTGGATACAAAGTTCAGAGAGTTCCATCACCAAGGAAATGAGGTATGTCACATTCTTTGGAACTGAATGAGGTCACTGCCTTGGCAAAGGTATATCTTATGATGTGCAAAAACTGAAGAAATAATAATGTACCAGTGTCAAATACAAATGAATGACAAATTACATATCATGTCCCATAGGATTCTACTTGCATTGATGTTAGACTGCGTCACTTACTGTAGAATAATTAGGATTTGTATGCACCATTCACTGAAGTTAGTTTTCGGTACTAGGAAACAAATATGTATTTCAGGTGGATGAATATTTCTGATTATAATCTTGTGAAAAGTGGATTATAAATCCACATACATGAACATGAATGAATTTAGAGAGTGTATATTAGACACATATATTTCATATTTTGAAAAATTTGGAGAGAATATCTATATCTATATCTACATCTATACACACACACACACACACACACACACACACACAACACTCACAGACATTAAAAAGTACCAATATAAATGCCAATCGAAATTCATCAGTAAATATATATCATCCACAAATGCAAAAATATTTATTTTACTGAACATGAGTTAATGTATAATGTTGTTCTACTAGGACGCTCTCCTATAGGTAGAATTTTCATTTCCAACAGCATTAAGGAGGAGTGAACACTTCTCACAATTTGTATCTGCCAAGACAGCCACCTCACAAAAATGTACGTGTGATACCTGGTAGGATTCTATATATGCATATAAATATACATGTGTGAATAGGCTACAGAAAAGGGAAACAAGAATTCACATATTTGTTAAGTTTAAAAACACATGGAGAATATTTTAATTAAAATTTGACTAGATTTATAACTCCTACCTTATATAATGCATATGTCAAGTCCAACTATACAACATGTCTCCTCTGAAGTGCTTGTATTTCCATTGTGTTGGGTTAACTTTCTCCATTATATTAGGATGAATAGTCTGAGACTACTAGGTATGGGTTAGTGTCAGGGATACAGTATTTCGAATGGAAAATTGGAAAATGAATCCAATGTGTATGTAAATATATGCTGCACAAATATCCTCCCGCTCTCATCCAGAACAATGCCTTGACATTACCTTCACCCCAAGTAAGACACAATTAGAGGAGAAGAGTTACAAAATCAGTGAATACATATCTGGAATGGAAAATGCTCAGGAGTTCACAACCTTGGAGGTGGTAGAGGAGTTTCCAAAACTAAGGGACAGGGTAAACACTCCACAAACATGGAGCTCTGCTGGCCTAAAAACTTTTTGAGAAACTGCCTCTGAGCTTCCACACTTGAAATATATGTTGTTTTCAGGAGATTTGGATTCCTCTGTAGTGAGACCATCAAAGCTGGGTCTGCATCTATGTGACCTGGAGGACATGGTTTCTTATTTTCCAATGAACAAGATGAAGCAGTGCTGAATCCTCTCTTTGTAGGTAAACTGAGGCCACTGGGGACTAAGTGTCTCCCCGTGTGGACTGTGATGCCATTTGGTCCTCCTCCAATTTGTGGTGTTTTTGCTGCTGCACTGTGAGTTTGGTATTTGTTTCATGAAATACTAGGAGCTAAACTGGGACACAGTGCTGGAGGAGGTTCTGTCACGTGTGGTGGGTCAGGGTCTGCAAGAGAATGCACCAACTAGGCTCCTATCTCTCACAGCTTGCCCCATTGCCCCCTTGTCCATATCAACCTGATTCTTAATTTTCCTCTGAAAACTCTCCATATAACAAGATGCCTTTACATATAAGGGTCTGTTGGCTGCACCATGTCAGTTACAAGCCATTTGGAATCCAATGGTAGATCCACATGGCCCTACCACGGATGTTTTAGCAAACACCTCCCCACCACTGCTCTAGACCCACTACTCAGCAGGCTCCAAATTTCTGGCATCTCTGTTCTACACCATTGTCATGAAACTCAGTAAATCAAGGCACTGTCTGGTATACTCATGATCAGCAACAGGACATCCAATGTTTCTCCAGTGCCACCTGGTCATTGGAATTTCAAAAATTTCATGGTATTTATCTAGCCATTTTTCAACCATGAAGTTGGAGGCACTGTGGGTTTCAGTTCATTCAGCAAACATTAAATGGTGAGGAAGCTCATTTCAATGAAATCTCTGGAGAACTCTCACAGGCACGGCGTCCCAAAGAGTGGACAAAAGGTCACATTAGGCCAGGCCCATTGAGGTCTACAATGTGAGGTCCATGTGTGTTTTGACTCTCAACTATGGCTGCCATTTCTTTAAGAATAAAATCATGTGATATCCTTGCTGAGATTCCCAGGCCTCTGTGGAAATCCACCCGGGGCCTAGGTCTCAGTTTCCAAGAGCGACTTTCATGCGTGGCCTCTTAAAATCCCAACAAAATTCATGGCAATGCTTCTCTGAGTTCAGATCCAAAACCCAGTCTCTAAGGGGAATCACACCAGAGTTCAAGCTCACGTGGACCCAGTCATTTTTTCCAATGCAACACAAATGACCAAAATTAAAACCAAAACACTTTCACATGGCCTTCATCTTATTCCATATAGTCAATCATCTTAACCTCTGGCTGGAGGTTTCCATGAGGGGCGCAGCCCAAGACAGTGTCCAAAATCAGCTCGTTTGCCCCTCATTTGCCTAAAGTCAGGGTAGCCTGGACACCGTTTATCTGAAACAGGAGCGAACAAATAAGCCTGCCGTTAATACTTCTTTGTTTCTCCAATTTGAGGCCTACTGATTTTAGGTATCGAATCTTTAGGTGATTTAGAGTCATGCGAAAACACAAGCACCTCTGCAGGGCTTTGAAGAACTCATTTGACCCAAAGAATCCCTATTGTCATTTGATGGAGTGCAGGAACCTAACAGAGGAAGGCAAGAGACTTCATCCACAATGAATGATATTATTTGCCATTTTGGTTTTGGAAGCTCACATGGGATCATTCTTAAGATCCATCAGGTGCTGAGAATCTAAGTCACAGCCACACACAGGTCCAAGAGGCTGATAAAGAGCCACAGGTGAGGCCCATTCATTTCCATTTGAAAACTGTTTTCTTCAGGCTTCACAAAGGGGTGGCCTGAGGCAAAGACCTTCCTGACATTCAGTGCAACACAACAATAAGTAAGCAAAAGGCCCAAAGCAGGGTTTCTGCACTGAGACTTTCCTGGTCACACTGATATCTGAGTTTTCTGAGATGCTCGCCATTCTCTTCAGCTATCCAGTACATGGCCATGTCACAGAGCTTGGAGGTGTTACATATTTTGGACACAAATCCATGAGCCTATTCTGGAGAGTGGCCAAAATTCAGGAAGAAAACAACAACTTAGAAAGATAGCAGGTGTTGCACATTGATAAGACAAGCTGCAGTCCATTCATATATTGGGCAGGATGAATTATGGGAAGATTTATACTAGACAGGACACATCCATTAATGCATTCTCTTTTCTAATGTCTACAACAACGGACACAGTGGGATACACAGAAAGAGAAACACTCGCCATGTCAAATGACTTACTAGAAACTGTCCACTCCAAACCAAACAAACCGCCTTTTCTATCTATTCTCAGAACATGAGACAAAACAACAAACCCACACCCACTCCCACAAAGGCACCTCCTTCCCCCAAGTAGGTCTGTGACTATCCGGAGTGTCCTCTGACTGGTGGGCCATACTATGTTCCCCCGAAATGGCCTGTCTTCTCTCAGATCTTGTTTCCTTGACCAACTCTGTGAAGATGTCAGGAAAAAGTGGTTAGCCACTACCTGTTTTCTCAGGAAAGGTCCATCTTCAGAGCTCTCCTGGCATTTGGCCATCCTCACATCATTAGGTACCAAGAAAACTGACTCTGTCCTTGGTAAATCCAAACAAGTGAGCCCACTGGGACTGGGACTGGGACTGCCTCTGGGTGTCTGGCTTCTTGGATACCAAGTTCAGAGAGTTCCATCACCAAGGAAATGAGGTATTTCACATTCTTTGGAACTGAATGAGGTCACTGCCTTGGCAACCACTTTGTCCTAACAGTTGCTTCCAAGGGTAACATAAGATGGAGGTTGCCAGAACTTCCTGTGACACTTTCATAAGGTAGAATGTATATCACCATTGGCACCCGGGAACAGCTCTCCACTCAGCCCTGGTTTGGTCCATCTTCTGTACAATAAGAAGAGAGAGAGGCAGATTCAGACACATCCCTTCATCCTGACCAGGTTGTTTGCCATGGAAGATGACTTTTGCTCTCTCAGGTGCTTCATACCTGCCTACAACTTCTCCAGGTACCATTTGTGCATGGACATTTGAGGTTCTCATCAGGTTGAAGGTCCCCAAATTTCCTGTATTGTAAGAACCACTCTGTCTCTGCTCTTCTGTAAAATGATTGAGGGAACAGTGTATACTTGGGGTTAAAAACAGGTTTGATTTGGATTACGAGTGATTCTGTGTGATGAATAATGGTATTGGGAACCTGCAATATTTACAAGAATATAGAGGTGAAATATAAGTAGGAAAACAGAAATCTAGGTATGATTTGAAGCCCAGAAGGGTTTTGCCCTTGATTGGGATACTTAGCTTTGAATGATGTTCTGCAAAGATGCCTCAGATAATTCCATATACAATGGCATAGGACCTTGTACATTGGATGATTGAATTTAGAAGAGAACATCCAGTCAAAAAGGGATATTCAGTAGGATTAGGAAGATAGTCGGTAGGTTTAGGAAGAAGAGTGAGTATAGGATTTGGACCAAAAGTTCTTTAGCAATAGACTTTCGGTTGTTGAGTGAATGTAAATGTCAGCACATATGAAGAGTCAGTCACTATGTTGAACTGGGGAAAATATGTAGAAAAGCAGATATCAATAGAAACATTACGAAATCAGGCAAAGTATAAAGTGAGTGATAGAATTAGACATTTTCAACAGGGTTGAGTTTGAATATATAAATTAGGAAAAAAACAAATATGTAGTCACCAATAGGATTGACAATTGACAGCATTAGGCAACCTGGACATGGATGTTTTTAGAAATCCATGTTCACTTTCCATTTAGGCTTTGGTACAATCATAAGTGTGACCTTTCCATTTTTTGTCCAGAATATTACTGTGATAATGAGGTGACATGAGTATTTCTTTCACCATTTCTGGGAGCAATATATTGAAGATGTAAAATGAGAATCGGGGGTACAAAGAGGTGTACCCTGTTTCTAGGAACATAGAGAAAAAGCATGAATAGACCATACTGTGAATAAATAATATAAATTTTGAACTTTAAATAATGAATTGAACTGATATCTGAAAAATTAAAGGAAATCGTATATTGATATACAATCATTCATTCCAACCAGGTATATATGTAATGGAAATATTTGTGTTTTGGTTTATCATGAAGAGTGTGTGAGTTTTGCTTCAAAATGATTATGGAAATTCAAAATAATGTGTTTGGAAAGAAGTCTCATGAAAAGACCAGTCAAGAAACCCTGACAATACATGTGTTCTGAAGCAAGAAGTGGTGAAAGTTGAAACAAATGCATATTAATTTGTGAACTTGTGGATGAAATGTATATCCTGTGATGTGCAAAAACTGAAGAAACAATAATGTACCAGTGTCGAATACAAATGAATGACAAATTACATATCATGTCCCATAGGAGTCTACTTGCATTGATGTTAGACTGGGTCAGTTACTGTAGAATAATTAGGATTTGTATGCACCATTCACTGAAGTTAGTTTTCAGTACTAGGAAACAAATATGTATTTCAGGTGGATGAATATTTCTGATTATAATCTTGTGAAAAGTGGATTATAAATCCACATACATGAACATGAATGAATTTATAGAGTGTATATTGGACACATATATTTCATATTTTGAAAAATTTGGAGAGTATATCTATATCTATATCTGTATATACACACACACACACACAACACTCACAGACATTAAAAAGTACCAATATAAATGCCAATCGAAATTCATCAGTAAATATGTATCATCCACAAATGCAAAAATATTTATTTAACTGAACATGAGTTAATGTATAATGTTGTTCTACTAGGACGCTCTCCTATAGGTTGAATTTTCATTTCCAACAGCATTTAGGAGGAGTGAACTCTTCTCACAATTTGTATCTGCCAAGACAGCCACCTCACAAAAATGTACGTGTGATACCTGGTAGGATTCTATATATGCATATAAATATACATGTGTGAATAGGCTACAGAAAAGGGAAACAAGAATTCACATATTTGTTAAGTTTAAAAACACATGGAGAATATTTCAATTAAAATTTTACTAGATTTATAACTCCTTCCTTATATAATGCAAATGTCAAGTCCAACTATACAACATGTCTCCTCTGAAGTGCTTGTATTTCCATTGTGTTGGGTTAATTTTCTCCATTATATTAAGATGAATAGTCTGAGACTACTAGGTATGGGTTAGTGTCAGGGATTCAGTATTTCGAATGGAAAATTGGAAAATGAATCCAATGTGTATGTAAATATATGCTGCACAAATATCCTCCCGCTCTCATCCAGAACAATGCCTTGACATTACCTTTACCCCAAGTAAGACACAATTAGAGGAGAAGAGTTACAAAATCAGTGAATACATATCGGGAATGGAAAATGCTCAGGAGTTCACAACCTTGGAGGTGGTAGAGGAGTTTCCAAAACTAAGGGACAGGGTAAATACTCCACAAACATGGAGCTCTGCTGGCCTAAAAACATTTTGAGAAACTGCCTCTGAGTTTCCACACTTGAAATATATGTTGTTTTCAGGAGATTTGGATTCCTCTGTAGTGAGACCATCAAAGCTGGGTCTGCATCTATGTGACCTGGAGGACATGGTTTCTTATTTTCCAATGAACAAGATGAAGCAGTGCTGAATCCTCTCTTTGTAGGTAAACTGAGGCCACTGGGGACTAAGTGTCTCCCCGTGTGGACTGTGAAGCCATTTGGTCCTCTTCCACTTTTTGTGGTGTTTTTGCTGCTGCACTGTGAGTTTGGTATTTGTTTCACGAAATACTAGGAGCTAAACTGGGACACAGTGCTGGAGGGAGTTCTGTCACGTGTGGTGGGTCAGGGTCTGCAAGAGAATGCACCAACTAGGCTCCTATCTCTCACAGCTTGCCCCATTGCCCCCTTGTCCATATCAACCTGATTCTTAATTTTCCTCTGAAAACTCTCCATATAACAAGATGCCTTTACATATAAGGGTCTGTTGGCTGCACCATGTCAGTTACAAGCCATTTGGAATCCAATGGTAGATCCACATGGCCCTACCACGGATGTTTTATCAAACACCTCCCCACCACTGCTCTAGACCCACTACTCAGCAGGCTCCAAATTTCTGGCATCTCTGTACTACACCATTGTCATGAAACTCAGTAAATCAAGGCACTGTCTGGTATACTCATGATCAGCAACAGGACATCCAATGTTTCTCCAGTGCCACCTGGTCATTGGAATTTCAAAAATTTCATGGTATTTATCTAGCCATTTTTCAACCATGAAGTTGGAGGCACTGTGGGTTTCAGTTCATTCAGCAAACATTAAATGGTGAGGAAGCTCATTTCAATGAAATCTCTGGAGAACTCTCACAGGCACGGCTTCCCAAAGAGTGGACAAAAGGTCACATTAGGCCAGGCCCATTGAGGTCTACAATGTGAGGTCCATGTGTGTTTTGACTCTCAACTATGGCTGCCATTTCTTTAAGAATAAAATCATGTGATATCCTTGCTGAGATTCCCAGGCCTCTGTGGAAATCCACCCGGGGCCTAGGTCTCAGTTTCCAAGAGCGACTTTCATGCGTGGCCTCTTAAAATCCCAACAAAATTCATGGCAATGCTTCTCTGAGTTCAGATCCAAAACCCAGTCTCTAAGGGGAATCACACCAGAGTTCAAGCTCACGTGGACCCAGTCATTTTTTCCAATGCAACACAAATGACCAAAATTAAAACCAAAACACTCCCACATGGCCTTCATCTTATTCCATATAGTCAATCATCTTAACCTCTGGCTGGAGGTTTCCATGAGGGGCGCAGCCCAAGACAGTGTCCAAAATCAGCTCGTTTGCCCCTCATTTGCCTAAAGTCAGGGTAGCCTGGACACCGTTTCTCTGAAACAGGAGCAAACAAATAAGCCTGCCGTTAATACTTCTTTGTTTCTCCAATTTGAGGCCTACTGATTTTAGGTATCGATTCTTTAGGTGATTTAGAGTCATGCGAAAACACAAGCACCTCTGCAGGGCTTTGAAGAACTCATTTGACCCAAAGAATCCCTATTGTAATTTGATGGAGTGCAGGAACCTAACAGAGGAAGGCAAGAGACTTCATCCACAATGAATGATATTATTTGCCATTTTGGTTTTGGAAGCTCACGTGGGATCATTCTTAAGATCCATCAGGTGCTGAGAATCTAAGTCACAGCCACACACAGGTCCAAGAGGCTGATAAAGAGCCACAGGTGAGGCCCATTCATTTCCATTTGAAAACTGTTTTCTTCAGGCTTCACAAAGGGGTGGCCTGAGGCAAAGACCTTCCTGACATTCAGTGCAACACAACAATAAGTAAGCAAAAGGCCCAAAGCAGGGTTTCTGCACTGAGACTTTCCTGGTCACACTGATATCTGAGTTTTCTGAGATGCTCGCCATTCTCTTCAGCTATCCAGTACATGGCCATGTCACAGAGCTTGGAGGTGTTACATATTTTGGACACAAATCCATGAGCCTATTCTGGAGAGTGGCCAGAATTCAGGAAGAAAACAACAACTTAGAAAGATAGCAGGTGTTGCACATTGATAAGACAAGCTGCAGTCCATTCATATATTGGGCAGGATGAATTATGGGAAGATTTATACTAGACAGGACACATCCATTAATGCATTCTCTTTTCTAATGTCTACAACAACGGACACAGTGGGATACACAGAAAGAGAAACACTCGCCATGTCAAATG
This sequence comes from Callospermophilus lateralis, assembly GCF_048772815.1. NCBI lineage: Eukaryota > Metazoa > Chordata > Mammalia > Rodentia > Sciuridae > Callospermophilus > Callospermophilus lateralis. The sequence continues at coordinate 406,792 of NW_027510230.1, forward strand.
ACTTACTAGAAACTGTCCACTCCAAACCAAACAAACCGCCTTTTCTATCTATTCTCAGAACATGAGACAAAACAACAAACCCACACCCACTCCCACAAAGGCACCTCCTTCCCCCAAGTAGGTCTGTGACTATCCGGAGTGTCCTCTGACTGGTGGGCCATACTATGTTCCCCCGAAATGGCCTGTCTTCTCTCAGATCTTGTTTCCTTGACCAACTCTGTGAAGATGTCAGGAAAAAGTGGTTAGCCACTACCTGTTTTCTCAGGAAAGGTCCATCTTCAGAGCTCTCCTGGCATTTGGCCATCCTCACATCATTAGGTACCAAGAAAACTGACTCTGTCCTTGGTAAATCCAAACAAGTGAGCCCACTGGGACTGGGACTGGGACTGCCTCTGGGTGTCTGGCTTCTTGGATACCAAGTTCAGAGAGTTCCATCACCAAGGAAATGAGGTATTTCACATTCTTTGGAACTGAATGAGGTCACTGCCTTGGCAACCACTTTGTCCTAACAGTTGCTTCCAAGGGTAACATAAGATGGAGGTTGCCAGAACTTCCTGTGACACTTTCATAAGGTAGAATGTATATCACCATTGGCACCCGGGAACAGCTCTCCACTCAGCCCTGGTTTGGTCCATCTTCTGTACAATAAGAAGAGAGAGAGGCAGATTCAGACACATCCCTTCATCCTGACCAGGTTGTTTGCCATGGAAGATGACTTTTGCTCTCTCAGGTGCTTCATACCTGCCTACAACTTCTCCAGGTACCATTTGTGCATGGACATTTGAGGTTCTCATCAGGTTGAAGGTCCCCAACTTTCCTGTATTGTAAGAACCACTCTGTCTCTGCTCTTCTGTAAAATGATTGAGGGAACAGTGTATACTTGGGGTTAAAAACAGGTTTGATTTGGATTACGAGTGATTCTGTGTGATGAATAATGGTATTGGGAACCTGCAATATTTACAAGAATATAGAGGTGAAATATAAGTAGGAAAACAGAAATCTAGGTATGATTTGAAGCCCAGAAGGGTTTTGCCCTTGATTGGGATACTTAGCTTTGAATGATGTTCTGCAAAGATGCCTCAGATAATTCCATATACAATGGCATAGGACCTTGTACATTGGATGATTGAATTTAGAAGAGAACATCCAGTCAAAAAGGGATATTCAGTAGGATTAGGAAGATAGTCGGTAGGTTTAGGAAGAAGAGTGAGTATAGGATTTGGACCAAAAGTTCTTTAGCAATAGACTTTCGGTTGTTGAGTGAATGTAAATGTCAGCACATATGAAGAGTCAGTCACTATGTTGAACTGGGGAAAATATGTAGAAAAGCAGATATCAATAGAAACATTACGAAATCAGGCAAAGTATAAAGTGAGTGATAGAATTAGACATTTTCAACAGGGTTGAGTTTGAATATATAAATTAGGAAAAAAACAAATATGTAGTCACCAATAGGATTGACAATTGACAGCATTAGGCAACCTGGACATGGATGTTTTTAGAAATCCATGTTCACTTTCCATTTAGGCTTTGGTACAATCATAAGTGTGACCTTTCCATTTTTTGTCCAGAATATTACTGTGATAATGAGGTGACATGAGTATTTCTTTCACCATTTCTGGGAGCAATATATTGAAGATGTAAAATGAGAATCGGGGGTACAAAGAGGTGTACCCTGTTTCTAGGAACATAGAGGAAAAGCATGAATAGACCATACTGTGAATAAATAATATAATTTTTTTGAACTTTAAATAATGAATTGAACTGATATCTGAAAAATTAAAGGAAATCGTATATTGATATACAATCATTCATTCCAACCAGGTATATATGTAATGGAAATATTTGTGTTTTGGTTTATCATGAAGAGTGTGTGAGTTTTGCTTCAAAATGATTATGGAAATTCAAAATAATGTGTTTGGAAAGAAGTCTCATGAAAAGACCAGTCAAGAAACCCTGACAATACATGTGTTCTGAAGCAAGAAGTGGTGAAAGTTGAAACAAATGCATATTAATTTGTGAACTTGTGGATGAAATGTATATCCTGTGATGTGCAAAAACTGAAGAAACAATAATGTACCAGTGTCGAATACAAATGAATGACAAATTACATATCATGTCCCATAGGAGTCTACTTGCATTGATGTTAGACTGGGTCAGTTACTGTAGAATAATTAGGATTTGTATGCACCATTCACTGAAGTTAGTTTTCAGTACTAGGAAACAAATATGTATTTCAGGTGGATGAATATTTCTGATTATAATCTTGTGAAAAGTGGATTATAAATCCACATACATGAACATGAATGAATTTATAGAGTGTATATTAGACACATATATTTCATATTTTGAAAAATTTGGAGAGTATATCTATATCTATATCTGTATATACACACACACACACAAAACACTCACAGACATTAAAAAGTACCAATATAAATGCCAATCGAAATTCATCAGTAAATATGTATCATCCACAAATGCAAAAATATTTATTTAACTGAACATGAGTTAATGTATAATGTTGTTCTACTAGGACGCTCTCCTATAGGTTGAATTTTCATTTCCAACAGCATTTAGGAGGAGTGAACTCTTCTCACAATTTGTATCTGCCAAGACAGCCACCTCACAAAAATGTACGTGTGATACCTGGTAGGATTCTATATATGCATATAAATATACATGTGTGAATAGGCTACAGAAAAGGGAAACAAGAATTCACATATTTGTTAAGTTTAAAAACACATGGAGAATATTTCAATTAAAATTTGACTAGATTTATAACTCCTACCTTATATAATGCAAATGTCAAGTCCAACTATACAACATGTCTCCTCTGAAGTGCTTGTATTTCCATTGTGTTGGGTTAATTTTCTCCATTATATTAAGATGAATAGTCTGAGACTACTAGGTATGGGTTAGTGTCAGGGATTCAGTATTTCGAATGGAAAATTGGAAAATGAATCCAATGTGTATGTAAATATATGCTGCACAAATATCCTCCCGCTCTCATCCAGAACAATGCCTTGACATTACCTTTACCCCAAGTAAGACACAATTAGAGGAGAAGAGTTACAAAATCAGTGAATACATATCGGGAATGGAAAATGCTCAGGAGTTCACAACCTTGGAGGTGGTAGAGGAGTTTCCAAAACTAAGGGACAGGGTAAACACTCCACAAACATGGAGCTCTGCTGGCCTAAAAACTTTTTGAGAAACTGCCTCTGAGCTTCCACACTTGAAATATATGTTGTTTTCAGGAGATTTGGATTCCTCTGTAGTGAGACCATCAAAGCTGGGTCTGCATCTATGTGACCTGGAGGACATGGTTTCTTATTTTCCAATGAACAAGATGAAGCAGTGCTGAATCCTCTCTTTGTAGGTAAACTGAGGCCACTGGGGACTAAGTGTCTCCCCGTGTGGACTGTGAAGCCATTTGGTCCTCTTCCACTTTTTGTGGTGTTTTTGCTGCTGCACTGTGAGTTTGGTATTTGTTTCACGAAATACTAGGAGCTAAACTGGGACACAGTGCTGGAGGGAGTTCTGTCACGTGTGGTGGGTCAGGGTCTGCAAGAGAATGCACCAACTAGGCTCCTATCTCTCACAGCTTGCCCCATTGCCCCCTTGTCCATATCAACCTGATTCTTAATTTTCCTCTGAAAACTCTCCATATAACAAGATGCCTTTACATATAAGGTTCTGTTGGCTGCACCATGTCAGTTACAAGCCATTTGGAATCCAATGGTAGATCCACATGGCCCTACCACGGATGTTTTATCAAACACCTCCCCACCACTGCTCTAGACCCACTACTCAGCAGGCTCCAAATTTCTGGCATCTCTGTTCTACACCATTGTCATGAAACTCAGTAAATCAAGGCACTGTCTGGTATACTCATGATCAGCAACAGGACATCCAATGTTTCTCCAGTGCCACCTGGTCATTGGAATTTCAAAAATTTCATGGTATTTATCTAGCCATTTTTCAACCATGAAGTTGGAGGCACTGTGGGTTTCAGTTCATTCAGCAAACATTAAATGGTGAGGAAGCTCATTTCAATGAAATCTCTGGAGAACTCTCACAGGCACGGCTTCCCAAAGAGTGGACAAAAGGTCACATTAGGCCAGGCCCATTGAGGTCTACAATGTGAGGTCCATGTGTGTTTTGACTCTCAACTATGGCTGCCATTTCTTTAAGAATAAAATCATGTGATATCCTTGCTGAGATTCCCAGGCCTCTGTGGAAATCCACCCGGGGCCTAGGTCTCAGTTTCCAAGAGCGACTTTCATGCGTGGCCTCTTAAAATCCCAACAAAATTCATGGCAATGCTTCTCTGAGTTCAGATCCAAAACCCAGTCTCTAAGGGGAATCACACCAGAGTTCAAGCTCACGTGGACCCAGTCATTTTTTCCAATGCAACACAAATGACCAAAATTAAAACCAAAACACTCCCACATGGCCTTCATCTTATTCCATATAGTCAATCATCTTAACCTCTGGCTGGAGGTTTCCATGAGGGGCGCAGCCCAAGACAGTGTCCAAAATCAGCTCGTTTGCCCCTCATTTGCCTAAAGTCAGGGTAGCCTGGACACCGTTTCTCTGAAACAGGAGCAAACAAATAAGCCTGCCGTTAATACTTCTTTGTTTCTCCAATTTGAGGCCTACTGATTTTAGGTATCGATTCTTTAGGTGATTTAGAGTCATGCGAAAACACAAGCACCTCTGCAGGGCTTTGAAGAACTCATTTGACCCAAAGAATCCCTATTGTAATTTGATGGAGTGCAGGAACCTAACAGAGGAAGGCAAGAGACTTCATCCACAATGAATGATATTATTTGCCATTTTGGTTTTGGAAGCTCACGTGGGATCATTCTTAAGATCCATCAGGTGCTGAGAATCTAAGTCACAGCCACACACAGGTCCAAGAGGCTGATAAAGAGCCAAAGGTGAGGCCCATTCATTTCCATTTGAAAACTGTTTTCTTCAGGCTTCACAAAGGGGTGGCCTGAGGCAAAGACCTTCCTGACATTCAGTGCAACACAACAATAAGTAAGCAAAAGGCCCAAAGCAGGGTTTCTGCACTGAGACTTTCCTGGTCACACTGATATCTGAGTTTTCTGAGATGCTCGCCATTCTCTTCAGCTATCCAGTACATGGCCATGTCACAGAGCTTGGAGGTGTTACATATTTTGGACACAAATCCATGAGCCTATTCTGGAGAGTGGCCAGAATTCAGGAAGAAAACAACAACTTAGAAAGATAGCAGGTGTTGCACATTGATAAGACAAGCTGCAGTCCATTCATATATTGGGCAGGATGAATTATGGGAAGATTTATACTAGACAGGACACATCCATTAATGCATTCTCTTTTCTAATGTCTACAACAACGGACACAGTGGGATACACAGAAAGAGAAACACTCACCATGTCAAATGACTTACTAGAAACTGTCCACTCCAAACCAAACAAACCGCCTTTCCAATCTATTCTCAGAACATGAGACAAAACAACAAACCCACACCCACTCCCACAAAGGCACCTCCTTCCCCCAAGTAGGTCTGTGACTATCCGGAGTGTCCTCTGACTGGTGGGCCATACTATGTTCCCCCGAAATGGCCTGTCTTCTCTCAGATCTTGTTTCCTTGACCAACTCTGTGAAGATGTCAGGAAAAAGTGGTTAGCCACTACCTGTTTTCTCAGGAAACGTCCTTCTTCAGAGCTCTCCTGGCATTTGGCCATCCTCACATCATTAGGTACCAAGAAAACTGACTCTGTCCTTGGTAAATCCAAACAAGTGAGCCCACTGGGACTGGGTCTGGGACTGCCTCTGGGTGCCTGGCTTCTTGGATACCAAGTTCAGAGAGTTCCATCACCAAGGAAATGAGGTATTTCACATTCTTTGGAACTGAATGAGGTCACTGCCTTGGCAACCACTTTGTCCTAACAGTTGCTTCCAAGGGTAACATAAGATGGAGGTTGCCAGAACTTCCTGTGACACTTTCATAAGGTAGAATGTATATCACCATTGGCACCCGGGAACAGCTCTCCACTCAGCCCTGGTTTGGTCCATCTTCTGTACAATAAGAAGAGAGAGAGGCAGATTCAGACACATCCCTTCATCCTGACCAGGTTGTTTGCCATGGAAGATGACTTTTGCTCTCTCAGGTGCTTCATACCTGCCTACAACTTCTCCAGGTACCATTTGTGCATGGACATTTGAGGTTCTCATCAGGTTGAAGGTCCCCAACTTTCCTGTATTGTAAGAACCACTCTGTCTCTGCTCTTCTGTAAAATGATTGAGGGAACAGTGTATACTTGGGGTTAAAAACAGGTTTGATTTGGATTACGAGTGATTCTGTGTGATGAATAATGGTATTGGGAACCTGCAATATTTACAAGAATATAGAGGTGAAATATAAGTAGGAAAACAGAAATCTAGGTATGATTTGAAGCCCAGAAGGGTTTTGCCCTTGATTGGGATACTTAGCTTTGAATGATGTTCTGCAAAGATGCCTCAGATAATTCCATATACAATGGCATAGGACCTTGTACATTGGATGATTGAATTTAGAAGAGAACATCCAGTCAAAAAGGGATATTCAGTAGGATTAGGAAGATAGTCGGTAGGTTTAGGAAGAAGAGTGAGTATAGGATTTGGACCAAAAGTTCTTTAGCAATAGACTTTCGGTTGTTGAGTGAATGTAAATGTCAGCACATATGAAGAGTCAGTCACTATGTTGAACTGGGGAAAATATGTAGAAAAGCAGATATCAATAGAAACATTACGAAATCAGGCAAAGTATAAAGTGAGTGATAGAATTAGACATTTTCAACAGGGTTGAGTTTGAATATATAAATTAGGAAAAAAACAAATATGTAGTCACCAATAGGATTGACAATTGACAGCATTAGGCAACCTGGACATGGATGTTTTTAGAAATCCATGTTCACTTTCCATTTAGGCTTTGGTACAATCATAAGTGTGACCTTTCCATTTTTTGTCCAGAATATTACTGTGATAATGAGGTGACATGAGTATTTCTTTCACCATTTCTGGGAGCAATATATTGAAGATGTAAAATGAGAATCGGGGGTACAAAGAGGTGTACCCTGTTTCTAGGAACATAGAGAAAAAGCATGAATAGACCATACTGTGAATAAATAATATAATTTTTTTGAACTTTAAATAATGAATTGAACTGATATCTGAAAAATTAAAGGAAATCGTATATTGATATACAATCATTCATTCCAACCAGGTATATATGTAATGGAAATATTAGTGTTTTGGTTTATCATGAAGAGTGTGTGAGTTTTGCTTCAAAATGATTATGGAAATTCAAAATAATGTGTTTGGAAAGAAGCCTCATGAAAGGACCAGTCAAGAAACCCTGACAATACATGTGTTCGGAAGCAAGAAGTGGTGAAAGTTGAAACAAATGCTTATTAATTTGTGAACTTGTGGATGAAATGTATATCCTGTGATGTGCAAAAACTGAAGAAACAATAATGTACCAGTGTCGAATACAAATGAATGACAAATTACATATCATGTCCCATAGGAGTCTACTTGCATTGATGTTAGACTGGGTCAGTTACTGTAGAATAATTAGGATTTGTATGCACCATTCACTGAAGTTAGTTTTCAGTACTAGGAAACAAATATGTATTTCAGGTGGATGAATATTTCTGATTATAATCTTGTGAAAAGTGGATTATAAATCCACATACATGAACATGAATGAATTTAGAGAGTGTATATTAGACACATATATTTCATATTTTGAAAAATTTGGAGAGTATATCTATATCTATTTCTGTATACACACACACACACACAACACTCACAGACATTAAAAAGTACCAATATAAATGCCAATCGAAATTCATCAGTAAATATGTATCATCCACAAATGCAAAAATATTTATTTAACTGAACATGAGTTAATGTATAATGTTGTTCTACTAGGACGCTCTCCTATAGGTTGAATTTTCATTTCCAACAGCATTTAGGAGGAGTGAACTCTTCTCACAATTTGTATCTGCCAAGACAGCCACCTCACAAAAATGTACGTGTGATACCTGGTAGGATTCTATATATGCATATAAATATACATGTGTGAATAGGCTACAGAAAAGGGAAACAAGAATTCACATATTTGTTAAGTTTAAAAACACATGGAGAATATTTCAATTAAAATTTTACTAGATTTATAACTCCTACCTTATATAATGCAAATGTCAAGTCCAACTATACAACATGTCTCATCTGAAGTGCTTGTATTTCCATTGTGTTGGGTTAATTTTCTCCATTATATTAAGATGAATAGTCTTAGACTACTAGGTATGGGTTAGTGTCAGGGATTCAGTATTTCGAATGGAAAATTGGAAAATGAATCCAATGTGTATGTAAATATATGATGCACAAATATCCTCCCGCTCTCATCCAGAACAATGCCTTGACATTACCTTTACCCCAAGTAAGACACAATTAGAGGAGAAGAGTTACAAAATCAGTGAATACATATCGGGAATGGAAAATGCTCAGGAGTTCACAACCTTGGAGGTGGTAGAGGAGTTTCCAAAACTAAGGGACAGGGTAAACACTCCACAAACATGGAGCTCTGCTGGCCTAAAAACTTTTTGAGAAACTGCCTCTGAGCTTCCACACTTGAAATATATGTTGTTTTCAGGAGATTTGGATTCCTCTGTAGTGAGACCATCAAAGCTGGGTCTGCATCTATGTGACCTGGAGGACATGGTTTCTTATTTTCCAATGAACAAGATGAAGCAGTGCTGAATCCTCTCTTTGTAGGTAAACTGAGGCCACTGGGGACTAAGTGTCTCCCCGTGTGGACTGTGAAGCCATTTGGTCCTCTTCCACTTTTTGTGGTGTTTTTGCTGCTGCACTGTGAGTTTGGTATTTGTTTCACGAAATACTAGGAGCTAAACTGGGACACAGTGCTGGAGGGAGTTCTGTCACGTGTGGTGGGTCAGGGTCTGCAAGAGAATGCACCAACTAATCTCCTATCTCTCACAGCTTGCCCCATTGCCCCCTTGTCCATATCAACCTGATTCTTAATTTTCCTCTGAAAACTCTCCATATAACAAGATGCCTTTACATGTAAGGGTCTGTTGGCTGCACCATGTCAGTTACAAGCCATTTGGAATCCAATGGTAGATCCACATGGCCCTACCACAGATGTTTTATCAAACACCTCCCCACCACTGCTCTAGACCCACTACTCAGCAGGCTCCAAATTTCTGGCATCTCTGTTCTACACCATTGTCATGAAACTCAGTAAATCAAGGCACTGTCTGGTATACTCATGATCAGCAACAGGACATCCAATGTTTCTCCAGTGCCACCTGGTCATAGGAATTTCAAAAATTTCATGGTATTTATCTAGCCATTTTTCAAGCATGAAGTTGGAGGCACTGTGGGTTTCAGTTCATTCAGCAAACATTAAATGGTGAGGAAGCTCATTTCAATGAAATCTCTGGAGAACTCTCACAGGCACGGCTTCCCAAAGAGTGGACAAAAGGTCAAATTAGGCCAGGCCCATTGAGGTCTACAATGTGAGGTCCATGTGTGTTTTGACTCTCAACTATGGCTGCCATTTCTTTAAGAATAAAATCATGTGATATCCTTGCTGAGATTCCCAGGCCTCTGTGGAAATCCACCCGGGGCCTAGGTCTCAGTTTCCAAGAGCGACTTTCATGCGTGGCCTCTTAAAATCCCAACAAAATTCATGGCAATGCTTCTCTGAGTTCAGATCCAAAACCCAGTCTCTAAGGGGAATCACACCAGAGTTCAAGCTCACGTGGACCCAGTCATTTTTTCCAATGCAACACAAATGACCAAAATTAAAACCAAAACACTCCCACATGGCCTTCATCTTATTCCATATAGTCAATCATCTTAACCTCTGGCTGGAGGTTTCCATGAGGGGCGCAGCCCAAGACAGTGTCCAAAATCAGCTCGTTTGCCCCTCATTTGCCTAAAGTCAGGGTAGCCTGAACACCGTTTCTCTGAAACAGGAGCGAACAAATATGCCTGCCGTTAATACTTCTTTGTTTCTCCAATTTGAGGCCTACTGATTTTAGGTATCGATTCTTTAGGTGATTTAGAGTCATGCGAAAACACAAGCACCTCTGCAGGGCTTTGAAGAACTCATTTGACCCAAAGAATCCCTATTGTCATTTGATGGAGTGCAGGAACCTAACAGAGGAAGGCAAGAGACTTCATCCACAATGAATGATATTATTTGCCATTTTGGTTTTGGAAGCTCACGTGGGATCATTCTTAAGATCCATCAGGTGCTGAGAATCTAAGTCACAGCCACACACAGGTCCAAGAGGCTGATAAAGAGCCACAGGTGAGGCCCATTCATTTCCATTTGAAAACTGTTTTCTTCAGGCTTCACAAAGGGGTGGCCTGAGGCAAAGACCTTCCTGACATTCAGTGCAACACAACAATAAGTAAGCAAAAGGCCCAAAGCAGGGTTTCTGCACTGAGACTTTCCTGGTAACACTGATATCTGAGTTTTTTGAGATGCTCGCCATTCTCTTCAGCTATCCAGTACATGGCCATGTCACAGAGCTTGGAGGTGGTACATATTTTGGACACAAATCCATGAGCCTATTCTGGAGAGTGGCCAGAATTCAGGAAGAAAACAACAACTTAGAAAGATAGCAGGTGTTGCACATTGATAAGACAAGCTGCAGTCCATTCATATATTGGGCAGGATGAATTATGGGAAGATTTATACTAGACAGGACACATCCATTAATGCATTCTCTTTTCTAATGTCTACAACAACGGACACAGTGGGATACACAGAAAGAGAAACACTCGCCATGTCAAATGACTTACTAGAAACTGTCCACTCCAAACCAAACAAACCGCCTTTTCTATCTATTCTCAGAACATGAGACAAAACAACAAACCTGCACCCACTCCCACAAAGGCACCTCCTTCCCCCAAGTACGTCTGTGACTATCCGGAGTGTCCTCTGACTGGTGGGCCATACTATGTTCCCCCGAAATGGCCTGTCTTCTCTCAGATCTTGATTCCTTGACCAACTCTGTGAAGATGTCAGGAAAAAGTGGTTAGCCACTACCTGTTTTCTCAGGAAAGGTCCATCTTCAGAGCTCTCCTGGCATTTGGCCATCCTCACATCATTAGGTACCAAGAAAACTGACTCTGTCCTTGGTAAATCCAAACAAGTGAGCCCACTGGGACTGGGACTGGGACTGCCTCTGGGTGTCTGGCTTCTTGGATACCAAGTTCAGAGAGTTCCATCACCAAGGAAATGAGGTATTTCACATTCTTTGGAACTGAATGAGGTCACTGCCTTGGCAACCACTTTGTCCTAACAGTTGCTTCCAAGGGTAACATAAGATGGAGGATGCCAGAACTTCCTGTGACACTTTCATAAGGTAGAATGTATATCACCATTGGCACCCGGGAACAGCTCTCCACTCAGCCCTGGTTTGGTCCATCTTCTGTACAATAAGAAGAGAGAGAGGCAGATTCAGACACATCCCTTCATCCTGACCAGGTTGTTTGCCATGGAAGATGACTTTTGCTCTCTCAGGTGCTTCATACCTGCCTACAACTTCTCCAGGTACCATTTGTGCATGGACATTTGAGGTTCTCATCAGGTTGAAGGTCCCCAACTTTCCTGTATTGTAAGAACCACTCTGTCTCTGCTCTTCTGTAAAATGATTGAGGGAACAGTGTATACTTGGGGTTAAAAACAGGTTTGATTTGGATTACGAGTGATTCTGTGTGATGAATAATGGTATTGGGAACCTGCAATATTTACAAGAATATAGAGGTGAAATATAAGTAGGAAAACAGAAATCTAGGTATGATTTGAAGCCCAGAAGGGTTTTGCCCTTGATTGGGATACTTAGCTTTGAATGATGTTCTGCAAAGATGCCTCAGATAATTCCATATACAATGGCATAGGACCTTGTACATTGGATGATTGAATTTAGTAGAGAACATCCAGTCAAAGAGGGATATTCAGTAGGATTAGGAAGATAGTCGGTAGGTTTAGGAAGAAGAGTGAGTATAGGATTTGGACCAAAAGTTCTTTAGCAATAGACTTTCGGTTGTTGAGTGAATGTAAATGTCAGCACATATGAAGAGTCAGTCACTATGTTGAACTGGGGAAAATATGTAGAAAAGCAGATATCAATAGAAACATTACGAAATCAGGCAAAGTATAAAGTGAGTGATAGAATTAGACATTTTCAACAGGGTTGAGTTTGAATATATAAATTAGGAAAAAAACAAATATGTAGTCACCAATAGGATTGACAATTGACAGCATTAGGCAACCTGGACATGGATGTTTTTAGAAATCCATGTTCACTTTCCATTTAGGCTTTGGTACAATCATAAGTGTGACCTTTCCATTTTTTGTCCAGAATATTACTGTGATAATGAGGTGACATGAGTATTTCTTTCACCATTTCTGGGAGCAATATATTGAAGATGTAAAATGAGAATCGGGGGTACAAAGAGGTGTACCCTGTTTCTAGGAACATAGAGAAAAAGCATGAATAGACCATACTGTGAATAAATAATATAACTTTTTTGAACTTTAAATAATGAATTGAACTGATATCTGAAAAATTAAAGGAAATCGTATATTGATATACAATCATTCATTCCAACCAGGTATATATGTAATGGAAATATTTGTGTTTTGGTTTATCATGAAGAGTGTGTGAGTTTTGCTTCAAAATGATTATGGAAATTCAAAATAATGTGTTTGGAAGGAAGTCTCATGAAAAGACCAGTCAAGAAACCCTGACAATACATGTGTTCTGAAGCAAGAAGTGGTGAAAGTTGAAACAAATGCATATTAATTTGTGAACTTGTGGATGAAATGTATATCCTGTGATGTGCAAAAACTGAAGAAACAATAATGTACCAGTGTCGAATACAAATGAATGACAAATTACATATCATGTCCCATAGGAGTCTACTTGCATTGATGTTAGACTGGGTCAGTTACTGTAGAATAATTAGGATTTGTATGCACCATTCACTGAAGTTAGTTTTCAGTACTAGGAAACAAATATGTATTTCAGGTGGATGAATATTTCTGATTATAATCTTGTGAAAAGTGGATTATAAATCCACATACATGAACATGAATGAATTTAGAGAGTGTATATTAGGCACATATATTTCATATTTTGAAAAATTTGGAGAGTATATCTATATCTATATCTGTATATACACACACACACACAAAACACTCACAGACATTAAAAATTACCAATATAAATGCCAATCGAAATTCATCAGTAAATATGTATCATCCACAAATGCAAAAATATTTATTTTACTGAACATGAGTTAATGTATAATGTTGTTCTACTAGGACGCTCTCCTAGAAGTTGAATTTTCATTTCCAACAGCATTTAGGAGGAGTGAACTCTTCTCACAATTTGTATCTGCCAAGACAGCCACCTCACAAAAATGTACGTGTGATACCTGGTAGGATTCTATATATGCATATAAATATACATGTGTGAATAGGCTACAGAAAAGGGAAACAAGAATTCACATATTTGTTAAGTTTAAAACACATGGAGAATATTTCAAATAAATTTCACTAGATTTATAACTCCTACCTTATATAATGCAAATGTCAATTCCAACTATACAACATGTCTCCTCTGAAGTACTTGTATTTCTACTGTGTTGGGTTAATTTTCTCCATTATATTAGGATGAATAGTCTGAGTCTACTCGGTATGGGTTAGTGTCAGGGATTCAGTATTTCGAATGGAAAATTGGAAAATGAATCCAATGTGTATGTAAATATATGCTGCACAAATATCCTCCCGCTCTCATCCAGAACAATGCCTTGAGATTACCTTCACCCCAAGTAAGACACAATTAGAGGAGAAGAGTTACAAAATCAGTGAATACATATCTGGAATGGAAAATGCTCAGGAGTTCACAACCTTGGAGGTGGTAGAGGAGTTTCCAAAACTAAGGGACAGGGTAAACACTCCACAAACATGGAGCTCTGCTGGCCTAAAAACTTTGTGAGAAACTGCCTCTGAGCTTCCACACTTGAAATATATGTAGTTTTCTGGAGATTTGGCTTCCTCTGTAGTGAGACCATCAAAGCTGGGTCTGCATCTATGTGACCTGGAGGACATGGTTTCTTATTTTCCAATGAACAAGATGAAGCAGTGCTGAATCCTCTCTTTGTAGGTAAACTGAGGCCACTGGGGACTAAGTGTCTCCCCGTGTGGACTGTGAAGCCATTTGGTCCTCTTCCACTTTTTGTGGTGTTTTTGCTGCTGCACTGTGAGTTTGGTATTTGTTTCACGAAATACTAGGAGCTAAACTGGGACACAGTGCTGGAGGGAGTTCTGTCACGTGTGGTTGGTCAGGGTCTGCAAGAGAATGCACCAACTAGGCTCCTATCTCTCACAGCTTGCCCCATTGCCCCCTTGTCCATATCAACCTGATTCTTAATTTTCCTCTGAAAACTCTCCATATAACAAGATGCCTTTACATATAAGGGTCTGTTGGCTGCACCATGTCAGTTACAAGCCATTTGGAATCCAATGGTAGATCCACATGGCCCTACCACGGATGTTTTAGCAAACACCTCCCCACCACTGCTCTAGACCCACTACTCAGCAGGCTCCAAATTTCTGGCATCTCTGTTCTACACCATTTTCATGAAACTCAGTAAATCAAGGCACTGTCTGGTATACTCATGATCAGCAACAGGACATCCAATGTTTCTCCAGTGCCACCTGGTCATAGGAATTTCAAAAATTTCATGGTATTTATCTAGCCATTTTTCAAGCATGAAGTTGGAGGCACTGTGGGTTTCAGTTCATTCAGCAAACATTAAATGGTGAGGAAGCTCATTTCAATGAAATCTCTGGAGAACTCTCACAGGCACGGCTTCCCAAAGAGTGGACAAAAGGTCACATTAGGCCAGGCCCATTGAGGTCTACAATGTGAGGTCCATGTGTGTTTTGACTCTCAACTATGGCTGCCATTTCTTTAAGAATAAAATCATGTGATATCCTTGCTGAGATTCCCAGGCCTCTGTGGAAATCCACCCGGGGCCTAGGTCTCAGTTTCCAAGAGCGACTTTCATGCGTGGCCTCTTAAAATCCCAACAAAATTCATGGCAATGCTTCTCTGAGTTCAGTTCCAAAACCCAGTCTCTAAGGGGAATCACACCAGAGTTCAAGCTCACGTGGACCCAGTCATTTTTTCCAATGCAACACAAATGACCAAAATTAAAACCAAAACACTCCCACATGGCCTTCATCTTATTCCATATAGTCAATCATCTTAACCTCTGGCTGGAGGTTTCCATGAGGGGCGCAGCCCAAGACAGTGTCCAAAATCAGCTCGTTTGCCCCTCATTTCCCTAAAGTCAGGGTAGCCTGGACACCGTTTCTCTGAAACAGGAGCGAACAAATAAGCCTGCCCTTAATACTTCTTTGTTTCTCCAATTTGAGGCCTACTGATTTTAGGTATCGATTCTTTAGGTGATTTAGAGTCATGCGAAAACACAAGCACCTCTGCAGGGCTTTGAAGAACTCATTTGACCCAAAGAATCCCTATTGTCATTTGATGGAGTGCAG
Organism: Callospermophilus lateralis; assembly: GCF_048772815.1. Taxonomy (NCBI): domain Eukaryota; kingdom Metazoa; phylum Chordata; class Mammalia; order Rodentia; family Sciuridae; genus Callospermophilus; species Callospermophilus lateralis. The sequence continues at coordinate 422,447 of NW_027510230.1, forward strand.
GAACCTAACAGAGGAAGGCAAGAGACTTCATCCACAATGAATGATATTATTTGCCATTTTGGTTTTGGAAGCTCACGTGGGATCATTCTTAAGATCCATCAGGTGCTGAGAATCTAAGTCACAGCCACACACAGGTCCAAGAGGCTGATAAAGAGCCACAGGTGAGGCCCATTCATTTCCATTTGAAAACTGTTTTCTTCAGGCTTCACAAAGGGGTGGCCTGAGGCAAAGACCTTCCTGACATTCAGTGCAACACAACAATAAGTAAGCAAAAGGCCCAAAGCAGGGTTTCTGCACTGAGACTTTCCTGGTCACACTGATATCTGAGTTTTTTGAGATGCTCGCCATTCTCTTCAGCTATCCAGTACATGGCCATGTCACAGAGCTTGGAGGTGGTACATATTTTGGACACAAATCCATGAGCCTATTCTGGAGAGTGGCCAGAATTCAGGAAGAAAACAACAACTTAGAAAGATAGCAGGTGTTGCACATTGATAAGACAAGCTGCAGTCCATTCATATATTGGGCAGGATGAATTATGGGAAGATTTATACTAGACAGGACACATCCATTAATGCATTCTCTTTTCTAATGTCTACAACAACGGACACAGTGGGATACACAGAAAGAGAAACACTCGCCATGTCAAATGACTTACTAGAAACTGTCCACTCCAAACCAAACAAACCGCCTTTTCTATCTATTCTCAGAACATGAGACAAAACAACAAACCTGCACCCACTCCCACAAAGGCACCTCCTTCCCCCAAGTACGTCTGTGACTATCCGGAGTGTCCTCTGACTGGTGGGCCATACTATGTTCCCCCGAAATGGCCTGTCTTCTCTCAGATCTTGATTCCTTGACCAACTCTGTGAAGATGTCAGGAAAAAGTGGTTAGCCACTACCTGTTTTCTCAGGAAAGGTCCATCTTCAGAGCTCTCCTGGCATTTGGCCATCCTCACATCATTAGGTACCAAGAAAACTGACTCTGTCCTTGGTAAATCCAAACAAGTGAGCCCACTGGGACTGGGACTGGGACTGCCTCTGGGTGTCTGGCTTCTTGGATACCAAGTTCAGAGAGTTCCATCACCAAGGAAATGAGGTATTTCACATTCTTTGGAACTGAATGAGGTCACTGCCTTGGCAACCACTTTGTCCTAACAGTTGCTTCCAAGGGTAACATAAGATGGAGGATGCCAGAACTTCCTGTGACACTTTCATAAGGTAGAATGTATATCACCATTGGCACCCGGGAACAGCTCTCCACTCAGCCCTGGTTTGGTCCATCTTCTGTACAATAAGAAGAGAGAGAGGCAGATTCAGACACATCCCTTCATCCTGACCAGGTTGTTTGCCATGGAAGATGACTTTTGCTCTCTCAGGTGCTTCATACCTGCCTACAACTTCTCCAGGTACCATTTGTGCATGGACATTTGAGGTTCTCATCAGGTTGAAGGTCCCCAACTTTCCTGTATTGTAAGAACCACTCTGTCTCTGCTCTTCTGTAAAATGATTGAGGGAACAGTGTATACTTGGGGTTAAAAACAGGTTTGATTTGGATTACGAGTGATTCTGTGTGATGAATAATGGTATTGGGAACCTGCAATATTTACAAGAATATAGAGGTGAAATATAAGTAGGAAAACAGAAATCTAGGTATGATTTGAAGCCCAGAAGGGTTTTGCCCTTGATTGGGATACTTAGCTTTGAATGATGTTCTGCAAAGATGCCTCAGATAATTCCATATACAATGGCATAGGACCTTGTACATTGGATGATTGAATTTAGTAGAGAACATCCAGTCAAAAAGGGATATTCAGTAGGATTAGGAAGATAGTCGGTAGGTTTAGGAAGAAGAGTGAGTATAGGATTTGGACCAAAAGTTCTTTAGCAATAGACTTTCGGTTGTTGAGTGAATGTAAATGTCAGCACATATGAAGAGTCAGTCACTATGTTGAACTGGGGAAAATATGTAGAAAAGCAGATATCAATAGAAACATTATGAAATCAGGCAAAGTATAAAGTGAGTGATAGAATTAGACATTTTCAACAGGGTTGAGTTTGAATATATAAATTAGGAAAAAAACAAATATGTAGTCACCAATAGGATTGACAATTGACAGCATTAGGCAACCTGGACATGGATGTTTTTAGAAATCCATGTTCACTTTCCATTTAGGCTTTGGTACAATCATAAGTGTGACCTTTCCATTTTTTGTCCAGAATATTACTGTGATAATGAGGTGACATGAGTATTTCTTTCACCATTTCTGGGAGCAATATATTGAAGATGTAAAATGAGAATCGGGGGTACAAAGAGGTGTACCCTGTTTCTAGGAACATAGAGAAAAAGCATGAATAGACCATACTGTGAATAAATAATATAACTTTTTTGAACTTTAAATAATGAATTGAACTGATATCTGAAAAATTAAAGGAAATCGTATATTGATATACAATCATTCATTCCAACCAGGTATATATGTAATGGAAATATTTGTGTTTTGGTTTATCATGAAGAGTGTGTGAGTTTTGCTTCAAAATGATTATGGAAATTCAAAATAATGTGTTTGGAAAGAAGTCTCATGAAAAGACCAGTCAAGAAACCCTGACAATACATGTGTTCTGAAGCAAGAAGTGGTGAAAGTTGAAACAAATGCATATTAATTTGTGAACTTGTGGATGAAATGTATATCCTGTGATGTGCAAAAACTGAAGAAACAATAATGTACCAGTGTCGAATACAAATGAATGACAAATTACATATCATGTCCCATAGGAGTCTACTTGCATTGATGTTAGACTGGGTCAGTTACTGTAGAATAATTAGGATTTGTATGCACCATTCACTGAAGTTAGTTTTCAGTACTAGGAAACAAATATGTATTTCAGGTGGATGAATATTTCTGATTATAATCTTGTGAAAAGTGGATTATAAATCCACATACATGAACATGAATGAATTTAGAGAGTGTATATTAGACACATATATTTCATATTTTGAAAAATTTGGAGAGTATATCTATATCTATATCTATACCTATACACACACACACACACACACACACACACACACACAACTCACAGACATTAAAAATTACCAATATAAATGCCAATCGAAATTCATCAGTAAATATGTATCATCCACAAATGCAAAAATATTTATTTTACTGAACATGAGTTAATGTATAATGTTGTTCTACCAAGACGCTCTCCTATAAGTTGAATTTTCATTTCCAACAGCATTTAGGAGGAGTGAACTCTTCTCACAATTTGTATCTGCCAAGACAGCCACCTCACAAAAATGTACGTGTGATACCTGGTAGGATTCTATATATGCATATAAATATACATGTGTGAATAGGCTACAGAAAAGGGAAACAAGAATTCACATATTTGTTAAGTTTAAAACACATGGAGAATATTTCAAATGAATTTGACTAGATTTATAACTCCTACCTTATATAATGCAAATGTCAAGTCCAACTATACAACATGTCTCCTCTGAAGTACTTGTATTTCTACTGTGTTGGGTTAATTTTCTCCATTATATTAGGATGAATAGTCTGAGTCTACTAGGTATGGGTTAGTGTCAGGGATTCAGTATTTCGAATGGAAAATTGGAAAATGAATCCAATGTGTATGTAAATATATGCTGCACAAATATCCTCCCGCTCTCATCCAGAACAATGCCTTGACATTACCTTCACCCCAAGTAAGACACAATTAGAGGAGAAGAGTTACAAAATCAGTGAATACATATCTGGAATGGAAAATGCTCAGGAGTTCACAACCTTGGAGGTGGTAGAGGAGTTTCCAAAACTAAGGGACAGGGTAAACACTCCACAAACATGGAGCTCTGCTGGCCTAAAAACTTTGTGAGAAACTGCCTCTGAGCTTCCACACTTGAAATATATGTAGTTTTCTGGAGATTTGGCTTCCTCTGTAGTGAGACCATCAAAGCTGGGTCTGCATCTATGTGACCTGCAGGACATGGTTTCTTATTTTCCAATGAACAAGATGAAGCAGTGCTGAATCCTCTCTTTGTAGGTAAACTGAGGCCACTGGGGACTAAGTGTCTCCCCGTGTGGACTGTGAAGCCATTTGGTCCTCTTCCACTTTTTGTGGTGTTTTTGCTGCTGCACTGTGAGTTTGGTATTTGTTTCACGAAATACTAGGAGCTAAACTGGGACACAGTGCTGGAGGGAGTTCTGTCACGTGTGGTGGGTCAGGGTCTGCAAGAGAATGCACCAAATAGGCTCCTATCTCTCACAGATTGCCCCATTGCCCCCTTGTCCATATCAACCTGATTCTTAATTTTCCTCTGAAAACTCTCCATATAACAAGATGCCTTTACATATAAGGGTCTGTTGGCTGCACCATGTCAGTTACAAGCCATTTGGAATCCAATGGTAGATCCACATGGCCCTACCACGGATGTTTTAGCAAACACCTCCCCACCACTGCTCTAGACGCACTACTCAGCAGGCTCCAAATTTCTGGCATCTCTGTTCTACACCATTTTCATGAAACTCAGTAAATCAAGGCACTGTCTGGTATACTCATGATCAGCAACAGGACATCCAATGTTTCTCCAGTGCCACCTGGTCATAGGAATTTCAAAAATTTCATGGTATTTATCTAGCCATTTTTCAAGCATGAAGTTGGAGGCACTGTGGGTTTCAGTTCATTCAGCAAACATTAAATGGTGAGGAAGCTCATTTCAATGAAATCTCTGGAGAACTCTCACAGGCACGGCTTCCCAAAGAGTGGACAAAAGGTCACATTAGGCCAGGCCCATTGAGGTCTACAATGTGAGGTCCATGTGTGTTTTGACTCTCAACTATGGCTGCCATTTCTTTAAGAATAAAATCATGTGATATCCTTGCTGAGATTCCCAGGCCTCTGTGGAAATCCACCCGGGGCCTAGGTCTCAGTTTCCAAGAGCGACTTTCATGCGTGGCCTCTTAAAATCCCAACAAAATTCATGGCAATGCTTCTCTGAGTTCAGTTCCAAAACCCAGTCTCTAAGGGGAATCACACCAGAGTTCAAGCTCACGTGGACCCAGTCATTTTTTCCAATGCAACACAAATGACCAAAATTAAAACCAAAACACTCCCACATGGCCTTCATCTTATTCCATATAGTCAATCATCTTAACCTCTGGCTGGAGGTTTCCATGAGGGGCGCAGCCCAAGACAGTGTCCAAAATCAGCTCGTTTGCCCCTCATTTGCCTAAAGTCAGGGTAGCCTGGACACCGTTTCTCTGAAACAGGAGCGAACAAATAAGCCTGCCATTAATACTTCTTTGTTTCTCCAATTTGAGGCCTACTGATTTTAGGTATCGATTCTTTAGGTGATTTAGAGTCATGCGAAAACACAAGCACCTCTGCAGGGCTTTGAAGAACTCATTTGACCCAAAGAATCCCTATTGTCATTTGATGGATTGCAGGAACCTAACAGAGGAAGGCAAGAGACTTCATCCACAATGAATGATATTTTTTGCCATTTTGGTTTTGGAAGCTCACGTGGGATCATTCTTAAGATCCATCAGGTGCTGAGAATCTAAGTCACAGCCACACACAGGTCCAAGAGGCTGATAAAGAGCCACAGGTGAGGCCCATTCATTTCATTTGAAAACTGTTTTCTTCAGGCTTCACAAAGGGGTGGCCTGAGGCAAAGACCTTCCTGACATTCAGTGCAACACAACAATAAGTAAGCAAAAGGCCCAAAGCAGGGTTTCTGCACTGAGACTTTCCTGGTCACACTGATATCTGAGTTTTTTGAGATGCTCGCCATTCTCTTCAGCTATCCAGTACATGGCCATGTCACAGAGCTTGGAGGTGGTACATATTTTGGACACAAATCCATGAGCCTATTCTGGAGAGTGGCCAGAATTCAGGAAGAAAACAACAACTTAGAAAGATAGCAGGTGTTGCACATTGATAAGACAAGCTGCAGTCCATTCATATATTGGGCAGGATGAATTATGGGAAGATTTATACTAGACAGGACACATCCATTAATGCATTCTCTTTTCTAATGTCTACAACAACGGACACAGTGGGATACACAGAAAGAGAAACACTCGCCATGTCAAATGACTTACTAGAAACTGTCCACTCCAAACCAAACAAACCGCCTTTTCTATCTATTCTCAGAACATGAGACAAAACAACAAACCCACACCCACTCCCACAAAGGCACCTCCTTCCCCCAAGTACGTCTGTGACTATCCGGAGTGTCCTCTGACTGGTGGGCCATACTATGTTCCCCCGAAATGGCCTGTCTTCTCTCAGATCTTGATTCCTTGACCAACTCTGTGAAGATGTCAGGAAAAAGTGGTTAGCCACTACCTGTTTTCTCAGGAAAGGTCCATCTTCAGAGCTCTCCTGGCATTTGGCCATCCTCACATCATTAGGTACCAAGAAAACTGACTCTGTCCTTGGTAAATCCAAACAAGTGAGCCCACTGGGACTGGGACTGGGACTGCCTCTGGGTGTCTGGCTTCTTGGATACCAAGTTCAGAGAGTTCCATCACCAAGGAAATGAGGTATTTCACATTCTTTGGAACTGAATGAGGTCACTGCCTTGGCAACCACTTTGTCCTAACAGTTGCTTCCAAGGGTAACATAAGATGGAGGTTGCCAGAACTTCCTGTGACACTTTCATAAGGTAGAATGTATATCACCATTGGCACCCGGGAACAGCTCTCCACTCAGCCCTGGTTTGGTCCATCTTCTGTGCAATAAGAAGAGAGAGAGGCAGATTCAGACACATCCCTTCATCCTGACCAGGTTGTTTGCCATGGAAGATGACTTTTGCTCTCTCAGGTGCTTCATACCTGCCTACAACTTCTCCAGGTACCATTTGTGCATGGACATTTGAGGTTCTCATCAGGTTGAAGGTCCCCAACTTTCCTGTATTGTAAGAACCACTCTGTCTCTGCTCTTCTGTAAAATGATTGAGGGAACAGTGTATACTTGGGGTTAAAAACAGGTTTGATTTGGATTACGAGTGATTCTGTGTGATGAATAATGGTATTGGGAACCTGCAATATTTACAAGAATATAGAGGTGAAATATAAGTAGGAAAACAGAAATCTAGGTATGATTTGAAGCCCAGAAGGGTTTTGCCCTTGATTGGGATACTTAGCTTTGAATGATGTTCTGCAAAGATGCCTCAGATAATTCCATATACAATGGCATAGGACGTTGTACATTGGATGATTGAATTTAGAAGAGAACATCCAGTCAAAAAGGGATATTCAGTAGGATTAGGAAGATAGTCGGTAGGTTTAGGAAGAAGAGTGAGTATAGGATTTGGACCAAAAGTTCTTTAGCAATAGACTTTCGGTTGTTGAGTGAATGTAAATGTCAGCACATATGAAGAGTCAGTCACTATGTTGAACTGGGGAAAATATGTAGAAAAGCAGATATCAATAGAAACATTACGAAATCAGGCAAAGTATAAAGTGAGTGATAGAATTAGACATTTTCAACACGGTTGAGTTTGAATATATAAATTAGGAAAAAAACAAATATGTAGTCACCAATAGGATTGACAATTGACAGCATTAGGCAACCTGGACATGGATGTTTTTAGAAATCCATGTTCACTTTCCATTTAGGCTTTGGTACAATCATAAGTGTGACCTTTCCATTTTTTGTCCAGAATATTACTGTGATAATGAGGTGACATGAGTATTTCTTTCACCATTTCTGGGAGCAATATATTGAAGATGTAAAATGAGAATCGGGGGTACAAAGAGGTGTACCCTGTTTCTAGGAACATAGAGAAAAAGCATGAATAGACCATACTGTGAATAAATAATATAACTTTTTTGAACTTTAAATAATGAATTGAACTGATATCTGAAAAATTAAAGGAAATCGTATATTGATATACAAACATTCATTCCAACCAGGTATATATGTAATGGAAATATTTGTGTTTAGGTTTATCATAAAGAGTGTGTGAGTTTTGCTTCAAAATGATTATGGAAATTCAAAATAATGTGTTTGGAAAGAAGTCTCATGAAAAGACCAGTCAAGAATACCCTGACAATACATGTGTTCTGAAGCAAGAAGTGGTTAAAGTTGAAACAAATGCTTATTAATTTGTGAACTTGTGGATGAAATGTATATCCTGTGATGTGCAAAAACTGAAGAAACAATAATGTACCAGTGTCGAATACAAATGAATGACAAATTACATATCATGTCCCATAGGAGTCTACTTGCATTGATGTTACACTGGGTCAGTTACTGTAGAATAATTAGGATTTGTATGCACCATTCACTGAAGTTAGTTTTCAGTACTAGGAAACAAATATGTATTTCAGGTGGATGAATATTTCTGATTATAATCTTGTGAAAAGTGGATTATAAATCCACATACATGAACATGAATGAATTTAGAGAGTGTATATTAGACACATATATTTCATATTTTGAAAAATTTGCAGAGTATATCTATATCTATATCTGTATATACACACACACACACACAACACTCACAGACATTAAAAAGTACCAATATAAATGCCAATCGAAATTCATCAGTAAATATGTATCATCCACAAATGCAAAAATATTTATTTTACTGAACATGAGTTAATGTATAATGTTGTTCTACTAGGACGCTCTCCTATAGGTTGAATTTTCATTTCCAACAGCATTTAGGAGGAGTGAACTCTTCTCACAATTTGTATCTGCCAAGACAGCCACCTCACAAAAATGTACGTGTGATACCTGGTAGGATTCTATATATGCATATAAATATACATGTGTGAATAGGCTACAGAAAAGGGAAATAAGAATTCACATATTTGTTAAGCTTAAAAACACATGGAGAATATTTCAAATAAATTTGACTAGATTTATAACTCCTACCTTATATAATGCAAATGTCAAGTCCAACTATACAACATGTCTCCTCTGAAGTACTTGTATTTCTAATGTGTTGGGCTAATTTTCTCCATTATATTAGGATGAATAGTCTGAGTCTACTAGGTATGGGTTAGTGTCAGGGATTCAGTACTTCGAATGGAAATTTGGAAAATGAATCCAATGTGTATGTAAAAATATGCTGCACAAATATCCTCCCGCTCTCATCCAGAACAATGCCTTGACATTACCTTCACCCCAAGTAAGACACAATTAGAGGAGAAGAGTTACAAAATCAGTGAATACATATCTGGAATGGAAAATGCTCAGGAGTTCACAACCTTGGAGGTGGTAGAGGAGTTTCCAAAACTAAGGGACAGGGTAAACACTCCACAAACATGGAGCTCTGCTGGCCTAAAAACTTTTTGAGAAACTGCCTCTGAGCTTCCACACTTGAAATATATGTTGTTTTCAGGAGATTTGGCTTCCTCTGTAGTGAGAACATCAAAGCTGGGTCTGCATCTATGTGACCTGGAGGACATGGTTTCTTATTTTCCAATGAACAAGATGAAGCAGTGCTGAATCCTCTCTTTGTAGGTAAACTGAGGCCACTGGGGACTAAGTGTCTCCCCGTGTGGACTGTGAAGCCATTTGGTCCTCTTCCACTTTTTGTGGTGTTTTTGCTGCTGCACTGTGAGTTTGGTATTTGTTTCACGAAATACTAGGAGCTAAACTGGGACACAGTGCTGGAGGGAGTTCTGTCACGTGTGGTGGGTCAGGGTCTGCAAGAGAATGCACCAAATAGGCTCCTATCTCTCACAGCTTGCCCCATTGCCCCCTTGTCCATATCAACCTGATTCTTAATTTTCCTCTGAAAACTCTCCATATAACAAGATGCCTTTACATATAAGGGTCTGTTGGCTGCACCATGTCAGTTACAAGCCATTTGGAATCCAATGGTAGATCCACATGGCCCTACCACGGATGTTTTAGCAAACACCTCCCCACCACTGCTCTAGACCCACTACTCAGCAGGCTCCAAATTTCTGGCATCTCTGTTCTACACCATTTTCATGAAACTCAGTAAATCAAGGCACTGTCTGGTATACTCATGATCAGCAACAGGACATCCAATGTTTCTCCAGTGCCACCTGGTCATAGGAATTTCAAAAATTTCATGGTATTTATCTAGCCATTTTTCAAGCATGAAGTTGGAGGCACTGTGGGTTTCAGTTCATTCAGCAAACATTAAATGGTGAGGAAGCTCATTTCAATGAAATCTCTGGAGAACTCTCACAGGCACGGCTTCCCAAAGAGTGGACAAAAGGTCACATTAGGCCAGGCCCATTGAGGTCTACAATGTGAGGTCCATGTGTGTTTTGACTCTCAACTATGGCTGCCATTTCTTTAAGAATAAAATCATGTGATATCCTTGCTGAGATTCCCAGGCCTCTGTGGAAATCCACCCGGGGCCTAGGTCTCAGTTTCCAAGAGCGACTTTCATGCGTGGCCTCTTAAAATCCCAACAAAATTCATGGCAATGCTTCTCTGAGTTCAGTTCCAAAACCCAGTCTCTAAGGGGAATCACACCAGAGTTCAAGCTCACGTGGACCCAGTCATTTTTTCCAATGCAACACAAATGACCAAAATTAAAACCAAAACACTCCCACATGGCCTTCATCTTATTCCATATAGTCAATCATCTTAACCTCTGGCTGGAGGTTTCCATGAGGGGCGCAGCCCAAGACAGTGTCCAAAATCAGCTCGTTTGCCCCTCATTTGCCTAAAGTCAGGGTAGCCTGGACACCGTTTCTCTGAAACAGGAGCGAACAAATAAGCCTGCCGTTAATACTTCTTTGTTTCTCCAATTTGAGGCCTACTGATTTTAGGTATCGATTCTTTAGGTGATTTAGAGTCATGCGAAAACACAAGCACCTCTGCAGGGCTTTGAAGAACTCATTTGACCCAAAGAATCCCTATTGTCATTTGATGGAGTGCAGGAACCTAACAGAGGAAGGCAAGAGACTTCATCCACAATGAATGATATTTTTTGCCATTTTGGTTTTGGAAGCTCACATGGGATCATTCTTAAGATCCATCAGGTGCTGAGAATCTAAGTCACAGCCACACACAGGTCCAAGAGGCTGATAAAGAGCCACAGGTGAGGCCCATTCATTTCATTTGAAAACTGTTTTCTTCAGGCTTCACAAAGGGGTGGCCTGAGGCAAAGACCTTCCTGACATTCAGTGCAACACAACAATAAGTAAGCAAAAGGCCCAAAGCAGGGTTTCTGCACTGAGACTTTCCTGGTCACACTGATATCTGAGTTTTTTGAGATGCTCGCCATTCTCTTCAGCTATCCAGTACATGGCCATGTCACAGAGCTTGGAGGTGGTACATATTTTGGACACAAATCCATGAGCCTATTCTGGAGAGTGGCCAGAATTCAGGAAGAAAACAACAACTTAGAAAGATAGCAGGTGTTGCACATTGATAAGACAAGCTGCAGTCCATTCATATATTGGGCAGGATGAATTATGGGAAGATTTATACTAGACAGGACACATCCATTAATGCATTCTCTTTTCTAATGTCTACAACAACGGACACAGTGGGATACACAGAAAGAGAAACACTCGCCATGTCAAATGACTTACTAGAAACTGTCCACTCCAAACCAAACAAACCGCCTTTTCTATCTATTCTCAGAACATGAGACAAAACAACAAACCCACACCCACTCCCACAAAGGCACCTCCTTCCCCCAAGTACGTCTGTGACTATCCGGAGTGTCCTCTGACTGGTGGGCCATACTATGTTCCCCCGAAATGGCCTGTCTTCTCTCAGATCTTGATTCCTTGACCAACTCTGTGAAGATGTCAGGAAAAAGTGGTTAGCCACTACCTGTTTTCTCAGGAAAGGTCCATCTTCAGAGCTCTCCTGGCATTTGGCCATCCTCACATCATTAGGTACCAAGAAAACTGACTCTGTCCTTGGTAAATCCAAACAAGTGAGCCCACTGGGACTGGGACTGGGACTGCCTCTGGGTGTCTGGCTTCTTGGATACCAAGTTCAGAGAGTTCCATCACCAAGGAAATGAGGTATTTCACATTCTTTGGAACTGAATGAGGTCACTGCCTTGGCAACCACTTTGTCCTAACAGTTGCTTCCAAGGGTAACATAAGATGGAGGTTGCCAGAACTTCCTGTGACACTTTCATAAGGTAGAATGTATATCACCATTGGCACCCGGGAACAGCTCTCCACTCAGCCCTGGTTTGGTCCATCTTCTGTGCAATAAGAAGAGAGAGAGGCAGATTCAGACACATCCCTTCATCCTGACCAGGTTGTTTGCCATGGAAGATGACTTTTGCTCTCTCAGGTGCTTCATACCTGCCTACAACTTCTCCAGGTACCATTTGTGCATGGACATTTGAGGTTCTCATCAGGTTGAAGGTCCCCAACTTTCCTGTATTGTAAGAACCACTCTGTCTCTGCTCTTCTGTAAAATGATTGAGGGAACAGTGTATACTTGGGGTTAAAAACAGGTTTGATTTGGATTACGAGTGATTCTGTGTGATGAATAATGGTATTGGGAACCTGCAATATTTACAAGAATATAGAGGTGAAATATAAGTAGGAAAACAGAAATCTAGGTATGATTTGAAGCCCAGAAGGGTTTTGCCCTTGATTGGGATACTTAGCTTTGAATGATGTTCTGCAAAGATGCCTCAGATAATTCCATATACAATGGCATAGGACGTTGTACATTGGATGATTGAATTTAGAAGAGAACATCCAGTCAAAAAGGGATATTCAGTAGGATTAGGAAGATAGTCGGTAGGTTTAGGAAGAAGAGTGAGTATAGGATTTGGACCAAAAGTTCTTTAGCAATAGACTTTCGGTTGTTGAGTGAATGTAAATGTCAGCACATATGAAGAGTCAGTCACTATGTTGAACTGGGGAAAATATGTAGAAAAGCAGATATCAATAGAAACATTACGAAATCAGGCAAAGTATAAAGTGAGTGATAGAATTAGACATTTTCAACAGGGTTGAGTTTGAATATATAAATTAGGAAAAAAACAAATATGTAGTCACCAATAGGATTGACAATTGACAGCATTAGGCAACCTGGACATGGATGTTTTTAGAAATCCATGTTCACTTTCCATTTAGGCTTTGGTACAATCATAAGTGTGACCTTTCCATTTTTTGTCCAGAATATTACTGTGATAATGAGGTGACATGAGTATTTCTTTCACCATTTCTGGGAGCAATATATTGAAGATGTAAAATGAGAATCGGGGGTACAAAGAGGTGTACCCTGTTTCTAGGAACATAGAGAAAAAGCATGAATAGACCATACTGTGAATAAATAATATAACTTTTTTGAACTTTAAATAATGAATTGAACTGATATCTGAAAAATTAAAGGAAATCGTATATTGATATACAAACATTCATTCCAACCAGGTATATATGTAATGGAAATATTTGTGTTTAGGTTTATCATAAAGAGTGTGTGAGTTTTGCTTCAAAATGATTATGGAAATTCAAAATAATGTGTTTGGAAAGAAGTCTCATGAAAAGACCAGTCAAGAATACCCTGACAATACATGTGTTCTGAAGCAAGAAGTGGTTAAAGTTGAAACAAATGCTTATTAATTTGTGAACTTGTGGATGAAATGTATATCCTGTGATGTGCAAAAACTGAAGAAACAATAATTTACCAGTGTCGAATACAAATGAATGACAAATTACATATCATGTCCCATAGGAGTCTACTTGCATTGATGTTACACTGGGTCAGTTACTGTAGAATAATTAGGATTTGTATGCACCATTCACTGAAGTTAGTTTTCAGTACTAGGAAACAAATATGTATTTCAGGTGGATGAATATTTCTGATTATAATCTTGTGAAAAGTGGATTATAAATCCACATACATGAACATGAATGAATTTAGAGAGTGTATATTAGACACATATATTTCATATTTTGAAAAATTTGCAGAGTATATCTATATCTATATCTGTATATACACACACACACACACAACACTCACAGACATTAAAAAGTACCAATATAAATGCCAATCGAAATTCATCAGTAAATATGTATCATCCACAAATGCAAAAATATTTATTTTACTGAACATGAGTTAATGTATAATGTTGTTCTACTAGGACGCTCTCCTATAGGTTGAATTTTCATTTCCAACAGCATTTAGGAGGAGTGAACTCTTCTCACAATTTGTATCTGCCAAGACAGCCACCTCACAAAAATGTACGTGTGATACCTGGTAGGATTCTATATATGCATATAAATATACATGTGTGAATAGGCTACAGAAAAGGGAAATAAGAATTCACATATTTGTTAAGCTTAAAAACACATGGAGAATATTTCAAATAAATTTGACTAGATTTATAACTCCTACCTTATATAATGCAAATGTCAAGTCCAACTATACAACATGTCTCCTCTGAAGTACTTGTATTTCTAATGTGTTGGGCTAATTTTCTCCATTATATTAGGATGAATAGTCTGAGTCTACTAGGTATGGGTTAGTGTCAGGGATTCAGTACTTCGAATGGAAATTTGGAAAATGAATCCAATGTGTATGTAAAAATATGCTGCACAAATATCCTCCCGCTCTCATCCAGAACAATGCCTTGACATTACCTTCACCCCAAGTAAGACACAATTAGAGGAGAAGAGTTACAAAATCAGTGAATACATATCTGGAATGGAAAATGCTCAGGAGTTCACAACCTTGGAGGTGGTAGAGGAGTTTCCAAAACTAAGGGACAGGGTAAACACTCCACAAACATGGAGCTCTGCTGGCCTAAAAACTTTTTGAGAAACTGCCTCTGAGCTTCCACACTTGAAATATATGTAGTTTTCAGGAGACTTGGCTTCCTCTGTAGTGAGACCATCAAAGCTGGGTCTGCATCTATGTGACCTGGAGGACATGGTTTCTTATTTTCCAATGAACAAGATGAAGCAGTGCTGAATCCTCTCTTTGTAGGTAAACTGAGGCCACTGGGGACTAAGTGTCTCCCCGTGTGGACTGTGAAGCCATTTGGTCCTCTTCCACTTTTTGTGGTGTTTTTGCTGCTGCACTGTGAGTTTGGTATTTGTTTCACGAAATACTAGGAGCTAAACTGGGACACAGTGCTGGAGGGAGTTCTGTCACGTGTGGTGGGTCAGGGTCTGCAAGAGAATGCACCAACTAGGCTCCTATCTCTCACAGCTTGCCCCATTGCCCCCTTGTCCATATCAACCTGATTCTTAATTTTCCTCTGAAAACTCTCCATATAACAAGATGCCTTTACATATAAGGGTCTGTTGGCTGCACCATGTCAGTTACAAGCCATTTGGAATCCAATGGTAGATCCACATGGCCCTACCACGGATGTTTTAGCAAACACTTCCCCACCACTGCTCTAGACCCACTACTCAGCAGGCTCCAAATTTCTGGCATCTCTGTTCTACACCATTTTCATGAAACTCAGTAAATCAAGGCACTCTCTGGTATACTCATGATCAGCAACAGGACATCCAATGTTTCTCCAGTGCCACCTGGTGATAGGAATTTCAAAAATTTCATGGTATTTATCTAGCCATTTTTCAAGCATGAAGTTGGAGGCACTGTGGGTTTCAGTTCATTCAGCAAACATTAAATGGTGAGGAAGCTCATTTCAATGAAATCTCTGGAGAACTCTCACAGGCACGGCTTACCAAAGAGTGGACAAAAGGTCACATTAGGCCAGGCCCATTGAGGTCTACAATGTGAGGTCCATGTGTGTTTTGACTCTCAACTATTGCTGCCATTTCTTTAAGAATAAAATCATGTGATATCCTTGCTGAGTTTCCCAGGCCTCTGTGGAAATCCACCCGGGGCCTAGGTCTCAGTTTCCAAGAGCGACTTTCATGCGTGGCCTCTTAAAATCCCAACAAAATTCATGGCAATGCTTCTCTGAGTTCAGTTCCAAAACCCAGTCTCTAAGGGGAATCTCACCAGAGTTCAAGCTCACGTGGACCCAGTCATTTTTTCCAATGCAACACAAATGACCAAAATTAAAACCAAAACACTCCCACATGGCCTTCATCTTATTCCATATAGTCAATCATCTTAACCTCTGGCTGGAGGTTTCCATGAGGGGCGCAGCCCAAGACAGTGTCCAAAATCAGCTCGTTTGCCCCTCATTTGCCTAAAGTCAGGGTAGCCTGGACACCGTTTCTCTGAAACAGGAGCGAACAAATAAGCCTGCCGTTAATACTTCTTTGTTTCTCCAATTTGAGGCCTACTGATTTTAGGTATCGATTCTTTAGGTGATTTAGAGTCAGGCGAAAACACAAGCACCTCTGCAGGGCTTTGAAGAACTCATTTGACCCAAAGAATCCCTATTGTCATTTGATGGAGTGCAGGAACCTAACAGAGGAAGGCAAGAGACTTCATCCACAATGAATGATATTTTTTGCCATTTTGGTTTTGGAAGCTCACGTGGGATCATTCTTAAGATCCATCAGGTGCTGAGAATCTAAGTCACAGCCACACACAGGTCCAAGAGGCTGATAAAGAGCCACAGGTGAGGCCCATTCATTTCCATTTGAAAACTGTTTTCTTCAGGCTTCACAAAGGGGTGGCCTGAGGCAAAGACCTTCCTGACATTCAGTGCAACACAACAATAAGTAAGCAAAAGGCCCAAAGCAGGGTTTCTGCACTGAGACTTTCCTGGTCACACTGATATCTGAGTTTTTTGAGATGCTCGCCATTCTCTTCAGCTATCCAGTACATGGCCATGTCACAGAGCTTGGAGGTGGTACATATTTTGGACACAAATCCATGAGCCTATTCTGGAGAGTGGCCAGAATTCAGGAAGAAAACAACAACTTAGAAAGATAGCAGGTGTTGCACATTGATAAGACAAGCTGCAGTCCATTCATATATTGGGCAGGATGAATTATGGGAAGATTTATACTAGACAGGACACATCCATTAATGCATTCTCTTTTCTAATGTCTACAACAACGGACACAGTGGGATACACAGAAAGAGAAACACTCGCCATGTCAAATGACTTATTAGAAACTGTCCACTCCAAACCAAACAAACCGCCTTTTCTATCTATTCTCAGAACATGAGACAAAACAACAAACCTGCACCCACTCCCACAAAGGCACCTCCTTCCCCCAAGTACGTCTGTGACTATCCGGAGTGTCCTCTGACTGGTGGGCCATACTATGTTCCCCCGAAATGGCCTGTCTTCTCTCAGATCTTGATTCCTTGACCAACTCTGTGAAGACGTCAGGAAAAAGTGGTTAGCCACTACCTGTTTTCTCAGGAAAGGTCCATCTTCAGAGCTCTCCTGGCATTTGGCCATCCTCACATCATTAGGTACCAAGAAAACTGACTCTGTCCTTGGTAAATCCAAACAAGTGAGCCCACTGGGACTGGGACTGGGACTGCCTCTGGGTGTCTGGCTTCTTGGATACCAAGTTCAGAGAGTTCCATCACCAAGGAAATGAGGTATTTCACATTCTTTGGAACTGAATGAGGTCACTGCCTTGGCAACCACTTTGTCCTAACAGTTGCTTCCAAGGGTAACATAAGATGGAGGTTGCCAGAACTTCCTGTGACACTTTCATAAGGTAGAATGTATATCACCATTGGCACCCGGGAACAGCTCTCCACTCAGCCCTGGTTTGGTCCATCTTCTGTACAATAAGAAGAGAGAGAGGCAGATTCAGACACATCCCTTCATCCTGACCAGGTTGTTTGCCATGGAAGATGACTTTTGCTCTCTCAGGTGCTTCATACCTGCCTACAACTTCTCCAGGTACCATTTGTGCATGGACATTTGAGGTTCTCATCAGGTTGAAGGTCCCCAACTTTCCTGTATTGTAAGAACCACTCTGTCCCTGCTCTTCTGTAAAATGATTGAGGGAACAGTGTATACTTGGGGTTAAAAACAGGTTTGATTTGGATTACGAGTGATTCTGTGTGATGAATAATGGTATTGGGAACCTGCAATATTTACAAGAATATAGAGGTGAAATATAAGTAGGAAAACAGAAATCTAGGTATGATTTGAAGCCCAGAAGGGTTTTGCCCTTGATTGGGATACTTAGCTTTGAATGATGTTCTGCAAAGATGCCTCAGATAATTCCATATACAATGGCATAGGACCTTGTACATTGGATGATTGAATTTAGAAGAGAACATCCAGTCCAAAAGGGATATTCAGTAGGATTAGGAAGATAGTCGGTAGGTTTAGGAAGAAGAGTGAGTATAGGATTTGGACCAAAAGTTCTTTAGCAATAGACTTTCGGTTGTTGAGTGAATGTAAATGTCAGCACATATGAAGAGTCAGTCACTATGTTGAACTGGGGAAAATATGTAGAAAAGCAGATATCAATAGAAACATTACGAAATCAGGCAAAGTATAAAGTGAGTGATAGAATTAGACATTTTCAACAGGGTTGAGTTTGAATATATAAATTAGGAAAAAAACAAATATGTAGTCACCAATAGGATTGACAATTGACAGCATTAGGCAACCTGGACATGGATGTTTTTAGAAATCCATGTTCACTTTCCATTTAGGCTTTGGTACAATCATAAGTGTGACCTTTCCATTTTTTGTCCAGAATATTACTGTGATAATGAGGTGACATGTGTATTTCTTTCACCATTTCTGGGAGCAATATATTGAAGATGTAAAATGAGAATCGGGGGTACAAAGAGGTGTACCCTGTTTCTAGGAACATAGAGAAAAAGCATGAATAGACCATACTGTGAATAAATAATATAACTTTTTTGAACTTTAAATAATGAATTGAACTGATATCTGAAAAATTAAAGGAAATCGTATATTGATATACAATCATTCATTCCAACCAGGTATATATGTAATGGAAATATTTGTGTTTAGGTTTATCATAAAGAGTGTGTGAGTTTTGCTTCAAAATGATTATGGAAATTCAAAATAATGTGTTTGGAAAGAAGTCTCATGAAAAGACCAGTCAAGAATACCCTGACAATACATGTGTTCTGAAGCAAGAAGTGGTGAAAGTTGAAACAAATGCTTATTAATTTGTGAACTTGTGGATGAAATGTATATCCTGTGATGTGCAAAAACTGAAGAAACCATAATGTACCAGTGTCGAGTACAAATTAATGACAAATTAAATATCATGTCCCATAGGAGTCTACTTGCATTGATGTTAGACTGGGTCAGTTACTGTAGAATAATTAGGATTTGTATGCACCATTCACTGAAGTTAGTTTTCAGTACTAGGAAACAAATATGTATTTCAGGGGGATGAATATTTCTGATTATCATCTTGTGAAAAGTGGATTATAAATCCACATACATGAACATGAATGAATTTAGAGAGTGTATATTAGACACATATATTTCATATTTTGAAAAATTTGCAGAGTATATCTATATCTATATCTATATCTATACACACACACACACACACACACACACACAACTCTCAGACATTAAAAAGTACCAATATAAATGCCAATCGAAATTCATCAGTAAATATGTATCATCCACAAATGCAAAAATATTTATTTTACTGAACATGAGCTAATGTATAATGTGGTTCTACTAGGACGCTCTCCTATAAGTTGAATTTTCATTTCCAACAGCATTTAGGAGGAGTGAACTCTTCTCACAATTTGAATCTTCCAAGACAGCCACCTCACAAAAATGTACGTGTGATACCTGGTAGGATTCTATATATGCATATAAATATACATGTGTGAATAGACTACAGAAAAAGGAAACAAGAATTCACATATTTGTTAAGTTTAAAACACATGGAGAATATTTCAAATAAATTTGACTAGATTTATAACTCCTACCTTATATAATGCAAATGTCAAGTCCAACTATACAACATGTCTCCTCTGAAGTACTTGTATTTCTAATGTGTTGGGTTAATTTTCTCAACTATATTAGGATGAATAGTCTGAGTCTACTAGGTATGGGTTAGTGTCAGGGATTCAGTATTTCGAATGGAAAATTGGAAAATGAATCCAATGTGTATGTAAATATATGCTGCACAAATATCCTCCCGCACTCATCCAGAACAATGCCTTGACATTACCTTCACCCCAAGTAAGACACAATTAGAGGAGAAGAGTTACAAAATCAGTGAATACATATCTGGAATGGAAAATGCTCAGGAGTTCACAACCTAGGAGGTGGTAGAGGAGTTTCCAAAACTAAGGGACAGGGTAAACACTCCACAAACATGGAGCTCTGCTGGCCTAAAAACTTTTTGAGAAACTGCCTCTGAGCTTCCACACTTGAAATATATGTTGTTTTCAGGAGATTTGGCTTCCTCTGTAGTGAGAACATCAAAGCTGGGTCTGCATCTATGTGACCTGGAGGACATGGTTTCTTATTTTCCAATGAACAAGATGAAGCAGTGCTGAATCCTCTCTTTGTAGGTAAACTGAGGCCACTGGGGACTAAGTGTCTCCCCGTGTGGACTGTGAAGCCATTTGGTCCTCTTCCACTTTTTGTGGTGTTTTTGCTGCTGCACTGTGAGTTTGGTATTTGTTTCACGAAATACTAGGAGCTAAACTGGGACACAGTGCTGGAGGGAGTTCTGTCACGTGTGGTGGGTCAGGGTCTGCAAGAGAATGCACCAACTAGGCTCCTATCTCTCACAGCTTGCCCCATTGCCCCCTTGTCCATATCAACCTGATTCTTAATTTTCCTCTGAAAACTCTCCATATAACAAGATGCCTTTACATATAAGGGTCTGTTGGCTGCACCATGTCAGTTACAAGCCATTTGGAATCCAATGGTAGATCCACATGGCCCTACCACGGATGTTTTAGCAAACACCTCCCCACCACTGCTCTAGACCCACTACTCAGCAGGCTCCAAATTTCTGGCATCTCTGTTCTACACCATTGTCATGAAACTCAGTAAATCAAGGCACTGTCTGGTATACTCATGATCAGCAACAGGACATCCAATGTTTCTCCAGTGCCACCTGGTCATTGGAATTTCAAAAATTTCATGGTATTTATCTAGCCATTTTTCAAGCATGAAGTTGGAGGCACTGTGGGTTTCAGTTCATTCAGCAAACATTAAATGGTGAGGAAGCTCATTTCAATGAAATCTCTGGAGAACTCTCACAGGCACGGCTTCCCAAAGAGTGGACAAAAGGTCACATTAGGCCAGGCCCATTGAGGTCTACAATGTGAGGTCCATGTGTGTTTTGACTCTCAACTATGGCTGCCATTTCTTTAAGAATAAAATCATGTGATATCCTTGCTGAGATTCCCAGGCCTCTGTGGAAATCCACCCGGGGCCTAGGTCTCAGTTTCCAAGAGCGACTTTCATGCGTGGCCTCTTAAAATCCCAACAAAATTCATGGCAATGCTTCTCTGAGTTCAGTTCCAAAACCCAGTCTCTAAGGGGAATCACACCAGAGTTCAAGCTCACGTGGACCCAGTCATTTTTTCCAATGCAACACTAATGACCAAAATTAAAACCAAAACACTCCCACATGGCCTTCATCTTATTCCATATAGTCAATCATCTTAACCTCTGGCCGGAGGTTTCCATGAGGGGCGCAGCCCAAGACAGTGTCCAAAATCAGTTCGTTTGCCCCTCATTTGCCTAAAGTCAGGGTAGCCTGGACACCATTTCTCTGAAACAGGAGCGAACAAATAAGCCTGCCGTTAATACTTCTTTGTTTCTCCAATTTGAGGCCTACTGATTTTAGGTATCGATTCTTTAGGTGATTTAGAGTCAGGCGAAAACACAAGCACCTCTGCAGGGCTTTGAAGAACTCATTTGACCCAAAGAATCCCTATTGTCATTTGATGGAGTGCAGGAACCTAACAGAGGAAGGCAAGAGACTTCATCCACAATGAATGATATTTTTTGCCATTTTGGTTTTGGAAGCTCACGTGGGATCATTCTTAAGATCCATCAGGTGCTGAGAATCTAAGTCACAGCCACACACAGGTCCAAGAGGCTGATAAAGAGCCACATTCATTTCCATTTGAAAACTGTTTTCTTCAGGCTTCACAAAGGGGTGGCCTGAGGCAAAGACCTTCCTGACATTCAGTGCAACACAACAATAAGTAAGCAAAAGGCCCAAAGCAGGGTTTCTGCACTGAGACTTTCCTGGTCACACTGATATCTGAGTTTTTTGAGATGCTCGCCATTCTCTTCAGCTATCCAGTACATGGCCATGTCACAGAGCTTGGAGGTGGTACATATTTTGGACACAAATCCATGAGCCTATTCTGGAGAGTGGCCAGAATTCAGGAAGAAAACAACAACTTAGAAAGATAGCAGGTGTTGCACATTGATAAGACAAGCTGCAGTCCATTCATATATTGGGCAGGATGAATTATGGGAAGATTTATACTAGACAGGACACATCCATTAATGCATTCTCTTTTCTAATGTCTACAACAACGGACACAGTGGGATACCCAGAAAGAGAAACACTCGCCATGTCAAATGACTTACTAGAAACTGTCCACTCCAAACCAAACAAACCGCCTTTTCTATCTATTCTCAGAACATGAGACAAAACAACAAACCTGCACCCACTCCCACAAAGGCACCTCCTTCCCCCAAGTACGTCTGTGACTATCCGGAGTGTCCTCTGACTGGTGGGCCATACTATGTTCCCCCGAAATGGCCTGTCTTCTCTCAGATCTTGATTCCTTGACCAACTCTGTGAAGACGTCAGGAAAAAGTGGTTAGCCACTACCTGTTTTCTCAGGAAAGGTCCATCTTCAGAGCTCTCCTGGCATTTGGCCATCCTCACATCATTAGGTACCAAGAAAACTGACTCTGTCCTTGGTAAATCCAAACAAGTGAGCCCACTGGGACTGGGACTGGGACTGCCTCTCGGTGTCTGGCTTCTTGGATACCAAGTTCAGAGAGTTCCATCACCAAGGAAATGAGGTATTTCACATTCTTTGGAACTGAATGAGGTCACTGCCTTGGCAACCACTTTGTCCTAACAGTTGCTTCCAAGGGTAACATAAGATGGAGGTTGCCAGAACTTCCTGTGACACTTTCATAAGGTAGAATGTATATCACCATTGGCACCCGGGAACAGCTCTCCACTCAGCCCTGGTTTGGTCCATCTTCTGTACAATAAGAAGAGAGAGAGGCAGATTCAGACACATCCCTTCATCCTGACCAGGTTGTTTGCCATGGAAGATGACTTTTGCTCTCTCAGGTGCTTCATACCTGCCTACAACTTCTCCAGGTACCATTTGTGCATGGACATTTGAAGTTCTCATCAGGTGGAAGGTCCCCAACTTTCCTGTATTGTAAGAACCACTCTGTCCCTGCTCTTCTGTAAAATGATTGAGGGAACAGTGTATACTTGGGGTTAAAAACAGGTTTGATTTGGATTACGAGTGATTCTGTGTGATGAATAATGGTATTGGGAACCTGCAATATTTACAAGAATATAGAGGTGAAATATAAGTAGGAAAACAGAAATCTAGGTATGATTTGAAGCCCAGAAGGGTTTTGCCCTTGATTGGGATACTTAGCTTTGAATGATGTTCTGCAAAGATGCCTCAGATAATTCCATATACAATGGCATAGGACCTTGTACATTGGATGATTGAATTTAGAAGAGAACATCCAGTCCAAAAGGGATATTCAGTAGGATTAGGAAGATAGTCGGTAGGTTTAGGAAGAAGAGTGAGTATAGGATTTGGACCAAAAGTTCTTTAGCAATAGACTTTCGGTTGTTGAGTGATTGTAAATGTCAGCACATATGAAGAGTCAGTCACTATGTTGAACTGGGGAAAATATGTAGAAAAGCAGATATCAATAGAAACATTACGAAATCAGGCAAAGTATAAAGTGAGTGATAGAATTAGACATTTTCAACAGGGTTGAGTTTGAATATATAAATTAGGAAAAAAACAAATATGTAGTCACCAATAGGATTGACAATTGACAGCATTAGGCAACCTGGACATGGATGTTTTTAGAAATCCATGTTCACTTTCCATTTAGGCTTTGGTACAATCATAAGTGTGACCTTTCCATTTTTTGTCCAGAATATTACTGTGATAATGAGGTGACATGAGTATTTCTTTCACCATTTCTGGGAGCAATATATTGAAGATGTAAAATGAGAATCGGGGGTACAAAGAGGTGTACCCTGTTACTAGGAACATAGAGAAAAAGCATGAATAGACCATACTGTGAATAAATAATATAACTTTTTTGAACTTTAAATAATGAATTGAACTGATATCTGAAAAATTAAAGGAAATCGTATATTGATATACAATCATTCATTCCAACCAGGTATATATGTAATGGAAATATTTGTGTTTAGGTTTATCATAAAGAGTGTGTGAGTTTTGCTTCAAAATGATTATGGAAATTCAAAATAATGTGTTTGGAAAGAAGTCTCATGAAAAGACCAGTCAAGAATACCCTGACAATACATGTGTTCTGAAGCAAGAAGTGGTGAAAGTTGAAACAAATGCTTATTAATTTGTGAACTTGTGGATGAAATGTATATCCTGTGATGTGCAAAAACTGAAGAAACCATAATGTACCAGTGTCGAGTACAAATTAATGACAAATTAAATATCATGTCCCATAGGAGTCTACTTGCATTGATGTTAGACTGGGTCAGTTACTGTAGAATAATTAGGATTTGTATGCACAATTCACTGAAGTTAGTTTTCAGTACTAGGAAACAAATATGTATTTCAGGGGGATGAATATTTCTGATTATCATCTTGTGAAAAGTGGATTATAAATCCACATACATGAACATGAATGAATTTAGAGAGTGTATATTAGACACATATATTTCATATTTTGAAAAATTTGCAGAGTATATCTATATCTATATCTATATCTATACACACACACACACACACACACACACACAACTCTCAGACATTAAAAAGTACCAATATAAATGCCAATCGAAATTCATCAGTAAATATGTATCATCCACAAATGCAAAAATATTTATTTTACTGAACATGAGCTAATGTATAATGTGGTTCTACTAGGACGCTCTCCTATAAGTTGAATTTTCATTTCCAACAGCATTTAGGAGGAGTGAACTCTTCTCACAATTTGAATCTTCCAAGACAGCCACCTCACAAAAATGTACGTGTGATACCTGGTAGGATTCTATATATGCATATAAATATACATATGTGAATAGACTACAGAAAAAGGAAACAAGAATTCACATATTTGTTAAGTTTAAAACACATGGAGAATATTTCAAATAAATTTGACTAGATTTATAACTCCTACCTTATATAATGCAAATGTCAAGTCCAACTATACAACATGTCTCCTCTGAAGTACTTGTATTTCTAATGTGTTGGGTTAATTTTCTCAACTATATTAGGATGAATAGTCTGAGTCTACTAGGTATGGGTTAGTGTCAGGGATTCAGTATTTCGAATGGAAAATTGGAAAATGAATCCAATGTGTATGTAAATATATGCTGCACAAATATCCTCCCGCACTCATCCAGAACAATGCCTTGACATTACCTTCACCCCAAGTAAGACACAATTAGAGGAGAAGAGTTACAAAATCAGTGAATACATATCTGGAATGGAAAATGCTCAGGAGTTCACAACCTTGGAGGTGGTAGAGGAGTTTCCAAAACTAAGGGATAGGGTAAACACTCCACAAACATGGAGCTCTGCTGGCCTAAAAACTTTTTGAGAAACTGCCTCTGAGCTTCCACACTTGAAATATATGTTGTTTTCAGGAGATTTGGCTTCCTCTGTAGTGAGAACATCAAAGCTGGGTCTGCATCTATGTGACCTGGAGGACATGGTTTCTTATTTTCCAATGAACAAGATGAAGCAGTGCTGAATCCTCTCTTTGTAGGTAAACTGAGGCCACTGGGGACTAAGTGTCTCCCCGTGTGGACTGTGAAGCCATTTGGTCCTCTTCCACTTTTTGTGGTGTTTTTGCTGCTGCACTGTGAGTTTGGTATTTGTTTCACGAAATACTAGGAGCTAAACTGGGACACAGTGCTGGAGGGAGTTCTGTCACGTGTGGTGGGTCAGGGTCTGCAAGAGAATGCACCAACTAGGCTCCTATCTCTCACAGCTTGCCCCATTGCCCCCTTGTCCATATCAACCTGATTCTTAATTTTCCTCTGAAAACTCTCCATATAACAAGATGCCTTTACATATAAGGGTCTGTTGGCTGCACCATGTCAGTTACAAGCCATTTGGAATCCAATGGTAGATCCACATGGCCCTACCACGGATGTTTTAGCAAACACCTCCCCACCACTGCTCTAGACCCACTACTCAGCAGGCTCCAAATTTCTGGCATCTCTGTTCTACACCATTGTCATGAAACTCAGTAAATCAAGGCACTGTCTGGTATACTCATGATCAGCAACAGGACATCCAATGTTTCTCCAGTGCCACCTGGTCATTGGAATTTCAAAAATTTCATGGTATTTATCTAGCCATTTTTCAAGCATGAAGTTGGAGGCACTGTGGGTTTCAGTTCA
Organism: Callospermophilus lateralis; assembly: GCF_048772815.1. NCBI lineage: Eukaryota > Metazoa > Chordata > Mammalia > Rodentia > Sciuridae > Callospermophilus > Callospermophilus lateralis. The sequence continues at coordinate 448,894 of NW_027510230.1, forward strand.
TTCAGCAAACATTAAATGGTGAGGAAGCTCATTTCAATGAAATCTCTGGAGAACTCTCACAGGCACGGCTTCCCAAAGAGTGGACAAAAGGTCACATTAGGCCAGGCCCATTGAGGTCTACAATGTGAGGTCCATGTGTGTTTTGACTCTCAACTATGGCTGCCATTTCTTTAAGAATAAAATCATGTGATATCCTTGCTGAGATTCCCAGGCCTCTGTGGAAATCCACCCGGGGCCTAGGTCTCAGTTTCCAAGAGCGACTTTCATGCGTGGCCTCTTAAAATCCCAACAAAATTCATGGCAATGCTTCTCTGAGTTCAGTTCCAAAACCCAGTCTCTAAGGGGAATCACACCAGAGTTCAAGCTCACGTGGACCCAGTCATTTTTTCCAATGCAACACAAATGACCAAAATTAAAACCAAAACACTCCCACATGGCCTTCATCTTATTCCATATAGTCAATCATCTTAACCTCTGGCCGGAGGTTTCCATGAGGGGCGCAGCCCAAGACAGTATCCAAAATCAGTTCGTTTGCCCCTCATTTGCCTAAAGTCAGGGTAGCCTGGACACCGTTTCTCTGAAACAGGAGCGAACAAATAAGCCTGCCGTTAATACTTCTTTGTTTCTCCAATTTGAGGCCTACTGATTTTAGGTATCGATTCTTTAGGTGATTTAGAGTCAGGCGAAAACACAAGCACCTCTGCAGGGCTTTGAAGAACTCATTTGACCCAAAGAATCCCTATTGTCATTTGATGGAGTGCAGGAACCTAACAGAGGAAGGCAAGAGACTTCATCCACAATGAATGATATTTTTTGCCATTTTGGTTTTGGAAGCTCACGTGGGATCATTCTTAAGATCCATCAGGTGCTGAGAATCTAAGTCACAGCCACACACAGGTCCAAGAGGCTGATAAAGAGCCACAGGTGAGGCCCATTCATTTCCATTTGAAAACTGTTTTCTTCAGGCTTCACAAAGGGGTGGCCTGAGGCAAAGACCTTCCTGACATTCAGTGCAACACAACAATAAGTAAGCAAAAGGCCCAAAGCAGGGTTTCTGCACTGAGACTTTCCTGGTCACACTGATATCTGAGTTTTTTGAGATGCTCGCCATTCTCTTCAGCTATCCAGTACATGGCCATGTCACAGAGCTTGGAGGTGGTACATATTTTGGACACAAATCCATGAGCCTATTCTGGAGAGTGGCCAGAATTCAGGAAGAAAACAACAACTTAGAAAGATAGCAGGTGTTGCACATTGATAAGACAAGCTGCAGTCCATTCATATATTGGGCAGGATGAATTATGGGAAGATTTATACTAGACAGGACACATCCATTAATGCATTCTCTTTTCTAATGTCTACAACAACGGACACAGTGGGATACCCAGAAAGAGAAACACTCGCCATGTCAAATGACTTACTAGAAACTGTCCACTCCAAACCAAACAAACCGCCTTTTCTATCTATTCTCAGAACATGAGACAAAACAACAAACCTGCACCCACTCCCACAAAGGCACCTCCTTCCCCCAAGTACGTCTGTGACTATCCGGAGTGTCCTCTGACTGGTGGGCCATACTATGTTCCCCCGAAATGGCCTGTCTTCTCTCAGATCTTGATTCCTTGACCAACTCTGTGAAGACGTCAGGAAAAAGTGGTTAGCCACTACCTGTTTTCTCAGGAAAGGTCCATCTTCAGAGCTCTCCTGGCATTTGGCCATCCTCACATCATTAGGTACCAAGAAAACTGACTCTGTCCTTGGTAAATCCAAACAAGTGAGCCCACTGGGACTGGGACTGGGACTGCCTCTGGGTGTCTGGCTTCTTGGATACCAAGTTCAGAGAGTTCCATCACCAAGGAAATGAGGTATTTCACATTCTTTGGAACTGAATGAGGTCACTGCCTTGGCAACCACTTTGTCCTAACAGTTGCTTCCAAGGGTAACATAAGATGGAGGTTGCCAGAACTTCCTGTGACACTTTCATAAGGTAGAATGTATATCACCATTGGCACCCGGGAACAGCTCTCCACTCAGCCCTGGTTTGGTCCATCTTCTGTACAATAAGAAGAGAGAGAGGCAGATTCAGACACATCCCTTCATCCTGACCAGGTTGTTTGCCATGGAAGATGACTTTTGCTCTCTCAGGTGCTTCATACCTGCCTACAACTTCTCCAGGTACCATTTGTGCATGGACATTTGAAGTTCTCATCAGGTGGAAGGTCCCCAACTTTCCTGTATTGTAAGAACCACTCTGTCCCTGCTCTTCTGTAAAATGATTGAGGGAACAGTGTATACTTGGGGTTAAAAACAGGTTTGATTTGGATTACGAGTGATTCTGTGTGATGAATAATGGTATTGGGAACCTGCAATATTTACAAGAATATAGAGGTGAAATATAAGTAGGAAAACAGAAATCTAGGTATGAGTTGAAGCCCAGAAGGGTTTTGCCCTTGATTGGGATACTTAGCTTTGAATGATGTTCTGCAAAGATGCCTCAGATAATTCCATATACAATGGCATAGGACCTTGTACATTGGATGATTGAATTTAGAAGAGAACATCCAGTCAAAAAGGGATATTCAGTAGGATTAGGAAGATAGTCGGTAGGTTTAGGAAGAAGAGTGAGTATAGGTTTTGGACCAAAAGTTCTTTAGCAATAGACTTTCGGTTGTTGAGTGAATGTAAATGTCAGCACATATGAAGAGTCAGTCACTATGTTGAACTGGGGAAAATATGTAGAAAAGCAGATATCAATAGAAACATTACGAAATCAGGCAAAGTATAAAGTGAGTGATAGAATTAGACATTTTCAACAGGGTTGAGTTTGAATATATAAATTAGGAAAAAAACAAATATGTAGTCACCAATAGGATTGACAATTGACAGCATTAGGCAACCTGGACATGGCTGTTTTTAGAAATCCATGTTCACTTTCCATTTAGGCTTTGGTACAATCATAAGTGTGACCTTTCCATTTTTTGTCCAGAATATTACTGTGATAATGAGGTGACATGAGTATTTCTTTCACCATTTCTGGGAGCAATATATTGAAGATGTAAAATGAGAATCGGGGGTACAAAGAGGTGTACCCTGTTTCTAGGAACATAGAGAAAAAGCATGAATAGACCATACTGTGAATAAATAATATAACTTTTTTGAACTTTAAATAATGAATTGAACTGATATCTGAAAAATTAAAGGAAATCGTATATTGATATACAATCATTCATTCCAACCAGGTATATATGTAATGGAAATATTTGTGTTTAGGTTTATCATAAAGAGTGTGTGAGTTTTGCTTCAAAATGATTATGGAAATTCAAAATAATGTGTTTGGAAAGAAGTCTCATGAAAAGACCAGTCAAGAATACCCTGACAATACATGTGTTCTGAAGCAAGAAGTGGTGAAAGTTGAAACAAATGCTTATTAATTTGTGAACTTGTGGATGAAATGTATATCCTGTGATGTGCAAAAACTGAAGAAACAATAATGTACCAGTGTCGAATACAAATGAATGACAAATTACATATCATATCCCATAGGAGTCTACTTGCATTGATGTTAGACTGGGTCAGTTACTGTAGAATAATTAGGATTTGTATGCACCATTCACTGAAGTTAGTTTTCAGTACTAGGAAACAAATATGTATTTCAGGGGGATGAATATTTCTGATTATCATCTTGTGAAAAGTGGATTATAAATCCACATACATGAACATGAATGAATTTAGAGAGTGTATATTAGACACATATATTTCATATTTTGAAAAATTTGCAGAGTATATCTATATCTATATCTATATCTATGCACACGCACACACACACACACACACACACAACTCACAGACATTAAAAAGTACCAATATAAATGCCAATCGAAATTCATCAGTAAATATGTATCATCCACAAATAAAAAATATTTATTTTACTGAACATGAGCTAATGTATAATGTGGTTCTACTAGGACGCTCTCCTATAAGTTGAATTTTCATTTCCAACAGCATTTAGGAGGAGTGAACTCTTCTCACAATTTGAATCTTCCAAGACAGCCACCTCACAAAAATGTACGTGTGATACCTGGTAGGATTCTATATATGCATATAAATATACATGTGTGAATAGGCTACAGAAAAGGGAAACAAGAATTCACATATTTGTTAAGTTTAAAACACATGGAGAATATTTCAAATAAATTTGACTAGATTTATAACTCCTACCTTATATAATGCAAATGTCAAGTCCAACTATACAACATGTCTCCTCTGAAGTACTTGTATTTCTACTGTGTTGGGTTAATTTTCTCCATTATATTAGGATGAATAGTCTGAGTCTACTAGGTATGGGTTAGTGTCAGGGATTCAGTATTTCGAATGGAAAATTGGAAAATGAATCCAATGTGTATGTAAATATATGCTGCACAAATATCCTCCCGCTCTCATCCAGAACAATGCCTTGACATTACCTTCACCCCAAGTAAGACACAATTAGAGGAGAAGAGTTACAAAATCAGTGAATACATATCTGGAATGGAAAATGCTCAGGAGTTCACAACCTTGGAGGTGGTAGAGGAGTTTCCAAAACTAAGGGACAGGGTAAACACTCCACAAACATGGAGCTCTGCTGGCCTAAAAACTTTTTGAGAAACTGCCTCTGAGCTTCCACACTTGAAATATATGTTGTTTTCAGGAGATTTGGCTTCCTCTGTAGTGAGAACATCAAAGCTGGGTCTGCATCTATGTGACCTGGAGGACATGGTTTCTTATTTTCCAATGAACAAGATGAAGCAGTGCTGAATCCTCTCTTTGTAGGTAAACTGAGGCCACTGGGGACTAAGTGTCTCCCCGTGTGGACTGTGAAGCCATTTGGTCCTCTTCCACTTTTTGTGGTGTTTTTGCTGCTGCACTGTGAGTTTGGTATTTGTTTCACGAAATACTAGGAGCTAAACTGGGACACAGTGCTGGAGGGAGTTCTGTCACGTGTGGTGGGTCAGGGTCTGCAAGAGAATGCACCAAATAGGCTCCTATCTCTCACAGCTTGCCCCATTGCCCCCTTGTCCATATCAACCTGATTCTTAATTTTCCTCTGAAAACTCTCCATATAACAAGATGCCTTTACATATAAGGGTCTGTTGGCTGCACCATGTCAGTTACAAGCCATTTGGAATCCAATGGTAGATCCACATGGCCCTACCACGGATGTTTTATCAAACACCTCCCCACCACTGCTCTAGACCCACTACTCAGCAGGCTCCAAATTTCTGGCATCTCTGTTCTACACCATTTTCATGAAACTCAGTAAATCAAGGCACTGTCTGGTATACTCATGATCAGCAACAGGACATCCAATGTTTCTCCAGTGCCACCTGGTCATAGGAATTTCAAAAATTTCATGGTATTTATCTAGCCATTTTTCAAGCATGAAGTTGGAGGCACTGTGGGTTTCAGTTCATTCAGCAAACATTAAATGGTGAGGAAGCTCATTTCAATGAAATCTCTGGAGAACTCTCACAATCATGGCTTCCCAAAGAGTGGACAAAAGGTCACATTAGGCCAGGCCCATTGAGGTCTACAATGTGAGGTCCATGTGTGTTTTGACTCTCAACTATGGCTGCCATTTCTTTAAGAATAAAATCATGTGATATCCTTGCTGAGATTCCCAGGCCTCTGTGGAAATCCACCCGGGGTCTAGGTCTCAGTTTCCAAGAGCGACTTTCATGCGTGGCCTCTTAAAATCCCAACAAAATTCATGGCAATGCTTCTCTGAGTTCAGTTCCAAAACCCAGTCTCTAAGGGGAATCACACCAGAGTTCAAGCCCACGTGGACCCAGTCATTTTTTCCAATGCCACACAAATGACCAAAATTAAAACCAAAACACTCCCACATGACCCTCATCTTATTTCATATAGTCAATCATCTTAACCTCTGGCTGGAGGTTTCCATGAGGGGCGCAGCCCAAGACAGTGTCCAAAATCAGCTCGTTTGCCCCTCATTTGTCTAAAGTCAGGGTAGCCTGGACACCGTTTCTGTGAACCAGGAGTGAACAAATAAGCCTGCCGTTAATACTTCTGTGTTTCTCCAATTTGAGGCCTACTGATTTTAGGTATCGATTCTTTAGGTGATTTAGAGTCATGCGAAAACACAAGTACCTCTGCAGGGCTTTGAAGAACTCATTTGACCCAAAGAATCCCTATTGTCATTTGATGGAGTGCAGGAACCTAACAGAGGAGGGCAAGAGACTTCATCCACAATGAATGAAATTTTTTGCCATTTTGGTTTTGGAAGCTCACATGGGATCATTCTTAAGATCCATCAGGTGCTGAGAATCTAAGTCACAGCCACACACAGGCCCAAGAGGCTGATAAAGACACATCCGTTTCCAAAGCAATTAAGCAAAGAGCCACAGGTGAGGCCCATTCATTTCCATTTGAAAACTGTTTTCATCAGGCTTCACAAAGGGGTGGCCTGAGGCAAAGACCTTCCTGACATTCAGTGCAACACAACAATAAGTAAGCAAAAGGCCCAAAGCAGGGTTTCTGCACTGAGACTTTCCTGGTCACACTGATATCTGAGTTTTCTGAGATGCTCGCCATTCTCTTCAGATATCCAGGACATGGCCATGTCACAGAGCTTGGAGGTGGTACATATTTTGGACACAAATCCATGAGCCTATTCTGGAGAGCGGCCAGAATTCAGGAAGAAAACTACAACTTAGAAAGATAGCAGGTGTTGCACATCGATAAGACAAGCTGCAGTCCATTCATATATTGGGCATGGGAAGATTTATACTAGACAGGACACATCCATTAATGCATTCTCTTTTCTAATGTCTACAACAACGGACACAGTGGGATACACAGAAACAGAAACACTCGCCGTGTCAAATGACTTACTAGAAACTGTCCACTCCAAACCAAACAAACCGCCTTTTCTATCTATTCTCAGAACATGAGACAAAACAACAAACCCACACCCACTCCCACAAAGGCATCTCCTTCCCCCAAGTACGTCTGTGACTATCCGGAGTGTCCTCTGACTGGTGGGCCATACTATGTTCCCCCGAAATGGCCTGTCTTCTCTCAGATCTTGTTTCCTTGACCAACTCTGTGAAGATGTCAGGAAAAAGTGGTTAGCCACTACCTGTTTTCTCAGGAAAGGTCCATCTTCAGAGCTCTCCTGGCATTTGGCCATCCTCACATCATTAGGTACCAAGAAAACTGACTCTGTCCTTGGTAAATCCAAACAAGTGAGCCCACTGGGACTGGGACTGGGACTGCCTCTGGGTGCCTGGCTTCTTGGATACCAAGTTCAGAGAGTTCCATCACCAAGGAAATGAGGTATGTCACATTCTTTGGAACTGAATGAGGTCACTGCCTTGGCAACCACTTTGTCCTATCAGTTGCTTCCAAGGGTAACATAAGATGGAGGTTGCCCCTACTTCCTGTGACACTTTCATAAGGTAGAATGTATATCACCATTGGCACCCGGGAACAGCTCTCCACTCAGGCCTGGTTTGGTCCATCTTCTGTACAATAAGAAGAGAGAGAGGCAGATTCAGACACATCCCTTCATCCTGACCAGGTTGTTTGCCATGGAAGATGACTTTTGCTCTCTCAGGTGCTTCATACCTGCCTACAACTTCTCCAGGTATCATTTGTGCATGGACATTTGAGGTTCTCATCAGGTGGAAGGTCCCCAACTTTCCTGTATTGTAAGAACCACTCTGTCCCTGCTCTTCTGTAAAATGATTGAGGGAACAGTGTATACTTGGGGTTAAAAACAGGTTTGATTTGGGTTACGAGTGATTCTGTGTGATGAATAATGGTATTGGGAACCTGCAATATTTACAAGAATATAGAGGTGAAATATAAGTAGGAAAACAGAAATCTAGGTATGATTTGAAGCCCAGAAGGGTTTTGCCCTTGATTGGGATACTTAGCTTTGAATGATGTTCTGCAAAGATGCCTCAGATAATTCGATATACAATGGCATAGGACCTTGTACATTGGATGATTGAATTTAGAGAGAACATCCAGTCAAAAAGGGATATTCAATAGGATTAGGAAGATAGTCGGTAGGTTTAGGAAGAAGAGTGAGTATAGAATTTGGACCAAAAGTTCTTTAGCAATAGACTTTCGGTTGTTGAGTGAATGTAAATGTCAGCACATATGAAGAGTCAGTCACTATGTTGAACTGGGGAAAATATGTAGAAAAGCAGATATCAATAGAAATATTAGGAAATCAGGCAAAGTATAAAGTGAGTGATAGAATTAGACATTTTCAACAGGGTTGAGTTTGAATATATAAATTAGGAAAAAAACAAATATGTAGTCACCAATAGGATTGACAATTGACAGCATTAGGCAACCTGGACATGGCTGTTTTTAGAAATCCATGTTCACTTTCCATTTAGGCTTTGGTACAATCATAAGTGTGACCTTTCCATTTTTTGTCCAGAATATTACTGTGATAATGAGGTGACATGAGTATTTCTTTCACCATTTCTGGGAGCAATATATTGAAGATGTAAAATGAGAATCGGGGTTACAAAGAGGTGTACCCTGTTTCTAGGAACATAGAGAAAAAGCATGAATAGACCATACTGTGAATAAATAATATAACTTTTTTGAACTTTAAATAATGAACTGAACTGATATCTGAAAAATTAAAGGAAATCGTATATTGATATACAATCATTCATTCCAACCAGGTATATATGTAATGGAAATATTTGTGTTTTGGTTTATCATGAAGAGTGTGTGACGTTTGCTTCAAAATGATTATGGAAATTCAAAATAATGTGTTTGGAAAGAAGTCTCATGAAAAGACCAGTCAAGAAACCCTGACAATACATGTGTTCTGAAGCAAGAAGTGGTGAAAGTTGAAACAAATGCTTATTAATTTGTGAACTTGTGGATGAAATGTATATCCTGTGATGTGCAAAAACTGAAGAAACAATAATGTACCAGTGTCGAATACAAACGAATGACAAATTACAGATCATGTCCCATAGGAGTCTACTTGTATTGATGTTAGACTGGGTCAGTTACTGTAGAATAATTAGGATTTGTATGCACCATTCACTGAAGTTAGTTTTCAGTACTAGGAAACAAATATGTATTTCAGGTGGATGAATATTTCTGATTATCATCTTGTGAAAAGTGGATTATAAATCCACATACATGAACATGAATGAATTTAGAGAGTGTATATTAGACACATATATTTCATATTTTGAAAAATTTGGAGAGTATATCTATATCTATATCTATACACACACACACACAAACACACACACACACAACTCACAGACATTAAAAAGTACCAATATAAATGCCAATCGAAATTCATCAGTAAATATGTATCATCCACAAATAAAAAATATTTATTTTACTGAACATGAGCTAATGTATAATGTTGTTCTACTAGGACGCTCTCCTATAAGTTGAATTTTCATTTCCAACAGCATTTAGGAGGAGTGAACTCTTCTTACAATTTGAATCTGCCAAGACAGCCACCTCACAAAAATGTACGTGTGATACCTGGTAGGATTCTATATATGTATATAAATATACATGTGTGAATAGACTACAGAAAAAGGAAACAAGAATTCACATATTTGTTAAGTTTAAAACACATGGAGAATATTTCAAATAAATTTGACTAGATTTATAACTCCTACCTTATATAATGCAAATGTCAAGTCCAACTATACAACATGTCTCCTCTGAAGTACTTGTATTTCTAATGTGTTGGGTTAATTTTCTCCATTATATTAGGATGAATAGTCTGAGTCTACTAGGTATGGGTTAGTGTCAGGGATTCAGTATTTCGAATGGAAAATTGGAAAATGAATCCAATGTGTATGTAAATATATGCTGCACAAATATCCTCCCGCACTCATCCAGAACAATGCCTTGACATTACCTTCACCCCAAGTAAGACACAATTAGAGGAGAAGAGTTACAAAATCAGTGAATATATATCTGGAATGGAAAATGCTCAGGAGTTCACAACCTTGGAGGTGGTAGAGGAGTTTCCAAAACTAAGGGACAGGGTAAACACTCCACAAACATGGAGCTCTGCTGGCCTAAAAACTTTTTGAGAAACTGCCTCTGAGCTTCCACACTTGAAATATATGTTGTTTTCAGGAGATTTGGCTTCCTCTGTAGTGAGACCATCAAAGCTGGGTCTGCATCTATGTGACCTGGAGGACATGGTTTCTTATTTTCCAATGAACAAGATGAAGCAGTGCTGAATCCTCTCTTTGTAGGTAAACTGAGGCCACTGGGGACTAAGTGTCTCCCCGTGTGGACTGTGAAGCCATTTGGTCCTCTTCCACTTTTTGTGGTGTTTTTGCTGCTGCACTGTGAGTTTGGTATTTGTTTCACGAAATACTAGGAGCTAAACTGGGACACAGTGCTGGAGGGAGTTCTGTCACGTGTGGTGGGTCAGGGTCTGCAAGAGAATGCACCAAATAGGCTCCTATCTCTCACAGCTTGCCCCATTGCCCCCTTGTCCATATCAACCTGATTCTTAATTTTCCTCTGAAAACTCTCCATATAACAAGATGCCTTTACATATAAGGGTCTGTTGGCTGCACCATGTCAGTTACAAGCCATTTGGAATCCAATGGTAGATCCACATGGCCCTACCACGGATGTTTTATCAAACACCTCCCCACCACTGCTCTAGACCCACTACTCAGCAGGCTCCAAATTTTTGGCATCTCTGTTCTACACCATTTTCATGAAACTCAGTAAATCAAGGCACTGTCTGGTATACTCATGATCAGCAACAGGACATCCAATGTTTCTCCAGTGCCACCTGGTCATAGGAATTTCAAAAATTTCATGGTATTTATCTAGCCATTTTTCAAGCATGAAGTTGGAGGCACTGTGGGTTTCAGTTCATTCAGCAAACATTAAATGGTGAGGAAGCTCATTTCAATGAAATCTCTGGAGAACTCTCACAGGCATGGCTTCCCAAAGAGTGGACAAAAGGTCACATTAGGCCAGGCCCATTGAGGTCTACAATGTGAGGTCCATGTGTGTTTTGACTCTCAACTATGGCTGCCATTTCTTTAAGAATAAAATCATGTGATATCCTTGCTGAGATTCCCAGGCCTCTGTGGAAATCCACCCGGGGCCTAGGTCTCAGTTTCCAAGAGCGACTTTCATGCGTGGCCTCTTAAAATCCCAACAAAATTCATGGCAATGCTTCTCTGAGTTCAGTTCCAAAACCCAGTCTCTAAGGGGAATCACACCAGAGTTAAAGCCCACGTGGACCCAGTCATTTTTTCCAATGCCACACAAATGACCAAAATTAAAACCAAAACACTCCCACATGGCCCTCATCTTATTTCATATAGTCAATCATCTTAACCTCTGGCTGGAGGTTTCCATGAGGGGCGCAGCCCAAGACAGTGTCCAAAATCAGCTCGTTTGCCCCTCATTTGTCTAAAGTCAGGGTAGCCTGGACACCGTTTCTGTGAACCAGGAGTGAACAAATAAGCCTGCCGTTAATACTTCTGTGTTTCTCCAATTTGAGGCCTACTGATTTTAGGTATCGATTCTTTAGGTGATTTAGAGTCATGCGAAAACACAAGTACCTCTGCAGGGCTTTGAAGAACTCATTTGACCCAAAGAATCCCTATTGTCATTTGATGGAGTGCAGGAACCTAACAGAGGAGGGCAAGAGACTTCATCCACAATGAATGAAATTTTTTGCCATTTTGGTTTAGGAAGCTCACATGGGATCATTCTTAAGATCCATCAGGTGCTGAGAATCTAAGTCACAGCCACACACAGGCCCAAGAGGCTGATAAAGACACATCCCTTTCCAAAGCAATTAAGCAAAGAGCCACAGGTGAGGCCCATTCATTTCCATTTGAAAACTGTTTTCATCAGGCTTCACAATGGGGTGGCCTGAGGCAAAGACCTTCCTGACATTCAGTGCAACACAACAATAAGTAAGCAAAAGGCCCAAAGCAGGGTTTCTGAACTGAGACTTTCCTGGTCACACTGATATCTGAGTTTTCTGAGATGCTCGCCATTCTCTTCAGCTATCCAGTACCTGGCCATGTCACAGAGCTTGGAGATGGTACATATTTTGGACACAAATCCATGAGCCTATTCTGGAGAGTGGCCAGAATTCAGGAAGAAAACTACAACTTAGAAAGATAGCAGGTGTTGCACATCGATAAGACAAGCTGCAGTCCATTCATATATTGGGCAGGATGAATTATAGGGAAGATTTATACTAGACAGGACACATCCATTAATGCATTCTCTTTTCTAATGTCTACAACAACGGACACAGTGGGATACACATAAACAGAAACACTCGCCTTTTCAAACGACTTACTTGAAACTGTCAGCTCCAAACCAAACAAACCGCCTTTTCGATCTATTCTCAGAACATGAAACAAAACAACAAACCCACACCCACTCCCACAAAGGCACCTCCTTCCCCCAAGTAGGTCTGTGAGAATCCGGAGTGTCCTCTGACTGGTGGGCCATACTATGTTCCCCCGAAATGGCCTGTCTTCTCTCAGATCTTGTTTCCTTGACCAACTCTGTCAAGATGTCAGGAAAAAGTGGTTAGCCACTACCTGTTTCCTCAGGAAAGGTCCATCTTCAGAGCTCTCCTGGCATTTGGCCATCCTCACATCATTAGGTACCAAGAAAACTGACTCTGTCCTTGGTAAATCCAAACAAGTGAGCCCACTGGGACTGGGACTGGGACTGCCTCTGGGTGCCTGGCTTCTTGGATACCAAGTTCAGAGAGTTCCATCACCAAGGAAATGAGGTATGTCACATTCTTTGGAACTGAATGAGGTCACTGCCTTGGCAAACACTTTGTCCTAACAGTTGCTTCCAAGGGTAACATAAGATGGAGGTTGCCCCTACTTCCTGTGACACTTTCATAAGGTAGAATGTATATCACCATTGGCACCCGGGAACAGCTCTCCACTCAGGCCTGGTTTGGTCCATCTTCTGTACAATAAGAAGAGAGAGAGGCAGATTCAGACACATCCCTTCATCCTGACCAGGTTGTTTGCCATGGAAGATGACTTTTGCTCTCTCAGGTGCTTCATACCTGCCTACAACTTCTCCAGGTATCATTTGTGCATGGACATTTGAGGTTCTCATCAGGTGGAAGGTCCCCAAGTTTCCTGTATTGTAAGAACCACTCTGTCCCTGCTCTTCTGTAAAATGATTGAGGGAACAGTGTATACTTGGGGTTAAAAACAGGTTTGATTTGGGTTACGAGTGATTCTGTGTGATGAATAATGGTATTGGGAACCTGCAATATTTACAAGAATATAGAGGTGAAATATAAGTAGGAAAACAGAAATCTAGGTATGATTTGAAGCCCAGAAGGGTTTTGCCCTTGATTGGGATACTTAGCTTTGAATGATGTTCTGCAAAGATGCCTCAGATAATTCGATATACAATGGCATAGGACCTTGTACATTGGATGGTTGAATTTAGAGAGAACATCCAGTCAAAAAGGGATATTCAATAGGATTAGGAAGATAGTCGGTAGGTTTAGGAAGAAGAGTGAGTATAGAATTTGGACCAAAAGTTCTTTAGCAATAGACTTTCGGTTGTTGAATGAATGTAAATGTCAGCACATATGAAGAGTCAGTCACTATGTTGAACTGGGGAAAATATGTAGAAAAGCAGATATCAATAGAAATATTAGGAAATCAGGCAAAGTATAAAGTGAGTGATAGAATTAGACATTTTCAACAGGGTTGAGTTTGAATATATAAATTAGGAAAAAAACAAATATGTAGTCACCAATAGGATTGACAATTGACAGCATTAGGCAACCTGGACATGGATGTTTTTAGAAATCCATGTTCACTTTCCATTTAGGCTTTGGTACAATCATAAGTGTGACCTTTCCATTTTTTGTCCAGAATATTACTGTGATAATGAGGTGACATGAGTATTTCTTTCACCATTTCTGGGAGCAATATATTGAAGATGTAAAATGAGAATTGGGGTTACAAAGAGGTGTACCCTGTTTCTAGGAATATAGAGAAAAAGCATGAATAGACCATACTGTGAATAAATAATATAACTTTTTTGAACTTTAAATAATGAACTGAACTGATATCTGAAAAATTAAAGGAAATCGTATATTGATATACAATCATTCATTCCAACCAGGTATATATGTAATGGAAATATTTGTGTTTTGGTTTATCATGAAGAGTGTGTGACGTTTGCTTCAAAATGATTATGGAAATTCAAAATAATGTGTTTGGAAAGAAGTCTCATGAAAAGACCAGTCAAGAATACCCTGACAATACATGTGTTCTGAAGCAAGAAGTGGTGAAAGTTGAAACAAATGCTTATTAATTTGTGAACTTGTGGATGAAATGTATATCCTGTGATGTGCAAAAAACTGAAGAAACAATAATGTACCAGTGTCGAATACAAACGAATGACAAATTACATATCATGTCCCATAGGAGTCTACTTGCATTGATGTTAGACTGGGTCAGTTACTGTAGAATAATTAGGATTTGTATGCACCATTCACTGAAGTTAGTTTTCAGTACTAGGAAACAAATATGTATTTCAGGTGGATGAATATTTCTGATTATCATCTTGTGAAAAGTGGATTATAAATCCACATACATGAACATGAATGAATTTAGAGAGTGTATATTAGACACATATATTTCATATTTTGAAAAATTTGGAGAGTATATCTATATCTATATCTATATCTATACACACACACACACACACACACACACACACAACTCACAGACATTAAAAAGTACCAATATAAATGCCAATCGAAATTCATCAGTAAATATGTATCATCCACAAATGCAAAAATATTTACTTTACTGAACATGAGTTAATGTATAATGTTGTTCTACTAGGACGCTCTCCTATAAGTTGAATTTTCATTTCCAACAGCATTTAGGAGGAGTGAACTCTTCTCACAATTTGTATCTGCCAAGACAGCCACCTCACAAAAATGTACGTGTGATACCTGGTAGGATTCTATATATGCATATAAATATACATGTGTGAATAGACTACAGAAAAAGGAAACAAGTATTCACATATTTGTTAAGTTTAAAACACATGGAGAATATTTCAAATAAATTTGACTAGATTTATAACTCCTACCTTATATAATGCAAATGTCAAGTCCAACTATACAACATGTCTCCTCTGAAGTACTTGTATTTCTAATGTGTTGGGTTAATTTTCTCCATTATATTAGGAAGAATAGTCTGAGTCTACTAGGTATGGGTTAGTGTCAGGGATTCAGTATTTCGAATGGAAAATTGGAAAATGAATCCAATGTGTATGTAAATATATGCTGCACAAATATCCTCCCGCTCTCATCCAGAACAATGCCTTGACATTACCTTCACCCCAAGTAAGACACAATTAGAGGAGAAGAGTTACAAAATCAGTGAATACATATCTGGAATGGAAAATGCTCAGGAGTTCACAACCTTGGAGGTGGTAGAGGAGTTTCCAAAACTAAGGGACAGGGTAAACACGCCACAAACATGGAGTTCTGCTGGCCTAAAAACTTTTTGAGAAACTGCCTCTGAGCTTCCACACTTGAAATATATGTTGTTTTCAGGAGATTTGGCTTCCTCTGTAGTGAGAACATCAAAGCTGGGTCTGCATCTATGTGACCTGGAGGACATGGTTTCTTATTTTCCAATGAACAAGATGAAGCAGTGCTGAATCCTATCTTTGTAGGTAAACTGAGGCCATTGGGGACTAAGTGTCTCCCCGTGTGGTGTGAAGCCATTTGGTCCTCTTCCACTTTTTGTGGTGTTTTTGCTGCTGCACTGTGAGTTTGATATTTGTTTCACGAAATACTAGGAGCTAACCGGGGACACAGTGCTGGAGGGAGTTCTGTCACGTGTGGTGGGTCAGGGTCTGCAAGAGAATGCACCAACTAGGCTCCTATCTCTCACAGCTTGCCCCATTGCCCTCTTGTCCATATCAACCTGATTCTTAATTTTCCTCTGAAAACTCTCCATGTAACAAGATGCCTTTACATATAAGGGTCTGTTGGCTGCACCATGTCAGTTTCAAGCCATTTGGAATCCAATGGTAGATCCACATGGCCCTACCACGGATGTTTTATCAAACACCTCCCCACCACTGCTCTAGACCCACTACTCAGCAGGCTCCAAATTTCTGGCATCTCTGTTCTACACCATTTTCATGAAACTCAGTAAATCAAGGCACTGTCTGGTATACTCATGATCAGCAACAGGACATCCAATGTTTCTCCAGTGCCACCTGGTCATAGGAATTTCAAAAATTTCATGGTATTTATCTAGCCATTTTTCAAGCATGAAGTTGGAGGCACTGTGGGTTTCAGTTCATTCAGCAAACATTAAATGGTGAGGAAGCTCATTTCAATGAAATCTCTGGAGAAATCTCACAGGCATGGCTTCCCAAAGAGTGGACAAAAGGTCACATTAGGCCAGGCCCATTGAGGTCTACAATGTGAGGTCCATGTGTGTTTTGACTCTCAACTATGGCTGCCATTTCTTTAAGAATAAAATCATGTGATATCCTTGCTGAGATTCCCAGGCCTCTGTGGAAATCCACCCGGGGCCTAGGTCTCAGTTTCCAAGAGCGACTTTCATGCGTGGCCTCTTAAAATCCCAACAAAATTCATGGCAATGCTTCTCTGAGTTCAGTTCCAAAACCCAGTCTCTAAGGGGAATCACACCAGAGTTAAAGCCCACGTGGACCCAGTCATTTTTTCCAATGCCACACAAATGACCAAAATTAAAACCCAAACACTCCCACATGGCCCTCATCTTATTTCATATAGTCAATCATCTTAACCTCTGGCTGGAGGTTTCCATGAGGGGCGCAGCCCAAGACAGTGTCCAAAATCAGCTCGTTTGCCCCTCATTTGTCTAAAGTCAGGGTAGCCTGGACACCGTTTCTGTGAACCAGGAGTGAACAAATAAGCCTGCCGTTAATACTTCTGTGTTTCTCCAATTTGAGGCCTACTGATTTTAGGTATCGATTCTTTAGGTGATTTAGAGTCATGCGAAAACACAAGTACCTCTGCAGGGCTTTGAAGAACTCATTTGACCCAAAGAATCCCTATTGTCATTTGATGGAGTGCAGGAACCTAACAGAGGAAGGCAAGAGACTTCATCCACAATGAATGAAATTTTTTGCCATTTTGGTTTTGGAAGCTCACATGGGATCATTCTTAAGATCCATCAGGTGCTGAGAATCTAAGTCACAGCCACACACAGGCCCAAGAGGCTGATAAAGACACATCCCTTTCCAAAGCAATTAAGCAAAGAGCCACAGGTGAGGCCCATTCATTTCCATTTGAAAACTGTTTTCATCAGGCTTCACAAAGGGGTGGCCTGAGGCAAAGACCTTCCTGACATTCAGTGCAACACAACAATAAGTAAGCAAAAGGCCCAAAGCAGGGTTTCTGCACTGAGACTTTCCTGGTCACACTGATATCTGAGTTTTCTGAGATGCTCTCCATTCTCTTCAGCTATCCAGTACATGGCCATGTCACAGAGCTTGGAGGTGGTACATATTTTGGACACAAATCCATGAGCCTATTCTGGAGAGTGGCCAGAATTCAGGAAGAAAACTACAACTTAGAAAGATAGCAGGTGTTGCACATCGATAAGACAAGCTGCAGTCCATTCATATATTGGGCATGGGAAGATTTATACTAGACAGGACACATCCATTAATGCATTCTCTTTTCTAATGTCTACAACAACGGACACAGTGGGATACACAGAAACAGAAACACTCGCCGTGTCAAATGACTTACTAGAAACTGTCCACTCCAAACCAAACAAACCGCCTTTCCTATCTATTCTGAGAACATGAGACAAAACAACAAACCCACACCCACTCCCACAAAGGCACCTCCTTCCCCCAAGTAGGTCTGTGACTATCCGGAGTGTCCTCTGACTGGTGGGCCATACTATGTTCCCCCGAAATGGCCTGTCTTCTCTCAGATCTTGTTTCCTTGACCAACTCTGTGAAGATGTCAGGAAAAAGTGGTTAGCCACTACCTGTTTTCTCAGGAAAGATCCATCTTCAGAGCTCTCCTGGCATTTGGCCATCCTCACATCATTAGGTACCAAGAAAACTGACTCTGTCCTTGGTAGATCCAAACAAGTGAGCCCACTGGGACTGGGACTGGGACTGCCTCTGGGTGCCTGGCTTCTTGGATACCAATTTCAGAGAGTTCCATCACCAAGGAAATGAGGTATGTCACATTCTTTGGAACTGAATGAGGTCACTGCCTTGGCAACCACTTTGTCCTAACAGTTGCTTCCAAGGGTAACATAAGATGGAGGTTGCCCCTACTTCCTGTGACACTTTCATAAGGTAGAATGTATATCACCATTGGCACCCGGGAACAGCTCTCCACTCAGCCCTGGTTTGGTCCATCTTCTGTACAATAAGAAGAGAGAGAGGCAGATTCAGACACATCCCTTCATCCTGACCAGGTTGTTTGCCATGGAAGATGACTTTTGCTCTCTCAGGTGCTTCATACCTGCCTACAAGTTCTCCAGGTATCATTTGTGCATGGACATTTGAGGTTCTCATCAGGTGGAAGGTCCCCAAGTTTCCTGTATTGTAAGAACCACTCTGTCCCTGCTCTTCTGTAAAATGATTGAGGGAACAGTGTATACTTGGGGTTAAAAACAGGTTTGATTTGGGTTACGAGTGATTCTGTGTGATGAATAATGGTATTGGGAACCTGCAATATTTACAAGAATATAGAGGTGAAATATAAGTAGGAAAACAGAAATCTAGGTATGATTTGAAGCCCAGAAGGGTTTTGCTCTTGATTGGGATACTTAGCTTTGAATGATGTTCTGCAAAGATGCCTCAGATAATTCGATATACAATGGCATAGGACCTTGTACATTGGATGATTGAATTTAGAGAGAACATCCAGTCAAAAAGGGATATTCAATAGGATTAGGAAGATAGTCGGTAGGTTTAGGAAGAAGAGTGAGTATAGAATTTGGACCAAAAGTTCTTTAGCAATAGACTTTCGGTTGTTGAGTGAATGTAAATGTCAGCACATATGAAGAGTCAGTCACTATGTTGAACTGGGGAAAATATGTAGAAAAGCAGATATCAATAGAAATATTAGGAAATCAGGCAAAGTATAAAGTGAGTGATAGAATTAGACATTTTCAACAGGGTTGAGTTTGAATATATAAATTAGGAAAAAAACAAATATGTAGTCACCAATAGGATTGACAATTGACAGCATTAGGCAACCTGGACATGGATGTTTTTAGAAATCCATGTTCACTTTCCATTTAGGCTTTGGTACAATCATAAGTGTGACCTTTCCATTTTTTGTCCAGAATATTACTGTGATAATGAGGTGACATGAGTATTTCTTTCACCATTTCTGGGAGCAATATATTGAAGATGTAAAATGAGAATCGGGGTTACAAAGAGGTGTACCCTGTTTCTAGGAATATAGAGAAAAAGCATGAATAGACCATACTGTGAATAAATAATATAACTTTTTTGAACTTTAAATAATGAACTGAACTGATATCTGAAAAATTAAAGGAAATCGTATATTGATATACAATCATTCATTCCAACCAGGTATATATGTAATGGAAATATTTGTGTTTTGGTTTATCATGAAGAGTGTGTGACGTTTGCTTCAAAATGATTATGGAAATTCAAAATAATGTGTTTGGAAAGAAGTCTCACGAAAAGACCAGTCAAGAAACCCTGACAATACATGTGTTCTGAAGCAAGAAGTGGTGAAAGTTGAAACAAATGCTTATTAATTTGTGAACTTGTGGATGAAATGTATATCCTGTGATGTGCAAAAACTGAAGAAACAATAATGTACCAGTGTCGAATACAAATGAATGACAAATTACAGATCATGTCCCATAGGAGTCTACTTGCATTGATGTTAGACTGGGTCAGTTACTGTAGAATAATTAGGATTTGTATGCACCATTCACTGAAGTTAGTTTTCAGTACTAGGAAACAAATATGTATTTCAGGTGGATGAATATTTCTGATTATCATCTTGTGAAAAGTGGATTATAAATCCACATACATGAACATGAATGAATTTAGAGAGTGTATATTAGACACATATATTTCATATTTTGAAAAATTTGGAGAGTATATCTATATCTATATCTATATCTATACACACACACACACACACACACACACACACACACACACACAACTCACAGATATTAAAAAGTACCAATATAAATGACAATCGAAATTCATCAGTAAATATGTATCATCCACAAATGCAAAAATATTTATTTTACTGAACATGAGTTAATGTATAATGTTGTTCTACTAGGACGCTCTCCTATAAGTTGAATTTTCATTTCCAACAGCATTTAGGAGGAGTGAACTCTTCTCACAATTTGTATCTGCCAAGACAGCCACCTCACAAAAATGTACGTGTGATACCTGGTAGGATTCTATATATGCATATAAATATACGTGTGTGAAGAGACTACAGAAAAAGGAAACAAGAATTCACATATTTGTTAAGTTTAAAACACATGGAGAATATTTCAAATAAATTTGACTAGATTTATAACTCCTACCTTATATAATGCAAATGTCAAGTCCAACTATAAAACATGTCTCCTCTGAAGTACTTGTATTTCTAATGTGTTGGGTTAATTTTCTCCATTATATTAGGATGAATAGTCTGAGTCTACTAGGTATGGGTTAGTGTCACGGATTCAGTATCTCGAATGGAAAATTGGAAAATGAATCCAATGTGTATGTAAATATATGCTGAACAAATATCCTCCCGCTCTCATCCAGAACAATGCCTTGACATTACCTTCACCCCAAGTAAGAAACAATTAGAGGAGAAGAGTTACAAAATCAGTGAATACATATCTGGAATGGAAAATGCTCAGGAGTTCACAACCTTGGAGGTGGTAGAGGAGTTTCCAAAACTAAGGGACCGGGTAAACACTCCACAAACATGGAGCTCTGCTGGCCTAAAAACTTTTTGAGAAACTGCCTCTGAGCTTCCACACTTGAAATATATGTTGTTTTCAGGAGATTTGGCTTCCTCTGTAGTGAGAACATCAAAGCTGGGTCTGCATCTATGTGACCTGGAGGACATGGTTTCTTATTTTCCAATGAACAAGATGAAGCAGTGCTGAATCCTCTCTTTGTAGGTAAACTGAGGCCACTGGGGACTAAGTGTCTCCCCATGTGGACTGTGAAGCCATTTGGTCCTCTTCCACTTTTTGTGGTGTTTTTGCTGCTGCACTGTCTTTTGGTATTTGTTTCACAAAATACAAGGAGCTAAACTGGGACACAGTGCTGGAGGGAGTTCTGTCACGTGTGGTGGGTAAGGGTCTGCAAGAGAATGCACCAACTAGGCTCCTATCTCTCACAGCTTGCCCCATTGCCCCCTTGTCCATATCAACCTGATTCTTAATTTTCCTCTGAAAACTCTCCATATAACAAGATGCCTTTACATATAAGGGTCTGTTGGCTGCACCATGTCAGTTACAAGCCATTTGGAATCCAATGGTAGATCCACATGGCCCTACCACGGATGTTTTATCAAACACCTCCCCACCACTGCTCTAGACCCACTACTCAGCAGGCTCCAAATTTCTGGCATCTCTGTTCTACACCATTTTCATGAAACTCAGTAAATCAAGGCACTGTCTGGTATACTCATGATCAGCAACAGGACATCCAATGTTTCTCCAGTGCCACCTGGTCATAGGAATTTCAAAAATTTCATGGTATTTATCTAGCCATTTTTCAAGCATGAAGTTGGAGGCACTGTGGGTTTCAGTTCATTCAGCAAACATTAAATGGTGAGGAAGCTCATTTCAATGAAATCTCTGGAGAACTCTCACAGGCATGGCTTCCCAAAGAGTGGACAAAAGGTCACATTAGGCCAGGCCCATTGAGGTCTACAATGTGAGGTCCATGTGTGTTTTGACTCTCAACTATGGCTGCCATTTCTTTAAGAATAAAATCATGTGATATCCTTGCTGAGATTCCCAGGCCTCTGTGGAAATCCACCCGGGGCCTAGGTCTCAGTTTCCAAGAGCGAATTTCATGCGTGGCCTCTTAAAATCCCAACAAAATTCATGGCAATGCTTCTATGAGTTCAGTTCCAAAACCCAATCTCTAAGGGGAATCAGACCAGAGTTCAAGCCCACGTGGACCCAGTCATTTTTTCCAATGCCACACAAATGACCAAAATTAAAACCAAAACACTCCCACATGGCCCTCATCTTATTTCATATAGTCAATCATCTTAACCTCTGGCTGGAGGTTTCCATGAGGGGCGCAGCCCAAGACAGTGTCCAAAATCAGCTCGTTTGCCCCTCATTTGTCTAAAGTCAGGGTAGCCTGGACACCGTTTCTGTGAACCAGGAGTGAACAAATAAGCCTGCCGTTAATACTTCTGTGTTTCTCCAATTTGAGGCCTACTGATTTTAGGTATCGATTCTTTAGGTGATTTAGAGTCATGCGAAAACACAAGCACCTCTGCAGGGCTTTGAAAAACTCATTTGACCCAAAGAATCCCTATTGTCATTTGATGGAGTGCAGGAACCTAACAGAGGAAGGCAAGAGACTTCATCCACAATGAATGAAATTTTTTGCCATTTTGGTTTTGGAAGCTCACATGGGATCATTCTTAAGATCCATCAGGTGCTGAGAATCTAAGTCACAGCCACACACAGGCCCAAGAGGCTGATAAAGACACATCCCTTTCCAAAGCAATTAAGCAAAGAGCCACAGGTGAGGCCCATTCATTTCCATTTGAAAACTGTTTTCTTCAGGCTTCACAAAGGGGTGGCCTGAGGCAAAGACCTTCCTGACATTCAGTGCAACACAACAATAAGTAAGCAAAAGGCCCAAAGCAGGGTTTCTGCACTGAGACATTCCTTGTCACACTGATATCTGAGTTTTCTGAGATGCTCGCCATTCTCTTCAGCTATCCAGTACATGGCCATGTCACAGAGCTTGGAGGTGGTACATATTTTGGACACAAATCCATGAGCCTATTCTGGAGAGTGGCCAGAATTCAGGAAAAAAACAACAACTTAGAAAGATAGCAGGTGTTGCACATCGATAAGACAAGCTGCAGTCCATTCATATATTGGGCATGGGAAGATTTATACTAGACAGGACACATCCATTAATGCATTCTCTTTTCTAATGTCTACAACAACGGACACAGTGGGATACACAGAAACAGAAACACTCGCCGTGTCAAATGACTTACTAGAAACTGTCCACTCCAAACCAAACAAACCGCCTTTTCTATCTATTCTCAGAACATGAGACAAAACAACAAACCCACACCCACTCCCACAAAGGCACCTCCTTCCCCCAAGTAGGTCTGTGACTATCCGGAGTGTCCTCTGACTGGTGGGCCATACTATGTTCCCCCGAAATGGCCTGTCTTCTCTCAGATCTTGTTTCCTTGACCAACTCTGTGAAGATGTCAGGAAAAAGTGGTTAGCCACTACCTGTTTTCTCAGGAAAGGTCCATCTTCAGAGCTCTCCTGGCATTTGGCCATCCTCACATCATTAGGTACCAAGAAAACTGACTCTGTCCTTGGTAAATCCAAACAAGTGAGCCCACTGGGACTGGGACTGCGACTGCCTCTTTGTGCCTGGCTTCTTGGATACCAAGTTCAGAGAGTTCCATCACCAAGGAAATGAGGTATGTCACATTCTTTGGAACTGAATGAGGTCACTGCCTTGGCAACCACTTTGTCCTAACAGTTGCTTCCAAGGGTAACATAAGATGGAGGTTGCCCCTACTTCCTGTGACACTTTCATAAGGTAGAATGTATATCACCATTGGCACCCGGGAACAGCTCTCCACTCAGGCCTGGTTTGGTCCATCTTCTGTACAATAAGAAGAGAGAGAGGCAGATTCAGACACATCCCTTCATCCTGACCAGGTTGTTTGCCATGGAAGATGACTTTTGCTCTCTCAGGTGCTTCATACCTGCCTACAACTTCTCCAGGTATCATTTGTGCATGGACATTTGAGGTTCTCATCAGGTGGAAGGTCCCCAACTTTCCTGTATTGTAAGAACCACTCTGTCCCTGCTCTTCTGTAAAATTGAGGGAACAGTGTATACTTGGGGTTAAAAACAGGTTTGATTTGGGTTACGAGTGATTCTGTGTGATGAATAATGGTATTGGTAACCTGCAATATTTACAAGAATATAGAGGTGAAATATAAGTAGGAAAACAGAAATCTAGGTATGATTTGAATCCCAGAAGGGTTTTGCCCTTGATTGGGATACTTAGCTTTGAATGATGTTCTGCAAAGGTGCCTCAGATAATTCGATATACAATGGCATAGGACCTTGTACATTGGATGATTGAATTTAGAAGAGAACATCCAGTCAAAAAGGGATATTCAATAGGATTAGGAAGATAGTCTGTAGGTTTAGGAAGAAGAGTGAGTATAGGATTTGGACCAAAAGTTCTTTAGCAATAGATTTTCGGTTGTTGAGTGAATATAAATGTCAGCACATATGAAGAGTCAGTCACTATGTTGAACTGGGGAAAATATGTAGAAAAGTAGATATCAATAGAAACATTACGAAATCAGGCAAAGTATAAAGTGAGTGATAGAATTAGACATTTTCAACAGGGTTGAGTTTGAATATATAAATTAGGAAAAAAACAAATATGTAGTCACCAATAGGATTGACAATTGACAGCATTAGGCAACCTGGACATGGATGTTTTTAGAAATCCATGTTCACTTTCCATTTAGGCTTTGGTACAATCATAAGTGTGACCTTTCCATTTTTTGTCCAGAATATTACTGTGATAATGAGGTGACATGAGTATTTCTTTCACCATTTCTGGGAGCAATATATTGAAGATGTAAAATGAGAATCGGGGGTACAAAGAGGTGTACCCTGTTTCTAGGAACATAGAGAAAAAGCATGAATAGACCATACAGTGAATAAAAAATATAACTTTTTTGAACTTTAAATAATGAATTGAACTGATATCTGAAAAATTAAAGGAAATCGTATATTGATATACAATCATTCATTCCAACCAGGTATATATGTAATGGAAATATTTGTGTTTTGGTTTATCATGAAGAGTGTGTGAGTTTTGCTTCAAAATGATTATGGAAATTCAAAATAATGTGTTTGGAAAGAAGTCTCACGAAAAGACCAGTCAAGAAACCCTGACAATACATATGTTCTGAAGCAAGAAGTGGTGAAACTTGAAACAATGCTTATTAATTTGTAAACTTGTGCATGAAATGTATATCCTGTGATGTGCAAAAACTGAAGAAACAATAATGTACCAGTGTCGAATACAAATGAATGACAATTACATATCATGTCCCATAAGAGTCTACTTGCATTGATGTTAGACTGGGTCAGTTACTGTAGAATAATTAGAATTTGTATGCACCATTCACTGAAGTTAGTTTTCAGTACTAGGAAACAAATATGTATTTCTGGTGGATGAATATTTCTGATTATCATCTTGTGAAAAGTGGATTATAAATCCACATACATGAACATGAATGAATTTAGAGAGTGTATATTAGACACATATATTTCATATTTTGAAAAATTTGGAGAGTATATCTATATCTATATCTATATCTATACACACACACACACACACACACACACACACACAACTCACAGACATTAAAAAGTACCAATATAAATGCCAATCGAAATTCATCAGTAAATATGTATCATCCACAAATGCAAAAATATTTATTTTACTGAACATGAGTTAATGTATAATGTTGTTCTACTAGGACGCTCTCCTATAAGTTGAATTTTCATTTCCAACAGCATTTAGGAGGAGTGAACTCTTCTCACAATTTGTATCTGCCAAGACAGCCACCTCACAAAAATGTACGTGTGATACCTGGTAGGATTCTATATATGCATATAAATATACATGTGTGAATAGACTACAGAAAAAGGAAACAAGAATTCACATATTTGTTAAGTTTAAAACACATGGAGAATATTTCAAATAAATTTGACTAGATTTATAACTCCTACCTTATATAATGCAAATGTCAAGTCCAACTATACAACATGTCTCCTCTGAAGTACTTGTATTTCTAATGTGTTGGGTTAATTTTCTCCATTATATTAGGATGAATAGTCTGAGTCTACTAGGTATGGGTTAGTGTCAGGGATTCAGTATTTTGAATGGAAAATTGGAAAATGAATCCAATGTGTATGTAAATATATGCTGCACAAATATCCTCCCGCTCTCATCCAGAACAATGCCTTGACATTACCTTCACCCCAAGTAAGACACAATTAGAGGAGAAGAGTTACAAAATCAGTGAATACATATCTGGAATGGAAAATGCTCAGGAGTTCACAACCTTGGAGGTGGTAGAGGAGTTTCCAAAACTAAGGGATAGGGTAAACACTCCACAAACATGGAGCTCTGCTGGCCTAAAAACTTTTTGAGAAACTGCCTCTGAGCTTCCACACTTGAAATATATGTTGTTTTCAGGAGATTTGGCTTCCTCTGTAGTGAGAACATCAAAGCGGGGTCTGCATCTATGTGACCTGGAGGACATGGTTTCTTATTTTCCAATGAACAAGATGAAGCAGTGCTGAATCCTATCTTTGTAGGTAAACTGAGGCCATTGGGGACTAAGTGTCTCCCCGTGTGGACTGTGAAGCCATTTGGTCCTCTTCCACTTTTTGTGGTGTTTTTGCTGCTGCACTGTGAGTTTGATATTTGTTTCACGAAATACTAGGAGCTAACCGGGGACACAGTGCTGGAGGGAGTTCTGTCACGTGTGGTGGGTCAGGGTCTGCAAGAGAATGCACCAACTAGGCTCCTATCTCTCACAGCTTGCCCCATTGCCCCCTTGTCCATATCAACCTGATTCTTAATTTTCCTCTGAAAACTCTCCATGTAACAAGATGCCTTTACATATAAGGGTCTGTTGGCTGCACCATGTCAGTTACAAGCCATTTGGAATCCAATGGTAGATCCACATGGCCCTACCACGGATGTTTTATCAAACACCTCCCCACCACTGCTCTAGACCCACTACTCAGCAGGCTAAAACTTACTGGCATCTCTGTTCTACACCATTTTCATGAAACTCAGTAAGTCAAGGCACTGTCTGGTATAATCATGATCAGCAACAGGACATCCAATGTTTCTCCAGTGCCACCTGGTCATAGGAATTTCAAAAATTTCATGGTATTTATCTAGCCATTTTTCAAGCATGAAGTTGGAGGCACTGTGGGTTTCAGTTCATTCAGCAAACATTAAATGGTGAGGAAGCTCATTTCAATGAAATCTCTGGAGAACTCTCACAGGCATGGCTTCCCAAAGAGTGGACAAAAGGTCACATTAGGCCAGGCCCATTGAGGTATACAATGTGAGGTCCATGTGTGTTTTGACTCTCAACTATGGCTGCCATTTCTTTAAGAATAAAATCATGTGATATCCTTGCTGAGATTCCCAGGCCTCTGTGGAAATCCACCCGGGGCCTAGGTCTCAGTTTCCAAGAGCGACTTTCATGCGTGGCCTCTTAAAATCCCAACAAAATTCATGGCAATGCTTCTCTGCGTTCAGTCCCAAAAACCCAGTCTCTAAGGGGAATCACACCAGAGTTCAAGTCCACGTGGACCCAGTCATTTTTTCCAATGCCACACAAATGACCAAAATTAAAACCAAAACACTCCCACATGGCCCTCATCTTATTCCGTATAGTCAATCATCTTAACCTCTGGCTGGAGGTGTCCATGAGGGGTGCAGCCAATGACAGTGTCCAAAATCTGCTCGTTTGCCCCTCATTTGCCTAAAGTCAGGGTAGCCTGGACACCGTTTCTGTGAACCAGGAGTGAACAAATAAGCCTGCCGTTAATACTTCTGTGTTTCTCCAATTTGAGGCCTACTGATTTTAGGTATCGATTCTTTAGGTGATTTAGAGTCATGCGAAAACACAAGCACCTCTGCAGGGCTTTGAAGAACTCATTTGACCCAAAGAATCCCTATTGTCATTTGATGGAGTGCAGGAACCTAACAGAGGAAGGCAAGAGACTTCATCCACAATGAATGAAATTTTTTGCCATTTTGGTTTTGGAAGCTCACATGGGATCATTCTTAAGATCCATCAGGTGCTGAGAATCTAAGTCACAGCCAAACACAGGCCCAAGAGGCTGATAAAGACACATCCCTTTCCAAAGCAATTAAGCAAAGAGCCACAGGTGAGGCCCATTCATTTCCATTTGAAAACTGTTTTCTTCAGGCTTCACAAAGGGGTGGCCTGAGGCAAAGACCTTCTTGACATTCAGTGCAACACAACAATAAGTAAGCAAAAGGCCCAAAGCAGGGTTTCTGCACTGAGACTTTCCTGGTCACACTGATATCTGAGTTTTCTGAGATGCTCGCCATTCTCTTCAGCTATCCAGTACATGGCCATGTCACAGAGCTTGGAGGTGGTACATATTTTGGACACAAATCCATGAACCTATTCTGGAGAGTGGCCAGAATTCAGGAAGAAAACAACAACTTAGAATGATATCAGGTGTTGCACATTGATAAGACAAGCTGCAGTCCATTCATATATTGGGCAGGATGAATTATGGGATGATTTATACTAGACATGACACATTCATTAATGCATTCTCTTTTCTAATGTCTACAACAACGGACACAGTGGGATACACAGAAACACTCGCCGTGTCAAATGACTTACTAGAAACTGTCCACTCCAAACCAAACTAACCACCTTTCCTATCTATTCTCAGAACATGAGACAAAACAACAAACCCACACCCACTCCCACAAAGGCACCTCCTTCCCCCAAGTATGTCTGTGACTATCCGGAGTGTCCTCTGACTGGTGGGCCATACTATGTTCCCCCGAAATGGCCTGTCTTCTCTCAGATCTTGTTTCCTTGACCAACTTTGTGAAGATGTCAGGAAAAAGTGGTTAGCCACTACCTGTTTTCTCAGGAACGGTCCATCTTCAGAGCTCTCCTGGCATTTGGCCATCCTCACATCATTAGGTACCAAGAAAACTGACTCTGTCCTTGGTAAATCCAAACAAGTGAGCCCACTGGGACTGGGACTGGGACTGCCTCTGGGTGCCTGGCTTCTTGGATACCAAGGTCAGAGAGTTCCATCACCAAGGAAATGAGGTATGTCACATTCTTTGGAACTGAATGAGGTCACTGCCTTGGCAACCACTTTGTCCTAACAGTTGCTTCCAAGGGTAACATAAGATGGAGGTTGCCCCTACTTCCTGTGACACTTTCATAAGGTAGAATGTATATCAACCATTGGCACCCGGGAACAGCTCTCCACTCAGGCCTGGTTTGGTCCATCTTCTCTTCAATAATAAGAGAGAGATTCAGATTCAGACACATCCCTTCATCCTGACCAGGTTGTTTGCCATGGAAGATGACTTTTGCTCTCTCAGGTGCTTCATACCTGCCTAGAACTTCTCCAGGTATCATTTGTGCATGGACATTTGAGGTTCTCATCAGGTGGAAGGTCCCCAACTTTCCTGTATTGTAAGAACCACTCTGTCCCTGCTCTTCTGTAAAATGATTGAGGGAACGGTGTATACTTGGGGTTAAAAACAGGTTTGATTTGGGTTACGAGTTATTCTGTGTGATGAATAATGGTATTGGGAACCTGCAATATTTACAAGAATATAGAGGTGAAATATAAGTAGGAAAACAGAAATCTAGGTATGATTTGAAGCCCAGAAGGGTTTTGCCCTTGATTGGGATACTTAGCTTTGAATGATGTTCTGCAAAGATGCCTCAGATAATTCGATATACAATGGCATAGGACCTTGTACATTGGATGATTGAATTTAGAAGAGAACATCCAGTCAAAAAGGGATATTCAGTAGGATTAGGAAGATAGTCGGTAGGTTTAGGAAGAAGAGTGAGTATAGGATTTGGACCAAAAGTTCTTTAGCAATAGACTTTCGGTTGTTGAGTGAATGAAAATGTCAGCACATATGAAGAGTCAGTCACTATGTTGAACTGGGGAAAATATGTAGAAAAGCAGATATCAATAGAAACATTACGAAATCAGGCAAAGTATAAAGTGAGTGATAGAATTAGACATTTTCAACAGGGTTGAGTTTGAATATATAAATTAGGAAAAAAACAAATATGTAGTCACCAATAGGATTGACAATTGACAGCATTAGGCAACCTGGGCATGGATGTTTTTAGAAATCCATGTTCACTTTCCATTTAGGCTTTGGTACAATCATAAGTGTGACCTTTCCATTTTTTGTCCAGAATATTACTGTGATAATGAGGTGACATGAGTATTTCTTTCACCATTTCTGTGAGCAATATATTGATGGTGTAAAATGAGAATCGGGGGTACAAAGAGGTGTACCCTGTTTCTAGGAACATAGAGAAAAAGCATGAATAGACCATACTGTGAATAAATAATATAACTTTTTTGAACTTTAAATAATGAATTAACTGATATCTGAAAAATTAAAGGAAATCATATATTGATATACAATCATTCATTCCAACCAGGTATATATCTAATGGAAATATTAGTGTTTTGGTTTATTATGAAGAGTGTGTGAGTTTTGCTTCAAAATGATTATGGAAATTCAAAATAATGTGTTTGGAAAGAAGTCTCATGAAAAGACCAGTCAAGAAACCCTGACAATACATGTGTTCTGAAGCAAGATGATTAAAGTTGAAACAAATGCTTATTAATTTGTGAACTTGTGGATGAAATGTATATCCTGTGATGTGCAAAAACTGAAGAAACAATAATGTACCAGTGTCGAATACAAATGAATGACACATTACATATCATGTCCCATAGGAGTCTACTTGCATTGATGTTAGACTGGGTCAGTTACTGTAGAATAATTAGGATTTGTATGCACCATTCACTGAAGTTAGTTTTCAGTACTAGGAAACAAATATGTATTTCAGGTGGATGAATATTTCTGATTATCATCTTGTGAAAAGTTGATTATAAATCCACATACATGAACATGAATGAATTTAGAGTGTGTATATTAGACACATATATTTCATATTTTGAAAAATTTGCAGAGTATATCTATATCTATATCTATATCTATACACACACACACACACACACACACACACACACACACCACTCACAGACATTAAAAAGTACCAATATAAATGCCAATCGAAATTCATCAGTAAATATGTATCATCCACAAATGCAAAAATATTTATTTTACTGAACATGAGTTAATGTATAATGTTGTTCTACTAGGACTCTCTCCTATAGGTTGAATTTTCATTTCCAACAGCATTTAGGAGGAGTGAACTCTTCTCACAATTTGTATCTGCCAAGACAGCCATCTCACAAAAATGTACGTGTGATACCTGGTAGGATTCTATATATGCATATAAATATACATGTGTGAATCGGCTACAGAAAAGGGAAACAAGAATTCACATATTTGTTAAGTTTAAAAACACATGAGAATATTTCAATTAAAATTTGACTAGATTTATAACTCCTACCTTATATAATGGAAATGTCAAGTCCAACTATACAACATGTCTCTGGAGAACCTTTGGATGTCCTGTTGTTTATCATGAGTATACTAGACAGTGCCTTGATTGACTGTGTTTCATGAAAATGATCTAGAACAGACATGCCAGTAAGTTGGTGCCTGCTGAGTAGTGTGCCTAGAGCAGTGGTGTGTATGTGTGTCATAATACATCTCTGATGTGGCCATATGGATTTGCCATTGGCTTCCAAATGGCTTGTGACAGACATGGTGAGGCCAGCAGACACTAATATGTAAGGGCGTCTTGTTATATGGAGAGGTTTCATGGCAATGTTAAGAATCAGGTTGCAATAGACAAGGGAAAAAGCTATGTGGAATAGAAGCCTGGTTGGTGCATTCTCCTGCAGACCCTGACCCACCACATGTGGCAGAACTCCATCCAGCACTGTGTCCCTTTTGAACTCCTTGTATTTCATGAAGCAAATACCAAACTACCAATGCAGGAGAAAGAAAAACCATGAAAAAGTGGAGGATGACCAAATGGCTTCACAGCCCAGATGGGGAGAGACTTAGCACGCACTGGTCACATTTTACTTAAAAGAGAGAATTCACCACTGCTGCCTCATGTTCATTAGAAAATAAGAAACCATGTCCTCCAGGTCACATAGAATCAGACCCAGCTTTGATGGTCTCACGACAAAGGAAGCTAAAGCTCCTGAAAACAACATATATTTCAAGTGCCCAACCTCAGAGGCAGTTTATCAAGAAGTCCTTTAGGCCAGCAGAGCTCCATGTTTGTGGAGTTTTTAACCTGTCACTTACTTATGGAAACTTCTCTACCACATCCAAGGTTGTGAACTCCTGAGCATTTTCCATTCCAGTTATATATTCACAGATTTTATAACTCTTCTCCACTAATTGTGTCTTACTTGGGGTGAAGGTAATGTCAAGGCATTGTTCTGGATGAGAGAGGGAAAATATTTTGTGTAGCACATATTTGATAGACATTGGATTCTTTTTCCTATTTTCCATTCAAAATACTGAATCCCTGACACTAACACATACCCTACTAGACTCTGACTACTAATCCTAATATGATGGAGAAAAATAACCCAAATAGAACAGAAATACAAGCAGGTCAGAGGAGGCATGGTGTATTTTTGAACTTTTCTTTTGCATAATAAATGGTAGGTGTTATAAATCTAGTGAATTTTTATTTGGAATAGTTTTTCATGTGTTTTTAAAATTAACAAATATGTGAATCCCTGCCTCCCTTTCTCTCTAGCCTATACAGCACATGTATTTTTATATGTACATATAGAATCCTACCTGGTATCACACGTACATTTTTGTGAGGTTGCTGAATCGGCAGATATAAATTGTGTGAAGAGACTACCCCTCTTAAACGCTGTTGGAACTAAAAATTCAACCTATGGGTGAGCTTCCTAGTACAACAACATTATACATAATTTCATGTTCAGTAAAGTATATATTTTTGCATCAGTAGATGTTATATATTTCATTATAAATTTCATTTGGCATATATTGCTACTTTTTTATGTTTCTCTGTGTGTTTTTTTGGTATATATATATATATATATATATATATATATATATATATATATATATATACTCTCCTGATTTATCAAAACATGAAATATATGTGTCTTATATACACTCTCTACATTCATACATTCATTCATGTTCATGCATGAGGAAATATAATCAACTTTTCTCAAGATTATTATTGGAAATATTCATCCACCTGAAATACATATTTGTTTCCTTGTACTGACAACTCACTTCTGTGAATGGTGCATACAAATCCTAATAATTCTACAGTATCTGACCCAGTTTAACATCAATGCAAGTAGATTCCTATGGGACATGATGTGTATTTTGACGTTCATTTATATTCCACACTGCTACATTAATATTTCTGCAGTTTTTGCACATCATAGGATATATATTTCATCCACAAGTTCACAACTTTATAGGTATTTTTTCACTTTTAATCATTTCCTGCTTCAGAACACATGTATTCCTCCCGGTTTCTTGACTGGTCTTTTCATGAGACTTCTCTGCAAACACATTTTTTTTAATTTCATAATCAGTTTTGAAGCAAAACTCACACACTTTTCATGATAAACCATAAATCTAATATCACCATTAGATGCATAACTGTTTGGAATGGATGATTGTATATCAATATTAGGTTTCCTCTATATTTTCAGAAATCAATTCAATCCATTATTTAAAGTTCGAACCAGTTATATTATTTATTCACAGTATGGTCTATTCATGCATTATCTCTATATTCATAGGCACAAGGTACACCTATTTGTACCCCCAATTAATTTATACGTCTTCAAAATATTGCTTTCCTACATATTTTACCCAGTTCATCATTGTGACTGACTCTTCACATGTGCTGACATTTACATTCACTCTCTACCTGAAACCCTATTGCTAAAGAACTTTTGGTCCAAATCCTATACTCACTCTTTTATCTAAACCCACCGACTATTTTCCTAATCCTACCGAATATCCCTTTTTGACTGGATGTTCTCTTCCACATTCAATCATCCAAATTAGAAGGTCCTATGCCATAGTATATTGATTTAACTGAGACAACTGTGCAGGACATAAATCAATGCTAAGTATCCCAATCAAGGGCCCAATGCCCTTCTGGGCTTCAAAACTTACCTAGATTTCTGTTTTCATACTTATATTTCACCTATATATTCTTATAAATATCGCAGGTTCCTAATACAAATATTCATTCCAGAGAATGATTCCTAACCCAAATTGAACATGTTATTAACCCTAACCATACACTTTTCCCTCAATCTAATTTTACAGAAGAGCAGGGACAGAGTTGGTCTTACAATACAGGAATATAGGCGATCTTCCAGCTGCTGAAAACCTAAAAGGTCCATGCTGAAATGATCCTTGGAGAAGATGTAGGCATCTATGAAGGACATGAGAGAGCAAAAGTCATCTTCCATGGCAAACAACCTGGTCAGGTTGATGGGATGTGTCTGAATTAGCCTCTCTCTTCCTAATGTAGAGAAGATGGACCAAACCATGCCTGTGTGGAGAGCTGTTCCCCGGTGCCTATGGTTGATATACCATTCTAACATATGAATGAGTCACAGCAAGTAGAGGCAGCCTCCATCTTTTGGGAACCATGTAAGCAACTGTTAAAACAAAGTGGTTTCCAAGGCAGTGACTTCATTCAGATCTTGAAGAAAGTGACATCACCTTACAGTTTTGGTAATGAAAGTCTGTGATCTTGGGATCCAGGAAACCAGGCACACAGAGTCAAACCCACTCCATGTCCCAGTGGGCTAACTTGTTTGGATTTAACAAGACAGAGTTACTCTTTCTTTGTACCTACTGATGTGAGGACAGCCAAATGCCTGGAAACTATGAAGACTGGCCTTTCCAGAGAAAGCAGGTAGTTTCTCACCATGGGCTCCTGACAACTTCACAGAGTTGGCCAAAGAGAACAGATTGGAGACAGGACACGCCATTTGGGGGGAACATAGTATGGCCCACAAGACAGAGGACACTCCGGATAGTACAGACCTACTTGGGGAAAGGAGGTGACTTTTTGGGTGTGAGTGTGAGTTTGTGGTTTTGTGTCATGTTCTGAGAATAGTTAGGAAAGCTGGTTTGTTTGTTTTGGAGTGGACTGTGTCTAGTAAGTCCTTTGACAAGGTGAGTGTTTCTGTGTCTATATATCATACTGTGTCCGTGATTGTAGACATTAGAAAAGAGAATGCATCAATGGATGTGTCCTGTCTACAAGAAAGCTTCAAAGCATTCATCCTGTGCAATTAATGAATGGACTGCAGGTTGCCGTATGGATGGGCAACTCCTGCCATCTTTCTAAATTCCTGTTTTCTTCCTGAATTCTGGACACTCTCCAGAATACGCTCATGATTTTGTGTCCAAGATATGTACCACCTCCATCTCTGTGACATGGCCATGTACTGGATAGCTGAAGGGAATGGCGAGTATCTCAGAAAACTCAGATATCAGTATGCCCAAGAAAGTCTCAGTGGAGAAACCCTGCTTTGGGCCTTTTGCTTACGTATTCTGTTGCCCTGAATGTCAGGAAGGTCTTTGCCTCAGGCCACACTTTGTGAAGCCTGCAGAAAATAGTTTTCAAATGGAAAAGAATGGTCATTACCTGTGCCTCTTTGCTTAATTGCTTTGGAAATGGATGTTTCTGAATCAGCCTCTCAGCCCTATGTGAGGCTGTGGCTTAGATTCACAGCACATGATGGGTCTAAAGAAAAATCCCATGTGTGCATC
The DNA here is from genome assembly GCF_048772815.1 of Callospermophilus lateralis. Taxonomy (NCBI): domain Eukaryota; kingdom Metazoa; phylum Chordata; class Mammalia; order Rodentia; family Sciuridae; genus Callospermophilus; species Callospermophilus lateralis. The sequence goes on from NW_027510230.1 coordinate 484,792, forward strand.
CCAAACCAAAATGGGCAAAAGAGCTGTCAGAGTGGTTCTTAAAATACAGGAAAGTTGGGGACCTTCCACCTGATGAGAACCTCAAATGTCCATGCACAAATGATACCTGGAGAAGTTGTAGGCAGGTATGAAGCACCTGAGAGAGCAAAAGTCATCTTCCATGGCAAACAACCTGGTCAGGATGAAGGGATGTGTCTGAATCTGAATCTCTCTGTTCTTATTGTAGAGAAGATGGACCTAACGAGGCCTGAGTGGAGAGCTGTTCCCGGGTGCCAATGGTTGATATACATTCTACCTTATGAAAGTGTCACAGGAAGTAGGGGCAACCTCCATCTTATGTTACCCTTGGAAGCAACTGTTAGGACAAAGTGGTTGCCAAGGCAGTGACCTCATTCAGTTCCAAAGAATGTGAAATACCTCATTTCCTTGGTGATGGAACTCTCTGAACTTGGTATCCAAGAAGCCAGGCACCCAGAGGCAGTCCCAGTCCCAGTCCCAGTGGGCTCACTTGTTTGGATTTACCAAGGACAGAGTCAGTTTTCTTGGTACCTAATGATGTGAGGATGGCCAAATGCCAGGAGAGCTCTGAAGATGGACCTTTCCTGAGAAAACAGGTAGTGGCTAACCACTTTTTCCTGACATCTTCACAGAGTTGGTCAAGGAAAGAATGTCTGAGAGAAGACAGGCCATTTCGGGGGAACATAGTATGGCCCACCAGTCAGAGGACACTCCGGATAGTCACAGACCTACTTGGGGCAAGGAGGTGCCTTTGTGGGAGTGGGTGTGGGTTTGTTGTTTTGTCTCATGTTCTGAGAATAGATAGGATAGGCGGTTTGTTTGGTTTGGAGTGGACAGTTTCTAGTAAGTCATTTGACACGGCGAGTGTTTCTGTTTCTGTGTATCCCACTGTGTCTGTTGTTGTAGACATTACAAAAGAGAATGCATTAATGGATGTGTCCTGTCTAGTATAAATCTTCCCATAATTCATCCTGCCCAATATATGAATGGACTGCAGCTTGTCTTATCGATGTGCAACACCTGCTATCTTTCTAAGTTGTTGTTTTCTTCCTGAATTCTGGCCACTCTCCAGAATAGGCTCATGGATTTGTGTCCAAAATATGTACCACTGCCAAGCTCTGTGACATGGCCATGTACTGGATAGCTGAAGAGAATGGCGAGCATCTCAGAAAACTCAGATATCAGTGTGACCAGAAAAATCTCAGTGCAGAAACCCTGCTTTGGGCCTTTTGCTTACTTATTGTTGTGTTGCACTGAATGTCAGGAAGGTCTTTGCCTCATGCCACCCCTTTGTGAAGCCTGAAGAAAACAGTTTTCAAATGGAAATGAATGGGCCTCACCTGTGGCTCTTTGCTTAATTGCTTTGGAAAGAGATGTGTCTTTATCAGCCTTTGGACCTGTGTGTGGCTGTGACTTAGATTCTCAGCACCTGATAGATCTTAAGAATGATCCTATGTGAGCTTCCAAAACCAAAATGCCAAAAAATATCATTCATTGTGGATGAAGTCTCTTGCCTTCCTCTCTTAGGTTCCTGCACTCCATCAAATGAGAATAGGGATTCTTTGGGTCAAATGAGTTCTTCAAAGCCCTGCAGAGGTGCTTGTGTTTTCACATGACTCTAAATCACCTAAAGAATTGATACCTAAAATCAGTAGGCCTGAAATTGGAGAAACAAAGAAGTATTAAAGGCAGGCTTATTTGTTCACTCCTGGTTCACAGAAACGGTGTCCAGGCTACCCTGACTTTAGGCAAATGAGGGGCAAAGGAGCTGATTTTGGACACTGTCTTGGGCTGTGCCCCTCATGGAAACCTCCAGCCAGAGGTTAAGATGATTGACTATATGGAATAAGATGAGGGCCATGTGGGAGTGTTTTGGTTTTGATTTTGGTCATTTGTGTGGCATTGGAAAAAATGACTGGGTACACGTGGGGTTGAACTCTGGTGTGATTCCCCTTAGAGACTGGATTTTGGAAGTGAACTCAGAGAAGCATTGCCATGAATTTTGTTGGGATTTTAAGAGGCCACGCATGAAAGTCGCTCTTGGAAACTGAGACCTAGGCCCCGGGTGGATTTCCACAGAGGCCTGGGAATCTCAGCAAGGATATCACATGATTTTATTCTTAAAGAAATGGCAGCCATAGTTGAGAGTCAAAACACACATGGACCTCACATTGTAGACCTCAATGGGCCTGGCCTAATGTGACCGTTTGTCCACTCTTTGGGACGCCGTGCCTGTGAGAGTTCTCCAGAGATTTCATTGAAATGAGCTTCCTCACCATTTAATGTTTGCTGAATGAACTGAAATCCACAGTGCATCCAACTTCATGCTTGAAAAATGGCTAGATAAATACCATGAAATTTTTGAAATTCTTATGACCAGGTGGCACTGGAGAAACATTGGATGTCCTGTTGCTGATCATGATTATACCAGACAGTGCCTTGACTTACTGAGTTTCATGAAAATGGTGTAGAACAGAGATGCCAGTAAGTTGGAGCCTGCTGAGTAGTGGGTCTAGAGCAGTGGTGGGGAGGTGTTTGATAAAACATCCGTGGTAGGGCCATGTGGATCTACCATTGGATTCCAAATGGCTTGTAACTGACATGGTGCAGCCAGCAGACCCTTGTATGTAAAGGCATCTTGTTACAAGGAGAGTTTTCAGAGGAAAATTAAGAATCAGGTTGATATGGACAAGGGGGCAATGGGGCAAGCTGTGAGAGATAGGAGCCTAGTTGGTGCATTCTCTTGCAGACCCTGACCCACCACACGTGACAGAACTCCCTCCAGCACTGTGTCCCAGTTTAGCTCCTAGTATTTCGTGAAACAAATACCAAACTCACAGTGCAGCAGCAAAAACACCACAAAAAGTGGAAGAGGACCAAATGGCTTCACAGTCCACACGGGGAGACACTTAGTCCCCAGTGGCCTCAGTTTACCTACAAAGAGAGGATTCAGCACTGCTTCATCTAGTTCATTGGAAATAAGAAACCATGTCCTCCAGGTCACATAGATTCAGACCCAGCTTTGATGGTCTCACTACAAAGGAAGCCAAATCTCCTGAAAACAACATATATTTCAAGTGCAAAACTCAGTGGCATTTTTTCAAAAAATTTTTAGGCCAGCAGAGCTCCATGTTTGTGGAGTGTTTACCCTGTCCCTTAGTTTTGGAAACTGCTCTACCACCTCCAAGGTTGTGAACTCCTGAGCATTTTCCATTCCAGATATGTGTTCACTGATTTTGTAACTCTTCTCCTCTAATTGTGTCTTACTTGGGGTGAAGGTAATGTCAAGGCATTGTTCTGGATGAGAGCGGGAGGATATTTGTGCAGCATATATTTACATACACATTGGATTCATTTTCCAATTTTCCATTCGAAATACTGAATCCCTGACACTAACCCATACCTAGTAGACTCAGACTATTCATCCTAATATAATGGAGAAAATTAACCCAACACATTAGAAATACAAGTACTTCAGAGGAGACATGTTGTATAGTTGGACTTGACATTTGCATTATATAAGGTAGGAGTTATAAATCTAGTCAAATTTATTTGAAATATTCTCCATGTGTTTTAAACTTAACAAATATGTGAATTCTTGTTTCCTTTTTCTGTAGTCTCTTCACACACGTATATTTATATGCATATATAGAATCCTACCAGGTATCACACGTACATTTTTGTGAGGTGGCTGTCTTGGCAGATACAAATTGTGAGAAGAGTTCACTCCTCCTAAATGCTGTTGGAAATGAAAATTCAACTTATAGGAGAGCGTCCTAGTAGAACAACATTATACATTAACGCATGTTCAGTAAAATAAATATTTTTTCATTTGTGGATGATACATATTTACTGATGAATTTCGATTGGCATTAATATTGGTACTTTTTAATGTCTGTGAGTTGTGTGTGTGTGTGTGTGTGTGTGTGTGTGTGTGTGTGTATAGATATAGATATAGATATAGATATACTCTCCAAATTTTTCAAAATATGAAATATATGTGTCTAATATACACTCTCTAAATTCATTCATGTTCATGTATGTGGATTTATAATCCACTTTTCACAAGATGATAATCAGAAATATTCATCCACCTGAAATACATATTTGTTTCCTAGTACTGAAAACTAACTTCAGTGAATGGTGCATACAAATCCTAATTATTCTACAGTAACTGACCCAGTCTAACATCAATGCAAGTAGACTCCTATGGGACATGATATGTAATTTGTCATTCATTTGTATTCGACACTGGTACATTATTATTTCTTCAGTTTTTGCACATCATAAGATATACCTTTGCCAAGGCAGTGACCTCATTCAGTTCCAAAGAATGTGACATACCTCATTTCCTTGGTGATGGAACTCTCTGAACTTTGTATCCAAGGAGCCCGGCACCCAGAGGCAGTCCCAGTCCCAGTCCCAGTGGGCTCACTTGTTTGGATTTACCAAAGATAGAGTCAGTCATTCTTGGTACCTACTGAAGTGAGGATTACCAAATGCCTGGAGAGCTCTGAATAGGGAGCTTTCCTGAGAAAGCAGGTAGTGGCTCTCCACTTTTTCCTTACAACTTTACAGAGTTGGCCAAGGAAAACAGATCTGAGAGAGGACAGGCCATTTCGGAAGAACAGAGTATGGCCACCAGTCAGAGGACACTCTGGTTAGTCATACACCTATGGGGAAGGAGGTGCCTTTTTGGGAGTGGGTGTGGGTTTGTGGTTTGTCTCATGTTCTGAAAATAGGTAGGAATGGCGGTTTGTTTGTTTTGGAGTGAACTGTTTCCGGTAAGTCGTTTGAAGAGGTGAGTGTTTCCATGTCTGTGTATCCCACTGTGCCTGTGGTAGTAGACATGAGAAAAGAGAATGCAGCAATGGATGTGTCATGTCTAGTATAAAGCTTCCCAGCATTCATCCTGCCCAATTTATGAATGGAGTGTGGCTTGCCTTATGCACGGGCAACACCTAATACCTTCCTAAGTCCCTGTTTTCTTCCTGAATTCTGGCCACTCTCTAGAATAGGCTCATGGTTATGTGTCCAAGATATGTACCAAATCCAAGGTCTTTGACATGGCCATGTACTGGATACCTGAATGGAATGGCCAGCATCTCAGAAAACTCAGATATCAGTGTGACCAGGAAAGTCTCAGTGGAGATACCCTGCTTTGGGCCTTTTGCTTACCTATTGTTCTGTTGCCCTGAATATCAGGAAGGTCTTTGTCTCATGCAACCCCTTTGTTAAGCCTGAAGAAAACAGTTTTCAAATGGAAATGAATGTGCATCACCTCTGCTTCTTTGCTTAATTTCATTGGAAAAGGATGTGTCTGATTCAGGCCCTTTGCCCTGTTTCAGGCTGTGACTTAGATTCTCAGCACCTGATGGAAGTAAAGAAAAATCCCATATGTGCATCTAAACCAAAATGGAAAAACGTTCAATCAATGTGGATGAATTATATTGCCTTCCTTTGTTAGGTTTCTGAAATCCATCATGTCAGAATAGGGATTCTTTGGGTGAAATGAGTTCTTCAAATCTCTGCAGAGGGGCTTGGCTTTTCTCATGACTCCAATTCACAAAAAGAATCTAGACCCAACAGTCAGAGAGCCTCAAATTGGAGAAGCGAAGCAGTATTAAGGGCAGGCCTATTTGATCACTCCTGGTTCACAGGAAGGGTGTCCAAGCCACCCTGACATTCGGCAAATGAGGGGCAAGGGAGCTTATTTTGGACACTGTCTTGGGATGTGCCTCTCATGAAAACCTCCATCCAGATGTTATGATGAGTATCTTTATGGTAGAAGATGAGGGCCATGTAGGAGTGTTTTGGTTATAATTGTGGTAATTTGTGTGGCAGTTGGAAGAGATGACTGGGTAAACCTGGGCTTGAATTCTGCTGTGATTCCCCTTAGAGACTGAGTTCTGGAACTGACCTCAGAGAAGTATTGACATGAATTGTGTTGGGATTTTAGGAGGCCATGAATGAGAGTTGCCATTGGAACCTGGGATCAAGGCCCAGAGTGGCTTTCCACAGAACACTGGGAATCACAGCCAGGATATTACATGATTTTATTCTGAAAGACTTGGCAGGCATAATTGAGATTCAAAACACACTTGGACCTTGCTTTGTAGACCTCCATGGGCCTGGCTTCATTGTCGCGACCCCTTGCCCGCAAGGAAGACGCAACTCAGGAATCTTCTTTCAGCAGTTTATTCAGGCCTTGATTTAAGTATCTTATAGTGACTCACTTTCTTTCTTCTTCCCTCTGAGGGCCCAAGCACAGCCTAATAAAGCCTCCCACGTACCAATCTTAAGCTGCCGCGTGGGTCTTTTTTATAGGGTGGCAAGAGATAGCGCGCCAACTCTCCACAAAGGAATTTGATTTATCACAGGCCACAGTGGAAGCCGGCGCCATCTTCTAATGGCGGCCACAATTTACAACAATGGCTTACTACACTTCATGTGACTTTTTGGCCACTCTTTGGGTAGACTTGCCTGTGAGAGTGCTCCAGAGATTTCCCTGAAATTAGCTTCCTCACCATTTAATGGTTCCTGAATGAATTGAAACCAACATTGCCTCCAAATGCATCTGTGAAAAAATGCTAGATAATTACCATGAAATTTTAGAAATTCCGATGACCAGCTGGCACTGGAGGACCTTTGATGTCCTGTTGATGATCATGAGTATAACAGACAGGGCCTTGATTGACTGGGTTTCATGAAAATGGTGTAGAACAGAGATGCCAGTAAGTTGGGGCCTGGTAAGTAGTGGGCCTAGAGCTGTGTTATGCAAATGTGTGATAAAACATCTGTGGTGGGGCCATGTGGATCTTCCATTGGCTTCCAAATGGCTGTGACTGACATGGTGCAACCATCACACCCATATATGTAAAGGCATATTTTTATATGGAGAGGTTTCAGGGCAATGTTCAGTATCATGTTGCTATTGTCAAGGGGGCAAGCTACTTGAGATAGAACCCTGGTTGGTGCATTCTCCTGGAGACCCTGCCAACCACACCTGACAGAACTCCCTTCAGCACTGTGTCCCATTTGAACTCGTTGTATTTCATGAAGCAAATACCAAACTCCCAGTGCAGCAGCAAGAAACACCACGAAAATTTGAGGATGACCATTGGTTTCACAGTCCACATGGAAGACCCTTAGCCCTCAGTGGCCAAAGTTTACCTACAAAAAGAGAATTCATCACTGCTGCCTCATTTTTATTTTAAAATAAGTAACCATTTCCTCCAGGTCACATAGATGCAGATCCAGCTTTGATGGTTTCACTACAAATAAAGCTAAAGCTCCTGACAACAACATATATTTCATGTGCCCAACCTCAGAGGCAGATTCTCAAAAGTCTTTTGGCCAGCAGAGCTCCATGTTTGTGGAGTGTTTACCCTGTCTCTTACTTTTGGAAACTCCTCTACCACCTCCAAAGATGTGAAATCTGGAGCATTTTCCATTCTAGATATGTATTCACAGATTTTCTAACTCTTCTCCTCTAATTGTGTCTTACTTGGGGCGAAGGTAATGTCAAGGCATTGTTCTGGAGGAGAGTGGGAAGATTTTTCCGTAGCATATATTTGCATACACATTGGATTCAGTGTCCTATTTTCAATTCAAAATACTGAATACCTGACTCTAACCCATACCCTACCAGACTCTGACTACTAATCCTAATATGATGGAGAAAAATAACCCATAAAGAATAGAAATACAAGCAGTACAGAGTAGGCATGGTGTATAGATGGACTTGCCTTTTGCATGATACAGAGTTGGAGTTATAAATCTAGTCAATTGTTTGTTGAAATAGTTGTCCTAGTATTTTTAAGGTTAACAAATATGTGAATTCCTGTCTCCCTTTCTCTGTATTCTTATATGCACATATAGATTCCTATCTGGTACCACACGTACATTCTTGTGAGGTGGCTGACTTGGCAGATACAAATTGTTAGAAGAGATCACTCCTACTAAACCCTGTTGGAACTGAATATTCAACCTATGGGTGAGCTTGCTAGTTGAACAGCATTATACATAAATCCATGTTCAGTAAAATGAATATTTTTAGATCTGTGGATGGTATATATTTTATAATGAATTTTGATTGACATATATATTGCTACTTTTTTGTCTGTGTGTGTGTTTTATGTATATGTATATATATGTATATATATATATATATATATATATGTATATATATATATATATATATATATATATATATACACTCTCCAGATTTTTCAAAATATGAAATATATGTGTCTTATATTCACTCCCTAAATTCATTCATGTTCATGTATGTGGATTTATAATCAACTATTCACAAGATTATTCTCAAAATATTCATCCACCTGAAATTTGCCCAAAGCTCTCAAATGTCAATCCTATTTGTGACTACATATTTGTTTCTTCTAAGATTATATATTTAACTCAACCCTGTTCAAAATGTCTAATCCTATCACACACTTTATACTCTGCCTGATTTTGTAATGTCTCTATTGATATATGCTTTCCTACATATTTTCCCCACTTCATCATTGTGACTGACTCTTCACTTGTGCTGACATTTACATTCACTCTCTAATCGAAATCCTATTGCTAAGAAACTTTTGTTCCAAATCTTATACTCACCCTTCTTCCTAAACTTACTGACTATCTTCCTAATGCTACAGACTATCCCTTTTTGACTGGATGTTCTCTTCTACATTCAATCATCCAAGTAAACGTGGTGCGAGCTTCAGAGGAGGAGACTACCAACAGGCTATCTCATGCAACATCAAAGGGTTTATTGGGTGTCCAGAATGCTGGGGTTCAGAGCTCACCTGAATAGTGCAGATAGCCCTGAGAATAGCTGAAGTAGAGCTTATATACTTTCCCTGGAGAGAGAAGGGAGGGAATTGTATTGATGTGTCAGGGCGAGTGGGTGGTTTGCATGCAACTGGGAGAGGGAGTACATTCTGCAATTTGGCAGCTGGGGATAGAACATTCTGGGAACAAGTTTTGCAAACATTTCTCAAGATTTCAACAGTGTTCTGTTAAGCATACAGAAAAACAAGATGTGACAAGTACCTATTTTATTAATATTTCATTCCCCACTTCTTCTTCTGGCTAATTTTAATCATAAAAATGATCATTGGAGGGTGTCACATTCAATGTCTGCTAGTGGGGTATTACCATAAGTTTAACTCCTCCAATTTGAGCCTGGAGAAAAGACATTACACGGTTGAGCAAACAGGGTTTTATAGTTAGCAATAATATGAGGATTATTATTGGACCGGCCAGGGTTGATAAAAACGTAGTTAACCGGGGGGACTGTGTGAACCAAGACTCAAGCCACCCTTTTGGGCCCTCTCTCACTTGTTGATGCTCTTCAAGGTGTCTTTTAAATTTACTCATAGATTTTATTACGACTCCAGTATAGTCAGCATAAAAACAACATTCTTCCCTCAATGCAGCACAAAGGCCCCCTTCTCTAATGAAGAGGAGGTCCAACCCTCAACTGTTCTGTAAAACAACTTCAGAGAGAGAGGTTAAAGTTTCATGCAAAGCCCTGAAGGAGGTTTCTAATATCTTACTTTTGCTCTATTGCTGCTTCTAATTGGGTCATCTTTTGTGTCCCATGGACAATGCCACTGGTTCCTCTGCCCACCCGTGCAGCAACTCCTATTCCTAATAGGATGGCTAAAGTGAGGGATATATGTTCCCAGTGGAACCGGTTGTATGCCCCCACTATTTGATCTTCAAATGAACCTGCGTCATGATAGAGCACTCTGGGAAACATCTGCACCATTACACAATTTATCACATATCTTGATCATTTCATGAAAACATAAACGATGTTTAAGTATATAGAATTATGCTTTTGTAGGCACTGACAAAGCAAGGCACCTAAGATAGCACTCAAGAGAGGGAAACAGTCCTATTTGGTTGAAACCGGATTCAGAGGGCATTGCTTCTATTGTAATCAATTAATCCCCTGAAACTCAAGTTTAGGTAGTTTCAGAATTTTGTACCCAACATATAAGGGATGGGGCTCAGAAGTTCACAGTCTTCAGAAGTTTAAAAAAGCAGTATTTGTTTCTGTTTTTCCTTCTGTTCTGGGCAAGTTAACTTTTCAAGGACACCTGGGAGGAGGAGAGCTTTTTCTTCCATTTCTTATTTTCCCCCTGCCAGCTGTTACCATGGAGCCCGGTTGGTAATTTCTTTATCTTAGAAATGTAGCCATCTCTGTGAAGCCCCAGCTGAAGGCCAGAGGACTTGTTCACATATTTTGTGAAAAACTAGTTAGGGGTTGTCTAGCTTAGAAGTACTGAGATTTTTAGCCAGTGGCCAAGTAGAACAGGGCAATACGAAAGAGAAAGTTTATCTACATTAAAGTCTTTATTGGGACTGTTTTGCTGAAAGTTCAAAACTCATCCATGGTGAAGACTTCTGAAGAAGGTCATTTAAGACTTTTCTGTGGGCCTGGTACAGAGGGGGAAAGACGGGGAAGGTGGGGCTGAGAGCACCTCCGAGGATCTGAGAATGAGGGAAAAGAGAGATGTAAAAGAATAATGCGAAAGGGTATTGGGAATTTCCTAGCAGCAAACTTGAGCAGTAGATCAGGTAGAGCAGAGTGAAAGACGGGAGTGAGGATCCCAAAATCCTGTGAGGGACTTTAAATTTTAGTAACCTGTTTTCAGTGATGACAAAGCAACTTTAAAGGCCAATTATATTACATCTTGGATAAGGGTCTCAGGGCTCTCCTCAGCTCGTTTGAGCATTGGGTTAGCTGGTAAGAGGACCTGGTGGGACCCGGTGAGGGCACTGACAGGAGATGAGAGGAATGAGTCGGTGGAGCGGTACCTATGTACCTGCTACCTCAGCAAGGGGCCGATGGTCTGAGAACTGGTGGAGCTTTGGGTTTCTGATCTAGTTATTGGAGGGGAGAAATCAAGTTGCTGAGATGGGAGTGACATCAGAGGGTCTGGAGCAGAAGGCTGAGGATAATGATATATTGGAGAAGCATAGTTCAGGATGTGAGTGAGGGAGGGAAAAGGCTTCCACATAGGGGAATTTCCTTTCACTCTTTTGAGCACTTGCAGAAGTTAAAAAAGGTCACGCAAAATTTGAGGAGCTAGAGACCCATCTGGGTGCCATAGTTTTTGGTTGTCTAATTGGTAATGTGGCCAATGCTGTGTACTGAATTTGATGAAGAATTGGGGTTTCATCAGGCAGCTCCTGTATGCACACATTTCCATGACATACAGAAAAAGTCGGCTTTTCCCCCACACAGCCATTACTCTTTGTGGCTTTGATAGTCTGCCAGGCAAACTTAGTAATCTAGACTAGCCAATCTGCATCTGGCTCGCGTGTCCCTACATCCATAATGTTTGTTTCCATTATCTATGGTACAGAAGGGATTTAATGGTATTTTAGTGGGATCCTCTTCATCAGGGATATCACAATACGAAATACCTAAAGCCAGCTAACAAATGTCTGGGTGGAGAGATGGCCACCAGGTCCCTAAGGGGGCTGTATGCGAGATAGACCATACTTCTTTTCCAGTAGGATTTGTGATCAGCCATCACTGCTTAATGGGCTGATGAGGGTTAGGACTACTTGTAGCCAAGGGGAGAGTATATAACCTTATTCACATTGCGAATACACAATTTGAAACTGTTACCAGTCTTTTTCAGTTTCCAGAAAGATTCTGTATAGGCAGCAGGCTTGAGATGAGAGGTATGGATCCAGGAAGTGATTCTGTTTATGTTTACCACTGTAGGTGTTATAATAGCACCTGGTATGGTCCTTTTCAGCGGGGTACCAGGGATGACACCTGATATCATCTTACATAGATGAAATCTCTTACTTGATATGGATGTGGAATCCCCTGGTTCCCAGTTGGGTAGGCAGTGGCCAGCTGTTTTCACAGGTATTACTGAGTTCTTTCAAGATCTTTAAGTCTGTCAAGCAAGGGGGTGTGGAAAGGATCTTTAGGTCTTACAGTTGGGCTTAGGTCCCCTACTGGAGGAGGGCCACCATAAAGAATTTCACATGTGGTAAGGTTACTCAAAGAAACAAAGGGATTTTTTCTTGCATGAAACATTGCATAAGGCAGGAGCATAGTCCAATCTTATGCTGGTCTCTAAGCTTAATTTCGTTAAGGTCTCTTTAATGGTTCTATTCATTCTTTCTACTTGTCTTGAACTCTGTGGTCTATAAGCACAATTTAACTTCCAATTAATCCCCAGGTTCTGGCTAACCCCTGACTTACCTGGGTCATGAACATCGGTCCATTGTCAGATCCTATTACCAGCTTAGCTTCCTCCAATGGTAGAGAGGCTTAGTCAGCAGCAGCGGAATCACTTAGAGTGTGTTGTGTGTTAGGGGACGAGGGCAGGGGATAAGGAGGGGGAGAAGAGTCCAGTAGAGTCAAATCTGTGACTCAGGGAGAACAGAGGGTGGAGGAGGAGGAGGTTGAGAGGGTTTGAGAGATCATGGTGGAAGGAGTAGGAGCAGAGGTAGGGGCAAGGAAAGGCTTCACCCATGGAGGAGGAGATTTGCAGAGGTCCTGCCAAGTTAAGATATATGGCTGTTGATCCGGATGGCTATGTGGCGCTGGCTGAAAGACAATACCTCTGACTTTTTAAAATTAGTGGGAAGTAGAAAGATCCGTCTAGGGGCCATATGACTCCAAAGATGGGCCATTCTGAGGCACAGAGATTCTGCCAGGTCCAGCGTTTTACTAAAAAAAGAAAGATTCTGAGCCCTTAAGCAGACTTTGGTCCAGTGATCAAGGGTCAGGGACAGAGGCATTGACGTGCTCTGTTCCATAATGAAAGTTCCACAAACAGTAAAAGCAAGGACACACGACACAGATAAGACAAGACCATAAAGACAGGCAATGAACGTCCAACACTGAGACCAGGAATGAGTAGCCGGCAAAACCCAATGGTATGGCAATAACGAATCTAAAAGAAAATATCACTGAGTCGAGAAGACTATTGTTCCTTGATTTCCCGAGTTCTCTGCGGGGTCCTCCAGAGAGGTGCCCTTTGTCTCTGTGACATGTCTCTCAGCCACCGTCGGAGAGAGCCCAGGCTCTTCATCGCCAGCAATTTTGCCAAGCCCTAACAAGAAACCTGAAACCAGAAAGAGGCGCCTTACTTGCTCCGAGAGGAGCCCGTTGGGGTCTCTCATCCGCCACTGCTGGAACTCAGTGGAACCTCAATATGTAAAGGTCAGGCGAGTGTCAGAGGAAGATACTACCAAGAGACTGTCTCATGCAACATCAAAGGGTTTATTTGTGGTCCAGCATGCTGGAGCTCAGAGCTAAATTAAATAGAGCAGAGACCTCTGAGAACAGCTTAAGCAGAGCTTATATACTTTCCTTGGAGAGGGAAGAGAGGGAAGTTCAGTGATGGGTAAGGGCGAGTGGGCGGTTTGCATGACACCGAGTGAGGGAGTACATTCTGCAGTTCGGCTGTTGGGAACAGTACATTCTAGAACAAGATTAGCAAACATTTCTCAAGATTTCAACAGTGTTTTGTTAAGCATACAGAAAAACAGGAAGTGACAAGTACCTATTTTTTTAATTTTATTAACCTTTCACTACCGACTATGCCTTTTTGACTTGATGTTCCTTCTACATTAATTCATGCAACGTACAAGGTGCTATGCCATTGTATATCGATTTATCTGAGACAACTCTGCAGAACGTAATTCAACACCACGTATCACTATCAAGGGCCCAATGCCCTTCTGGGCTTCAAATCACACTTAAATTTCTTTTTTCATACATATATTTCACCTATATATTCTTCTACACATAGCAAGTTCCCAATACGATCATTCATCCAGGAAAATGATTTCTAACCCAAATCGAGCATGTTTTTAACCATAACCGGACACTGTTCCCTCAATCTAACTTTACAGAAGAGCAGGGAAGGAGTTGATATTACAATACAGAAATGTAGAAAAACTTCCACCTGCTGAGAACCTCAAAGGTCCATGCAGAAATGATCCCTGGAGAAGATGTAGGAAGCAATAAAGGACCTGAGAGACCAAAAGTCATCTTCCATGGCAAATAACCCGGTCAGGATAAAAGGTTGTGTCTGAATCAGATTTTTTTTTAATGTAGAGATCATGGACCAAACCACGCCTGTGTGGAGATCTATTCCTGGGTGCCTTTGGTTGATATACCATTCTAACTTGTGAAAATGTCACAGGAAGTAGGGGCAGCCTCAATTTCTTGGGACCCTTGGAAGCAACAGTTAGGACAAAGTGGCTGCCAAGACAGTGCCCTCATTCAGTTCAGGAAGGAAGTGACCTCACCTCACTTTCTTGGTGATGGAACTCTCTGAACGTGGGATCCAGGAAGCCAGGCACACAGAGCCTGTCCCAGTCCCAGTCCCAGTGGTCTCACTTGTTTGGATTTACCAAGAACAGGGTCAGTATTTTTTGGTACCTACAGATGTGAGGAAGGCCAAATGCCAGGAAAGCTCAGATGCAGGGCTTTTCATGAGAAAGCAGGTAGTAGCTCACCGTTGGCTCCTAAGAAGTTCACAGAGTTGGCCAAGGAGACAAGATCTGAGACAGGAAAGGCCATTTTGGGGGAACATATTATGGCCCACAAGTCAGAGGACACTCTGGATATTCACAGACCTACTTAGGGGAAGGAGGTGCCTTTGTGGGTGTGGTTGTGGGTTTGTGGTTTTGTCTCATTTTCTGAGAATAGGTAGGACAGTCGGTTTGTTTCATTTGAAGTGGACTGTTTCTAGTAAGTCTTTTCACAGGGCGAGTGTTTCTATGTCTGTGTATTCCACTGTTTCCATGGTTGTAGACATTAGAAAAGAGAATCCATCAATGGATGTGTCGTGTCTAGTAGAAATCTTCTCAGCATTCATATTGGCCCGTTTATGAATGGACTGTAGCTTGCCTTATCGATGAGCAACACCTGCTACCTTCCTAAGTTTCTATTTTCGTCCTGAATTCCGGCCAATCTCAAGAATAGGCCCATGGTTTTGTGTCCAAGATATGTACCACCTCCAAGCTCTGTGACATGGCCATGTACTGGATAGCTGTAGGGGATGGCGAGCATCTCAGAAAACTCAGATATCAGTGTGACCAGAAAAGTCTCAGAGGAGAAACCCTGCTTTGGGCCTTTTGCTTACCTATTGTTCTGTTGCCCTGAATGTCAGGAAGGTCTTTGCCTCAGGACACCCCTTTGTGAAGCCTGAAGAAAACAGTTTTCAAATGGAAATGAATGGGCATACCTGTGGCACTTTCCTTAATTGCTTTGGAAAGGGATGTGTCTGAATCAGGCCCTTGGCCCCGTGTGTGGCTGTGGCTTAGATTCTCAGCACCTGATGGATCTAAAGAAAGTTACCATGTGTGCATCCAAAAGAAAATTCGCCAAAAGAGCAATTATTCGGATGAAGTCTCTCGACTTCCTCTGTAAGGTTCCTGACTTCCATCAAGTGAGAATGGGATCCTTTGGGTCAAAAGAGTTCTACAAAACCTGCAGAGGCTAGCCCATTGTGCTTGGGTTTTCTCATGACTAAAATTCACATAAAGAATCTAAACCCCACAGACAGTAGTCCTCAAATTGGAGAGTTATTAACGGCAGGCCTATTTGATCACTTTTGGTTCACAGGATGGGTGTCCAGGCCACCTTGACTTTAGGCAAATGAGGGGCAAAGGAGCTTATTTGGGACACTGTCTTGGTCTGCACCCCTCATGGAAACCTCCAGCCAGATTATGATGAGTGTCTATATGAAAGAAAATGAGGGCCATATGGGAGGGTTCTTGTTTTAATTGTGGTAATTTGTGTGGTAGTTGGAAGAGATGACTGGGTCCACCAGGGCTTGAACTCTGGTGTGATTCTCCTTAGAGACTGAGTTCTGGAACTGATCTCAGAGAAGTATTGCCATGAATAGTGTTGGGATTTTAGGAGACCACGCATGAGAATCGCTTTTGGAAACTGAGATCTAGGCCCAGGATGGCTTTCCACAGAGCTCAGGGATTCTGAGCCAGGATATCACATGATTTAATTCTTAAAGACTTGGTAGCCATAGTTGAGAGTCCAAACACACATGGACCTCACATTGTATACCACAATGGGCCTGGATTCATGTGTCCTTTTGGCCACTCTTTGGGAAGGCTTGCCTGTGAGTGTTCTCCAGAGCTTTCATTGAAATGAGCTTCCTCACCATTTAATGGTTCCTGAATTAAATGAAACACACAGTGCCTCCAACTTCATCCTTGAAAAATGACTAGATTAATACCATGAAATTTTTGAAATCCCCATGACCAGGTGGCACTGGATAACCTTAAGATATCCTGTTGCTGATCATGAGTATAACAAACAGTGCCTTGATTGACTGAGTTTCGTGAAAATGGTGTAGAACAGAGATGCCAGTAAGTTGGAGCCTGCTGGGTAGTGGGTGTAGAGCAGTGGACTATAGGTGTGTAAATAAATATTTTTGGTAGGACCACCTGGATCTTCCATTGGCTTCCAAATCTTGCGACTGACATGGTGCAGGCAGCAGACCTTTATATGTAAAGGCATCTTGTTATATGTAGAGGTTTCAGGGCAATGTTCAGAATCAGGTTGCTATAGTCAAGGGGAAAGCTATGTGGGATAGAAGCCTGGTTCGTACATTCTCTTGCCGACCCTGACCAACCACACATGACAGAACTCCCTCCAGCATTGTGTCCCAGTTTAACATATTGTATTTCATGAAGCAAATACCAAATTCCCAGTGCAGCAGTAAGAAACACCCTGAAAAGTGGAGGATGACCAAATGGCTTCACAGACCACACGGGAAGACACTTAGCTCCCAGTAGCAACATTTTACCTACAAAGGGAGATTTCAGACGTGCTGCCTCATGTTCATTACAAAATAAAGAACCATGTCCTCCAGGTCACATAGATGCAGACCCAGATTTTTGGTGTCACTACAAACGAAGCTAAATCTCCTGACAATTACATATATTTCTTTTTCTTTTTTTAATTAATTTTTATTGTAGGTTGTTCAAAACAGTACATACTTCTTGATATATCAAATTTCACACTTTGATTCAAGTGAGATATGAGCTCCCATTTTTACTCCATATACAGATTGCAGAATCACATCAGTTGCAGAATCATTGATTTACATATTGCCATACATATATTTCTTGTGCCTAACCTCAGAGGAAGTTTCTCAATAAGTCTTTAGGTCAGCACAGCTCCATGTTTCTGGAGTGTTTACCCTCTCCCATACTTTTGTAAACTGTTTTACCACCTCCAGTGTTGTGAACTCCTGAGCATTTTTCATTCCACATATGTATTCACAGGTTTTCTAACTCCTCTCCTCTAATTGTGTCTTACTTTTAGCGATGGTTATGTCAAGGTATTGTTCTGGATAAGAGAGGGAAGATTTTTGTGTATCACATGTTTGCATACACATTAGATCCATTTTCCTATTTTCCATTTGAAATACTGAATCCCTGACACTAACCCATACCCTACTAGACTCTGACTACTAATCCTAATATCATGGAGAAAAAAAAAACCTAACTGAATAGAAGTACAGTCCTTTTATAGGAAGCATGGTGTATATTTGTATTTGTCTTCCTCTTTATCAAGAGTATGTGTTTTAAATTTAGTAAACTTTTCATTTTAATATTTCTCCATGATTTTTTAAAGTTATCACATATGTAAATTCCTGTCTCCCATTCTCTGTATCCTATTCAGCACATGTAATTTTTTATGCATATACAATATCCTACCTGGTATCACACGTACATTCTTGTAAGATCACTGACTTTGGAATATAAAAATTGTGAGAAGAGATGACTCTCCCTAAATAATGATGGAACTGAAAATTCCACCTATGGGTGAGCTTCCTAGTGAAAAACACTATACATAAATCCATGTTCAGTAAAATGAATATTTTTGGATTTGTGAATGAATTATATTTCATGATGAATATCGATTGGCATATATATTGCTAAATATTAATGTGTGTGTGTGTGTGCATGTGTGTGTGTGTGTGGGCGTGTGTGTGTGTGTATATTCTACGGATTTTAAAAAAATATGAAAAATATGTGTCTTATTATACACTCCCTAAATTCATTCATATTCATTTATGTTCATTTAAATTCAAATTTTCACAAGATTATTCTCAGTAATATTCATACACCTGAAATATATTTTGGTTTCCTACTACTGAAAACTAAGTTCAGTGGATGGTGCTTAAAAATCCTAATATTTCTACAGTAACTGACCCAGTTTAACATCAATGCAAGTAGATTGCTATGGGACATGATGTGTAATTTGAAGTTCATTTTTACTCAACACTGGTACATTACTATTTCTTCAGTTTATGGACATCATAGGATGTATTTTTTCATCCACAACTTCACAAATTTTTTTGGCATTTGGTTCACTTTCAATTACTTACTACTTCAGAACACATGTATTCCTCCATGTTTCTTTACTGGTCTTTTCACTAGACTTCTTTCTAAACACATTATTTTCGAGTACATAATCATTTTTGAAGCAAAACTCACTCTTCACGATAAACCGTAACCCTAATAATACCATTGCATATATAACTCGTTGGAATGATGGTATATATATCAATATAAGATTTCCAATATATTTTCAGATGCAAACTCAATCCATTATTTAATGTTGGATCCAGTTACATACTTTATTCACAATATGGTCTATTCCTGCATCATCTCAATAATCATCAACACAAGGTACACCTATTTGTATCACCAGTACTAATTTATAAGTTTCCAGAATATTACTCCCCTTTATGGTGGAAGAAATACTTATGTCATCTGATCTACATATACATTTTACCACAGTAGTATTCTGGACACAAAATGCAAAGGTCACACATATGATTGTACCAAAGCCTAAATAGAAAGTGACCATGGATTACTAAAAGCATCTATGTCCAGGCTGCCTACTGCTCTCAAATGTCAATCCTATTGGTTACTACATATTTGTTTCTTCCTAAGATTATATATTTAACCTCAAGCCTGTTGAAAATATCTAATCCTATCACTCACTTTATACTTTTCCTGATTTCCTAATGCCCCTATTGATATCTGCTTTCCTACATATTTTTCCCAGTTCATCATTGTGACTGTCTCTTCACATGTGCTGATATTTACATTCACCCTCTAACTGAAAACCAATTGCTAAAGAACTTTTGGTCCAACTCCGAGACTCACTCTTCTTCCTAAACCTACTGACTATCTTCCTAATCCTACAGACTATCCCTTTTTGACTGGATGTTCTCTTCTACTTTCAATCATCCGAGGTATAGGATCCTATGCCATTGTATATCGATTTATCTGAGACCTCGGTGCAGAACATAATTCAATCTAAGTATACCAATCAAGGGCCCAATGCCTTTCTGGACTTCAAATCTTTCCTAGATCTCTGATCTCATACATATATTTCACATTTATATTCTTATAAATATCACAGGTTCCCAATACCATAATTCATCCAGCAGAATGACTCCTAACCCAAATCGAACATGCTATTAACACTAACCATACACTGTTCCCTCAATCTCACTTTACAGAAGAGCAGGGACAGAGTTGGTCTTAAAATCCAGGAAGGTAGGGTATCATCCACCAGCTGAGAACCTCAAAAGTCCCTGCAGAAATAATCCCTTGAGTCGGTGTAGGCAGGTATGAAGGATCTGAGAGAGCAAAAGTCATCTTCCATGGCAAACAACCTGGTCAGGTTGAAGGGATGTGTCTGAATTAGCCTCTCTCTTCCTAATGTAGAGAAGATGGACCAAACCATGCCTGTGTGGAGAGCTGTTCCCCGGTGCCTATGGTTGATATACCATCCTAACTTATGAATGAGTCACAGCAAGTAGAGGCAGACTCCATCTTTTGGGAACCTTGGAAGAAACTGTTAAAACAAAGTGGTTTCCAAGGCAGTGACTTCATTCAGTTCTTGAAGGAAGTGACCTCACCTTACATTATTGGTGATGAAAGTCTGTGATCTTGGGATCCAGGAAACCAGGCACACAGAGTCAAACCCACTCCATGTCCCAGTGGGCTCACTTGTTTGGATTTAACAAGACAGAGTCACTCTTTCTTGGTACCTACTGATGTGAGGACAGCCAAATGCCTGGAAACTATGAAGACTGGCCTTTCCAGAGAAAGCAGGTAGTTTCTCACCACGGGCTCCTGACAACTTCACAGAGTTTGCTAAAGAGACCAGATCGGAGACAGGACACGCCACTTTTGGGGAACATAGTATGGCCCACAAGTCAGAGGACACTCCGGATAGACACAGACCTACTTGGGGGAAAGAGGTGCCTTTTTGGGTGTGAGTGTGAGTTTGTGGTTTTGTCTCATGTTCTGAGAATAGTTAGGAAAGCTGGTTTGTTTGTTTTGGAGTGGACTATTTCTAGTAAGTCCTTTGACAACGTGAGTGTTTCTGTGTCTATATATCATACTGTGTCCGTGATTGTAGACAGTAGAAAAGAGAATGCATCAATGGATGTGTCCTGTCTACGAGAAAGCTTCAAAGCATTCATCCTGTGCAATTTATGAATGGACTGCAGGTTGCCGTATGGATGGGCAACTCCTGGTATCTTTCTAAATTACTGTTTTCTTCCAGAATTCTGGACACTCTCCAGAATACGCTCATGATTTTGTGTCCAAGATATGTACCACCTCAATCCCTGTGACATGGCCATGTACTGGATAGCTGATGGGAATGGTGAGTATCTCAGAAAACTCAGATATTAGTATGCCCAAGAAAGTCTCAGTGGAGAAACCCTGCTTTGGGCCTTTTGCTTACCTATTCTGTTGCCCTGAATGTCAGGAAGGTCTTTGCCTCAGGCCACACTTTGTGAAGCCTGAAGAAAATAGTTTTCAAATGGAATTGAATGGTCATTACCTGTGCCTCTTTGGTTAATTGCTTTGGAAATGGATGTGTCTGAATCAGCCTCTTGGCCCTATGTGAGGCTGTGGCTTAGATTCACAGCACATGATGGGTCTAAAGAAAAATCCCATGTGTGCATCCAAAACCAAAATGGACAAAAGAACTGTCATGGTGGATAGAGTCTCTCGCCTTCCTCTGTAAGGTTCCTGACCTCCATTAAGTGAGAATAGGGATCATTTGTGTCAAGTGAATTCTTTAAAGTTCTGCAGAGGCTATCCCATAGGTTCGTGGGTTTTCTCATGACTCCAATTCACATCTATGTTTACAGAAGAGCAGGGACAGTGTTGGTCTTACAATACAGGAATGCAGTGGATCTTCCATCTGTTGAGAACCTCAAAGCTCCATGCAGAAATGATCTCTGGAGAAGATGTAGGCAGCTATGTAAGACCTGAGAGAGCAAAAATCATCTTCCATGGCAAACAACCTGGTCAGGATTAAGGGTTGAGTCAGAATGAGCCTATCTCTTCTTAATGTAGAGAAGATGGACCAAACCCTGCCTGTGTGGAGAGCTGTTCCCTTTTGCCTACGGGTGATATACCATTCTAACTTGTGAAAGTGTCACAGGAAGTAGGGGCAGCCCTCATCTCATGGGACCGTTGGAAGCAATTGTTATGACAAAGTGGTTGCCAAGGCAGTGATCTCATTCAGTTCCTGAAGGACGTGATCTCATCTCACTTCCATGGTGATGGAACTCTCTGAACTTGGGATACAGAAAGCCAGGCACCCAGAGCCAGTCTCAGTTCTAGTCCCAGTGGTCTCACTTTTTTGGATTTACAAAGGACAGAGTCAGTCTTTCTTGATACCTACTGATGTGAGGATGGCCAAATGTCAGGAAAGCTCGGAAGAGGGGCTCTTCCTTAGAAAGCAGATAGTGGCTCACTCCTGGCTTCTAACAACTTCACATTGTTGGCCAAGAAGACCAGATCTGAGACAGGTCAGGCCATTTCGGAGGATCATAGTATGGCCCATCAGTCAGAGCACACTCCGGAGAGTCACAGACCTATTTGGGGGAAGGAGGTGCCATTGCGGGTGTGGGTTTGTGGTTTTGTCTCATGTTCTGAGAATAGTTAGAAAAGGCGGTTTGTTTGGTTTGGAGTGAACTGTTTCTAGTAAGTCGTTTGACAATGCAAGTGTTTCTATGTCTGTGTATCCCACTGTGTCCGTTCTTGTAGACATTAGAAAAGAGAATGCATCAATGGATGTGTCCTGTCTCATAGAAAGCTTCCCAGCATTCATCCAGCACAATTTATGAATTGAATGCGGCTTGCCTTATTGATGGGCGATACCTGCTACCTTCCTAAGTTGCTGTTTTCTTCCTGAATTATGGCCAATCTCCAGAATAGGCTCATGGTTTTGTGTCCAAGATATGTACTACCTCCAAGCTCTGTGACATGGCCATGTACTGGATAGCTGAATGGAATGGCGAGCATCTCAGAAAACTCAGATATCAGTGTGACCAGTAAAGTCTCAGTGGAGAATCCCTGCTTTGGGCCATTTGCTTACCTATTGTTCTGTTGCCCTGAGAGTCAGGAAGGTCTTTGTCTCAGGCCAACCCTTTGTGAATCCTGAAGGAAAGATTTTTCAAATGGAAATGAATATGCTTTACCTTTGGCTCTTTCCTTAATTGATTTGGAAAGAGATGTGTGTGAATCAGCCTCTTGGCCCAGTGTGATTCTTTGACTTAGATTCTCAGTACCTGATGGATCTAAAGAAAGATCCCATGGGTGCATAAAATCCAAAATGGCTAAAAGAGCAGTCATTGTTGATGAAGTATTTTGCCTTCCTCTGTAAGGTTCCTGAATTCCATCAAGTGAGAATAGGGATCTTTTGGGTCAAATGAGTTCTTCAAATGTATTCAGAGGCTATCCAATAGGTGCTTGAGTTTTCTCATCTTTCCAATTCACATAAAGAATCTGTACCCGACACTTAGTAGGACTCAAATTGGAGAAGCAGAGCAGTATTAAGGGCAGGCCTATTTGATCACTCCTGGTACACAGGAAGGGTGTACAGGCCACTGGTAATTTAGGCAAATGAGGGGCAACAGAGCTTATTTTGGACACTGTCTTGGGCTACGCTAATGCTATCAAATGTCAATCCTATTGTTGACTTCATATTTGTTTTATCCTAAGCTCATATATTCATCCTCAACCCTGTTGAAAATATCTAATCCCATCACTCACTTTATTCTTTTCCTGATTTCCTAATGTCTCTATTGATATCTGCTTTCCTACATATTTTGCCCTGTGCATCATTGTGACTGACTCTTCACTTGTGTTGACGTTTACATTGACTCTCTAACCAAAACCCTATTGCTAAAGAACTTTTGTTCCAAATCCTATACTCACTTTTCTTCCTAAACTTACTGACTATCTTTCTAATCCAACTGACTATAACTTTTTGAATGGATGTTCTCTTCTACATTCAATGATCCAAGTACAGTTCAGGTTTCTATTCAACCGGGTGAGGGAGTAGATTCTGCAGTTTGGCAATTGGGGACAGCACATTCTGGCAACAAGATTAGCAAAGAGTTCTCAAGATTTCAACAGTGTTTCGTTAAGTGTACAGAAAAACAGGAAGTGACAAGTACATATTTTATTAACCTTTCATTCCCCACTTCTTTTTCTGGCTACTTTTAATCATAAAAGTGATCTTTGTGGGGTGTCACATTCTATGTCTGCTAGTGGGGTATTACCATAATTTTAATTTGTCCAATTTGAGCTTGGAGAAAAGAAATTACATGGTTGAGGAAACAGGGTTTTATAGTTAATAATACTATGAGGATTATTATTGGACCGGCCAGGGTTGATAAAAACGTAATTAACCAGGGGGACTGTGTAAAAAAAAACTCAAACTACCCTTTTTGTGCCTCTCTCTCTCTCGTTGTTGCTCTTCAAGGCATCTTTTTAATTTACTCATAGATTTTTTTACAACTCCAGTATTGTTGACATAAAAACAACATTCTTCCCTCAAAGAAGCACAAAGGCCCCCCTCTGTCATGAAAAGGAGGTCCAACCCTCGACTGTTCTGTAAAACAACTTCAGAGAGAGAGGTTAAAGATTCCTGCAAAGCTGTGATGGATGTTTCTAAAATCTTTAAGTTTTGATCTATTGCTGCTTCTAATTGGGTCACTTGTTGTGTCCCATGGACCAGAGCAGTGGTTCTTGTGCCCAACCCTGCAGCAACTCCTATTTGTAATAGAATGGCTAAGGTGAGGGACATACGTTCCCAGTGGAACCGGGTTGTATGTCCCCCTCTTTGATCTTCAGATGAACCTGCGTCATGATAGAGCACTCTGGGAAACATCTGCACCATTTCACAATTAATCACATCTGTTGACCATTTCATGAAAACATAAACAATATTTAAGTATATAGAATTATACTGTTGTAGGGACGGACAAGGCAAGGCACCTAAGATAGCACCAAAGACACGGAAACAGTCTTTTTTGGTTTCAACCAGATTCAGAGGGCATTGCTTCTGTTGTAATCAATTAATCCCCTGAAACCCAAGTTACGTAGTTTCAGAATTTTGTACCCAACACGTAAGGGAAGGGGCTCAGAAGTTCACAGTCTGCAGAAGTTCACAAAAAGCAGTTTTTGTTTCTGTTTTTTCCTCAGTTTGGGCAAGTTAACTTTTCAAGGACACCTGGGTGTGGGTGTCTTCCCTTTCTTTTTTTCCCCCTTCCAGCTGTTTCCATAAAGCCCAGTTTGTAACTTCTTTATCTTAGAAATGTAGCCATCTCTGGGAAGCCCCAGCTCAAGGCCAGAGGACTTTTTTCCAAATATTTTGTGAAAAACTAGTAAGGGTGTGTCTAGATCAGGAGTGCTGAATTTTTTAGCCAGTTGCCAAGGAGACCAGGGCAACACAAAAATAGGAAGTTTATCTACAGTGAACTCTTTTATAGGGACTCTTTTGCTGAAAGTCCTAAATCAGCCATGGTGAAGACTTCTGGAGAAGGTCAGTTAAGACTTTTCTGTGGGCCTGGTACAGAGGGGGAAAATTTGGAAGGCAGGGATAAGAGCAGCTCTGTGGATCTGAGAATGAGGAAGGAGAGATGTAAAAGAATATTGGGAGAGGGCTTTGGGATCTTAATAGCAACAAAAACTTGAGCAGTAGAACAGATAGAACAGAGGGGGAGACGGGAGTGAGATTCCAAAAAGCCTGTGAGGGACTTTAAATTCTTAGTAACCTGTTTTTAGTGATGACAAAGCAACATTAAAGGCCATTTTCATTACATCTAGTATTAGGGTCTGAGGATTCTTCTCAGCGGGTTTGAGCTTTGCATTAGGTGGTAAGAGGACTGGGTGGGACCCGGTGCGGGCACTGACAGGAGAGGAGAGGAGTGAGTGAATGGAGTGGTACCTCAGTACCTGCAACCTCAGCAATGGAGCAATGGTCTGAGAACCAGTCGAGATTTGGGTTTTTGATCTAGATATTGGAGGGGAGAAATCAAGTTGCTGAGGTGGGAGTGACAGCAGAGAGTCTGGAGCACAAGGCTGAGGGTGAGCATCTATTGGAGAAGCATAGTTCAGGATGTGAGCAAAGGAGAGAGAAGGCCTCCACATAGCGGAATCTCCTTTCACCCTTTTGAGCACTTGCAGAACTTAAAAAGGTCACACAGAATTTGAGGATCTAGAGACCCCTCTGGGGGCCATCGGTTTTGGTTATCTAATTCGTAATATGGCCAATGCTGTGTACAGAATTTGATGAGGAGTTTGGGTTCCATCTGACAGTCCCTGTATGCTCACATTCCCATGACTTACAATAGAAGTCTGCTCTCCCCCCCCCACAGCCGTGACTGTTTGTGGCTTTGATAGTCTGCCGGGCAAACATAGTAATCTAGGCTAGCCAACCTGCATCTGGCTCACGTGTCCCTACATCTATAATGTTTGTTTCCATTATCTATGGTACGGAAGGGATTTAATGGAATTTTAGTGGGATCCTGTTAATCAGGGATATCCCAATAGGAAAGACCTATAGCCAGCTGACAAATGACTGGGTGGAGAGATGGCCACCAGGTTCGTAAGGGGGCTGTATTTGAGATAGGCCATACTTGGTGTCCAGTAGGATTTGTGATCAGCCATCGCAGCTTAAGGGGCTGATGAGGGTTAAGACTACTGGTCGTCAAGGGGAGAATAAATATCTTCCAGGATCTTCTTTACAACCATTTGCAATGTTTCTTTTTTCTTCTTTTTTATTTCTTTTTTTTTGTGTGTGTGGGGAAGGCTTCAATACATCCTGAAAATGTATGTTCAAAGACTAGGAGTTATTTAAGTCCATACCTTACTGGCTTAATTTCAGTAAAGTCCACTTCCCAGAATTGTCCTCGTCTGGTTCCTCATAGGTGCTTTCCTGCAGGAAGCTTGGAAGTGTAAGCTTTAACCAATTAATGGACCTGACAGGCTTTTGTTACCCATTCAGTTATTTCCTTTTGCTGTGAGTAGGTTAGTGGAAAACTGTGTTCTTGATCCTTCAGGAATGAATGCAGTTTCTTTGAACAAAGGTGAGTGAGTTGATGAACATTTGCTACTGACATAGTTAGAGCCATGATTATAGGAGTAGTTACTGAAGAATTAAAAAATTCCACTTGAGGGCCTTCAGGGTTAAAAGTTATTTTGACCCAGAGCTTGGTGAGCAGAACTCTGCCCATCAATGGGGCCAGGCATTCTGGGATTACTAGGAAGGAGTGATGGATTTTTCCTTTTCCCTGGTCCATGGTCCTCGTAGTTGTCAAAGCCCGATATTTACTTCTGTTAGACTCTTGAATTAGAGACCTTTTATTCGGTAGAGGGCCCAATGGTCCTTACGGGCTGAGTATATTCACCCTGCATCTACTTCAAAGTTTATTGTGTTCCCCTCCACTTCAAAAGTTACCTTGAGGTCAGGGAGAGGATCTGAGCCCGGACTTTCTTAGTATTACTCCAGAGTCAGAATATCTGGCTGGCATGGCTGTCTCTTTCTAGGGCACTCTTTGGCCCAGTGTCCTTTTTCTTTAGAGTAGGCACATTGATCTGAGGCCAGGGGTGGCCTCTAGTGTGTGCCCAGGTATCCCTTCCTGTCTCTCTGTTTCTTAGTTTCTGGCCTATTTGTTGTTGTGACCAGGACCTTAGTCAATGCCTTAGTCTGTCTTTTGTTTCTTTTATCCTCACTCAGCTCCCTTCTCTTCCTCAGTTTCTTTCTTAAAGTATACCTTCTCGGGTTCTCTGACTAAATCCCTCAAAGTCATATCTTGTAATCCATCTAAGCATTGTAACTTTCTTTTAATATCCAGGGCAGCTTTCCCAATAAAGGCCATTGTGACAGATGCCTTTTGATCCTCTGCCTGAGGATCGAAAGGAGTATGTCTCTTATATACCTACATAATTATCTCTAGGAACATAGAGGGAGATTCATCAGGCCCTTAAATAATCTCTCTTACCTTGGCCAAATTAGTTGGTCACCTAGCGGCCACTAAGATACCCACTATTAGAGCCCGGCGATAAGTGGACAGATGCTCCCTACCTTCAAAGGTGTTGGGGTCCCAGTTGGGTCGTTTCAAGAGAAAGCCGGCTTTGAATATATTGGGAAGTTTTGTCGGTCACGCATTTGGTCCGAGGATACTTTTTTCTAGCATCCAGGAGGATTCTCTTTTGTTCCTCTGTCATGAAGAGAGTACCTAGGAGTTGTTGGCAGTCATCTCAAGTAGGTTGGTGTGAAAACATCAATGACTTCACCAGACCTGAGAGCCAGGTTGGGTCCTCGGTAAAAGGAGGATTGTTATTTTTCCATTTATATAGGTCTGAAGAGGAGAAGGCCAATACTGGTAGGCTTGCATTTTTTCCCTATGGCCATCGTCAATCATTGGTCCTTAGGGATGGAGGGAAGCAACACGGGAGTTCCAGGGTTTTCAATCATTTGCCACCAGCGAGTTCCTTTAGCAACTCCAGCTTCCTCCAGGGGAGGAGGGGCTGTGTGTGACGCAGGGGAGTTATCTGGAGGGCCCTGGGCTGGCTTAGCTTCCTCCAATTGCGGAGAGGCTGAGTCAGCAGCTGGAGAATCCCTTAGAGGGTGTTGGGAGTTGTGGGACAAGGGTAGAAGATAAGGAGGGGAATGAGAGTCCAGTAGAGTCAAATCTTGTGACTCAGGGAGAACAGAGGGTGGAGGAGGAGGAGGAGCAGAGGGGTTGAGAGATCGTGGGGGAAGGAGTAGGAACGGGGACACAGCAAGGAAAGGCTTCACCCACGGAGGAGGAGATTTGCAGAGGTCCTGCCAAGTTAAGGTATATTCCAGTTTATCAGTATGGCTATGTGGCCCTGGCTGTAAGACAATATCTCTGTCTTTTTAAATTAGTGGGAAGTAGAAAGATCCATCTAGGGGCCATCAGAATCCAAAGGTGGGCCATTCTGTGGCACACAGAGTCTGCCAGGTCCAGCGTTTTACTGAAAAAGAAACATTCTGAGCCCTTAAGCGGACTTTGGTCCATAGATCAAGGGTCAGGGACAGAGGCATTGAAGTGATCTGTCCCATAATGAAAGATACACAAACAGTAAAAGCAACGACACAGGACACAGACAAGAGAAAACAATAAAGACAGGCAATGGACGTCCAACACTGAGACCAAGACTGAGCAGGTGGCAAAACCCGATGGGCTGGCAATACCGAATCTGAAACAAAGTATCACTGAGTCGAGGAGACTATTATTCCTCGATTCCCGAGTCCTCTGTGGCGTCCCCCAGGGACTTGGCTTGTGGCTCTGTGACACGTCTGCCAGCCACCATCAAAGAGAGCTCACACACTTCATCGACAGCCATTTTGCCAAGCCCTAACCTGAAACCTGAAACCAGAAAGAGGTGCCTTACTTACCCTGAGAGTAGCCCATTGGGGTCTCTCGTTCACCACTGCTGGATTTCGGTGGAACCTCCATATATAAATATCGGAAGAGCATTGGGGGAAGAGACCACCAAGAGACTCTCTCATGCAAAAACAAAGGGTTTATTGGGGGTCCAGCATGCTGGGGCTCAGAGCTCATTTGAATAGAGCAGAGAACCCTGAGAACAGCTTAAGCAGAGCTTATATACTTTCCTTGAAGAGGGCAGGGAGGAAAGTTTATTGATGGGCCTGGGCGGGTGAGCAGTTTGCGTGCAACTGGGTGAGGGAGTACATTCTGAAGTTTGGCAGTTGGGGACAGCACATTCTGGGAAAAAGATTAGAAATCACTTCTCAAGATTTCAACAGTGTTTTATTAAGCATACAGAAAAACAGGAAGTGACAAGAATCTATTTTATTAACATTTCACTACCAACTATACTTTGCCAGATTTCCTAAAGTCTCTATTGATATCTGCATTCCTACATATTTTCCCCAGTTCATCATTGTGATTAATTCTTCACATGTGCTGACATTTACATTCACTCAATACCCGAAACCCTATAGCTAAAGAACTTTTGGTCCAAATCCTATACTCACTCTCCTTTATAAACATACCGACTATCTTCCTAATACTACTGACTATCCATTTTGACTGGAAGTTCTCTTTGAAAATCAATCATCCAAGTTACAAGGTCCTATGCTTAATACCCAATCAAGGGCCCAATGCCCTTCTGGGCTTCAAATCTTACCTAGATTTTTGTTTTCAGATTCATATATTTTACCTATATATTCTTGAAAATATCGCAGGTTCCCAATACCATTATTCATCCAGCAGAATGATTTCTATTCCAAATCAAACCTGTTATTAACCGTAACCATACACTGTTCCCTCAATCTAACTTTAGAGAAGAGCAAGGACAGAGTTGGTCTTAAAATACAGGAATTTAGGGGATCTTCCAACTGCTGAGAAACTCAAAGGTCTATGCGCAAATGATCCCTAGAGAAGTTGTAGGCACCTATGAAGGAACTGAGAGAGCAAAAGTCATCTTTCATTGCAAACAACCTGGTCAGCATGAAGGGATGTGTCTGAATCAGCCTCTCTCTTCTTTATGTAGAGAAGAAGGACCAAACGAGGCCTCTGTGGAGAGCTGTTCCCGGTTACCAATGTTTGATATACCATTCTAACTTGTGTAAGTGTCAAAGGAATTAGGGACAGCCTCCATTTCATGGGACCTTTGGAAGCAAATGTTAGGACAACGTGCTTGCCAAGGCATTGACCTCATTCAGTTCCTGAAGGAAGTGACCTCACCTCACATTCTTGGTGATGGAACTCTCTGAACGTGGGATCCAGGCATCCAGGCACACAAATCTAGTCCCAGGCCCAGTCCCAGTGGTCTCACTTCTTTTGATTTACCAAAGACAGAGTCAGTCTTTCTTGGTATCTACTGATGTGAGGATGGCCAAATGCCAGGAAAGCTCTGAAGAGTGGCCTTTCCTGAGTAAGCAGGAAGTGGCTCACCGTTGTCTCCTGACAACTTCACAGAGTTGGCCAAGGAAACCAGATCTGAGACAGAACAGGCCATTTGATGGGAACATAGTACGGCCCACCAGTCAGAGGTCACACCCGATAGTCAGAGCCCTACTTTGGGAAAGGAGGTGAATTTGTGGGTGTGAGTGTGTGTTTGTGATTTTGTCTCATGTTCTGGGAATAGGTAGGAAAGGCAGTTTGTTTGGTTTGGAGTGGACGATTTCTAACAAGTGATTTGACAAGGCGAGTGTTTTTATGTCTGTGTATCCCACTGTGTCCATGGTTGTAGACATTAGAAAAGAGAATGCATCAAAGGATGTGTCCAGGCTAGTAGAAAGCTTACCAGAATTCTTTCTGCCCAATGTATGAAAGGAATGCGGCTTGCCTTATGGATGGGTAACACCTGCTATCTTCCTAAGTTCCTGTTTTCTTCCTGAATTCTGGCCACTCTCCAGAATAGGCTCATGATTTTGTGACCAAGTTATGTACCACCTCCAAGCTCTTTGACATGGCCATGTACTGGATAGCTGAATGGAATGGCGAGCGTCTCAGAAAATTCAGATATCAGTGTGACCAGGAAAGTCTCAGTGGAGAAACACTGCTTTGGGCCGTTTGCTAACCTAATGTTCTGTTGCCCTGAATGTCAGGAAGGTCTTTGCCTCATGCCACCCCTTTGTGAAGCCTGAAGAAAACAGTTTTCAAATGGAAATGAATATGGATCACCTGTGGCTCTTTGCTTAATTGCTTTGAAAAGGGATGTGTCTGAATCAGCCTCTTGGCCCTGTGTGAGGTTGTGGCTTAGATACTCAGCACGTGGTGGATGTAAAGAAAGATCCCATGTGTGCATCCAAAACCAAAATGGCCAAAAAGCAGTCCTTGTGGATGAAGTCTGTCGCCTTCCTCTTTAAAGTTCTTGAACTCCATCAAGTGAGAATAGGGATCCTTTGGGTCAAATGGGTTCTTCAAAGACCTGCAGAGGAGCTTGTGTTTTCTCATGACTGCAAATCACATAAAAATATATACCTGACACTCAGTTTTCCACAAATTGGAGAAGCATAGAAGTATTAACGTCTAGCATATTTGATCACTCCTGTTTCACATGAAGGGTGTCCAGACCACCCTGAATTTACGCCAATGAGGGGCAAGGGAGTTATTTTGGACACTCTCTTGGACTTCGCCACTCATGGAAACCTTCAGCCAGAGGTTGTGATTAGTGTCTATATGGAAGAAGATGAGGGCCATATGGGAGGGTTTTGGTTTTAATTTTGGTCATTTGTGTCCGGTTGGAAGACATGACTGGGACCACCTGGGCTTGAACTCTGGTGTGATTCCCCTTAGAGACTGAATTCAGAGAAGTATTGCCATGAATTTTGTTGGGATTTTAGGAGTCCACCCATGAGAATAACCCTTGGAAACTGAGATCTAGGCCCAGGGTGGCTTTCCACAGAGCCCTGGGTATCTCAGCCAGAAGATCACATGATTTAATTCTGAAAGACTTGTCAGCCATTGTTGAGAGTCACAACACCCATGGACGTCACATTGTAGACCTCAATAGGCCTGGCTTCATGTGACATTTTCGCCACTCTTTGGGAAGCCTTGCCTGTGAGAGTTCTACAGAGCATTCATTGAAATGAGCTTCCTCACCATTTAAAGGTTCCTGAATGAATTGAAACCCACAGTGCCTGCAACGTCATCCTTGAAAAATACCTAGATAAATACCATGAAATTTTTGAAATTCCCATGACCAGGTGGCACTGGAGAAACTTTGGATGTCCTGTTGCTGATCGTAAATATGCAAGACAGTGCCTTGATTGAGTGGGTTTCATGAAAATGGTGTAGAACAGAGATGCCAATATGTTGGAACCTGCTGAGTAGTGGGCCTAGAGCAGTGGTAGGCAGGTGTGTGATAAAAAATTTGTGGTGGGGCCATGTGGATCTGCCATTGGATCCCAAATGGCTTGTGACTTACATGGTGAAGCCAGCAAACCCTTCCATGTAAAGGCTTCTGGTTATATGGAGATGTTTCCGGGCAATGTTTAGAATCAGGTTACTATGGACATGGGGCCAAGCTATGTGGGATAGAAACCTGGTTGGTGCATTCTCCTGCAGACCCTGACCAACCACACATGAAAGAATTGCCTCCAGAACTGTGTCCCAGTTGAACTTCTTTTATTTCATGAAGCAAATGCCAAAGTCCCAGTGCAGCAGCAAGAAACACCACGAAAAGTGGAGGATGACCAAATGGCTTCCCAGTCCACATGGGAATACCCTTAGCCCCCAGTGGCCACAGTTTACTTACAAAGAGAGAATTCAGCACTGCTGCCTCATGTTCATTGGAAAATAAGAAACCATGTCCTCCAGGTCACATAGATGCAGACACAGCTTTGATAGTCTCACTAAAAAGAAGCTAAAGCTCCTGACAACAACATATATTTCAAGTGCCCAAACTCAGAGGCAGTTTCTCAAGAAGTATTTAGGCCAGCAGAGCTCCATGTTTATGGAGTGTTTACCCTGTCCCATACTAGGGAAACTCCTCTACCACTTCCAAGGTTGTAAACTCCTGAGCATATTATTCACAGATTTTATTACTCTTCTCCTCTAATTGTGTCTTACTTTGGGCGAAAAAAATATCAAGGAATTGTTCTGGATGAGAGTGGGAAGATTTTGTTTAGCACATATTTGCATACACATTGGATTCATTTTTCTATTTTACATTTGAAATACTGAATCCCTGACACTAACACATGCTCTGCTAGATTCTGAATACTAATCCTAATATGATGGAGAAAAATAACGGAAACAGAATAGAAATACAAGCAATTCAGAGGAGGCATGTTGTATACTTGGACTTGCCTTTTGCATTATATAGGGTAGGAGTTATAAATCTAGTCAATTTTTTGTTGAAATAGTTAACCATGTGCTTTTAAAGTTAACAAATATGTGAATTCCTGTCTCCCTTTCTCTGTATTCTATTCAGCACATGTATTTTTATATGCACATATAGAATCCTACCTGGTATCACACGTACATTCTTGTGAGTTACATGACTTGGTAGATACAAAGTGTGAGAAGAGATCACTCCTCTTAAACGCTGTTTGACCTGAAAATTCAACCTATGGGTGAGCTTCCTAGTTGAAAAAAGTTATACATAAATCCATATCCAGTAAAATGAATATTTTTGGATCTGTGGATGATACATATTTCACGGTGTAATTCGATTGGCATATATATTGCTAATTTTTAAAATCTGTGTGTGGATATATATATATATATATATATATATATATATATATATATATTCATATTCTCTCCAGATATTTCAAAATATTTAATATATGTGTCTTATTATACACTCCCTAAATTCATTCATGATTATGTATATGGATTTATAATCAACTTTTCACAAGATTATTCTCAGAAATATTCATTCACCTGATATACGTATTTTTTTCCTAGTATTGAAAACTAACTTCAGTGAATGGTGCATATAAATCCTAATATTTCTACAGTAACTGATCCATTTTGACATCAATGCAAGTAGATTCCTATGGGACATGATAAGTATTTTGAAGTTCATTTTTATTCAAAACTAGTACATTACTATTTCTTCAGTTTATGCACATTATTGGATATATATTTCATCCACAAGTTCACAAATTTATAGGCATTTATTTCACTTTCATTCACTTTCTGCTTCAGAAAACACGTGTTCCGCCATGTTTCAAACTGGTCTTTTCATGAGACTTCTTTCCAAACACATTATTTTTGATTTCCATAATCACTTTTGAGCAAAACTCACACACTCTTCATGATAAACCATAACCCTAGGATTACAATTAGACGTATAACTAGTTGTTATGAATGATTATATATCAATATATGATTTCTTATGTATTTTCAGATATCAATTCAATACATTATTTAAAGTGGAACCAGTTATATTATTTATTAACTGTATGGTCTATTCATGCATTATCTCTATATTCATAGTCACAGGGTACACCTATTTTTACCCTCAATACTAATTTATAAGTTTTCAAAATATTCCTCAAAAAATGGTGGAAGAAATACTCATGTCACCTGATCTATATATACATTTTATCACAGTAATATTCTGGACAAAAAAATCAAAGGTCACCCTTAAGGTTGTACCAAAGCCTAAATGGAAAGTGAGCATGGATTACTAAAACCTTCCATGTCCAGGTGGCCTAATGCTCTCAAATGTCAATCTTATTGGTGACTACATTTTTGTTTCTTCCTAAGATTATATATTCAACCTCAAGCCTGTTGAAAATGTCTAATCCTATCACTCACTTTATACTTTGCCTGATTTAGTAATGTCTCTATTTATATCTATTTTCCTACATATTTTCCCCTGTTCATCATTGTGACTGACTCTTCACTTGTGCTGACATTTACATTCACTGTCTACCTGAAACCCTATTGCTTAAGAACTTTTGGTCTAAATCCTATTCTCACTCTTCTTTGTAAACCTACTGACTATCTTTCTAATCCTACCGACAATCCCTTTTTGAGTGGGTGTTCTATTCGACATTCAATCATCCAAGGTACAAGCTCCTATGCCATTGTATATAGATTTATCTGAGACATTTTTGCAGAAAATAATTCAAAGCTAAGTGTACCAATTAAGGGCCCAATGCCCTTCTGGACTTCATATCTTCCCTAGATTTCTGTTTTTATACTTATATTTCACCTATATATTCTTGTAAATATCATAGTTTCCCAATACCATTATTCGTCATGCAGAAGGATTCCTAACCCCAAATTGAACATGTTACTAACCCAAACCATACACTGTTCTCTCAATCGAACTTTACAGAACAGCAGGGACAGGGTTGCTCTTAAAATACAGGAATGTAGGGCATGTTCCACCTGTTGAGAACATCAAAGGTCCATGCAGAAATGATCCCTTGAGAAGATGTAGGCAGCTACGAAAGACCTGAGAGAGAAAAGTCATCTTCTATGGCAAACAACCTTGTCAGCATGAAGGGATGTGTATGAATCAGCCTCTCTCTTCTTAATGTAGAGAAGATGGACCAAACCAGTCCTAGGTGGAGAGCTGTTCCCGGGTGCCCATGGTTTATATACCATTCTAACTTGTGAAAGTGTCACAGGAAGTAGGGGCAGCCTCCATCTCATGGGACTCTTGAAAGCAACTGTTAGGACAAAGTGGTTGTCAAGGCAATGACCTCATTCAGTTCCTGAAGAAGTGATCTACCTCACTTCCTTGGTGATGGAACTCTCTTAACTTGGGATCCAGGAAGCCAGGCACCCGGAGCCAGTCCAGTCCCAGACCCAGTAGGCTCACTTGTTTGAATTTACCAAGGAGAGTGTCAGTCTTTCTTGGTACCAACATATGTGAGGATGGCCAAATACCAGGAGAGCTCTGAATAGGGGCCTTTCCTGAGAAAGTAGGTAGTGGTTCACCACAGGCTCCTGACAACTTCACAGAGTTGGCCAAGGAGACCAGATCTGAGATAGGACAGGCCATTTTGGGGGAACATAGTATGGCCCACCACTCAGAGGAAACTCCGGATAGTCACAGAGTTACATGGGGGAAGAGGTGTCTTTGTGGGGTGGGTGTGATTTTGTGGTTTTGTCTCATGATCTGAGAATAGGTAGAAAAGACGGTTTGTTTGATTTGGAGTGGTCTTCTTCTAGTAAGTCGTTGGACAAGGCAAGTGTTTCTATTTCTGTGTATCCCACTGTGTCCGTGGTTGTAGACATTAGAAAATAGAATGCAACAATTCATATGTCCTGTATAGTAGAAAGATTCCCGGCATTCATCCTGCCCAATTTATGAATGGACTGCAGCTTGCCTTATCCATGGGCAACACCTGCTACCTTCCTAAGTTCCTGTTTCTTCCAGAATTCTCAGCACTCTCCAGAATAGTCTCATGGTTTTGTGTCCAAAATATGTACCACCTCCAAGCTCTGTGACATTGCCATGTCCTGGATAGCTGAAGGGAATGGCGAGCATCTCAGAAAACTCAGATATCAGTGTGACCAAGAAAGTCTCAGTGGAGAAACCATGCTTTCGGCCTTTTGCTTATCAATTGTTCTGTTTCCCTGAATGTCAGGAAGGTCTTTGCCTCAGGCCACCCCTTTGTGAAGCCTGAAGAAAACAGTTTTCAAATGGAAATGAATAGGCATCACCTGTGGCTCTTTGCTTAATTGCTTTGGAAAGGGATGTGTCTGAATCAGCCTCTTGGCCCTGTGTGAGGTTGTGGCTTAGATTCTCAGCACCTGATGGATGTAAAGAGAGATCCCATGTGTGCATCCAAAACCAGAATGGCCAAAAGAGCAATTATTGTGAATGAAGTCTCTCGCATTCATTTGTAAGGTTCCTGACCACCATCAAGTGAGAATACGGATCCTTTGGTTCAAATGAGTTATGCACAGCCCTGCAGAGGCTAACCCATAGGTTTTTGGGTTTTCTCATGGCTCCAAATCATATAAAGAATCTATACCTGACAGTCAGTAGGCCTCAAATTGGAGATGCAGAGCAGTATTAACAGCTGGCCTATCTGATCACTCCTGGTTCACCGGATGGGTGTCCAGGCCACCTTGACTTTAGGCAAATGAGGGGCAAGGGAGCTTATTTTTGACACTGTCTTGGGCTGCACCCCTCATGAAAAACTCCAGCCAGAGGTTATGATAAGTGTCTATATGGAAGAAGATGAGGGCCATGTGGGAGTGTTTGGTTTTAATTGTGGTCATTTGTTTGGCGGTTGGAAGAGATAACTGGATCCACCTGGGCTTGAATTCTGGCATGATTCCTCTTAGAGACTGAGTTCTGGAATTTACCTCAAAGAAGTATTGCCATGAAATGTGTTGGGATTTTAGGAGGCCACGCATGAGATGCGCCCTTGAAAACTGAGATCGAGGGCCAGGGTGTCTTTCCACAGTGCAGTGAGAATCTCAGCCAGGATATCACATGATTTTATTTTGAAAGACTTGGCAGCCATAATTGAGAGTCTAAACACAAATGGAACTCATATTGTAGACCTCAATGATCCTGGCTTCATGTGACCTTTTGGCCACTTTTTGGGAAGCCTTGCCTGTGAGATTTCTCCAGAGATTTCATTTAAATGAGCTTCCTCACCACATAATGGTTCCTGCATTAATTGAAACGCACAGTGACTCCAACTTCATCCTTCAAAAATGGTTAAATAAATACTATCAAATTTCTGAAATTCCCATTACCAGGTGGCACTGGAGAACCTTTGGATATCCTGTTGCTGAACATGAGTGAAATAATTCCCCACGCAATGACACTTCACCGGGAGAATTCCAAATTTATTGCTAAAAGCTGTGTGCTTATATAGAACTAAGGGGGAGATGGTATGGCTTACATAAATGGCAGCAACCCGTTTATTGACAAGTTCTTTCAAATATCAGCTCCAGAGCCCAGGAATTAGTTCTCATTGGGGCTAAGGTTCCCCACAAGCGAGATTTGAAATTGGCGCTGGCGGGAGAGTTCACAAGGGCGGGAACTTTTTGCGCCACTGCAGAAATGAAGAAGGTAGGAAGAAGAAGTCCTTAGGCGCCATGTTGGGGTTTTTCTCTGGGGTATGGCTGCCATTTATTCTTTTCCCAACATTCCACCCTTTTTGTTTTCTTAGGAAGTGGGGTGTCGTTTGTCAGATCTGGCTGCTTCCTGCTGTGTGGGGGTGGTGTGGGGCCTAGAAAGAGAAGTGGAGGAATGCTCAGGGGGCAGGTATGGGGATATCATGGCAGCCAGAAATAAAACCCAGTGGCTATAGACAGCTATTTTCATAGGGGTGAAGTCAATGAATGTTCCCTGAAGCCAAAGATGTCGATGGCATGGAACCAGTCCTGGATGGAAGAGATTGTTGGTATCAGCCACTGGTCCTGTAACAGAGACTCAAGGAAATACTGGAAGCGTTGCCTGGACATGGTGTCGCCAGCACCTGAAGAAGATCAGAGCGAATAAAAACAGAATGAAGATAAAAATTAAAGCAAATGTCAATTTTTGGCAGAAGTTCCATGTGGGGGGACTGACATAGAAGAGGCCAAGAACCATGAGAAAGCTTAGAAGGTGGTAAAGACTATGAATCCAGGATGGCAGATTAAGAGGTTCTCCGAGCTCGTTGTCTCCCGCTGTCTAATACCCGTTGCATTCCATCGTGCCTGGTAGTGAGCTTCATCACTGAGTGAACTGTTCTCTTGGAGATGTTGGGGATTCATCGGTCATCAGAGGCTGGTAGTGACTAAGCAAAAGCTGGTTGAAAGTTTGATTAGGAATTTTATGCAGTTGGGTTTGAAGGCACTTCATTATGCAGGGCAAAAGAGCACAAAAAAGAAGCATCCAAATAAGGGGATCCAAGATATGTAGTAAGTACATGGCAAGATAGGATTGGAAGAACCCCGTTATGGGATTGGAGGAGGTAGGTTTGAGCAATTGGGTCGATAATTCCTGCAATTTAACAACATTTTTTTTATTAGCCCAGATTCATTAACATAATAGCAAAATTCCTCTCTGAGGAATAGGCATGTAACCCCTTTTTCTGCAGTGAGAAGATCAATTGCCCTTTGGTTCTGTAAAGCCACTTGTGCCAATGAAGTAACCTGCCGCTGCAAGGAACCCAGAGACTCAGCCATGGTATTGAGTGTTTCCTGCAGTTTTTGTTGAAGGTCATTGGATCCCATAGAGCATGACCTATAGCTCCACCAGAGAGTCCGAGACCTGTCACTGAGGTTGTTAAAATGAGGCCTACCAGAACCGGCAGAAAGACTACCTTACGGGTGCGGGAAGGTAGGGCCAACTGTCAGAATTCGGTGGGAGTATACAAAGATAGCTGAGGAACTACAGTAACCAAGAAACAGGCGCCAGAGACATTGATGGTTGAGGTACTTAAAGAACCATTACAGCAGAGGAAATGTCCAGGTTGCATAAACACAGGGCTCTATGGGGTGCTGTAGCTCAAGGAACAAATGGGTAAAGGATTCATTATTGGCAGGTGGAAACAGATGAAAGGAAATAAAGTATTGGTGGAATAACTTTCCCACAGTGGGATACGTGTCACATGTAGGGGTTGTCCTTTTTAGAGAAATTGTAGGGTTTTGCTGGAATATTTCCTGCCGCTAATGGGACTGCTGCTAGAAGTGGACGACTAAGTGAAGCACAGAGAAAGCACTGAGAAGTAGGCACAGAAAGAGGGGTGGAGTTTAATAATCAAAAAGTTTGGTGTAGCAAATTGAGCCATGTGGGAGGGGGACCTGAGAGGGTTGAAGGCTCTGAATCCACTTTGGATGAGCTATGGATATGATCTCAAAGTTTTGATTCTGAGTCCTTAATGTGTTCGACTACCTGGATGGTTGCCTTAGGTTGCGTAATCAGGGTGCGGCCAATAGTCATCCACCCTGTGGGTCTGACTGAGGTTGTCCGAGCATAGACAGCAAACTCAACATAGCCCCATCGTTTGGCCTTGGGGTCAGGTTTATCTAAAGTATACCATCCATTGTTACTGGATGAAGAGCCTTTATGCCACTTTATGTAACTAGAAGTCCACCCTTCAGGGTAACCAAATGAGTGGTAAGAATAGCTACCACGTTCATCATGGAACATGCATGACCAATAGGGTCACCCATTATATATCTCAGGCCACCAATGACAATAGTCTTTTGTTTGATCAAAAAGGAAGCAAATGAAAGGCCAGTTCCAGCTACCAGGGACGAAGGTCCTTGAAGGTGACAATTTTAGGGAAATAGAGGTGCAGTTGTGGATGAAGCAAGTAGTTGCATCCACTGCGCAGACCTTCTGCTTGCCATGTTCTGAGTATCGTTCCCGAAAAGTGAATAAATGCATGGTAGGTGAGGAGAGTAAAGACCAGTCCTGACAGAGCACAGAAAATAAGCAGAGCACAAAAAACAAGCAGTTAGAGAAGACTAGGGTGTTGGGAGAGCTCATTGTGCCTTCTTTAAGAGGAATTGGGCTGCAAGGAAAACCGTGTGAGCCACAACTAAAATGGGTGAGATGGGTGTGGAGAGCAGGAGTAAAGGGGAGGTTCAGTAGGTGATTCTTGGAGTTCCTCTGGGGTGGCCCTGTCTTCAGCAGGTGGGGCCTCCTGGTGATGTGGCTTCAACCTAGACATGTGAATCCAGGGAGTGAGACAGTTGTCTGGTAAGGAGAGTTTGGCGGCGGTAAGGGTAAAGAGAATGACAGGATAGGGGCCTTCCCATTTTGCGGCAAGAGTCCCTTTTTCCTCTGGGGTATTATAATAGACTAGACTAACAGGTGTTAAGGGAGGAGTGTTTGGAGAGGAGACTGGGTCCGGAAGAAGCATCTGTGGATGATATATATTTACTGATGAATTTCGATTGGCATTTATATTGGTACTTTTTAATGTCTGTGAGTGTTGTGTGTGTGTGTGTGTGTGTGTGTGTGTGTGTGTGTATAGATATAGATATAGATATACTCTCGAAAGTTTTCCAAATATGAAATATATGTGTCTAGTATACACTCTCTAAATTCATTCATGTTAATGTATGTGGATTTATAATCAACTTTTCACAAGATTATAATCAGAAATATTCATCCACCTGAAATACATATTTGTTTCCTAGTACTGACTACTAACTTCAGTGAAGGGTGCATACAAATCCTAATTATTCTACAGTATCTGACCCAGTCTAACATCAATGCAAGTAGACTCCTATGGGACATGATATGTAATTTGTCATTCATTTGTATTCGACACTGGTACATTATTGTTTCTTCAGTTTTTGCACATCATAGGATATACATTTCATCCACAAGTTCACAAATTAATAGGCATTTGTTTCAACATTAATCACTTCTTTCTTCAGAACACATGTATTGTCAGGGTTTCTTGACTGGTCTTTTCATGAGACTTCTTTCCAAACACATTATTTTGAATTTCCATAATCATTTTAAAGCAAAACTCACACATTCTTCATGATAAACCAAAACACTAATATTTCCATTAGATATATAACTGGTTGGAATGAATGATTGTATATCAATATACAATTTCCTTTTATTTTTCAGATATCAGTTCAATTCATTATTTAAAGTTCAAAAAAGTTATATTATTTATTCACAGTATGGTCTATTCTTGGTTTTTCTCTATGTTCATTGAAACAGGGTACACCTATTTGTACCCCCGATTCTAATTTTACAACTTCAATATATTGCTCCCAGAAATGGTGAAAGAAATACTCATGTCACCTCATTATCACAGTAATATTCTGGACAAAAAATGGAAAGGTCACACTTATGATTGTACCAAAGCCTAAATGGAAAGTGAACATGGATTTCTAAAAACATCCATGTCCAGGTTTCCTAATGCTGTCAATTGTCACTCCTATTGGTGACTACATATTTGTTTTTTCCTAATTTATATATTGAAACTCAACCCTGTTGAGAATGTCTAATTCTATCCCTCACTTTATACTTTGCCTGATTTCGTAATGTTTCCATTGATATCTGCTTTTCTACATATTTTCCCCAGTTCAACATAGTGTCTGACTCTTCATATGTGCTGACATTTACATTCACTCTATAACCAAAAGTCTATTGCTAAAGAACTTTTGGTCCAAATCCTATACTCACTCGTCTTCCTAAACCTACCGACTATCTTCCTAATCCTACTGAATATCCCTTTTTGACTGGATGTTCTCTTCTAAATTCAATCATCCAATGTACAAGGTCCTATGCCATTGTATATCAAATTATCTGAGACATATTTGCAGAACATAATTCAAAGCTAAGTATCCCAATCAAGGGCAAAACCCTCTGGGCTTCAAAGCATACCTAGATTTCTTTTTTCAAACTTATATTTCACCTCTATATTCTTGTAAATATTGTAGGTTCCCAATCCCATTATTCATCGCACAGAATCATTCATCACCAAATCAAACCTGTTTTTAACCCCAATATACACTGTTCCCTCAAACATTTTACAGAAGTGCAGAAACAGAGGGGTTCTTACAATACAGGAAAGTTGGGGATCTTCCAACAGATGAGAACCTCAAATGTCCATGCACAAATGATACATGGAGAAGTTGTAGGCAGGTATGAAGCTCCTGAGAGAGCAAAAGTCATCTTCCATGGCAAACAACTTGGTCAGGATGAAGGGATGTGTCTGAATCTGCCTCTCTCTTCTTATTGTAGACAAGGTGGAACAATCCAGGCCTGAGTGGAGAGCTGTTCCCGGGTGCCAATGGTTGATATACATTCTACCTTATGAAAGTGTCAAAGGAAGTAGGGGAAACCTCCATCTTATGTAACCCTTGGAAGCAACTGTTAGGACAAAGTGGTTGCCAAGGCAGTGACCTCATTCAGTTCCAAAGAATGTGACATACCTCATTTCCTTGGTGATGGAACTCTCTGAACTTGGTATCCAAGAAGCCAGGCACCCAGAGGCAGTCCCAGTCCCAGGCCCAGTGGGCTCACTTGTTTGGATTTACCAAGGACAGAGTCAGTTTTCTTGGTACCTAATGATGTGAAGATGGCCAAATGCCAGGAGAGCTCTGAAGATGGACCTTTCTTGAGAAAACAGGTAGTGGCTAACCACTTTTTCCTGACATCTTCACAGAGTTGGTCAAGGAAACAAGATCTGAGAGAAGACAGGCCATTTCGGGGGAACATAGTATGGCCCACCAGTCAGAGGACACTCCGGATAGTCACAGACCTACTTGGGGGAAGGAGGTGCCTTTGTGGGAGTGGGTGTGTGTTTGTTGTTTTGTCTCATGTTCTGAGAATAGATCGAAACGGCGGTTTGTTTGGTTTGGAGCAGACAGTTTCTAGTAAGTCATTTGACAAGGCGAGTGTTTCTGTTTATGTGTATCCCACTGTATCCGTTGTTGTAGACATTAGAAAAGAGAATGCATTAATGGATGTGTCCTGTCTAGTATAAATCTTCCCATAATTCATCCTGCCCAACATATGAATGTACTGCACCTTGTCTTATCGATGTGCAACACCTGCTATCTTTCTAAGTTGTTGTTTTCTTCCTGAATTCTGGCCACTCTCCAGAATAGGCTCAGGGATTTGTGTCCAAAATATGTACCACCTCCAAGCTCTGTGACATGGCCATGTACTGGATAGCTGAAGAGAATGGCGAGCATCTCAGAAAACTCAGATATCAGTGTGACAAGGAAAGTCTCAGTGCAGAAACCCTGGTTTGGGCCTTTTGCTTACTTATTGTTGTGTTGCACTGAATGTCAGGAAGGTCTTTGCCTCAGGCCACCCCTTTGTGAAGCTTGAAGAAAACAGTTTTCAAATGGAAATGAATGGGCCTCACCTGTGGCTCTTTGTTTAATTGCTTTGGAAAGGGATGTGTCTTTATCAGCCTCTTGGACCTGTGTGTGGCTGTGACTTAGATTCTCAGCACCTGATGGATCTTAAGAATGATCCCATGTTAGCTTCCAAAACCAAAATGGCAAAAAAATATCATTCATTGTGGATGAAGTCTCTTGCCTTCCTCTGTTAGGTTCCTGCACTCCAACAAATGAGAATAGGGATTCTTTGGATCAAATGAGTTCTTAAAGCCCTGCAGAGGTGCTTGTGTTTTCGCATGACTCTAAATCACCTAAAGAATCCATACCTAAAATCAGTAGGCCTCAAATTGGAGAAACACAGAAGTATTAACGGCAGGCTTATTTGTTCACTCCTGGTTCACAGCAACGGTGTCCAGGCTACCCTGAATTTAGGCAAATGAGGGGCAAACGAGCTGATTTTGGACACTGTCTTGGGCTGCGTTCCTCATGGAAACCTCCAGCCAGAGGTTAAGATGATTGACTATATGGAATAAGGTGAGGGCCATGTGGGAGTGTTTTGGTTTTAATGTTGGTCATTTGTGTGGCATTGGAAAAAATGACTGGTTCCACGTGGGCTTGAACTCTGGTGTGATTCCCCTTAGACACTTGGTTTTGGAACTGAACTCAGAGAAGCATTGCCATGAATTTTGTTGGGATTTTAAGAGGCCACGCATGAAAGTCGCTCTTGGAAACTGAGACCTAGGCCCCGGGTAGATTTCCACTGAGGACTGGGAATCTCAGCAAGGATATCACATGATTTTATTCTTAAAGAAATGGCAGCCATAGTTGAGAGTCAAAACACACATGGACCTCACATTGTAGACCTCAATGGGCCTGGCCTAATGTGACCGTTTGTCCACTCTTTGGGAAGCCGTGCCTGTGAGAGTTCTCCAGAGATTTCATTGAAATGAGCTTCCTCACCATTTTATCTTTTCTGAATGAATTGAAACACACAGTGCCTCCAACTTCATGCTTGAAAAATGGCTAGATAAATACCATGAAATTTTTGAAATTCCTATGACCAGGTGGCACTGGAGAAACATTGGATGTCCTATTGCTGATCATGAGTATACCAGACAGTGCCTTGATTTACTGAGTTTCATGAAAATGGTGTAGAACAGAGATGCCAGTAAGTTGGAGCCTGCTGAGTAGTGGGTCTAGAGCAGTGCTGGGGAGGTGTTTGATAAAACATCC
Organism: Callospermophilus lateralis; assembly: GCF_048772815.1. Classification (NCBI taxonomy): domain Eukaryota; kingdom Metazoa; phylum Chordata; class Mammalia; order Rodentia; family Sciuridae; genus Callospermophilus; species Callospermophilus lateralis. Next base: position 529,659 of record NW_027510230.1, read on the forward strand.
GTGGTAGGGCCATGTGGATTTACCATTGGATTCCAAATGGCTTGTAATTGACATGGTGCTGCCAGCAGACCCTTATATGTAAAGGCATCTTGTTATATGGAGAGTTTTAAGAGGAAAATTAAGAATCAGGTTGATATGGACAAGGGGGCAATGGGGCAAGCTGTGAGAGATAGAAGCCTAGTTGGTGCATTCTCTTGCAGACCCTGACCCACCACACGTGACAGAACTCCCTCCAGCACTGTGTCCCAGTTTAGCTGCTGGTATTTCGTGAAACAAATACCAAACTCACAGTGCAGCAGCCTAAAAACCACAAAAAGTGGAGGAGGACCAAATGGCTTCACAGTCCACACGGGGAGACGGGGAGACACTTAGTCCCCAGTGGCCTCAGTTTACAAATAAAGAGAGGATTCAGCACTGCTTCATCTTGTTCATTGGAAAATAAGAAACCATGTCCTCCAGGTCACATAGATGCAGACCCAGCTTTGATGGTCTCACTACAAAGGAAGCCAAATCTCATGAAAACAACATATATTTCAAGTGCGGAAGCTCACAGGCAGTTTCTCAAAGTTTTTAGGGCAGCAGAGTTACATGTTTGTGGAGTGTTTACCATGTCCCTTAGTTTTGGAAACTCCTCTACCACCTCCAAGGTTGTGAACTCCTGAGCATTTTCCATTCCAGATATGTATTCACTGATTGTGTAACTCTTCTCCTCTAATTGTGTCTTACTTGGGGTGAAGGTAATGTCAAGGCATTGTTTTGGATGAGAGCGGGAGGATATTTGTGCAGCATATATTTACATACACATGGATTCATTTTCCAATTTTTCATTCGAAGTACTGAATCCCTGACACTAACCCATACCTAGTAGACTCAGACTATTCATCCTAATATAATGGGGAAAATTAACCCAACACAATAGGAATACAAGCACTTCAGAGGAGACATGTTCTATAGTTGGACTTGACATTTGCATTATATAAGGTAGGAGTTATACATCTAGTCAAATTTTAATTGAAATATTCTCCATGTGTTTTTAAACTTAACAAATATGTGAATACTTGTTTCCAATTTCTGTAGCCTATTCACACATGTATATTTATATGCATATATAGAATCCTACCAGGTATCACACGTACATTTTTGTAAGGTGGATGTCTTGGCAGATACAAATTGTGAGAAGTGTTCACTCCTCCTAAATGCTGTTGGAAATGAAAATTCAACCTATAAGAGAGCGTCCTAGAAGAACAACATTATACATAAACTCATGTTCAGAAACATAAATATTTTTGCATCTGTGGATGATATATATTTACTGATGAATTTCGATTGGCATTTATATTGGTACTTTTTAATGTCTGTGAGTGTTGTGTGTGTGTGTGTGTGTGTGTGTGTGTGTGTGTGTGTGTATAGATATAGATATAGATATACTCTCGAAAGTTTTCAAAATATGAAATATATGTGTCTAGTATACACTCTCTAAATTCATTCATGTTCATGTATGTGGATTTATAATCAACTTTTCACAAGATTATAATCAGAAATATTCATCCACCTGAAATACATATTTGTTTCCTAGTACTGACTACTAACTTCAGTGAAGGGTGCATACAAATCCTAATTATTCTACAGTATCTGACCCAGTCTAACATCAATGCAAGTAGACTCCTATGGGACATGATATGTAATTTGTCATTCATTTGTATTCGACACTGGTACATTATTGTTTGTTCAGTTTTTGCACATCATAGGATATACATTTCACCCACAAGTTCACAAATTAATAGGCATTTGTTTCAACATTAATCACTTCTTGCTTCAGAACACATGTATTGTCAGGGTTTCTTGACTGGTCTTTTCATGAGACTTCTTTCCAAACACATTATTTTGAATTTCCATAATCATTTTGAAGCAAAACTCACACACTCTTCATGATAAACCAAAACACTAATATTTCCATTAGATATATAACTGGTTGGAATGAATGATTGTATATCAATATACAATTTCCTTTTATTTTTCAGATATGAGTTCAATTCATTATTTAAAGTTCAAAAAAGTTATATTATTTATTCACAGTATGGTCTATTTGTGTTTTTTCTCTATGTTCATAGAAACAGGGTACACCTATTTGTACCCCCAATTCTAATTTTAAATCTTCAATATATTGCTCCCAGAAATGGTGAAAGAAATACTCATGTCACCTCATTATCACAGTAATATTCTGGACAAAAAATGGAAAGGTCACACTTATGATTGTACCAAAGCCTAAATGGAAAGTGAACATGGATTTCTAAAAACATCCATGTCCAGGTTGCCTAATGCTGTCAATTGTCACTCCTATTGGTGACTACATATTTGTTTTTTCCTAATATATATTGAAACTCAACCCTGTTGAAAATGTCTAATTCTATCCCTCACTTTATACTTTGCCTGATTTCGTAATGTTTCCATTGATATCTGCTTTTCTACATATTTTCCCCAGTTCAACATAGTGTCTGACTCTTCATATGTGCTGACATTTACATTCACTCTATAACCAAAAGTCTATTGCTAAAGAACTTTTGGTCCAAATCCTATACTCACTCGTCTTCCTAAACCTACCGACTATCTTCCTAAACCTACTGAATATCCCTTTTTGACTGGATGTTCTCTTCTAAATTCAATCATCCAATGTACAAGGTCCTATGCCATTGTATATCAAATTATCTGAGACATCTTTGCAGAACATAATTCAAAGCTAAGTATCCCAATCAAGGGCAAACCCTTCTGGGCTTCAAAGCATACCTAGATTTCTTTTTTCATACTTATATTTCACCTCTATATTCTTGTAAATATTGCAGGTTCCCAATCCCATTATTCATCGCACAGAATCATTCGTCACCAAATCAAGCCTTTTTTTAACCCCAAGTATACACTGTTCCCTCAATCATTTTACAGAAGAGCAGGGACAGAGGGGTTCTTACAATACAGGAAAGTTGGGGATCTTCCACCAGATGAGAACCTCAAATGTCCATGCACAAATGATACCTGGAGAAGTTGTAGGCAGGTATGAAGCACCTGAGAGAGCAAAAGTCATCTTCCATGGCAAACAACCTGGTCAGGATGAAGGGATGTGTCTGAATCTGCCTCTCTCTTCTTATTGTAGACAAGGTGGAACGATCCAGGCCTGAGTGGAGAGCTGTTCCCGGGTGCCAATGGTTGATATACATTCTACCTTATGAAAGTGTCACAGGAAGTATGGGAAACCTCCATCTTATGTAACCCTTGGAAGCAACTGTTAGGACAAAGTGGTTGCCAAGGCAGTGACCTCATTCAGTTCCAAAGAATGTGACATACCTCATTTCCTTGGTGATGGAACTCTCTGAACTTGGTATCCAAGAAGCCAGGCACCCAGAGGCAGTCCCAGTCCCAGGCCCAGTGGGTTCACTTGTTTGGATTTACCAAGGACAGAGTCAGTTTTCTTGGTACCTAATGATGTGAGGATGGCCAAATGCCAGGAGAGCTCTGAAGATGGACCTTTCCTGAGAAAACAGGTAGTGGCTAACCACTTTTTCCTGACATCTTCACAGAGTTGGTCAAGGAAACAAGATCTGAGAGAAGACAGGCCATTTCGGGGGAACATAGTATGGCCCACCAGTCAGAGGACACTCCGGATAGTCACAGACGTACTTGGGGGAAGGAGGTGCCTTTGTGGGAGTGGGTGTGGGTTTGTTGTTTTGTCTCATGTTCTGAGAATAGATCGAAAAGGCGGTTTGTTTGGTTTGGAGTAGACAGTTTCTAGTAAGTCATTTGACAAGGCGAGTGTTTCTGTTTATGTGTATCCCACTGTGTCCGTTGTTGTAGACATTAGAAAAGAGAATGCATTAATGGATGTGTCCTGTCTAGTATAAATCTTCCCTATAATTCATCCTGCCCAATATATGAATGGACTGCAGCTTGTCTTATCGATGTGCAACACCTGCTATCTTTCTAAGTTGTTGTTTTCTTCCTGAATTCTGGCCACTCTCCAGAATGGGCTCAGGCATTTGTGTCCAAAATATGTACCACCTCCAAGCTCTGTGACATGGCCATGTAAAGGATAGTTGAAGAGAATGGCGAGCATCTCAGAAAACTCAGATATCAGTGTGACCAGGAAAGTCTTAGTGCAGAAACACTGCTTTGGGCTTTTTGCTTACTTATTGTTGTGTTGCACTGAATGTCAGGAAGGTCTTTGCCTCAGGCCACCCCTTTGTGAAGCCTGAAGAAAACAGTTTTCAAATGGAAATGAATGGGCCTCACCTGTGGTTCTTTGCTTAATTGCTTTGGAAAGGGATGTGTCTTTATCAGCCTCTTGGTCCTGTGTGTGGCTGTGACTTAGATTCTCAGCACCTGATGGATCTTAAGAATGATCCCATGTGAGCTTCCAAAACTAAATGGCAAAAAATATCATTCATTGTGGATGAAGACTCTTGCCTTCCTCTGTTAGGTTCCTGCACTCCAACAAATATGAATAGGGATTCTGTGAGTCAAATGAGTTCTTCAAAGCCCTGCAGAGGTGCTTGTGTTTTCGCATGACTCTAAATCACCTAAAGAATCGATACCTAAAATCAGTAGCCCTCAAATGGGAGAAACATAGAAGTATTAACGGCAGGCTTATTTGTTCACTCCTGGTTCACAGCAACGGTGTCCAGGCTACCCTGACTTTAGGCAAATGAGGGGCAAACGAGCTGATTTTGGACACTGTCTTGGGCTGCACCCCTCATGGAAACCTCCAGCCAGAGTTTAAGATGATTGACTATATGGAATAAGGTGAGGGCCACGTGGGAGTGTTTTGGTTTTAATGTTGGTCATTTGTGTGGCATTGGAAAAAATGACTGGTTCCACGTGGGCTTGAACTCTGGTGTGATTCCCCTTAAACACTGGGTTTTGGAACTGAACTCAAAGAAGCATCGCTATGAATTTTGTTGGGATTTTAAGAGGCCACGCATGAAAGTCGCTCTTGGAAACTGAGACCTAGGCCCCGGGTAGATTTCCACAGAGGCCTGGGAATCTCAGCAAGGATATCACATGATTTTATTCTTAAAGAAATGGCAGCCATAGTTGAGAGTCAAAACACACATGCACCTCACATTGTAGACCTCAATGGGCCTGGCCTAATGTGACCTTTTGTCCATTCTTTGGGAAGCCTTGCCTGTGAGATTTCTCCAGAGATTTCATTGAAATGAGCTTCCTCACCATTTAATCTTTGCTGAATGAATTGAAACCCACAGTGCCTCCAACTTCATGCTTGAAAAATGGCTAGATAAATACCATGAAATTTTTGAAATTCCTATGACCAGGTGGCACTGGAGAAACATTGGATGTCCTATTGCTGATCATGAGTATACCAGACAGTGCCTTGATTTACTGAGTTTCATGAAAATGGTGTAGAACAGAGATGCCAGTAAGTTGGAGCCTGCTGAGTAGTGGGTCTAGAGCAGTGCTGGGGAGGTGTTTGATAAAACATCCGTGGTAGGGCCATGTGGATCTACCATTGGATTCCAAATGGCTTGTAACTGACATGGTGCTGCCAGCAGACCCTTATATGTAAAGGCATCTTGTTATATGGAGAGTTTTAAGAGGAAAATTAAGAATCAGGTTGATATGGACAAGGGGGCAATGGGGCAAGCTGTGAGAGATAGAAGCCTAGTTGGTGCATTCTCTTGCAGACCCTGACCCACCACACGTGACAGAACTCCCTCCAGCACTGTGTCCCAGTTTAGCTGCTGGTATTTCGTGAAACAAATACCAAACTCACAGTGCAGCAGCCTAAACACCACAAAAAGTGGAGGAGGACCAAATGGCTTCACAGTTCACACGGGGAGACGGGGAGACACTTAGTCCCCAGTGGCCTCAGTTTACAAATAAAGAGAGGATTCAGCACTGCTTCATCTTGTTCATTGGAAAATAAGAAACCATGTCCTCCAGTCCACATAGATGCAGACCCAGCTTTGATGGTCTCACTACAAAAGAAGCCAAATCTCATGAAAACAACATATATTTCAAGTGCGGAAGCTCAGAGGCAGTTTCTCAAAAAGTTTTTAGGCCAGCAGAGTTATATGTTTGTGGAGTGTTTACCATGTCCCTTACATTTGGAAACTCCTAAACCACCTCCAGGGTTGTGAACTCCTGAGCATTTTCCATTCCAGATATGTATTCACTGATTGTGTAACTCTTCTCCTCTAATTGTGTCTTACTTGGGGTGAAGGTAATGTCAAGGCATTGTTTTGGATGAGAGCGGGAGGATATTTGTGCAGCATATATTTACATACACATTGGATTCATTTTCCAATTTTTCATTCGAAGTACTGAATCCCTGACACTAACCCATACCTAGTAGACTCAGACTATTCATCCTAATATAATGGGGAAAATTAACCCAACACAATAGAAATACAAGCACTTCAGAGGAGACATGTTCTATAGTTGGACTTGACATTTGCATTATATAAGGTAGGAGATATACATCTAGTCAAATTTTAATTGAAATATTCTCCATGTGTTTTTAAACTTAACAAATATGTGAATACTTGTTTCCAATTTCTGTAGCCTATTCACACATGTATATTTATATGCATATATAGAATCCTACCAGGTATCACACGTACATTTTTGTAAGGTGGATGTCTTGGCAGATACAAATTGTGAGAAGTGTTCACTCCTCCTAAATGCTGTTGGAAATGAAAATTCAACCTATAAGAGAGCGTCCTAGAAGAACAACATTATACATAAACTCATGTTCAGTAACATAAATATTTTTGCATCTGTGGATGATATATATTGACTGATGAATTTCGATTGGCATTTATATTGGTACTTTTTAATGTCTGTGAGTGTTGTGTGTGTGTGTGTGTGTGTGTGTGTGTGTATAAATATAGATATAGATATACTCTCCAAAGTTTTCAAAATATGAAATATATGTGTCTAGTACACACTCTATAAATTCATTCATGTTCATATATGTTGATTTATAATCCGCTTTTCAGAACATTATAATCAGAAATATTCATCCACCTGAAATACATATTTGTTTCCTAGTACTGACTACTAACTTCAGTGAAGGGTGCATACAAATCCTAATTATTCTACAGTATCTGACCCAGTCTAACATCAATGCAAGTAGACACCTATGGGACATGATATGTAATTTGTCATTCATTTGTATTCGACACTGGTACATTATTGTTTGTTCAGTTTTTGCACATCATAGGATATACATTTCATCCACAAGTTCACAAATTAATAGGCATTTGTTTCAACATTAATCACTTCTTGCTTCAGAACACATGTATTGTCAGGGTTTCTTGACTTGTCTTTTCATGAGACTTCTTTCCAAACACATTATTTTGAATTTCCATAATCATTTTGAAGCAAAACTCACACACTCTTCATGATAAATCAAAACACTAATATTTCCATTAGATATATAACTGGTTGGAATGAATGATTGTATATCAATATACAATTTCCTTTTATTTTTCAGATATCAGTTCAATTCATTATTTAAAGTTCAAAAAAGTTATATTATTTATTCACAGTATGGTCTATTTGTGGTTTTTCTCTATGTTCATAGAAACAGGGTACACCTATTTGCACCCCCGATTCTAATTTTACATCTTCAATATATTGCTCCCAGAAATGGTGAAAGAAATACTCATGTCACCTCATTATCACAGTAATATTCTGGACAAAAAATGGAAAGGTCACACTTATGATTGTACCAAAGCCTAAATTGAAAGTGAACATGGATTTCTAAAAACATCCATGTCCAGGTTGCCTAATGCTGTCAATTGTCACTCCTATTGGTGACTACATATTTGTTTTTTCCTAATTTATATATTGAAACTCAACCCTGTTGAAAATGTCTAATTCTATCCCTCACTTTATACTTTGCCTGATTTCGTAATGTTTCCATTGATATCTGCTTTTCTACATATTTTCCCCAGTTCAACATAGTGTCTGACTCTTCATATGTGCTGACATTTACATTCACTCTATAACCAAAAGTCTATTGCTAAAGAACTTTTGGTCCAAATCCTATACTCACTCGTCTTCCTAAACCTACCGACTATCTTCCTAAACCTACTGAATATCCCTTTTTGACTGGATGTTCTCTTCTAAATTCAATCATCCAATGTACAAGGTCCTATGCCATTGTATATCAAATTATCTGAGACATCTTTGCAGAACATAATTCAAAGCTAAGTATCCCAATCAAGGGCAAAACCCTTCTGGGCTTCAAAGCATACCTAGATTTCTTTTTTCATACTTATATTTCACCTCTATATTCTTGTAAATATTGCAGGTTCCCAATCCCATTATTCATCGCACAGAATCATTCGTCACCAAATCAAACCTGTTTTTAACCCCAAGTATACACTGTTCCCTCAATGATTTTACAGAAGAGCAGGGACAGAGGGGTTCTTACAATACATGAAAGTTGGGGATCTTCCAGAAGATGAGAACCTCAAATGTCCATGCACAAATGATACCTGGAGAAGTTTTAGGCAGGTATGAAGCACCTGAGAGAGCAAAAGTCATCTTCCATGGCAAACAACCATGGGATGTGTCTGAATCTGCCTCTCTCTTTTTATTGTAGACAAGGTGGAACAATCCAGGCCTGAGTGGAGAGCTGTTCCCGGGTGCCAATGGTTGATATACATTCTACCTTATGAAAGTGTCACAGGAAGTAGGGGAAACCTCCATCTTATGTAACCCTTGGAAGCAACTGTTAGGACAAAGTGGTTGCCAAGGCAGTGACCTCATTCAGTTCCAAAGAATGTGACATACCTCATTTCCTTGGTGATGGAACTCTCTGAACTTGGTATCCAAGAAGCCAGGCACCCAGAGGCAGTCCCAGTCCCAGGCCCAGTGGGTTCACTTGTTTGGATTTACCAAGGACAGAGTCAGTTTTCTTGGTACCTAATGATGTGAGGATGGCCAAATGCCAGGAGAGCTCTGAAGATGGACCTTTCCTGAGAAAACAGGTAGTGGCTAACCACTTTTTCCTGACATCTTCACAGAGTTGGTCAAGGAAACAAGATCTGAGAGAAGACAGGCCATTTCGGGGGAACATAGTATGGCCCACCAGTCAGAGGACACTCCGGATAGTCACAGACGTACTTGGGGGAAGGAGGTGCCTTTGTGGGAGTGGGTGTGGGTTTGTTGTTTTGTCTCATGTTCTGAGAATAGATCGAAAAGGCGGTTTGTTTGGTTTGGAGTAGACAGTTTCTAGTAAGTCATTTGACAAGGCGAGTGTTTCTGTTTATGTGTATCCCACTGTGTCCGTTGTTGTAGACATTAGAAAAGAGAATGCATTAATGGATGTGTCCTGTCTAGTATAAATCTTCCCTATAATTCATCCTGCCCAATATATGAATGGACTGCAGCTTGTCTTATCGATGTGCAACACCTGCTATCTTTCTAAGTTGTTGTTTTCTTCCTGAATTCTGGCCACTCTCCAGAATGGGCTCAGGCATTTGTGTCCAAAATATGTACCACCTCCAAGCTCTGTGACATGGCCATGTAAAGGATAGTTGAAGAGAATGGCGAGCATCTCAGAAAACTCAGATATCAGTGTGACCAGGAAAGTCTTAGTGCAGAAACACTGCTTTGGGCTTTTTGCTTACTTATTGTTGTGTTGCACTGAATGTCAGGAAGGTCTTTGCCTCAGGCCACCCCTTTGTGAAGCCTGAAGAAAACAGTTTTCAAATGGAAATGAATGGGCCTCACCTGTGGTTCTTTGCTTAATTGCTTTGGAAAGGGATGTGTCTTTATCAGCCTCTTGGTCCTGTGTGTGGCTGTGACTTAGATTCTCAGCACCTGATGGATCTTAAGAATGATCCCATGTGAGCTTCCAAAACTAAATGGCAAAAAATATCATTCATTGTGGATGAAGACTCTTGCCTTCCTCTGTTAGGTTCCTGCACTCCAACAAATATGAATAGGGATTCTGTGAGTCAAATGAGTTCTTCAAAGCCCTGCAGAGGTGCTTGTGTTTTCGCATGACTCTAAATCACCTAAAGAATCGATACCTAAAATCAGTAGCCCTCAAATGGGAGAAACATAGAAGTATTAACGGCAGGCTTATTTGTTCACTCCTGGTTCACAGCAACGGTGTCCAGGCTACCCTGACTTTAGGCAAATGAGGGGCAAACGAGCTGATTTTGGACACTGTCTTGGGCTGCACCCCTCATGGAAACCTCCAGCCAGAGTTTAAGATGATTGACTATATGGAATAAGGTGAGGGCCACGTGGGAGTGTTTTGGTTTTAATGTTGGTCATTTGTGTGGCATTGGAAAAAATGACTGGTTCCACGTGGGCTTGAACTCTGGTGTGATTCCCCTTAAACACTGGGTTTTGGAACTGAACTCAAAGAAGCATCGCTATGAATTTTGTTGGGATTTTAAGAGGCCACGCATGAAAGTCGCTCTTGGAAACTGAGACCTAGGCCCCGGGTAGATTTCCACAGAGGCCTGGGAATCTCAGCAAGGATATCACATGATTTTATTCTTAAAGAAATGGCAGCCATAGTTGAGAGTCAAAACACACATGCACCTCACATTGTAGACCTCAATGGGCCTGGCCTAATGTGACCTTTTGTCCATTCTTTGGGAAGCCTTACCTGTGAGATTTCTCCAGAGATTTCATTGAAATGAGCTTCCTCACCATTTAATCTTTGCTGAATGAATTGAAACCCACAGTGCCTCCAACTTCATGCTTGAAAAATGGCTAGATAAATACCATGAAATTTTTGAAATTCCTATGACCAGGTGGCACTGGAGAAACATTGGATGTCCTATTGCTGATCATGAGTATACCAGACAGTGCCTTGATTTACTGAGTTTCATGAAAATGGTGTAGAACAGAGATGCCAGTAAGTTGGAGCCTGCTGAGTAGTGGGTCTAGAGCAGTGCTGGGGAGGTGTTTGATAAAACATCCGTGGTAGGGCCATGTGGATCTACCATTGGATTCCAAATGGCTTGTAACTGACATGGTGCTGCCAGCAGACCCTTATATGTAAAGGCATCTTGTTATATGGAGAGTTTTAAGAGGAAAATTAAGAATCAGGTTGATATGGACAAGGGGGCAATGGGGCAAGCTGTGCGAGATAGAAGCCTAGTTGGTGCATTCTCTTGCAGACCCTGACAGACCACACGTGACAGAACTCCCTCCAGCACTGTGTCCCAGTTTAGCTGCTGGTATTTCGTGAAACAAATACCAAACTCACAGTGCAGCAGCCTAAACACCACAAAAAGTGGAGGAGGACCAAATGGCTTCACAGTTCACACGGGGAGACGGGGAGACACTTAGTCCCCAGTGGCCTCAGTTTACAAATAAAGAGAGGATTCAGCACTGCTTCATCTTGTTCATTGGAAAATAAGAAACCATGTCCTCCAGGTCACATAGATGCAGACCCAGCTTTGATGGTCTCACTACAAAAGAAGCCAAATCTCATGAAAACAACATATATTTCAAGTGCGGAAGCTCAGAGGCAGTTTCTCAAAAAGTTTTTAGGCCAGCAGAGTTATATGTTTGTGGAGTGTTTACCATGTCCCTTACATTTGGAAACTCCTAAACCACCTCCAGGGTTGTGAACTCCCGAGCATTTTCCATTCCAGATATGTATTCACTGATTGTGTAACTCTTCTCCTATAATTGTGTCTTACTTGGGGTGAAGGTAATGTCAAGGCATTGTTTTGGATGAGAGCGGGAGGATATTTGTGCAGCATATATTTACATACACATTGGATTCATTTTCCAATTTTTCATTCGAAGTACTGAATCCCTGACACTAACCCATACCTAGTAGACTCAGACTATTCATCCTAATATAATGGGGAAAATTAACCCAACACAATAGAAATACAAGCACTTCAGAGGAGACATGTTCTATAGTTGGACTTGACATTTGCATTATATAAGGTAGGAGTTATACATCTAGTCAAATTTTAATTGAAATATTCTCCATGTGTTTTTAAACTTAACAAATATGTGAATACTTGTTTCCAATTTCTGTAGCCTATTCACACATGTATATTTATATGCATATATAGAATCCTACCAGGTATCACACGTACATTTTTGTAAGGTGGATGTCTTGGCAGATACAAATTGTGAGAAGAGTTCACTCCTCCTAAATGCTGTTGGAAATGAAAATTCAACCTATAAGAGAGCGTCCTAGAAGAACAACATTATACATAAACTCATGTTCAGTAACATAAATATTTTTGCATCTGTGGATGATATATATTTACTGATGAATTTCGATTGGCATATATATTGGTACTTTTTAATGTCTGTGAGTGTTGTGTGTGTGTGTGTGTGTGTGTATAGATATAGATATAGATATAGATATACTCTCCAAAGTTTTCCAAATATGAAATATATGTGTCTAGTATACACTCTCTAAATTCATTCATGTTCATGTATGTTGATTTATAATCAACTTTTCACAAGATTATAATCAGAAATATTCATCCACCTGAAATACATATTTGTTTCCTAGTACTGACTACTAACTTCAGTGAAGGGTGCATACAAATCCTATTTATTCTACAGTATCTGACCCAGTCTAACATCAATGCAAGTAGACACCTATGGGACATGATATGTAATTTGTCATTCATTTGTATTCGACACTGGTACATTATTGTTTCTTCAGTTTTTGCACATCACAGGATATACATTTCATCCACAAGTTCACAAATTAATAGGCATTTGTTTCAACATTAATCACTTCTTGCTTCAGAACACATGTATTGTCAGGGTTTCTTGACTGGTCTTTTCATGAGACTTCTTTCCAAACACATTATTTTGAATTTCCATAATCATTTTGAAGCAAAACTCACACACTCTTCATGATAAACCAAAACACTAATATTTCCATTAGATATATAACTGGTTGGAATGAATGATTGTATATCAATATACAATTTCCTTTTATTTTTCAGATATCAGTTCAATTCATTATTTAAAGTTCAAAAAAGTTATATTATTTATTCACAGTATGGTCTATTCGTGGTTTTTCTCTATTTTCATAGAAACAGGGTACACCTATTTGCACCCCCGATTCTAATTTTACATCTTCAATATATTGCTCCCAGAAATGGTGAAAGAAATACTCATGTCACCTCATTATCACAGTAATATTCTGGACAAAAAATGGAAAGGTCACACTTATGATTTTACCAAAGCCTAAATGGAAAGTGAACATGGATTTCTAAAAACATCCATGTCCAGGTTGCCTAATGCTGTCAATTGTCACTCCTATTGGTGACTACATATTTGTTTTTTCCTAATTTATATATTGAAACTCAACCCTGTTGAAAATGTCTAATTCTATCCCTCACTTTATACTTTGCCTGATTTCGTAATGTTTCCATTGATATCTGCTTTTCTACATATTTTCCCCAGTTCAACATAGTGTCTGACTCTTCATATGTGCTGACATTTACATTCACTCTATAACCAAAAGTCTATTGCTAAAGAACTTTTGGTCCAAATCCTATACTCACTCGTCTTCCTAAACCTACCCACTATCTTCCTAATCCTACTGAATATCCCTTTTTGACTGGATGTTCTCTTCTAAATTCAATCATCCAATGTACAAGGTCCTATGCCATTGTATATCAAATTATCTGAGACATCTTTGCAGAACATAATTCAAAGCTAAGTATCCCAATCAAGGGCAAAACCCTTCTGGGCTTCAAAGCATACCTAGATTTCTTTTTTCATACTTATATTTCACCTCTATATTCTTGTAAATATTGCAGGTTCCCAATCCCATTATTCATCGCACAGAATCATTCATCACCAAATCAAACCTGTTTTTAACCCCAAGTATACACTGTTCCCTCAATCATTTTACAGAAGAGCAGGGACAGAGGGGTTCTTACAATACAGGAAAGTTGGGGATCTTCCACCAGATGAGAACCTCAAATGTCCATGCACAAATGATACCTGGAGAAGTTGTAGGCAGGTATGAAGCACCTGAGAGAGCAAAAGTCAACTTCCATGGCAAACAACCTGGTCAGGATGAAGGGATGTGTCTGAATCTGCCTCTCTCTTCTTATTGTAGACAAGGTGGAACAATCCAGGCCTGAGTGGAGAGCTGTTCCCGGGTGCCAATGGTTGATATACATTCTACCTTATGAAAGTGTCACAGGAAGTAGGGGAAACCTCCATCTTATGTAACCCTTGGAAGCAACTGTTAGGACAAAGTGGTTGCCAAGGCAGTGACCTCATTCAGTTCCAAAGAATGTGACATACCTCATTTCCTTGGTGATGGAACTCTCTGAACTTGGTATCCAAGAAGCCAGGCACCCAGAGGCAGTCCCAGTCCCAGGCCCAGTGGGCTCACTTGTTTGGATTTACCAAGGACAGAGTCAGTTTTCTTGGTACCTAATGATGTGAGGATGGCCAAATGCCAGGAGAGCTCTGAAGATGGACCTTTCCTGAGAAAACAGGTAGTGGCTAACCACTTTTTCCTGACATCTTCACAGAGTTGGTCAAGGAAACAAGATCTGAGAGAAGACAGGCCATTTCGGGGGAACATAGTATGGCCCACCAGTCAGAGGACACTCCGGATTCTCACAGACCTACTTGGGGGAAGGAGGTGCCTTTGTGGGAGTGGGTGTGGGTTTGTTGTTTTGTTTCATGTTCTGAGAATAGATCGAAAAGGCGGTTTGTTTGGTTTGGAGCAGACAGTTTCTAGTAAGTCGTTTGACAAGGCGAGTGTTTCTGTTTATGTGTATCCCACTGTGTCCTTTGTTGTAGACATTAGAAAAGAGAATGCATTAATGGATGTGTCCTGTCTAGTATAAATCTTCCCTATAATTCATCCTGCCCAATATATGAATGGACTGCAGCTTGTCTTATCGATGTGCAACACCTGCTATCTTTCTAAGTTGTTGTTTTCTTCCTGAATTCTGGCCACTCTCCAGAATGGGCTCAGGGATTTGTGTCCAAAATATGTACCACCTCCAAGCTCTGTGACATGGCCATGTAAAGGATAGTTGAAGAGAATGGCGAGCATCTCAGAAAACTCAGATATCAGTGTGACCAGGAAAGTTTTAGTGCAGAAACACTGCTTTGGGCTTTTTGCTTACTTATTGTTGTGTTGCACTGAATGTCAGGAAGGTCTTTGCCTCAGGCCACCCCTTTGTGAAGCCTGAAGAAAACAGTTTTCAAATGGAAATGAATGGGCCTCACCTGTGGTTCTTTGCTTAATTGCTTTGGAAAGGGATGTGTCTTTATCAGCCTCTTGGTCCTGTGTGTGGCTGTGACTTAGATTCTCAGCACCTGATGGATCTCAAGAATGATCCCATGTGAGCTTCCAAAACCACAATGGCAAAAAATATCATTCATTGTGGATGAAGACTCTTGCCTTCCTCTGTTAGGTTCCTGCACTCCAACAAATATGAATAGGGATTCTGTGAGTCAAATGAGTTCTTCAAAGCCCTGCAGAGGTGCTTGTGTTTTCGCATGACTCTAAATCACCTAAAGAATCGATACCTAAAATCAGTAGCCCTCAAATGGGAGAAACATAGAAGTATTAACGGCAGGCTTATTTGTTCACTCCTGGTTCACAGCAACGGTGTCCAGGCTACCCTGACTTTAGGCAAATGAGGGGCAAACGAGCTGATTTTGGACACTGTCTTGGGCTGCACCCCTCATGGAAACCTCCAGCCAGAGTTTAAGATGATTGACTATATGGAATAAGGTGAGGGCCATGTGGGAGTGTTTTGGTTTTAATGTGGGTCATTTGTGTGGCATTGGAAAAAATGACTGGTTCCACGTGGGCTTGAACTCTGGTGTGATTCCCCTTAAACACTGGGTTTTGGAACTGAACTCAGAGAAGCATTGCTCTGAATTTTGTTGGGATTTTAAGAGTCCACGCATGAAAGTCGCTCTTGGAACCTGAGACCTAGGCCCCGGGTAGATTTCCACAGAGGCCTGGGAATCTCAGCAAGGATATCACAGGATTTTATTCTTAAAGAAATGGCAGCCATAGTTGAGAGTCAAAACACACATGCACCTCACATTGTAGACCTCAATGGGCCTGGCCTAATGTGACCTTTTGTCCATTCTTTGGGAAGCCTTGCCTGTGAGATTTCTCCAGAGATTTCATTGAAATGAGCTTCCTCACCATTTAATCTTTGCTGAATGAATTGAAACCCACAGTGCCTCCAACTTCATGCTTGAAAAATGGCTAGATAAATACCATGAAATTTTTGAAATTCCTATGACCAGGTGGCACTGGAGAAACATTGGATGTCCTATTGCTGATCATGAGTATACCAGACAGTGCCTTGATTTACTGAGTTTCATGAAAATGGTGTAGAACAGAGATGCCAGTAAGTTGGAGCCTGCTGAGTAGTGGGTCTAGAGCAGTGCTGGGGAGGTGTTTGATAAAACATCCGTGGTAGGGCCATGTGGATCTACCATTGGATTCCAAATGGCTTGTAACTGACATGGTGCTGCCAGCAGACCCTTATATGTAAAGGCATCTTGTTATATGGAGAGTTTTAAGAGGAAAATTAAGAATCAGGTTGATATGGACAAGGGGGCAATGGGGCAAGCTGTGCGAGATAGAAGCCTAGTTGGTGCATTCTCTTGCAGACCCTGACCCACCACACGTGACAGAACTCTCTCCAGCACTGTGTCCCAGTTTAGCTGCTAGTATTTCGTGAAACAAATACCAAACTCACAGTGCAGCAGCCTAAAAACCACAAAAAGTGGAGGAGGACCAAATGGCTTCACAGTCCACATGGGGAGACGGGGAGACACTTAGTCCCCAGTGGCCTCAGTTTACCTATAAAGAGAGGATTCAGCACTGCTTCATCTTGTTCATTGGAAAATAAGAAACCATGTCCTCCACGTCACATAGATGCAGACCCAGCTTTGATGGTCTCACTACAAAGGAAGCCAAATCTCATGAAAACAACATATATTTCAAGTGCGAAAGCTCAGAGGCAGTTTCTCAAAAAGTTTTTAGGCCAGCAGAGTTACATGTTTGTGGAGTGTTTACCCTGTCCCTTACTTTTGGAAACTCCTCTACCACCTCCAAGGTTGTGAACTCCTGAGCATTTTCCATTCCAGATATGTATTCACTGATTGTGTAACTCTTCTCCTCTAATTGTGTCTTACTTGGGGTGAAGGTAATGTCAAGGCATTGTTTTGGATGAGAGCGGGAGGATATGTGTGCAGCATATATTTACATACACATTGGATTCTTTTTCCAATTTTTCATTCGAAGTACTGAATCCCTGACACTAACCCATACCTAGTAGACTCAGACTATTCATCCTAATATAATGGGGAAAATTAAACCAACACAATAGAAATACAAGCACTTCAGAGGAGACATGTTCTATAGTTGGACTTGACATTTGCATTATATAAGGTAGGAGTTATACATCTAGTCAAATTTTAATTGAAATATTCTCCATGTGTTTTTAAACTTAACAAATATGTGAATACTTGTTTCCAATTTCTGTAGCCTATTCACACATGTATATTTATATGCATATATAGAATCCTACCAGGTATCACACGTACATTTTTGTAAGGTGGATGTCTTGGCAGATACAAATTGTGAGAAGTGTTCACTCCTCCTAAATGCTGTTGGAAATGAAAATTCAACCTATAAAAGAGCGTCCTAGAAGAACAACATTATTCATAAACTCATGTTCAGTAACATAAATATTTTTGCATCTGTGGATGATATATATTTACTGATGAATTTCGATTGGCATTTATATTGGTACTTTTTAATGTCTGTGACTGTTGTGTGTGTGTGTGTGTGCGTGTGTGTGTGTGTGTGTATAGATATAGATATAGATATACTCTCCAAAGTTTTCCAAATATGAAATATATGTGTCTAGTACACACTCTATAAATTCATTCATGTTCATGTATGTTGATTTATAATCTTCTTTTCACATGATTATAATCAGAAATATTCATCCACCTGAAATACATATTTGTTTCCTAGTACTGACTACTAACTTCAGTGAAGGGTGCATACAAATCCTAATAATTCTACAGTATCTGACCCAGTCTAACATCAATGCAAGTAGACTCCTATGGGACATGATATGTAATTTGTCATTCATTTGTATTCGACACTGGTACATTATTGTTTCTTCAGTTTTTGCACATCATAGGATATACATTTCATCCACAAGTTCACAAATTAATAGGCATTTGTTTCAACATTAATCACTTCTTGCTTCAGAACACATGTATTGTCAGGGTTTCTTGACTTGTCTTTTCATGAGACTTCTTTCCAAAGACATTATTTTGAATTTCCATAATCATTTTGAAGCAAAACTCACACACTCTTCATGATAAACCAAAACACTAATATTTCCATTAGATATATAACTGGTTGGAATGAATGATTGTATATCAATATACAATTTCTTTTTATTTTTCAGATATCAGTTCAATTCATTATTTAAAGTTCAAAAAAGTTATATTATTTATTCACAGTATGGTCTATTTGTGGTTTTTCTCTATGTTCATAGAAACAGGGTACACCTATTTGCACCCCCGATTCTAATTTTACATCTTCAATATATTGCTCCCAGAAATGGTGAAAGAAATACTCATGTCACCTCATTATCACAGTAATATTCTGGACAAAAAATGGAAAGGTCACACTTATGATTGTACCAAAGCCTAAATGGAAAGTGAACATGGATTTCTAAAAACATCCATGTCCAGGTTTCCTAATGCTGTCAATTGTCACTCCTATTGGTGACTACATATTTGTTTTTTCCTAATTTATATATTGAAACTCAACCCTGTTGAAAATGTCTAATTCTATCCCTCACTTTATACTTTGCCTGATTTCGTAATGTTTCCATTGATATCTGCTTTTCTACATATTTTCCCCAGTTCAACATAGTGTCTGGCTCTTCATATGTGCTGACATTTACATTCACTCTATAACCAAAAGTCTATTGATAAAGAACTTTTGGTCCAAATCCTATACTCACTCGTCTTCCTAAACCTACCGACTATCTTCCTAATCCTACTGAATATCCCTTTTTGACTGGATGTTCTCTTCTAAATTCAATCATCCAATGTACAAGGTCCTATGCCATTGTATATCAAATTATCTGAGATACCTTGCAGAACATAATTCAAAGCTAAGTATCCCAATCAAGGGCAAAACCCTTCTGGGCTTCAAAGCATACCTAGATTTCTTTTTTCATACTTATATTTCACCTCTATATTCTTGTAAATATTGCAGGTTCCCAATCCCATTATTCATCGCACAGAATCATTCGTCACCAAATCAAACCTGTTTTTAACCCCAAGTATACACTGTTCCCTCAATCATTTTACAGAAGAGCAGGGACAGAGGGGTTCTTACAATACAGGAAAGTTGGGGATCTTCCACCAGATGAGAACCTCAAATGTCCATGCACAAATGATACCTGGAGAAGTTGTAGGCAGGTATGAAGCACCTGAGAGAGCAAAAGTCAACTTCCATGGCAAACAACCTGGTCAGGATGAAGGGATGTGTCTGAATCTGCCTCTCTCTTCTTATTGTAGACAAGGTGGAACAATCCAGGCCTGAGTGGAGAGCTGTTCCCGGGTGCCAATGGTTGATATACATTCTACCTTATGAAAGTGTCACAGGAAGTAGGGGAAACCTCCATCTTATGTAACCCTTGGAAGCAACTGTTAGGACAAAGTGGTTGCCAAGGCAGTGACCTCATTCAGTTCCAAAGAATGTGACATACCTCATTTCCTTGGTGATGGAACTCTCTGAACTTGGTATCCAAGAAGCCAGGCACCCAGAGGCAGTCCCAGTCCCAGGCCCAGTGGGTTCACTTGTTTGGATTTACCAAGGACATAGTCAGTTTTCTTGGTACCTAATGATGTGAGGATGGCCAAATGCCAGGAGAGCTCTGAAGATGGACCTTTCCTGAGAAAACAGGTAGTGGCTAACCACGTTTTCCTGACATCTTCACAGAGTTGGTCAAGGAAATAAGATCTGAGAGAAGACAGGCCATTTCGGGGGAACATAGTATGGCCCACCAGTCAGAGGACACTCCGGATAGCCACAGACCTACTTGGGGGAAGGAGGTGCCTTTGTGGGAGTGGGTGTGGGTTTGTTGTATTGTCTCATGTTCTGAGAATAGATCGAAAAGGCGGTTTGTTTGGTTTGGAGTGGACAGTTTCTAGTAAGTCATTTGACACGGCGAGTGTTTCTGTTTCTGTGTATCCCACTGTGTCCGTTGTTGTAGACATTAGAAAAGAGAATGCATTAATGGATGTGTCCTGTCTAGTATAAATCTTCCCTATAATTCATCCTGCCCAATATATGAATGGACTGCAGCTTGTCTTATCGATGTGCAACACCTGTTATCTTTCTAAGTTGTTGTTTTCTTCCTGAATTCTGGCCACTCTCCAGAATAGGCTCATGGATTTGTGTCCAAAATATGTACCACCTCCAAGCTCTGTGACATGGCCATGTAAAGGATAGTTGAAGAGAATGGCGAGCATCTCAGAAAACTCAGAAATCAGTGTGACCAGGAAAGTCTCAGTGCAGAAACACTGCTTTGGGCTTTTTGCTTACTTATTGCTGTGTTGCACTGAATGTCAGGAAGGTCTTTGCCTCAGGCCAAACCTTTGTGAAGCCTGAAGAAAACAGTTTTCAAATGGAAATGAATGGGCCTCACCTGTGGCTCTTAGCTTAATTGCTTTGGAAAGGGATGTGTCTTTATCAGTCTCTTGGACCTGTGTGTGGCTGTAGCTTAGATTGTCAGCACCTGATGGATCTTAAGAATGATCCCATGTGAGCTTCCAAAACCACAATGGCAAAAAATATCATTCATTTTGGATGAAGTCTCTTGCCTTCCTCACTTAGGTTGCTGCACTCCATCAAATGAGAATAGGGATTATTTAGGTCAAATGAGTTCTTCAAAGCCCTGCAGAGGTGCTTGTGTTTTCGCTTGACTCTAAATCACCTAAAGAATTGATACCTAAAATCAGTAGACCTCAAATTGGAGAAACATAGAAGTATTAACGGCAGGTTTATTTGTTCACTCCTGGTTCACAGAAACGGTGTTCAGCCTACCCTGACTTTAGGCAAATGAGGGGCAAACGAGCTGATTTTGGACACTGTCTTGGGCTGCGCCCCTCATGGAAACCTCCAGCCAGATGTTAAGATGATTGACTATATGGAATAAGATGAGGGCTATGTGGGAGTGTTTTGGTTTTAATTTTGCTCATTTGTGTGGCACTGGAATAAATGACTGTGTCCACGTGGGCTTGAACTCTGGTGTGATTCCCCTTAGAGACTGGGTTTTGGAACTGAACTCAGAGAAGCATTGCCATGAATTTTGTTGGGATTTTAAGAGGCCATGCATGAAAGTCGCTCTTGGAAACTGAGACCTAGGCCCCGGGTGGATTTCCACAGAGGCCTGGTAATCTCAGCAAGGATATCACATGATTTTATCCTTAAAGAAATGGCAGCCATAGTTGAGAGTCAAAACACACATGGACCTCACATTATAGACCTCAATGGGCCTCGCCTAATGTGACCTTTTGTCCACTCTTTGGGAAGCCTTGCCTGTGAGAGTTCTCCAGAGATTTTATTGAAATGAGCTTCCTCACCATTTAATCTTTGCTGAATGAATTGAAACCCACAGTGCCTCCAACTTCATGCTTGAAAAATGGCTAGATAAATACCATGAAATTTTTGAAATACCTATGACCAGGTGGTACTGGAGAAACATTGGATGTCCTTTTGCTGATCATGATTATACCAGACAGTGCCTTGATTTACTGAGTTTCATGAAAATGGTGTAGAACAGAGATGCCAGTAGTTTGTAGCCTGCTGAGTAGTGGGTCTAGAGCAGTGGTGGGGAGGTGTTTGATAAAACATTCGTGGAAGGGCCTTGTGGATCTACCATTGGATTCCAAATGGCTTGTAACTGACATGGTGCAGCCAGCAGACCCTTATATGTAAAGGCATCTTGTTATATGGAGAGTTTTCAGAGGAAAATTAAGAATCAGGTTGATATGGAAAAGGGGGCAATGGGGAAAGCTGTGAGAGATAGAAGCCTAGTTGGTGCATTCTCTTGCAGACCCTGACCCACCACACGTGACAGAACTCCCTCCAGCACTGTGTCCCAGTTTAGCTCCTAGTATTTCGTGAAACAACTACCAAACTCACAGTGCAGCAGCAAAAACTCCACAAAAAATGGAGGAGGACCAAATGGCTTCACAGTCCACACGGGGAGACACTTAGTCCCCAGTGGCCTCAGTTTACTTACAAAGAGAGGATTCAGCACTGCTTCATCTTGTTCATTGGAAAATAAGAAACCATGTCCTCCAGGTCACATAGATGTAGACCCAGCTTTGATGGTCTCACTACAAAGGAAGCCAAATCTCCTGAAAACAACATATATTTCAAGTGCGGAAGCTCAGAGGCAGTTTCTCAAAAAGTTTTTAGTACAGCAGAGCTCCATGTTTGTGGAGTGTTTACCCTGTCCCTTACTTTTTGAAACTCCTCTACCGCCTCCAGAATGTGAACTCCTTAGCATTTTCCATTCCAGATATGTATTCACTGATTTTGTAACTCTTCTCCTCTAGTTGTGTCTTACTTGTGGTGAAGGTAATGTCAAGGCATTGTTCTGGATGAGAGCGGGAGGATATTTGTGCAGCGTATATTTACATACACATTGGATTCATTTTCCAATTTTTCATTCGAAGTACTGAATCCCTGACAATAACCCATACCTAGTAGACTCAGACTATTCATCCTAATATAATCGTGAAAATTAACCCAACACAATAGAAATACAAGCACTTCAGAGGAGACATGTTGTATAGTTGGACTTGACATTTGCCTTATATAAGGTTGGAGTTATAAATCTAGTCAAATTTTAATTGTAATATTGTCCATGTGTTTTTAAACTTAACAAATATGTGAATTCTTGTTTCCCTTTTCTGTAGCCTATTCACACATGTATATTTATATGCATATATAGAATCCTACCAGGTATCACACGTACATTTTTGTGAGGTGGCTGTCTTGGCAGATACAAATTGTGAGAAGAGTTCACTCCTCCTAAATGCTTTTGGAAATGAAAATTCAACCTATAGGAGAGCGTCCTATTAGAAAAACATTATATATAAACTCATGTTTAGTAAAATAAATATTTTTTGCATTTGTGGATGATATATATTTACTGATGAATTTCGATTGGCATTTATATTGGTACTTTTTAATGTCTGTGAGTGTTGTGTGTGTGTGTGTGTGTGTGTGTGTGTGTGTGTGTGTGTGTATATATATATATAGATATAGATATAGATATAGATATATAGATATAAATATAGATATACTCTCCAAATTTTTCAAAGTATGAAATATATGTGTCTTATTTTGCACTTCCTAAATTTTTCATATTCATGAATGTGGATTTATAATTATCTTTTCACAAGATTATTCTCAGAAACATTCATATACCCTACGAGACTCTTACCACTAATACTAATATAATGGAGAAAAAGAACCCAAACCGAATAGATACAAGCATTTCAGAAGAGACATGGTGTATAGTTGGACTTGCCTTTTGCATAATATAAGGTAGGAGTTATAAATCTATTCAATTTATTGAAATAATTTTCCATGTGTTATTTTTTTTGACACAACACAAAATTTAATCTTTGAAAAATAAATAAAATTGACACTTCCTTAACCAAGCTAATGAAGAAAAAAAAACCTCAAATTACTAAAATTAAGGATCATAATGGAACTTTTACAGAGTACACAACTAAAATACAGAGAATAATTTAAAACTAATTTGAAAATTTATAGTCTAATAAATTAAAATACCATGATGACATCAATAAAATTTTAGAGATATACCCAAACTTAATTAGTAGGACGTGAACAATTTAAACAAATCAATTTCAAGCAATGAAATAGAAGTTGCTGTCAACAGCCTACCAATCAAGCAAAGCCCAGGAACAGACAGATTCTCAGCCATGTTCTACAAGACCTTCAAAGAAGCATTCATCACAATACTCCTCAAATTATTCCATAAAATAGAAAAGGATGGAACTCCTCCAAACTCATTCCATGAGGCTATTATCACTCACATACCAAAATCAGACAAAGACACATCAAGGAAAGAAATCTTCAGAGCAATATTCCTGACAAAGATATATACAAAAATTCTCAATAAAATTCTTTTTTTTAAGCCAAAGTTAATCAAAAGGGATAAAGAGGGACACTACACACTATTCCATGTGTTTTTAAAGTTAAGAAATATATGAATTCCTGTCTCACTTTCTCTGTAGCCTATTAAGCACATGTATTTTTATATGCACAAATAGAATCCTACCTGGTTTCACACGTA
This sequence comes from Callospermophilus lateralis, assembly GCF_048772815.1. Lineage (NCBI taxonomy): Eukaryota > Metazoa > Chordata > Mammalia > Rodentia > Sciuridae > Callospermophilus > Callospermophilus lateralis. The sequence continues at coordinate 554,069 of NW_027510230.1, forward strand.
CATTCTTGTAAGGTGGCTGACTTGGCAGATACTATTTGTGAGAAGAGATCACTCCTCCTAAATGCTGTTGGTACAGAAAATTCAACCCATGGGTGAGCTTCCTAGATGAACAACATTATACATACATCCATGTTCAGTAAAATGAATATTTTGGGATATGCGGATGAGTTATTTTTCATGATGAATTTCGATTGACATATATATTGTGACATTATAATGTGTGTGTGTTTGTCTCTCTCTCTCTCTCTCTCTATATATATATATATATATATATATATATATATATATATATATATATATAGTCTCCAGATTTTCCAAAATATGAAATATATGTCTTCTTATACACCACCTGAATTCATTCATATTCATATATGTGGATTTATAATCAACTTTTAACAAGTTTATTCTCAGAAATATACATCCACTGAAATACATATTTGTTTCCTAGTACTGAAAACTAAATTCAGGGAAGGGTTCTTACAAATCCTAATATTTCTAGACTAACTGACCAAGTTTAACATCAATGCAAATACATTCCTATTGGATATGATGTGTTTTTTAAAGTTCATTTTTATTCAAACTTGGTGCGTTATTATTTATTCAGTTTATGAACATCATAAAATATATCCTTTCATTCACAAGTTCACAAATTTATAAATATTTGGTTTACTTTCAATCACTTCCTCCTTTGGAACACATATATTCCTCTATGTTTCTTGACTGGTCTTTTCACTAGACTTCTTTCTAAACACATTATTTTCGATTCCATTATCATTTTTGAAGCAAAACTCACACACTATTCATGATAAACGATAACCCTAATAATACCATTAGATATATAACTTGTTGGAATGAATGTACATATATCAATATATGATTTCGTCTATATTTTCAGATATTAAAACAATCCATTATGTAAATTTGGAACCAGTCACATAATTTTTTCACAGTATGGTCTATTAATGCATCATCTCTATATTCATCAACACAGGGTAAACCTCTTAGTATCCCCAGTACTAATTTATATGTTTTCAAAATATTGCTCCCAGAAAAGGTGGAAGAAATACTCATGTCACCTGATCTACATATACATATTATCACAGTAATATTCTGGACACAAAATGCAAAGGTCACCATTATGATTGCAATAAAGCCTCAATGGAATGTGAACATGGATTACTAAAAACATCCATGTCCAGTTTGCCTAATGCTCTCAAATGTCAATCCAATTGGTGACTACATTTTTGTTTCTTTTTAAGATTATGTATTCAACCTCAACCCTGTTGAAAATGTCAAATCTTATCACACACGTTATACTTTGCCTGATTTCCTAATGTCTCTATTGATGTCTGCCTTCCTACATATTTTTCCCAGTTCATCATTGTGCCCAACTTTTCACATATGGTGCCATTTATATTCACTCTCTAACCGAAACCTATTGCTAAAGAACTTTTGGTCCAAATCCTAGACTCACTCTTCCTCCTAAACCTACTGACTATCTTTCTAATCCTACACACTATCCCTTTTTCACTGGATGTTCTCTTCTACATTCAATCATCTGAGGTACAGGGTCTTATGCCATTGTATATCGATTTGCATCGACCTCGGTGCAAAACATTACTCAAGCTAAGGATCCCAATCAAGAGCCCAAATCCTTCTGGGCTTCAAATATTACCTAGATTTCTGTTTTCATACTTATATTTTACCTCTATATTCTTATAAATATTGCTGGTTCCCAATACCATTATTCATCCAGCAGAATGATTCCTAAGCCAAATGGAACATGCTATTAACCCTAACCATACAATGTTCCCTCAATCTCACTTTACAGAAGAGCAGGGATAAAGTTGATATTACAATACAGGAAGTTAGGAGATCTTCCACCTGCTGAGTACCTCAAAATCCATGCAGAAATAATCCCTGGAGAAGATGTAGGCAGCTATGAAAGACCTGAGAGAACAAAAGTCATATTCCATGGCAAACAACATGGTCAGGATGAAAGGATGTGTCTGAGTCAGCCTCTCTATTCTTAATGCAGGGAAGATGGACCAAAGCAGGCCTGTGTGGAGAGCTGTTCCCAGGTGACTATGGTTTCTATACCATTCTATCATGTGAAAGTATCACAGGAAGTAGGACAGCCTCCATGTCAGGAGACACTAGGATGCAACTGTTAGGACAAAGTAGTGGCCAAGACAGGGACCTCATTTATTTCCTGAAGGTAGTGACCTCACCTCATTTCCTTGGCGATGGAACTCTCTGAATTTTGTGATCCAGGAAGCCAGGCACCAGAGCCAGTCCAAGTCCCAGTCGCAGTGGGCTCACTTGTTTGGATTTACTAAGGACAGAGTCAGTCTTTCTTGGTACCTACTGATGTAAGGGTTGCCAAATACTAAGAAAGCTCTGAAGAGGGGTCTTTCCTGAGAGGACAGGAATTGGCTCACCACTGCCTCCTGACAACTTCACAGAGTTGACCAAGGAGACCAGATCTGAGACAGAAAGGCCATTTGTGGGGAACATCGTATGGCCTACCAGTCAGAGGACACTCCAGATAGTGACAGACCTACTTGGGGGAAGGAGTTGCATTTGTGGGTGTTGGTTTGTGTTTGTGGTTTTTTTCCATGTTCTGAGAATAGGTAAAAAAGGAGGTTTGTTTGGATTGGAGTGGACTGTTTCCAGTAAGTCATTTGACAAGGAGACTGTTTCTATGTCCGTGTATCCCACTGTGTTTTTCTTTGTGGATATTAGAAAAAAATAGCTCATTGGGTGTGTCCTGTCTAGTAGAAAGCTTCCCAGCATGCATCCTTTCCAATTAATGAATGGACTGAGGCTTGCCTTATCCATGGGCAACACCTGCTATCTACCTAATTTTCCATTTTTTCATGAATTCTGGCCACTCTCAAGATTAGTATCATGTATTTTTGTACAAGATATGTACCACCTCCAAGCTCTGTGACATGGCCATGTACTGGATAGCTGAAGGGAATGGCGAGCAACTCAGAAAACTCACATATTAGAGTAACAAGGAAAGTCTCCGTGGAGAAACCCTGCTTGGGGCCTTTTGATTACCTATTGTTCTGTTGCTCTGAATGTCAGAAAGGTCTTTGCCTCAGGCCACCCCTTTGTGAAGCCTGAAGAAAACAGTTTTCAAATGGAAATGAATGGGCATCACCTGTGGCTCTTTGCTTCATTGCTTTGGAAATGGATGTATCTGAATCAGCCTCTTGGCCCTGTGTGAGCCTGTGGTTTAGATTTTCAGCACCTGATGAATCTAAAGAAAGATCCCATGTGGGCATCCAAAACCTAAATGGAAAAAAGATCAGTCATTGTGGATGAAGCCTCTCGACTTCCTCTGTAAGATTCCTGACCTCCATCAAGTGAGAATAGGGATCATTTGTGTCAAATAAGTTCTTCAAAGGGCTGCAGAGGGGAGACAATAGGTGCTTGGGTTTTCTTATAACTCCAATTCACACTAAAAATCTATACCCCACAGTCAGTAGGCCTCAAATTTGAGAAGTGGAGTAGTATTAACGGCAAGCCTATTTGATCACTTCTGGTTCACACTAAGGTTGTCCAGGCCACCCTGACTTTAGGCAAATGAGGGACAAGGGAGATTATTTTTGACACTGTCTTGGGCTGTGCCCCTCATGGAAACCTCCAGCTAGAGGTTATGATTAGTGTCTATATAAAAAGATGAAGAGGGCCATGTGAGAGTGTTTTGGTTTTAATTGTCATCATTTGTGTGGCAATTTGAAGAGATGCCTGGGTCCACCTGGGCTTGAACTCTGTTGTGATTCCCCTTAGAGACTGAGTTGTGTAACTGACCTCAGAGAAGTATTGCCATGAATTGTGTTGGGATTTCAGGAGGCCACACATGAGATTCACCATTGGAATCTGAGATCTTGGCCCAGGGTGACTTTACACAGAGCACTGGGAATCTAAGCCAGGATATCACAAGATTTTATTCTGAAAGATTCCAGCCATAGTTAAAACACCAACAGGGAATCTTTAGATCACTTATAAGCAAATTAAAAAACAAAATTTTTTAACAAGAGTAAAAATACTTAGTTAATGTAATGCTACCCTGAATTTTTTGGGTGAGTTTTACTTTATATTCCCTGTTTGAGATCCTAGTAAACTTGAGAGAAAAAAAAAAAAAGAAAAAAACAAAACTTTTGAACATAACTTTAAATGAAATAAAATCTGACCTTCTGCTTTCGTAGTCATTCTCACATGTAGTAAGATGGGACACAGAGCCTTATCTCAGGTAAGACAGGGCTCTTTATAAATCATAAGTGTTTTAGTTCTAAAGCTGATCTTCGTTTTTTAATATCCTTTTACAAAGTTTACATAAATTGTTTGAGGTCACATGAACATTAGCTAACACCATATAATATCACTTTTGAAACATGAATTAAAGAATGGCTGAATGTTTTTAACATTCAAATAGATTAGGCTCTCATTAATTTAAAAATACATTTAAATTGTTGCACAATGTAAAGTGTAACATAAAACTTTACATATCTTATTGATAACAGGTAAATAAATCCCCAATATATATTTTATTTACCATACAACTTCAGAACACCAGCTTGATATAATGCTCTTTTAATGTTTCTACCTTATCGAGTTGTATAACTGGAAGATATGAGCACATTAATAGCATCACAGTTACATTGATGTTTCTACATTAACCAAGTTTATCTTTTAAAGAAATGGCAGTACAGTGCTCTAAAATAACAGTTCTGTTTTAAACAGTTGTTTAATTTTTATGGTTGCTTGCTCTGGAAAAAATAAGACTTAATAAACACAATGTTATGAGTAATCTTATGTTTTAAGAAATTTTTGTCTCTTTAACACATGACTAATTTTTACAATCTTACACAGACTTTAGTAGAAAGTCTGTATAAGATTGTAAACATTTTATACAGATTTTGTACTAAAAATTGATAGACCTTAGTATATCAATCAGATATCAAACAAAAACACTCATGAATGAGTAAATCCAAATCAAATTTACTTTACTTTTTAATCAAAATATTAGACAAATGTATTGAACAGTGTAAACCATTTTTTGGTTGAAGGAAAAGTCCTAGAACAAAGTCATATAGACCTTTGGTAGACAATAATATTTTATTAGATTTTTGAACACCTAGAAAAACTTATAGGCATAAATTTGAAGACATTTATATTTATCTGTTTATCCAATCTAAATTGAAACATTTAAACCACGTGAATTAAAGATCTGTGGTCCACTTTTTAAAATTTGTTTTTATGAGCGCTTTTTTATATGAGTGCTCCTTATATATGTTAATTTGTGTATCATTTGAATGATATACGGACATATGTGTATATATATATATATATATATATATATATATATATATATATATAGAGAGAGAGAGAGAGAGAGAGAGAGAGAGACATAAAACACATAACAAAAGTGTGCACACCTAATAATAGTGAAGGCCTTGTAGCTTTTCACAGGTGAAATCACCATTGCAATGTTTTTAAAACTCCACAGTTGGTCAAAGATAAAACTGATCAGAAAAACATTAACCTAGGTCTGTAGGATCAAAATCATAAACTCAAAAAAAAAAAAAGAATCTAAGAAAAAATTATGAGTCCTAGAAAAAATGACTGGCCGGTAATTAGTAAATACCATACAATTTACCATTTTTTTCCCTTAGGCCTCAGATCAGTCTCCTACTGAGCTTACAGGAGACTTTCACTTGCATTTCAACAGAAGTCCTGGCTGAGGTCTGGAAGGAGCAGGAAAAAACTGCTATTCTGAGCAGACACCTCAGGCCTAAGGCATTTTAACCATAATTTTCTGGTTAGGATGTTGAAAATTATGCTACAAGTTTAAGATACAATTCACAAAATTTTATATCTTTACATCTTGTTTTGTCAACAGATATCATACTATGATTTACTATCCTTGTCCAAATTAATGCACTGGTAAACACAGTGACATTTTCCCAGGCTACCCAATTCAGAATTGGAGAAAAAAAGACTGCATGATTGGGAAGTTACTTGCCAACTTGGAAGTAGAGTTCTTTAGTTTTCCATCCTAAGTATTTAAGTTCTCTGGCATGAATTATCTGAAATCAAAAACTAAACAATTACCTAAACCCGACTTTTAACTGCAATATTGTGCAATGCTTCAAAAAACGCATTCAGATACCAGATTTTTACAATAAAACATCATCATTTAGACACACATTCAGCTAAGATCATTCTCAAGAAACAATTTATAATATAAACACATTATTGCACATGTCTTAAAGTGCCAAAAACAAAGGCACAAGACAGACAGAAAGGAACTCCAGAATATGGCTGACAGACAGAAGCCTTTAAAACAGAGCAGATAAGAGAAAAATCTCCTGCACCAGTGGCACCACAGATGTCCCCACAAGGGGACCAGATGTTTTCACAGAGAAGCTACCTGAAATGTAAAATCAAGGGTCTCCATGGTGACTTTACTGCATTTAGTGTCCCCTTTTTATTTTTCTCTTTTAAAAGAAGACAGAGGTGTCATAATTCTTACAGTGCAGGGAAGGAAGGAGCGAATTCCCTGAAGCAACAGGGCTTTGGCAGTTGCTGGGGTCCCTCAGTCCCTCCTTTTACTTACAGGATTAGCTCTTCTGTTTCGGGTCCACTCCAAGCATGCACCATCTCCTAACATTTCAGTCGTCAGCTCTCAAAAAGTTCTGGGACGGGGCCGGGTATCAAAATTTGTAACTTAAAGTTCGGTTTCTGACCCTGAAGCAAATTAATGCTAATTTAATAATGAAGACAGGGTTTTGAGAAAAAGAAAATGGAGGTTTATTGCTTTGCTAACAAAGGAAAAACAAGGGGACTCTGCCAAAAGGTTGTGACTCTCATGATCTGGAGGGACAAGGGATTTTAAAGAGTTTCACTTGTTAACCTGGGGTATACTCAGTTCTTCGTTCCCCAGCAGGCATTGCCCTGTGCAGTGGGTGTGCTCCAGGCAGCCAGCTAGGGGCTTCTTTCTTCCTGCTTAACAAAGGTGGGTAAAGTTCATCACAGTTCCTTAAAACACAGTCGAAAGGGTGTCAGGCTTACTTGCTTTGTTACCCTTTTTCACGTCCAATATCCTTAAAATTTTACCACAGAAATCAAACAAAATAACGCACAAAAAAAACAACAAAAAACATATAGACCACAGAACAAAACACAGAAAAACAGAATCCTGGTGCCGAAACAGAAAAACAGAGGAGCAATGCAACATCTTGCTAAAGCTCCAGGGTAGGAGCGTGTGTGTGCCCATCGGCACCTCTCTACCCTTCCAGAGGAATTCCCTACAGAACAGAACAGAGGACAGCATGATTCTCATTACTGTCCTGGACAGGAGTGTATGTGAGCCTCCCCAGGTCACCTCTCTGTCATCAGAAGAGATCTCCCTTAACCAGATATCAGATGTTATAAAGGCGCCACTTACCTATGGAGGCCTCCTCCACCAGGGGCTTGATAATAGTTTTAGTGTGGTGGTTCACTGCAGTGCTCCCCAGACTGACGGCTCACTCCAAGGCCTTGGAACATCTCAAGTTGTGCACCTCCTAGAGTGGTTCTCCAGCCCAGTGCCCTGGAGGGAAGGCCAGCTTCAGAATTTTCAGCAGTCTGGTTTTGTGATCTGCTCGGGCAGGGTCATCTCACTGGGGAACTCCAAAATTTTGGACTAGGATGCAAGAAAAGACCACTGACTCCAATTAAAATCAAATTAAGGCAAGCTTATTATTTCAACAGGCTGGGCTGCCTCTCCTTCCCAAAATGGCGGGAACAAGACAGCAACCCCACCTTTCCTACAGCCCAGCTATATAGCCCAGAAAGTTACACAAACGGGTGGTTACAGATAACAAAACTTTGAAAGCATCACACTAATGGTAGTTTACATTTTTTTTTTTTTTTGCTGGCCCCAATATCAGAAATAATGAGGACCATTAGGGCCTCAGAGAGGGTTGTTGTCTGGCCAGGGAAGGCCAATATTTATGAGGTGTCACTAAAGTTTCAGAAAGTACTGTTATCTGGTCAGAGAGCCAGGTGTGGATGAGTTCAAGGTACGGGCAGGCGTTCCAAGCAGGTTCAGAATTTGCAGTAATTTAGAGTAAAGCCAAAATTATCTTTTCACGGCTTTGTGGCAAGATGGTTCCCAATTTTAATAAAAAATCAGGTTGGGTCTATCAAGCCTCTCCCTTACTTTTGGAAACTCCTCTGCAAACTCCAATGTTGTGAACTCCCGAGCATTTTAATTCCAGATATGTATTCACAGAATTTCTAACTCTTCTATTCCAATTGTGTCTTTCTTGGGGCGAAGGTAATATCAAGTCATTGTTCTGGATGAGAGTGGAAATATTTTTGTGTAGCACATATTTGCATACACATTTAGGAGATCACTCCTCCTAAACACTGTTGGAACAGAAAATTCAAACTATGGGGGAGCTTCTTAGTTGAACAACATTATTCATGAATCCAAGTTCATTAAACAAATAGTTTTGGATCAGTGGATGATATATATTTCAAGATGAATTTCAATTGGCATATACTATGCTACATTTTAATGTCTGTGTGTGTTTTTTGTTTATAATGTTTTGCGATTTATATGGATTTAAAATCAAGTTTCCACAAGATTATTCTCAGAATATTCATCCACCTGAAATATATATTTGTTTCCTAGTACTGAAAACTAACTTCAGTAAATGGTGCATAAAAATCCTAATATGTCTACAGTAACTGACCCAGATTAATATCAATGCAAGTAGATTCCTAGGGGACATGATGTGTATTTTGATGTTCATTTTTATTCAACACTGCTACATTACTATTTCTGCAGCTTATGCACATCATACTGTATATATTTCATTCAAAAGTTCGCAAATTTATATGCATGTGTTTCACATTCAATCTCTTCCTGCTTCAGAACACATGAATTCCTCCAGGTTTCTTGACTATTCTTTTCATGATACTTCTTTCGAAACACATTATTTTTGATTTCCATAATCACGTTTGAAGCAAAACTCACACACTTTTCAGGATAAAATATAACCCTAATATTACCATTAGATGTATAAGTGGTTGGAATGAATGATTGCATATCAATATGAGATTTCTTTTATATTTTCAGATATCAATTCAATCCATTATTTAAAGTGGAACCAGTTATATTATTTATACACAGTATGGTCTATTCATGCATAATCTGCATATTCATAGACACAGGGTACACCTATTTGTACCCCAAATACTAAATTATACGTCTACAAAACATTGCTCCAGAAACGGTGGAAGAAATATTCATGTCACCTGATCTACACATACATTTTATCAAAATAATATTCTGGACACAAAATGCAATGGTCACACTTATGATTTTAAAAAAGCCTAAATGGAAAGTGAACATGGATTACAAAAAAACATCCAAGTCCTGGTTACCTAATGCTCTCGAATTCAATCCTATTTGTGACAACATATTTGTTTCTTCCTAAGATTATATATTCAAACTCAACCCTGTTGAAAATGTCTAAACCAATTACACACTTTATACTTTTGCTGATTTCCTAATGTCTCTATTTATGTCTGCTTTCCTACATATTTTCCCCTGTTCATCATTGTGACTGACTCTTCACATGTGCTGACATTCACATTCACTCTCTACCCGAAACCCTATTTGTAAAGAACTTTTGGTCCAAATCCTATACTCACTCTTCTTTATAAACCTGCTGACTACCTTGGTAATCCTACGGACTATTCCTTTATGACTAGATGTTCTGTTTGTTATTCAATCATCCGAGGTACAAGATCCAATTTCATTGTATATTGACTTATCTGAGACATCTGTGCAGAATATAATTCAAAGCTAAGTATCCCACTCAAGGGCCCAATGCCCTACTTGGCTTCAAATCTTCCCTAGATTTCTGTTATATTTTACCTATATATTCTTGTAAATATCACAGGTTTCCAATATCATTATTCATCCAGCAGAATGATTGCTAACCAAAATTGAACATATTATTAACCCTAACCATACACTGTTCCCTCAATCTAACTTTAGAGCAGTGCAGGGACAGAGTTGGTCTTACAAAAGAGGAATGTTGGGGATCTTCCACCTGCTGAGAATATCAAAGATCCATGCAGAAATGATCCCCGAAGAAGATGTAGACTGCTATGAAGGACCTGAGAGAGCAAAAGTTAGCTTCCATGGCAAACAACCTGGTCACTATGAAGGGATGTGTCTGAATAAGCCTCTCTCTTTTTAATATAGAGCAAATGGACCAAACCAGGCCTGTGTGGAGATCTTTTCCCCGGTACCAATGGTTGATATACCATTCTAACTTGTGAAAGTGTCACAGGAAGTAGGGGCAGCCTCCATCTCATGGGACCCTTGGAAGCAACTGTTAGGACAAAGTGGTTGCCAAGGCTGTGAGCTCATTCACTTCATGAAGGAAGTGACCTACCTCACTTTCTTGGTGATGGAACTCTCTGAACTTGGGATCCCTGAAAACAGGCAGCCAGAGTCAGGCCCAATAACAGTCACAGAAGTCTCACTTTTTGGATTTACCAAGGAGAGAGTCAATCTTTCTTGGTATCTACAGTTGTGAGGATGGCCAAATGCCAGGAAAGATCTGAATTGGGGTCTTTCCTGAGAAAGCAGGTATTGGCTCACCGCTGGCTCCTGACAACTTCACAGAGTGGGCCAAGGAGTCCAGATTTGAGAATAGAGAAGCCATTTTGGGGGAACATAGTATGGCCCACAAGGCAGAGGACACTCTTGATAGTCACAGACCCTCTTGGGGGAAAAAGGTGCCTTTGTGGGAATGAGTGTGTGTATGTGGTTTTGTCTCATGCTCTGAGAATAGGTAGGAAAGGCGGTTTCTTTGGTTTAGAATGGACTGTTTCTAGTAAGTCATTTGACAAAGCAAGTGTTTCTATGTCTGTGTATCCAACTGTGTCCATGGTTGTAGACATTACAAAAGAAAATGCATCAATGGATGTGTCCTGTCTAGGAGAAAGCTTCCCCACATTCATCCTGCCCAATTTATGAAAGGACGGAGGCTTGCCTTATTGATGGGCAAGACCTGCTGTCTTCCTAAGTTTCTGTTTTCTTCTTGAATTCTGGCCACTCTCCAGAATAGACTCATGGTTTTGTGACCAAGATATGTAGCACCTCAAAGCTCTGTGACATGGCCGTGTACTGCATAGCTGAAGGGAATGGCGAGAATCTCAGGAAACTCAGATATCTGTGTGATCATGAGTGTCTCAGTGGAGAATCCCTGCTTTGGGCCTTTGCTTACCTATTGTTCTGTAGCACTGAATGTCAGGAAGGTCTTTGCCTAAGGCACCACTTTGTGAAACCTGAATAAAACAGTTTTCTAATGGAAATGAATGAGCATCACCTGTCTCTCTTTGAGTAATTGCTTTTGAAAGGGATGTGTCTGAGCCAGTCTGTTGGCTGTGTGTGAGGCTGTGGCTTGCATTCTCAGCACCTGATGGATCTAAAGAAAGATGCCATGTGTGCATACAAAACCAAAATGGCCAAAAGAGCAGTCATTGTGGATAAAATCTCTTGCCTTCCTTTGTAAGGTTCCTGACCTCTATCAAGTGAGAATAGGAATCCTTTGGGTCAAATGACTTCTTCAAAGCCCTGCGGAGGCTAGCCAATAGGTGCTTGGGTTTTCTCATGACCCCAATGCACATAAAGAATCTAAACCCCACAGTCAGTAGGCCTCAAATTGGAGAAGCTGAGCAGTATTAATGGTAGGCCTTTTTGATCACTTCTGGTTCACAGAAGGGGTGTCCAGGCCACTCTGACTTTATGGAAATGATGAGCAAGAGTGCGTATTTTGGACACTGTCTTGTCCTGCGCTCCTCATAGAAACCTCCAGCTAGAGGTTATGATGAGTGTCTATATGGAAGAAGATGAGAGCCATGTGGGACTATTTTGGTTTTAATTGTGGTCATTTGTGTGGCAGTTGGAAGAGATGACTGGGTCCACCTGGGTTTGAACTCTGGTGTGAATCCCCTCAGAGACTGAGTTCTGGAAGTGACCTCAGAGAAGTATTGCCATGAATCGAGTTGGGATTTTAGGAAGCCATGCATGAGAGTCGCCCTTATAAACTTAGATCAAGGTCCAGGGTGGCTTTCCACAGAGCACTGGGAATCTCAGCCAAATTATCCCATGATTTTATTCTTAAAAACTTGGCAGCCATACTTGAGAGTCAAAACACACATGGAACTCACATTGTAGACCTCAATAGGCCTGGCTTCATGTAACCTTTTGGCCACTCTATGGGAAGCGTTGCCTATGAAAGTTCTCCAGAGTTTCACTGAAATGAGCTTCCTCAACATTTAATGGTTCTTGAAAGCCACAGTGCCTCCCAACTACATCCTTGAAAAATGGCTAGATAAATACTTTGAAATTTTTGAAATTCCCATGACCAGGTGGCACTGGAGTATCTTTGGATGTCCTGCTGCTGATCATGAGTGTACCAGAGAGTGCCTTGATTGACTGGAATTTATAAAAATAATGTAGAACAGAGATGGTAGTAAGTTGGAGCCTGCTGAGTAGTGGGCCTAGAGCAGTGGTAGCCACGTGTGTGATAAAACATCTGTGGTGGGTCCATGTGATTAGCCCATTTGCTTCCAAATGGCTTGTGACTGACATGGTGCAGCCAGCAGACCCTTATTTGTAAAGGCATCTTTTTATTTGGAGAGCTTTCAAGGTAATGATCAGAATCAGGTTGATATGGTCAAGGGTGCAAGCTATGTGAGAAAGAAGCCTGGTTGTTTCATTCTCCTGCAGACCCTAACCCACCACACGTGACAGAACTCCCTCTAGCACTGTGTCGCAGTTGAACTTGTTGTTCAAAAAGCCCAGTGCAGCAGCAAGAACCAAAAGCCCCAGTGCAGCAGCAAGAACCACCACAAAAATTTGAGGAGGACCAAATGGCTTCACAGTCCACACGGGATGAAACTTAGCCTCCAGTGGCCACACTTTACCTACAAAGAGAGAATTCAGCACTGCTGCCTCAGGTTCATTTGAAAATAAGAATCCATGTTCTCCAGGTCATATAGATGCAGACCCAGCTTTGATGGTCTCACTACAAAAGAAGCTAAAACTCCTTAATACAACATATATTTCAAGTGCCCAGCTTCAGAGGCAGTTTCTCAAGAAGTCTTTAGGCCAGCAGAGCTCAATGTTTGTGGAGTGTTTACCATGTCCCTTACTTTTGGAAACTGCTCTACCACCTCCAAGGTTGTGAACTCCTGAGCATATTCCATTCCAGATTTGCATTCACAGATTTTCTAACTCTTCTCCTCTAATTGTGTCTTACCTGGGGTGAAGGTAATGTCAAGGCATTGTTGTGGATGAGAGTGGGAAGATTTTTGTGTAGCACATATTTGCATACACATTGGATTCATTTTCCAATTTCCCATTAAAAATACTGAATCCCTGACACTAACCCATACCCTACTAGACTCTGACTACTAATCCTAATATGATGGAGAAAAATAACCCAAACAGAATAGAAATACAAGCAGTACAGAGAAGGCATGGTGTATAGTTGGACTTGCCTTTTGCATTATGTAGGGTAGGTGTTATAAATCTAGATAATTTTTAATTGAAATAGTTATCCATGTGTTTTTAAAGTTAACAAATATGTGAATTTCTATCTCCCTTTCTCTGTAGCCTATTCAGCAAATGTATTTTTATATGCACATATAGAATCCTAGCTGGTATCACATGTACATACTTGTTTGGAGGATGACGTGGCAGATAAAAATTATGAGAAGAGATAACTCCTCGTAAATGCTGTTGGATCTTAAAATTCAACCTATGGGTGATCTTCCTAGTTGAACAACATTATTCATAAATCCATGTTCAGTAAAATTAATATTTTTGGATCAGTGGACGATATATATTTCACCATGAATTTCGATTGGCATATATACTGCTACTCTTTAATGTCTGTGTGTGTTTTGTGTTTGTGTGTGTATATATACAATCTCCAGATTTTTTAAAATATAAAATATATGTGTCTTATTATACACTCCCTAAATACATTCATATTCATGTATGTGGATTTATAATCAAATTTTTACAAGATTATTCTCAGAAATATTCATCCCCCTGAAACACATATTTGTTTACTAGTACTGAAAACTAACTTCAATGAAAGGTGCATACAAATCCTAATATTTCTGCAGTAACTTACCCAGGTTAATATCAATGCAAGTAGATTCCTATGGGACATGATGTGTATTTTGACATTCATTTTTATTCAACACTGGTACAGTACTATTTTTTCAGTTTATGCACATCAAAGGATAAATGTTTCATCCAAAATTTCAAAATTTAAAACTTTTGATTCACTTTCAATCACTTCCTGCTTCAGAACACATGTATTCCTCCATGTTTCTTGACTGGTCTTTCATGAGACTTCTTTGCAAACACATTATTTCCGATTTGCATAATCAATTTTGAAGCAAAACCCACACACTCTTCATGATCAACCGTAACACTAATATTACCATTAGATGTACAACTGGTTGTAATGAATGTATGTATGCCAATATCAATATAAGATTTCCTGTATATTTTCAGATATCAATTTATTCCAATTCCAATTTCTAATGTTGGGTCCAGTTATATTATTTATTCACAGTTTGGTCTATTCATTCATCATCTCTATATTCATCAAAACAGGGTACACCTATTTTTTTCCCCAATACTAATTTATAGGTTGTAAAAATATTGCTCCCCATAATGGTGGAAGAAATACTCATATCACCTAATCTACATATACATTTTTATCACAGTAATATTCTGGACACAAATGTAAAGGTAACACTTATGATTGTACCAAAACCTAAATTGAACGTGAATATATATTACTAAAACCATCCATGTCCAGGTCGCCTAATTCTCTCAAATTTCAATCCTATTGGTGACTACATATTTGTTTCTTCTAATATCATATATTCAACCTCAACCCTGTTGAAAATGTCTAATCCTGTTACTCACTTTATACTTTGCCTGATTTCCTAATGTCTCTATTTTATATCTGCTTTCCTACATATTTTCCCCAGTTCATCATTGTGACTGACTCTTCATATGTGCTGATATTTTCATTCAGTCTCTAAACGAAACCCTATTGCTAAAGAACTATATTTCCAACTCAAAGACTCACTCTTCAACCTAAACCTACTATTTTCCTAATCCTACTGACTATCCCTTTTTGACTGGATGTTCTCTTCGACATTCAGGCATCTGAGGTACTAGGTTTTATTCCATTGTATGTAGATTTACCTGCGACCACATTGCAGAATGTAATTCAAAGCTAAATATCATAATCAAGGGCACAATGCCCTTCCTGGCTTCAAATCTTACCTAGATTTCTCTTTTCATACTTATATTTCAAATACATATTCTTATAAATATTTCAGGTTCCCAATACCATTATTCATCCAGCAGAATGATTCCTAACACAAATAAAACATGTTGTTAACCCTAACCATACACTGTTCCCTCAATCTAAATTTACAGAGGGAAGGGACAGAGTTGGTCTTACAGTAAAGAAATGTAGGGGGTCTTCCACCTACTGAGACCCTCAAAGTTCCATGCTGAAATGATCACTGGAGAATATATACGCAGCTATGAAGGACCTGAGAGAGCAAAAGTCATGTTCAATGGCAAACAACCTGGTCAGGATGAAGGTTTCTGTCTGAATCAGCCTCTCTATTCTTAATGTAGAGAAGATGGACCAAACCAGGCCTGTGTGGGTAGCTGTTCCCGGGTGCCTATGGTTGATATAAGATTCTAACTTGTGAAAGTGTCACAGGAATTAGGGACAGCCTCCTTTTCATGTGAGACTTGGAAGCCACTGGTTGGACAAAGTGATTGCCAAGGCAGTGACCTCATTCAGTTCCTGAAGGAAGTGACCTCACATCACTTCCTTAGTGAAGGAAATCTCAGAACTTGAGATTCATGAAGCCAGGCACCCAGAGTCAGTCCCAGTACCAGTCCCAGTGGTCTCACTTGTTTGGATTTACCAAGGACAGAGTAAGTCTTTCTTGGTACCTATTGATGTGAGGATTGCAAAATGCCAGTAAAGCTCTGAAGAGGGGCCTTTCCTGAGAAAGCAGGTAGTGGCTCACCTCTGGGTCCTGACACCTTCACAGAGTTGGCCAAGGAGACCAGATCTGAGACATTTCAGGCCATTTAGGGGGAAAATAATACGGCCCACCAGTCAGAGGACACTCCGGATAGTAACAGACCTTCTTGGGGGAAGGAGCTGCCTTTGTGGGTGTTGGTTTGTGGTTTTGTCTCATTTTCTGAGAATAGGTAGGCAAGGCGCTTTATGTGCTGTGGAATGAACTGTTTATTGTAAGTCATTTGACAAGGCGAGTGTTTCTATGTCTGTTTACCTCACTGTGTCCGTGGTTGTACTCATTAGAAAAAAAGAATGCATCAATGGATGTGTCCTGTCTAGTAGAAAGCTTCCCAGAATTCATCCTGCCCAATTTATGAATGGAGTTCAGATTGCCTTATCAATGGGTAACACCTGCAATCTTCCTAAGTTACAGTTTTCTTCCAGAATTCTGGCCCCTCTCCAGAATAGTCTCATGGTTTTGTCTCTAAGGTATGTACCACCTCCAAGCTCTGTGACATGGCCATGTACTGGATAGCTCAAGTGAATTGTGAGCATCTCAGAAAAATCAGAAATATGTGTGACCACTAAATCTCAGTGGAGAAACCCTGCTTTGGGCCTTTTTTTTTTTTAATTAATTTTTATTTTAGGTTGTTCAAAACATTACATAGTTCTTGATATATCATATTTCACACTTTGATTCAAGTGGGATATGCACTCCTTTTGCTTACCTATTATTCTGTTGCTATGAATGTCACGAAGTTCTTTGCCTCTGGCCACCAATTTGTGAAGCCTAAAGAAAACAGTTTTCAAATGGAAATGAATGGGCATCACCTAGGGCTCTTTGCTTAATTGCTTTGGAAAGGGGTGTGTCTGAATCAGCCTCTTGGCCCTGTGTGAGGCTGTGGCTTAGATTCTCAGCACCTGATGGATCTAAAGAAAGATCCCATGGATGCATACAGAACCAAAATAGCCAAAAGAGCTGTCATTGTGGATGAAGACTCTCGCCTTCCTTTCAAAGGTTCCTGACATCTATCAAGTGAGAATAGGGATCCTTTGGGTCAAGTGAGTTATTCAAAGCCCTGCAGAGGCTAGCCCATACGTGCTTGGGTGTTCTCATTACTCCAATTCACATAAAGAATCTAAACCCCACAGTCAGTAGGCCTCAAATTGGAGAAGCCAAGCAGTATTAATGGCAGACCTTTTTGATCACTCCTCGTTCACAGTCAGGGTTTCCAGGCCACACTGATTTTAGGCAAATCGGGGGAAAGGTAGGTTATTTTGGACATTGTCTTGGTCTGTGTCCCTCATGGAAAACTCCATCCAGAGGTTATGATGAGGGTCTACATGGAAGAAGATAAGGTCCATGTGGGAGAATTTTGTTTTGAATTGTGGTAAGTTGTGTGGCAGTTGGAAGAGATGCCTGGGTTTACCTGGGCTTTAACTCTGGTGTGATTCCCCTTAGAGTCTGAGTTCTGGAACTGACCTCAGAGAAGCATTGTCATCAATTGTGTTTGAATTTTACTAGGCCATGCATGAGAGTTGCCCTTGGAACCTGAGATCTAGCCCAGAGTGGCTTTCCACAGAGCACTGGGAATCTCAGCCAGGATATCACATGATTTTATTCTGAAAGACTTTGCAGCCACAGTTGAGTCAAAACACGCATGGACCTCACATTGTAGACCTCAATGGGCCTGGCTTCATGTGACCTTTTGGCTACTCTTTGGGAAGCCTTGCCTGTGAGTGTTCTCTAGAGCTTTCATTGAAATGAGCTTCCTCAACATTTAATGGTTCCTGAATGAATTGAAACCCCCAGAGCCTCCAACTTCATCCTTGACAAATGGCTTGATAAATACCATGAAATTTTTGAAATTCCCATGACCAGGTGGCACTGGAGAACTTTTGGATGTCCTGTTGCTGATGATGAGTGTACCAGACAGTGCCTTGATTTACTGGGTTTCATGAAATTTGTGTAGAACAGTGATGCCAGTAAGTTGGATCCTGCTCATTAGTGGGCCTAGAGCAGTGGTGTGAAGGTGTGTGATAAAACATGTGTGGTGGTGACATGTGGATCTGCCATTGGCTTCCCAAAGTCTTGTGACTGACATGGTACAGCCAGCAGACCCTTCTATGCAAAGGTGTTTTTTATATAGAGAGGTTTCAGGGCAATGTTCAGAATCAGGTTGCTATGGAAATGGGGGCAACTTATGTGGAATTGAATCCTGGTTGGTGCATTCTCATGCAGACCGTGACCCTCCACAAGGGA
The DNA here is from genome assembly GCF_048772815.1 of Callospermophilus lateralis. NCBI lineage: Eukaryota > Metazoa > Chordata > Mammalia > Rodentia > Sciuridae > Callospermophilus > Callospermophilus lateralis. Next base: position 572,501 of record NW_027510230.1, read on the forward strand.
CAGAACTCTCTCCAGCACTGTGTCCCAGTTTAGCTCCTTGTATTTCATGAAGCAAATACCAAACTCCCAGTGCACCTGTGAGAAACACCACGAAAATTGGAGAATGACCAAATGGCTTCACAGTCCACACGTGGAGACACTTACAACCCAGTGACCATAGTTAAACTACAAAGAGAGTATTCAGCATGGCTGCCTCATGTTCATTGGAAAATTAGAAACAATATCCTCCAGGTCACATTGTTGCACACCCAGATTTGATGGTCTCCCAACAAAGGAAGCTAAAGCTCCTAACAACAACATATATTTTTAAGTGCCCAACCTCAGAGGAAGTTTCTCAAGAAGTCTTTACACCAGCAGAGCTCCATGTTTGAGAAATGTTTACCCTGTCCCTTACTTTTGAAAACTCCTCTACCACCTCGGAGGTTGTGAACTCCTGAGCATTTTTCATTCCTGATATACATTCACAGATTTTCTAACTTTTCTCCTCTAATTATGTCTTACTCGGAACAAAGGCAATGTCAAGGCAATGTTCTGGATGAGAGTGTGAACATTTTTTTGTAGCACATATTTACATACACATTGCATTCATTTTACAATTTTCCATTCAAAATACTGAATCTCTGACATGAACCCATACCCTACTAGACTCTGACTACTACTCCTAATATGATGGAGAAAAATAACACAAACAGAATAGGAATACAAGCAGTTAGGAGAAATCATAGTGTATAGTTGTACTTGTATTTTGCATGATTAATGGTAGGTGTTATAAATCTAGTCAATATTTAATTTAAATAGTTCTCCATGTGTTTTTAAGGTTAACAAATATGTGAATTCCTGTCTCCCTTTCTCTGTATCCTATTTAGCACATGTACTTTTAAATGCACATATAGAATCATACCTGGTATCACATGTACATTTTTGTGAGGTGGCTGATTTGGCAAATACAATTTGTGAGAAGTGATCACTCCTCTTAAACGCTGTTGGAACTGAAAATTCAACCTAAAGGTGAGCTTCCTAGTTGAACAACATTATACATAAATCCATGTTCAATTAAAGAAGTATTTTTGCATCTGTGGATGATATATATATCATGATAAATTTCGATTGGCATATATATTGCTAATTTAATGTCTGTGTGTGTGTGTGTGTATTTTGTGTGTGTGTATGTGTGTGTGTGTGTGTGTGTGTATATATATATATATATATATATATATATATATATATATATATATACTCTCCAGAAATATATGTGTCTTATATACACTCTCTAAATTCATTCATGTTCATGTATATGGATTTATAATCAACTTTTCACAAGATTTTTCACAGAAATATTCATCCACCTGAAATACATATTTGTTTCCAGTACTTAAAACTAACTTCAGTTTATTTTGCATACAAATACTATTATTTTTACAGTAACTGACCCAGTTTAACATCAATGCAAGTAGATTCCAGTGGGACATGATGTGTATTTTGAAGGTCATTTTTATTCAGCACTGGTACAATACTATTTCTTCAATTTATGCACATGATAGGATATATATTCCATCCACAAGTTAGCAAACTTATAGGCAGTTGTTTCACTTTCATCACTTCCTGCTTCAGAACACATAAATTCCTCTAGGTTTCTTGACTGGGCTTTTCATGAGACTTCTTTCCAAACACATTATTTTTAATTTCCATGATCACTTTTGAAGCAAAACTCACACACTCTTCATGATAAACCATAATCCTAATATTACCATTAGATGTATTAGTGGTTGAAATGAATGTATGTATATCAATATAAGATTTCCTGTATATTTTCAGATATCAATGGAATCCATTATTTAAATTTGGAACCCATTGTATTATTTATTCACATTATGGTCTATTCATGCATTATCTCTATATTCAGAGTCACAGGATATACCTATTTGTACCCCCAATACTAATTTATACATCTTCAAAATATTGCTCCCAGAAATGGTGGAAGAAATACTCACGTCACCTTATCTACATATACATTTTATCACAGTAATATTCTGGACACAAAAAGCAAAGATGACACTTATTATTTTACCAATGTAAAGGTCAGGCGAGTGTCGGAGGAAGAGACTACCAGAGACTGTCTCATGCAACAGCCAAGGATTTATGGGGGTCCAGCATGCTGGGGTCAGAGCTCCCTTGAATAGAGCACAGAGTCCTGAGAACAGCTTAAGCAGAGCTTATATACTTTCCTTGGAGAGGGCAGATAGGAAAGTTTATTGATGGGTCAGGGCGAGTGGGCGGTTTGCGTCCAAATGGGTGAGGAAGTACATTCTGCAGTTTTGCAGTTGGGTACAGCACTTTCAGGGAACTAGATTAGCAAACAGTTCTCAAGACATCAACAGTGTTTTGTTAAGCATACCGAAAAACTGGAAGTGACAAGTACCTATTTTATTAAACTTTCATTCCCCACTTCTTCTTTTGGTTACTTTTAATAATAAAAATGATCATTGGGGGTTTCACATTTTATGTTTACTAGTGTGGTATATTGTTTTCTGATTACCATAAGTTTAACTTGTTCAATTTGAGCATGGAGAAAGGAAACTACACGGTTGATCAAACAGGGTCCTACAATTACCAATAATATGAGGATTATTAATGGACCGGCCAGGGCTGATGAAAATGTAGTTAATGAGGGGGCTTTGTGAACCAAGACTCAAACCACCTTTTTTGGGCCTCTCTCTCTTGTTGATGCTCTTCAAGGCATCTTCTTAATTTAATCATAGATTCTTTTACAACTCCAGTATGGTCGGCATAAAAACAACATTCTTCCCTCAATGCAGGACGAAGGCCCCTTCTCTCATGAAGAGGAGGTCCAACCCTCGACTGTTCTGTAAAATAACTTCAGAGAGAGAGGTTAAAGATTCGTGTAAAGCTGTGAAGGAGGTTTTTAATATCTTTAAGTTTTGGTCTATTACTGCTTCTAATTGGGTCATTTGTTGTGTCCCATGGACCAGGGCAGTGGTTCCTGTGCCCACCCCTGCAGCAACTCCTATTCATAATAGGATGACTAAAGTGAGGGATACAGGTTCCTGGCAGAACCGGGTTGTTTGCCCCCTATTTGATATTTAAATGTACCTGCGTCATGATAGAGCACTCTGGAAAACATCTGCACCATTACATAATTAATCACATCTGTTGACCATTTTATGAAAACATAAACAATGTTTAAGTGTATAGAATTGTACTGCTGTAGAGATGGACAAGGCAAGGTACCTAAGATAGCACAGAAGACAGGGAAACAGTCTTATTTGGTTGCATCCGGATTTAGAGGGCATTGCTTCTGTTGTAATCAATTAATCCCTGAACCCAAAGTTTAGGTTGTTTCAGAATTTTGTACCCAGCATGTAAGGGAAGGGGCTCAGAAGTTCACAGTCTGCAGAAGTTCACAAAAAGCAGTTTTTGTTTCTGTTTTTTTTTTCCTCTGTTCTGGGAAAGTTAACTTCTTAAGGACACCTGGGAGGGGGAGAGCTTTTTTCTTCTTTTTTTTCTTTTCCTCCCTGCCAGCTGTTACCATGGAGCCCAGTTGGTAACTTCTATATCTTAGAAATGTAGCCATCTCTATGAAGCCCCAGCTCTAGGGCAGAGGCCTTCTTCATATATTTTGTTAAAAACTACTAAGGGGGTGTCTAGCTTAGGAGTGCTGATTTTTCCAGCCAGTGGCCAAGTAGAACAGAGCAACACGAATAGAGGAAGTTTATCTACATTGAACTCTTTTATAGGAACTGTGTTGCTGAAAGGCTTAAAGTCAGCCATGGTGAAGACTTCTGGAGAAGGTCATTTAAGACTTTTCTGTGGGCCTGATACAGAGGGGAAGACAGGGAAGGCAGGGGATGAGAGCAGCTCCGTGGATCTGAGGATGAGGAAAAAGAGATATAAAAGAATTATGGGAAAGGGGTTTGGGATTTTCCTGGCAACAAAACTTGAGCAGTAGAACAGGTAGAGCAGAGGGGAAGACGGGAGTGAGTATCCCAAAAAGCCTGTGAGGGACTTTAAATTCTTAGTAACCTGTTTTCAGTGATGACAAAGCAACTTTAAAGGCCATTTTAATTACATCTTTGATAGGCGTCTGAGGGCACTCCTTAGCTGGTTTGAGCTTTGGGTTAGCTGGTAAGAGGACCTGGTGGGACCCGGTGTGGGCACTGACAGGAGGAGAGAGGAGTGAGTGGGTGGAAGGGTACCTCAGTACCTGCAAGCTCAGCAAGGGGCAATGGTCTGAGAACCGATGGAAATTTGGGTTTTTGATCTAGTAACTGGAGCTGAGAAATCAGGTTGCTGATGTGGGAGTGACAGCAGAGAGTCTGGGGCAGAAGGCTGCGGGTGAGTATCTATTGGAGAAGCATAGTTCAGGATTTGAGCATAGGAGGGAAAAGGCCTACACGTAGGGGAATTTCCTTCCACACTTTTGAGCACTTGTCGAAGTTGAAAAGGTCACGCAAAATTTGAGGATCTAGAGACCCTTCTGGTGGCCATCGGTTTTTGTTATCTAAGTGGTAATATGGCCAATGCTGTGTACTGAATTTGATGAGGAGTTTTGCTTCCACCAGGTAGCCCCTGTATCCTCACATCCCCATTATTTACAGAAGAAGTTGGCTTTTCCCCCACACAGTCGTGGCTGTTTTTGGCTTTGGTAGTCCGCCAGGCAAACATAGTAATCTAGGCTAGCCAACCTGCATCTGGCTCGCGTGTCCCTACATCCATAATGTTTGTTTCCATTATCTATTGTATGGAAAGTATTTAATGGAATTTTTGGGGATCCTCTTCATCAGGGATTTCCCAATAGGAAAGACGTATAGCCAGCTGACAAATTTCTTGTTGGAGAGATGGCCACCAGGTCCCTAAGTGGGCTGTATGTGCGATAGACCATACTTCTTGTCTAGTAGGATTTGTGATCAGCCATCGCTGCTGAACGGGTTGATGAGGGTTAGGACTACTGGTGACCAATTGGAGAGTCTATAGTCTTATTCACATGGCGAATCTACAATTTGAAAATGTTACCAGTCTTTTTCATTTTTCAGCCAGATTCTGGACAGGGCACAGGCTTGAGATGAGAATTAGGAACCAGGAAGTGATTCCGTCTAACTTTAGCACTGTAGGTGTTATAAGTAGCACCTGGTATGGTCCTGTCCAGCCGGGTTCGAGGGATGACACCTGATGTTGTCTTATGTAGACAAAGTCTCTTACTTGATATAGATGTGGAGTACCCTCTTCAGCAGGTTGGTAGGCAGTGGCCAGCTGTTTCCACAGGTATTGCTGAGTTCCTTCCAGAACTTTAAGTCTGTCAAGCAAGGTGGTGTGGAAGGGATCGTTAGATCTTTGAGTTAGGGTTAGGTCCCTTACTGGAGATGGGGCCCCATAGAGAATTTCATAGGGGGTGAGGTTACACAAAGAAACAGAGGGAGTATTTCTTGCATGAAATAGTGCATAAGGCAGGAGCATAGTCCAATCTTTTATGCTACTCTTTAAGCTTAATTCCGTTTAGGTCTCTTTAATGGTTCTATTTAATTTTTTTACCTGTCCTGAACTCTGGGGTCTATAAGCACAATGTAACTTCCAATTAATCCCCAGGGTCCTGGCTAACCCCTGAGTTACCTGGGCCATGAACGCTGGTCAATTATCAGACCCTATTACCTTAGGCAGGCCGTACCTTGGAAAAATATCTTTCAGGATCTTCTTGACCACCATTTGCGCCTTTTTTTTTTTTGGGGGGGGAGGCTTCAATCCATCCTGAAATATATCTACAAAGAGTAGGAGATATTTAAGTCCATACCATGCTTGCTTAATTTCAGTAAAGTCCACTTCCCAGAATTGTCCTGGTCTGGTTCCTCGTAGGTGCTTTCCTGCAGGAAAGTTGGAAGGGTAAGCATTAACCTATTGACAGACCCGACAGGCTTTTTTTTACCTGTTCAGTTATTTCCTTTCACTGTGAGTCGGTTAGTGGAAAACTCTGTTCTTGATCCTTCAGGAATGCCTGCAATTTCTTTGAACCAAGGTGAGTGAACTGATGTACATTTTTAACGTAGTGTAGGGCTTTCTGAAATTTCAGGCTTTGCTCAGTGAAGTTGAGGAGTACAGTGTCAGTGTCCTTAGATATTATCAAAAGCTTGCTGGATCTCAGGGGTCCATTAGAATTGGGCATCTCCTTTAACAGCGGGTGTAAATGAGAAGTTAAGGACCCAAACACAGGAATCCTTAACCTGCAAAACCCAGCAGTCTCAAGAAACTCTCTGTGTTGTCTGCTGTTAGATGGGGGTGGTTTCTGCACAACCGTTTGATTTCTGGGCTCAGTGAGCCATCGTTTACTGCCCCTAAAGGAATAGCCCAGGAAGATTACTTCTTGCTGTCAAATTTGGGCCTTTTAGGAAGAAGCTCTATACCCGAGTTGAGGAAGCTCACATAATACTGCTTGGGTCCCAGATTCACAGATATCCTTGGTGTTGGGTGCCAGTAGCAGGTCATCCACGTATTGAAGCTGGGTGACTTCGGGGTGCGTAGTTCTGAAGCTGTTGAGATCTCTTTGGAGGGCTTCATCAAAGAGAGTGGGGGAGTTTTTCAACCATTTTGGGGAGTCTAGTCCAAGTTAGTTGACCACACGTTCCAGTTTCTGGGTCTACCCACTAGCAAGCAAACAGCAACTGACTATATTTATGCAGAGGCAAGCAAAAGAAAGCATCTTTTAAGTCCAGAACAGTATACCATTTCCTCTCAGGGTTCAGAGTGATAAGCAGATTGTACGGATTAGGTACACTGGGGTGAATGTCCTACACTCTGTTGTAGGTCTCTCTTATGTCTTTAATGGGGGATAGTCCCCGGCTCCTGGCTTTTTATACTGGTAGCGGGGGAGTGTTTTAGGATGATTGACAAGGCCTTAGGACCCTAAGGCCAGATATTTCTGAATATGGGGCCTTATCCCATCTTTAGCTTTTTTGCTCAGAGGATATTTTTTGACATTGATTGGGGAGGCTGAGGTTTTGGACTCCACTGTTTTTGGAGGTTGTTTCATGGCTAGTCCTAACCCAGCAGTTTTTTTCCAGGCATCTGGGTAATCTGTTATCCATTTCTGGGGTAGCTTGCCTGTTTGATCAGTCTTGGGGGGTGTGAAGAGTTGCTGTTCATCTTCTACTGACATATTTAAAGCCGTGAATATAGGAGTTTATACTAAAGGATTTAGAAATATCATTTTGGGGCCTTCATGGTTAAAAGTCATTTTGGCCCGGAGCTTGGTGAGCAGATCTCTGCCCATCAATGGGGCCAGGCATTCTGGGATTATTAGGAAGGAGTGATGGATTTTTCCTTTCCTCATGTCCATGGTTTTCTTAGTTGTCTAATTCCCATATTTACTGGTGTTAGCACTTTGAACTAGAGAGCTTTTATTTGATAGAGGGCCCAGTGGGGCCTTAAGGACTAAGTATACTGCCCCTTTATCCACTTCAAAGTTTACTGGGGTCCCCTCCACATCAAAAGTTACCCTGGGTTTATTGGGAGTCTAGCAATCTGGGGCTCAGTGCTCACTTGAATAGAGCAGAGAGCAATGAGAACAGCTTAAGCAGAGCTTATATACTTTCCTTGAAGAGGGCAGGGAGGGAAGCTTATTGATGGGTCAGGGCGAGTGGGCGGTTTGCATGCAAACAGGTGAGGGTGTACATTCTCTGTTTGGCAGTCGGGGACAGCACATTCTGGGGAAAAAATTAGCAAACAGTCCTCAAGGTTTCAACAGTGTTTTGTTAAGCATACAGAAAAACAGGAAGTGACAAGTACCTATCTTATTAACCTTTCACCAAATCCTAAATGGAAAGTGAGCATGGATTTCTAAAAACATCCATTTCCAGGTTGCTTAATGCTCGCAAATCAATCCTATTGGTGACTACATATTTGTTGCTTTCTAAGATTATATATTCAACCTCAGCCCTGTTGAAAATGACTAATACTAACCCTCACTTTATGCTTTTCCTGATTTCCTAATGTCTCCATTGATATCTGCTTTCATACATATTTTCCTGAGTTCATCATTATGACTGACTCTTTACATATGCTGAAATTTACATTCACTCTCTATCCGAAACCCTATTGCTACAGAACTTTTGTTCGAAATCCTATACTCACTCTTTTTTCTATACCTACCAACTATCTTCCTAATCCTACCGACTATCCCTTTTTGACTGGAAATTCTCTTTGACAATCAATCATCCAAGGTACAAGGTCCTATGCCATTGTATATCAATTTATCTGAGACATCTGTGCAGAATATAATTCAAAGCTAAGTATCCCAATCAACAGTCCAATGCCCTTCTTGGATTCAAACCTTATCTAGATTTCTGTTTTCATACTTATATTTCACCTATATATTCTCGTAAATATCGTGAGTTCCCAATACCATTGTTCATTCCTCAGTATGATTTCTAACCTAAATCAAACCTGTTATTACTCTAACCATACACTGTACCCTCAAACTAACTGTACAGAAGAGCCGGGAGAGAGTTTGTCTTACAATACAGTAATGTAGGGGCTCTTCCACCTGCTGAGAACATCAAAGGTACAAGCAGAAATGATACCCTGGAGAAGTTGCAGGCAGCTATGAAGGACCTAATAGAGCAAAAGTCATCTTCCATGACAAACAACCTGGTCAGTATTAAGGGATGTGTCTGAATCAGCCTCTCCTTTCTTAATGTAGAGAAGATTGATCAAACCATGCCTGTGTGGAGAGCTGTTCCCAGGTGCCTATGGTTGATATACCATTCTAACTTGTGAAAGTGTCACAGGAAGTAGTGGCAGCCTCCATCTCATGGGAACCTTGGATGAATCTGGTAGGACAAAGTGGTTGCCAAGGCAGTGACCTCATTCAGTTCCTGAAGGAAGTGACCTCACCTCACTTTCCTGGTGATGGAAATCTCTGAATTTGGGATCCAGGAAGCCAGGCACCGAGAGCCAGTCCAAGTCCCAATCCCAGTGGTCTCACTTGTTTGGATTTACCAAGGACAGAGTCAGTCTTCCTTGGTACCTACTGATATGAGGATTGCCAAATGCCTGAAGAGCTCTGAAGAGGGGCCTTTACTGAGAAAGCAGGTAGTGGTTCACCGCTGTCTGTTGACAACTTCACAGAGTTGGCCAAGGAGACCAGATCTGAGACAGTACAGGCCATTTTAGGGGAACATAGTATGGCCCACTATTCAGAGGACACTCCGGATAGTCACAGACCTACTTGAGTTAAGGAGGTGCCTTTGTGGGTGTGGGTGTGTGTTTGTGGTTTTGTCTCATGTTCTGAGAATAGGTAGGAAAGGCTGTTGTTTTGATTGGAGTGGACTGTTTCTAGAAAGTCGTTTGACTAGGCGAGTGCTTCTATGTCTGTGTATCCCACTCTGTCCATGGTTGTAGACATTCGAAAAGAGAATGTATCAATGTATGTGTCCTGTCTAGTGGAAAACTTTCCAGCATTCATCAGGCCTAGTTGATGAATGGACTGTGGCTTTCCTTATGGATGGGCAACACCTACTAACTTCCTAAGTTCCTGTTTTCTTCCTGAATTCTGGCCACTCTCCAGAATAGCCTCATAGTTTTGTGTCCAAGATACATACCACCCCCAAGCTCTGTGACATGGCCATGTACTTGATAGCTATAGGAAATGGGAACATCTTAGAAAACTCAGACATCATTGTGACCAGTAAACGCTCAGTGAAGAACCCATATTTTGGTTCATTTGCTTACCTATTGTTCTGTTGCCCTGAATGTCAGGAAGGTCTTTGCCTCAGGCCACCCCTTTGTGAAGCCTGAATAAAACAGTTTTAAAATGGAAATAAATGGGAATAACTTGTGGTTCTTTGCTTTGGAAAGGGATGTGTTTGAATCAGCCTCCTAGCCCTGTATGAGGTTGTGGCTTAAATTTTCAGCACATGATGGATCTAAAGATAGATACCATGTGTGCAATCAAAACCATAATGGCAAAAATTCAGTAATTGTGGATGAGTCTCTTGCCTTCCTCTGTTAGGTACCTGACCTCTATCAAGTGAGACAGGGATCCTTTTGGTCAAATGAGTTTTTCAAAGTCCTGCAGAGGTGCTTGTGTTTTCTCGTGACTCCAAATCACATAAAAAAATCTATACCTGAGAGTCAATAGTGCTCAAATTGGAGAAGCAGAGCAGTATTAACGGCAGGCCTATTTGATCACTTCTGGTTCACAGGAAGGGTGTCCAGGCCACCCTGACTTTAGGCAAATGAGGGGCAAGGGAGAATATTTTGGACACTGTCTTGGGATGCGTCCCGCATGGAAACCTCCAGCCAGAGTTTATGATGAGTGTCTATATTTAACAAGATGAGGGCCATGTGGGAGTGTTTTGGTTTTAATTGTGGTCATTCGTGTGGCGGTTGGAAGAGATGACTGGATCCAAATGGGCTTGAACTATGGTGTCATTCCCCTTAGAGACTGAGTTCTGGAACTTACCTCAGAGAAATATTGCCATGAATTGTGTTGGGATTTAGGAGGCCACGCATGAGAGTCACCCTTGGAAACTGAGATCTAGGCCCAGTGTCGCTTTCCACAGAGCACTGGGAATCTCAGGAGGATATCACACAATTTTATTCTGAAAAACTTGTCAGACATATTTGATAGTCAAAACACACATGGACCTCAATTGTAGACCTCAATGGGCCTTGCTTCATGTGACCTTTTGGCCACTCTTTGGGAAGCCTTGCCTGTGACAGTTCTCCAGAGCTTTCATTGAAATGAGCTTCCTCACCATTAAATAATTTCTGAATGAATTGAAACCCACAGTGTCTCCAACTTCATCCTTGAAAATTGGCTAGATAAATACCATGAAATTTTTGAAATTTCCTTGACCAGGTGGCACTGGAGAACATTTGGATGTCCAGTTGCTGATCATGAGTGTATCAGACAGTGTGTTGATTGACTGGTTTTCATGAAAATGGTGTAGAAAAGAGATGCCAGTCATTTGAAGCCTGTTGAGTAATGGGCCCAGAGCGGGGGTGAGCAAGTGTGTGATAAAACATCTGTGGTGGGGTCATGTGGATCTGCCATTGGCTTCCAAATGGCTTGAGACTGACATGGTGCAGCCAGCAGATCCTGTGTTTAAAGACATCTGGTTATATAGAGAGGTTTCAGGGCAATGTTCAAAATCAGGTTTCTATGGTCAAGGGAGCAACCTATGTGGTATACAAGCCCTGTTGGTGCATTCTCCTGCAGACCCTGACCCACCACACGTGAAAGAACTTCCTCCAGCCCTTTGTCCCAGTTGAACTCCTTGTATTTCATGAAGCAAATACCAAACTCCGAGTGCAGTATCAAGAAACGTTTTGAAAAGTGGAGGATGACCTAATGGCTTAGCAGTCTACATGGGGAGACACTTAGACCCAGTGGCCATAGTTTACCTACAAAGAGAGAAATCAACACTGCTGCTTCATGTTCATTGGAGAATTATAAACCATGTCCTCCAGGTCACAGATGTGCAGACCAAGCTTTGATTGTCTCACTAGAAAGGAAGCTAAAGCTCCTGACAACAACATATATTTCAAGTGCCCAACCTAGAGGCAGTTTCTCCAGAAGTCTTTAGGCTGGTAAATCTCCATGTTTGTGGAGATTTTACACTTTCCCTTACTTTTGGAAACTCCTCTACCAACTCCAAGGTTGTGAACTCCTGAACATTTTTCATTTCAGATATGCATTCAAAGATTGTCTAACTCTTCTCCTCTAAATGTGTCTTACTTGGGGTGAAGGTAATGTCAAGGCATTGTTCTGAATGAGAGTGGGAAAATTTTTGTGTAGCACACATTTGCATACACATTGATTCATTTTACAATTTTCCATTTGAAATACTGAATTCTTGACACTATCTCATACCCTACTAGACTCTGACTACTAATCTAATATGATGGAGAAAAATACCCAAACAGAATGAAAATACAAGCAGTTTACAGCAGGCATGGTGTATTGTTGGACTTCCTTTTTGCATGATAGAGGGTAGGTATTCTAAATCTACTCAATTTTTAATTGAAATAGTCCTCCATGTGTTTTTAATGTTAACACATATGTAAATTCCTTTCTATGACTACTCAGCACATGTATTTTTATATGCAAATATAGAATCCTACGTGGTCTCACACGTACATTTTTTTGAGTTGGCTGACTGGGCAGAAACAAGTTGTGAGAAGAGATCTCGTAAACGCTGGTGGAACTGAAAATTAAAACTATGGGTGAGCTTCCCAGTAGAACAATTTATACATAAATCCATGTTCAGTAAAATAAATATATTTTCATCTGTGGATGATATATATTACTGATAAATTACGTTTGGCATATATATTGATACTTTTTAATGTATTTTTGTGTTTTTCTGTATATATATATATATATATATATATATATATATATATATATATATATACACACACACACACTCTCCAGATTTTATAAAATATGAAATATATGTCTCTTATATACACTCCATCAATTCATTCATGTTCATGTATGTGGATTTATAATCAACTTTTCACAAGATTATTCTCAGAAATATTCATCTACCTGAAATACATATTTGTTTCCCAGTATGAGAACTAACTTCAATCAATGGTGCTTACAAATCCTAATATTTTTACAGTAACAGATCCAGTTTAACATCAATGCAAGTAGATTCCTATGGGACTTAATGTCTATTTTGACCTTTATTTTAATTCAACACTGGTACATTAGTATTTCTTCAGTTTTTGCACATCATAGGACATATATTTCATCCACAAGTTAGCAAATTAATAAGAATTTGTTTCACTTCCTGCTTCAGAACACATGAATTCTTCCATGTTACTTGACTGGTCTTTTCATGAGACTTCTTTCCAAACACATTATTTTCGATTTCCATAATCAATTTTGAAGCTAAACTCACACACTCTTCATGATAAACTATAACATTAATATTACCATTAGATGTAAAACTGGTTGGAATGAATGTATGCATATCAATATAAAATTTCCTGTATATTTTCACATTTCAATTCAATCCATTATTTAAAGTTGGAACCAGTTATGTTATTTATTCACTGTATGGTCTATTAATGCATTATCTCTATATTCATAAACACAGTGTACACCTATTTGTCCCCCCATTACTAATTTGTACCTCTTCAAAATATTGCTCCCAGAAATGGTGGAAGAAATACTGATGTCACCTTATCTATATATACATTTTATCACAGTAATATTCTGGACACAAAAAGCAAAGGTCAAACTCATGATTGTATCAAAGCCTAAATGGAAAGTGAGCATGGATTACCAAAAACAACCATGTCCTGGTTACCTAATGCTCTCAAATGTCAATCCTATTGATGACTACATATTTGTTTCTTCCTAAGATTATATATTCAACCTCAAGCCTGTTGGAAATGTCTAATTCTATCACTCACTTTACACTTTGCCTGATTTCCTAATATCTCTATTGATATCTGCTTTCCTACATATTTTCCCTAGTTCATCATTGTGACTCATACTTCACATATGCTGACATTTACATTCACTCTCTACCCGAAACTCTATTGCTAAAGAACTTTTGGTCCAAATCCTATACTCACTCTTCTTTATAAACCTACTGACTATCTTACTAATCCTACTGACTATCACTTTTTAACTCGATGTTCTCTTCAACAATCAATCATTCAAGGTAAAAGGTCCTATGCCATTTTATATCAATTCATCTGAGACACATGTGCAGAACATAATTCAAACCTAAGTATCCCACTCAAGGACCCAATGCCCTTCTGGCTTCATATCTTACCTACATTTCTGTTTTCATACTTATATTTCACCTATATATTCTTGTAAATATCACAGGTTCCCAATACCATTATTCATCCGGCAAAGAGATTCCTAACCCAAATCGAACATGTTATTAACCCTAAATATACACTGTTACCTCAATCTAACTTTACAGAAGAGGAGGGACAGAGTTTCTCTTTAAATACCGGAATGTAGGGAATCTTCCACCTGCTGAGAACATCAAAGGTCCATGTAGAAATAATCCCTGGAGAAGATGTAGGCAGCTGTGAAGTTCCCGAGAGAGCAAAAGTCATCTTCCATGGCAAACAACCTGGTGAGGATGAAGGGATGTGTCTGTATCAGCCTCTATCAACTTAATGTAGAGAAGATAGACCAAACCAGGCCTGTGTGAAGAGGTGTTCCCAGGTGCCTATGGTTGATATACCATTCTAACTTTTGAAAGTGTTACAGAAAGTAGGAACAGCCTCCATCTCATGGGCCCTTAGAAGTAACTATTTGGACAAAGTTGTTGCCAAAGCAGTGACCTCATTCAGTTTCTGAAGGAAGTGACCTCACCTCACTTCCTTTGTGATGGAACTCTCTGAACTTGGGATCCAGGAAGAATGGCACCCAGAGCCAGTCGCAGTCCCAGGCCCAGTGGTCTCACTTGCTTCAATTTACCAAGGACAGAGTCAGTCTTTTTTAGTGCCTACAGATGTGAGGATGTTCAAATGCCAGAAAAGCTCTGAAGAGGGGCCTTTCCTGAGAAAGCAGGTAGTGGCTCACCCATGGCTAATGACAACTTCACAGAATTGGCCAAGGAGACCAGATTTGAGACACGACAGGCCATTTGGGGGGAATATAGTATGGCCCACCATTCAGAGGACACTCTGGGTAATCACAGAACTACTTGGAGCAAAGGTGGTGCCTTTGTGGGTGTGGGTGTATGTTCATGGTCTTGTCTCATGTTCTGAGAATAGGTAGGAAACACTGTTTGTTTGGATTGGCGTGGACTGTTTCTAGTTAGTCGTTTTGCAATGCGAGTGCTTCTATGTCTGTGTATCCCACTGTGTCCGTGGTTGTAGACATTAGAAATAAGAATGCATCAAAGGATGTGTCCTGTCTAGTAGAAAGCTTCCCAGCATTCATCTTGCCCAATTTATAAATGGACTGTGGCTTTTGTTATCAAAGGGCAACACCTGATATCTTCATAAGTTTCTGTTTTCTTTCTGAATTCTGGACACTCTGCAGAATAGCTTCATGGTTTTGTGTCCAAGATATTTACCACCTAAAAGCTCTGTTATATGGCCATGTAGTGGGTAGCTAGTGTGACCAGGAAAGTCTCAGTGGAGAAACCCTGATTTGGGCTTTTTGCTTACCTATTGTTCTGTTGCCCTGAATATCAGGAAGGTATTTACCACAGGCCAATTCTTTGTGAAGCCTGAAGAAAAAAGTTTTCAAATGGAAATGAATGGACATCACCTGTAGCTCTTTGCTTAATTGCTTTGGAAATGGATTTGTCTGAAACAGCCTCTTGGCCCTGTGTGAGGCTGTGGTTAGATTCTCAGCACCTGATGGATCCCATGTGTTCATCCAAAACCAAAATGATCAAAAGAGCAGTCATTGCGGATGAAGTCTCTTGCCTTCCTCTGTAAGGTTCCTGACCTCCATCAAGTGAGAAGAGGGATTCTTTGGGTCAAATGCATTCTTTAAAGCCAAGGAGAGGCAAGCCCAAAGGTGCTTGCATTTTCTCATGCTTCCAATTCACATAAAGAATCTAAACCACACAGTCAGTCGTCCTCAAATTGGAGAAGCAGAGCAGTATTAACGGCACACTATTTGATCACTCCAGGTTCACAGGAAGGTGTTCAGGCCACCCCGACTTTAGGCAAATGAGGGGCAAGGGAGCTAACTTTGGACACTATCTTGTTCTGCATCCCTCATGGAAACCTCCAGCCAGAGTTTATAATGAGTATCTATATGGAAGAAGATGAGGGCCTTGTGGGAGTGTTTGGGTTTTAATTTTGGAAGTTTGTGTGGCGGTTGAAAAAGATGACTGGCTCCACCTGGTCTTGAACTCTGGTGTGATTCCCTTTAGAGACTGAGTTCTGGAACTGACCTCAGAGAATTATTGCCATGAGTTGTGTTGGGATTTTAGGAGGCCATGAATGACAGTCGCCCTTTGAAACTGAGATCTGTGCCCAGAAAGGCTTTCCACAAGGCACGAGGAATCTCAGCCAGAATATCACATGATTTTATTCTGAAAGACTTGGCAGCCATAGTTGAGAGGCAAAACACACATGATCTCACATTGCAGACCTCAATGGGCCTGGCTTCATGTGACCTTTTGGCGACCCTTTGGGAAGCCTTGCCTGTGAGTGTTCTCCAGAGCTTTCATTGAAATGAGCTTCCTCAACATTTAAAGGTTCCTGAGTGAATTGAAAATCATAGTGCCTCCAACATCATCCTTGAAAAATGGCTAGAGAAATACCATGGAATTTTTGAAATTTTCATGACCAGGTGGCACTGGAGAACTTTTTGATGTCCAGTTGCTGATCATGAGTATACCAGACAGTGCCTTGATTGACTGCGTTTCTTAAAAATGGTGTAGAACAGAGATGCCAGTAAGTTGGAGCCTGCTGAGTAGTGGGCCTAGAACAGTGGTGGGCAGGTGTGTGATAAAACATCTGTGTTGGGGCCATGTAGATCTGCCATTGGCTTCCAAATGGCTTGTAACTGACATGGTGCAGCAAGCAGACCCTTACATGTAAAGGCATCTTGTTATATGGAGAGGTTTCAGGGCAATGTTCAGAATCAGGATGCTATGGTCAAGGGGTCAAACTATGTGAAATAGAAGCCTGACTGGTGCATTCTCCTGCAGACCCTGAGGCACCACATGTGACAGAACTCCCTCCAGCACTCTGACCAAGTTGAACTCCTTGTATTGTGAAGCAAATAACAAACTCCCAGTGCTCTACTAAGAAAAGTAGAGCATGATCAATTAGCTTCACAGTCCACACAGATTGACCCTTAGACTCCAGTTGCCACAGTTTACCTACAAAGTGAGAATTCAGCACTGCTGCCTCATGTTCATTGGAAAATAAGATACCATGTCCCCCAGGTCACATAGATGCAGACCAGTTTTGATGCTCTCACTATAGAGGAAGCTAAAGCTTCGGACCACAACATACATTTTAAGTGCCCAAACTCAGAGGCAGTTTATCAATATGTCTTTAGGCCTGCAGAGCTCCATGTTTGTGGAGTGTTTACCCTGTCCCTTACTTTTGGAAACTCCTCTACCACCTCCAAGCTTGTGAACACCAAGAATATTCCATTCCAGATATGTATTCACAGATTTTCTAACTCTTCTCCTCTAATTGTGTCTTATTAGGGGAGAAGGTAATGTCAAGGCATTGTTCTGAATGAGAGTGGGAAGATTTTTGTATCACACATATTTGCAAACACAATGGGTTTATTTTCCTATTTTCTATTCGAAATACTGAATCTCTGACACTAATCCATAACCTACTAGACTCTGACTACTAATCCTAATATGATGGAGAATAGTAACCCTAACAGAATGGAAATACAAACAGTTCAGAGAAGGCATGGTGTATACTTGGACTTCCCTTTTGCATTATATGGGGTTGGAGTTATAAATATAGTCAATGTTTATTGAAATATTTCTCCATGTGTTTTTAACGTTAACAAATATGTGAATTCCTCTCCCCTTTCTCTGTCACCTATTCAGCACATGTATTTTTATATGCTCATATAGAATACTACCTGGTATCACACAGACTTTCTTCTGAGGTGGCTGACTTGGCAGATACAAATTGTGAGAAGAGATCACTCCTCCTAAACCCTTTTGGAACTGAAATTTCAACCTATGGGTGAGCCTCCTAGTTGAACAACATTATACATAAATCCATTTTCAGTAAAATGTATTTTTTTGGATATGTGAAGGATATATATTTCATTTTGAATTTCGATTGGCATATATATTGCTACTTTTAATGTCTGTGAGTGTGTTTCTGTGTGTATATATATATATATATATATATATATATATATATATATATATATCACTCTCCAGATTTTTCAAAATATGAAATATATGTGTCTTATTATACACTCCCTAAAATCATTCATATTCACGTATGTGGATTTATAATCAACTTTTCACAAGATTATTCTCAGAAATTCAGATTATTCATTCACCTGAAATACATATTGGTTTCCTAATACTGAAAACTAACTTCAGTAAATGCTGCATACAAAGCATAATATTTCATCATTGCCTGATGGCCACGAATAGAGTGCATCACACCCAGTGTAACGCGCCACTGCACAGGTGAATAACGAGATAGAACCACAAAAAACTATCTTGTTAAGAACTTACAGCAAAATGGGGGTGCACCAAAACCTATAAGAAAGATTTTTAGCACTGAGATCTGGTAATTGGGTCTGAAAAACGAGCCAAATGTGCAACCGGAGATCCGGTCTGACTGATCCTCAAAACAATAGAGTGTCTGGGTTCCAATAGACACCCTCCACACCCAACAAATGACAGGCCCAGAATACAGATTGAACTGCAGAGAAGCATCACTCAGGGGAAATCTAGTCTAGCAGGAGAAACCAGGACTAGCAGGAGAAACCAGGGGACTAGAGGCCAGGCTCTTGTGACTGGGAAGCTGGAGAACACAGAAGCGCAGGTGACAGTCCACCTGCTGTCCGCGTGACTGGGCGTCTGGAGAACACCGGCGCGCAGGAGACCGACTGCGCCACTGGGTGGCTAGTGATTGCCCACCCGCCAGTGACCTAGAGCTGAAACCAACTGGAGACAGTCCAGTTCCATCCCCGTATTCGAACATTTCGGCAAGGAGCCTGGGCCCGCCAAAGCAGAGGGGTGACGTCACTGGAGCTCGGCCTTCGGAATTCCCTACAAGTGGAATCCACTTTAGCAGGCATAGTCTACCAACACAAAGGAGAGACAACAGAGATACACAACACCGAAACAAATCTATAGAATAAAACAGAAACACAGCAATCAAATAGAGCTGGAAAGTAACATGAGCATCATGAAAAAACAAGGGAAAGAAAGGAGTACAAACAATGCAGGACAACTTAATTCTACAGGAGGACCTAGAAGCATCAGAAACAGGGATAGGGAAAGAACTTAAGGCATTCCTAACTCAGATGGAAAGGAATATTAGAGAAGACATGAGGCAGCAAGTCCAAGCAATAAAAGTATATTTTGAAAATGAATTAAACAAACAAACTCAAATGGCAAACAACGAGCTTTACCAGGAGATAGAGATCTTAAAAGAAATCAAACAGTAATAGTAGAAATGCAGGAAAGTATTAACCAAATTAAAAACTCAAACGAGAATATTACAAATAGACTAGATCAAGCAGAAGTCAGAATATCAGATAATGAAGACAAAGTTTATCAACTTGAAAAGAATATAATCAACACAGAAAAGAGGCTTAAATCCCACTAGCAATCTATTCAAGAGATATTGGATGTCATAAAAAATGAGAGTCATTGGGATAGAAGAAGGCATAGAGATTCAAACCAAAGGAATGGAGAACATATTAAATAAAATAATTCTAGAAAACATCCCAGAGATGAAAGATGGATCGGGTTGTCAAATCCTGGAAGCCTACAGGACTCCAAACATTCAAAATCATAATAGACAAACTCCAAGACATATAATTATGAAGATAGCCAACATACAGAACAAGGAGAGAATATTAAACACTATAAGAGAAAGGAGGCAGATTACATTCAGGGGAAAACCAATTAGGTTAATGACTGATTTTTCATCACAGACTTTGAAAGCGAGAAGATCCTTGAACAATGTATTTCAAATGCTGAAAAATAATGGATTCCAACCAAGAATACTGTATCCAGCAAAATTAAGGTTCAGATTTGAAAACGAAATTAAAGTCTTTCACAATAAACAAAAGCTAAAAGAATTCGCAGCCAGAAAACCAGCACTGCAAAGCATTTTGAGCAAAATACTACAAGAAGAGGAATTGATAAATAGTGCCGAAAACTAACAGCAGGAGGTATCTCAGTAAAGGGGGAGGAAAATAACCAAAAAAGTAAAAACTAGCCAAACTAAAACATAATAAATAAATAAACATGATTGGAAGAACAAATCATATTTCAATTGTAACCTTAAATGTTAATGGTTATATTCACCAATCAAGAGAATGGGCTAGTAACCTGGATCAAAAAAAATAAATCCAACAATATGCTGCCTTAAGGAGACTCATATGATAGGAAAAGACATACACAGGGTGAAGGTAAAAGGTTGGGAAAAATCATACCACTCACATGGCCCTCAGAAGCAAGAAGGAGTGGCCATACTCATGTGGAATAAAATCAACTTCAAACCTAAGTTAATCAAAAGGGATAAAGAAGGACACTATATTCTGTTAAAAGAAACCATCCACCAACAAGACATAACAATTATGAATTTGTATGCACCAAGCAATGGAGCTGCAATGTTCATAAAACAAACTCTCCTGAAGTTCAATAGCCAAATAGACTACAACACAATAATTATGGGTGACTTCAAGACACCACTCTCGGCATTAGACAGATTCTCTAGACAAGAACTGAATAAACAAACTATCAAACTCAACAGCACAATTTGTAACCTAGACTTGAACGACATATATAGAATATATCAGCCATCATCAAGTGGATACACGTTCTTCTCAGTTTCACATGGATCCTACTCAAAGATAGACCATATATTATGCCATAGGGCAATTCTTAGTAAATATAAAAGCATGGAGATTATACCATGCACTATATCTGATAATAATGGAATGAAACTGGAAATCAATGATGAAAGAAGGAAGGAAAAATCCTACATCACATGGAAAATGAACAACATGCTACTGAATGATCACTGGGTTACAGAAGACATAATGGAGGAGATAAAAAAAGTTCTTAGAGACAAATGACAATACAGACACAACATACCAGAATCGATGGGACACAATGAAAGCAGTTTAAGAGGGAAGTTCATTTCTTGGAGTTCTTTCCTCAAAAAAAGAAAAAAATCAACAAATAAATGAACTCACACTACACCTCAAAAACCTAGAAAAGGAAGAGCAAAACAACAGCAAATGTAGTAGAAGACAAGAAATAATTAAATTTAGAGCAGAAATCAACAAAATTGAAACAAAAAAAAATTTAAAAATTTGATAAAACTAAAAGTTGGTTCTTTGAAAAAATAAATAAGATTGACAGGCCCACAGCCATGCTAATGAAGAGAAGAAGAGAGAGAACTCAAATTACTAACATACGGGATGAAACAGGCAATATCACAACAGACACTACAGAAATACAGAAGATAATTAGAAAGTATTTTGAAACACTATATTCCAATAAAATAGAAGATAGTGAAGATATCGATGAATTTTTTAAGTCATAAGATCTGCCCAGATTGAGTCAGGAAGACACACGCAATTTAAACAGACCAATAACAAAGGAAGAAATGAAAGAAGCCATCAAAAACTACCAACCAAAAGAAGCCATGGACCGGATGGGTATACAGCGGAGTTCTACAAAACCTTTAAAGAAGAATTAATACCAATATTTTTCAAGCTATTTCAAGAAAAACAAAAAGAAGGAGCTTTTCCAAATTTATTCTATGAGGATAAATCACCCTGATCCCGAAACCAGACAAAGACACTTCAAAGAAAGAAAACTACAGACCAATATCTCTAATGAACTTCGATGCAAAACTTGTCAATAAAATCCTGGCGAATCGAATACAAAAGCATATCAAAAAAATTGTGCACCATGATCAAGTAAGATTCATCCGTGGGATGCAAGGCTTGTTCAATATACGGAAATCAATAAATGCCATTCACCACATCAATAGACATAAAGACAAGAACCATATGATCATCTCAATAGATGCAGAAAAAACATTTGACAAAGTTCAGCATCACTTTATGTTCAAAACACTAGAAAAACTAGGGATAACAGGAACTTACCTCAACATTGTAAAAGCTATATATGCTAAACCTCAGGCTAGCATCATCCTAAATGTGGAAAAACTGAAGGCATTCCCTCTAAAATCTGGAACAAAACAGGGATGCCCTCTATCACCACTTCTATTCAATTTAGTTCTTGAAATACTAGCCAGAACAATTAGACAGACAAAAAAAATTAAAGGCATAAAAATAGGAAAAGAAGTATTTAAATTATCGCTATTTGCAGATGTCATGAAAATATATTTAACAGACCCCAAAGGGTCTACAATGAAACGGCTAGAGTTAATAAATGAATTCAGCAAAGTGGCAGAATATAAAATTAACACGCATAAATGAAAGGCATTCCTGTATGTCAGCAACACAACTTCTGAAATGGAAATGAGGAAAACCACTCCATTCACAATATCCTCAAATAAAATAAGATACTTGGGAATCAACCTAACAAAAGACGTGAAAGTTTTATATACTGAAAACTACAGAACCCTAAAGAGAGAGAGAGAAGAAGATCTTAGAAGATGGAAAAACAAAAGACCCAGAATAGCAAAAGCAACTCTAAACAGAAAATATGAATCTGGAGGTATAGTGATACCAGAGTTCAAACTGTACTAAAAGCAATAGTAACAAAAACAGCGTGGTACTGGTAACAAAATAGGCAGGTGGAACAATGGTACAGAATAGAGGACACAGAAACCAATCCTCAAAATTACAACTTTCTTATATTGAAAAAGGGGCTAAAAGCATGCAATGGAAGTAGGATAGCATCTTCAAACAATGGGGTAGGGAAAATTGGGGAAAGGTGGGGCAAGGGAGAGAAGTGAACAACAGCAGATGAGGTAGAGAAAGAAGATGGGAGGGCATGGGAGGGGGTATAGTAGGGGATAGTAGGGGATAGGAAATGTAGCAGAATACAACAGTCACTAATATGACATTATGTAAAAATGTGAATGTGTAACCGATGTGATTCTGCAACTCGTATTTGGGGAAAATTGGGAGTTCATAACCCAATTGAGTCAAATGTATGAAAGATGATATAGGATGAGCTTTGTAATGTTTTGAACAACCAATAAAAAATAAATAAATAAAGGTTTAAAGTTGAGTGGGAAGAAATCAGCTAAAAAAGAGTTGAGATGCATTCATTTTGCTAAGCAGAAACTTTGTTTTGTGTACTTGTAACTATCACAAATTTATTTTACCAGAAAACTGGCTTTTAAAAATGCACATAATTGAGATTAAAGGATAATCCACTTACCTTCAAGAAAAACTCATAGCATTTCCTATATTTTTCATATTTTATTTTTTTGTGAATATTTTGTCATGGACCAGGTCTAGACTTAGGCTATTCTTCCAGAATACTACCTCATCTGACAAGTTGGTACAATGTGTTGGATTGTTCTTTTCATCTTTTATTTAATAGTTTCTAGATGATAATGTGTATTTTTCCATATGTTTGTTTGGACATACATACCCAACTATATCTTTGCATTTTCTGTTTTACTGGGGAAGAGACTCATCAAAAGCTCTTTATTATATGTATCAACAATCAAACATTTAGAGCATGCAATTATACATAATTTTGCATGAAAATATTTTTGTACCATTTTTATAAAGATTTAGAATTATTAATACTGTCCCTACTGTAATTAGTAACTCCTTACAAAAAGAATTAATCAATTGACTTTATATCAATTATGAATATGAAAATTACTAAAATAAGTATTTGGCAATTAATATGCAATTGATAGAAAGTGAAATCACAAGAAAGCCATTTAAAATGTCAGTGCATATGGTCCTTAAATAATAGGTTGTTCAAAAAAAAAATTCTCTAATTCAAAAGAGTTAATATGCCATATTACAGCTAAATGTGATATAAAAACCTTAAATTATCAGTATTGATAAATAAGAATGATACCTGTTTACTTAAATATGTTTATTTGATTTTCACTGTAAGATGTTAATTCTGGAAGACTTGAGAATTAAGAAAGACTTGGTCTATATTATTTCTAACAGGCTAATCAAAGTACTTTTAAATATATATGTATATATATATATATATATATATATATATATATATATATATATATGTAACACATATGCATGAATATAGATACATATGCATAATAAATGTATTGTAATATATTTATCAGGTGGTTATAATTTTTAAATTTTCTCAAGAAAAGAATGACTATAAAAAACAGTTTTAAATGTAAATTTCATAGCATAGTACTGTTTGTAATGCTATGAGAGAAAAATACTTATGGAGGGAAAATGAAAAAGGAAGAGAGAGAAGGGGGAAAATGAGGAAGAAAGTGAGTAAAGAAGAGGGAGAGGAGTGTTTGATGAAAAGATAAAAGTGGAGGGGCTGGGTTTGTGACTCAGTGTTAACATGCTTGTCTAGCATGTGTGAGGCAGTGGGTTATATTCTCAGCACCACATACGAATAAATAAAATGAAGGTCTATCAACAACTGAAAAAATAAAAAAAGGAGAAATATTACCAAATTTCCAAGATTTTATGAATGTTAAATACAAAAAATTATGTTGCATAGCCTTATGTAAATTCTAGACTCCCCAAAATAATCATTAAATGCTAGATTATTAGTGTTATAACTAAAAATCCATTGCTCTTTCTTCTACATTCTGTGGCATGCTAGTGCTAAAATAAATTGTATTATAACACCAAAATAAAATTCTAATATTTATACAGTAACTGACCCAGTTTAACATCAATGCAAGAAGATTCCTATGTGATATAATGTGTATTTTGACGTTCATTTTTATTCAACACTGGTACATTACTATTTCTCCAGTTAATGCACATCATAGGATGTATATTTCATCCACAATTTAGCAAATATATACACATTTGTTTTGCTTTCAATCACTTTTGCTTCAGAACACATGTATTCCTCCATGTTTCTTGACTTCTCTTTTTGTGACACTTCTTTCCAAACACATTATTTTCGATTTCCATTATCACTTTTGAAGCAAAACTGACATACCCGTCATGATAAAACATAACACTAATATTACCATTAGATGTAAAACTGGTTTAAATGAATGATTGTACATCAATATAAGATTTCTTGTATACTTTCAGATATCAATTCAATCCATTATTCAAAGTGAAACCAGTTATATCATTTATTCACAGTATGGTCTATTCATGCATTGTCTATATATTGATAGACACATGGTACACCTCTGTGTACTCCCAACAATAATTTCTATATCTTCAAAATATTGCTCCCAGAAATGGTGGAAAAAATATGCATGTCAACTGATCTACATATACATTTTATCACAGTAATATTCTGGACACAAAATGCAAAGGTCACACTTATGACTGTCCCAAAGCCTAAATGGAAAGTGAACATGGATTACTAAAAACATCCATGTCCAGGTTGCCTAATGCTCTCAAATGTCAATCCTATTGGTGATTACATATGTGTTTCTTCCTAAGACTACATTTTCAATCTCACCCTGTTGAAACTGTCTAAACCTCTCACTCATTTTATAATTTGCCTGATTTCCTACTCTCTATTCACATCTGCTTTCCTACTTTTTTCCCCAGTTCATCATTGTGACTGACTCTTCACATGTGCTGACATTTATATTCAATCTCTACCAGAAACCCTATTGCTAAAGAACTTTTGGTCCATATTCTATACTCAATCTTCTTCGTAATCCTACCGACTATATTCCTAATCCTAGCAAAAATCCCTTTTTTAACTGGATGCTCTCTTCTACATTCAATCATCGAAGGTACAAGGATCTATGCCATTGCATATCAATTTATCTGAGACATATGTGCAGAACATAATTCAAAGCTAAGTATCCCACTAAAAGGCCAAATTCCCTTCTAGGATTCAAATCTTACCTAGATTTATATTTCAATACTTATATTTCACCTATATTTTCATGTAAATATTGCAGGTTTCCAATAACATTGTTCATCAAGCAGAATGATTCCTAACCCATATTGAACATGTTATTAATCCTAACCATACACTGTTCCTCAATCTAAATTTACAGAAGAGCAGAGACAGAGTTGGTATTACAATACAGGAATGTATGGATCTTCCACCTGCTGAGAACCTCAAAGGTCCATGTAGAAATAATCCCTGGAGAATGTGTAGGATGCTATGAACGACCTGAGAGGGCAAAAGTCATCTTCCATGGCAAAAAAACATGGTCAGGATAAAGGGTTATGTCTTAATCAGAATCTCTCTTCTTAATGTAGAGAAGATGGAACAAACCAAGCCTCTGTGGAGAGCTGTTCCCCAGTACCTATGGTTGATATACCATTCTAACTTATGAAAATGTCAGAGGAAGTAGGTGCAGCCTCCATCTCATGGGACCCTTGGAAGCATCTGTTAGGACAAAGTGGTTGCCAAGGCTGTGACCTCATTCAGTTTCTGAAGGAAGTGACCTACCTCACTTTCTTGGTGATGGAATCTCTGAACTTGGGATCCAGGAAACCAGGCACACAGAGCCAGTCCCAGTACCAGTCCCAGTGGTCTCACTTGTTTGGATTTACCAAGGACAGAGTCAGTCTTTCTTGGTACCTACTGATGTGAGGATGGCCAAATGCCAGAAAAGCTCTGAAGAGGGGCCCTTCCTGAGAAAGCAGAAAGTGGCTCACCAATGGATCCTCACAACTTCACAGAGTTGGCCAAAGAAAACAGATCTGAGACAAGACAGGCCATTTTGGGGTAACATAGTATGGCCCACCATTCAGAGGACACACTGTATAGTCACAGACCTACTTGGGGAAAGGAGGTGCCTTTGTGGGTGTGGGTGTGAGTTTTTGGTTCTGTCTCATTTTCTGAGAATAGGTGGAAAAGGCGGGTTTTTTTTTGGTTTGGTGTGGACTCTTTATAGTAGGTCATTTGACAAGGTGAGTGTTTCTTTATCTATGTATTCCACTGTGTCCATGGTTGAAGACATTAGAAAAGAGAATGCATCAAGGATGTGTCCTGTCTATTAGGAAGCTTCCCAGCATTCATCCTGCCCGATTTATTAATGGACTGTGGCTTGTCTTATAGATGTGCAACACCTACTAAATTCCTAAGTTCAGGTTTTCTTCCTAAATTCTGGCCACTCTCCAAAATAGTCTTATGGATTTGTGTCCAAGATATGTACCCCTCCAAGCTCTGTGACATGGCCATGTACTGGATAGCTGAAGGAAATGGGAGCATCTCAGAAAACACAGATATCAGTGTGACCAGTAATGTCTCAGTGGAAAAATCCTTCTTTTGGCCTTTTGCTTACCTATTGATCTGTTGACCTGAATGTCAGGAGGTCTTTGCCTCAGTCCACCCATTTGGGAAGACTGATGAAAACTGTTTTCAAATGGAAATGCATGCGCATCACCTGTCGCTCTTTGTTTAATTGCTTAGGATAAGGATGTGTCTGATTCAGCCTCTTGGCCCTGTGTGATGCTGTGGCTTAGATTCTCAGCACCTCATGGATCTAAAGAAAGATTCCATGTGTGTATCCAAAACAAAAATGGTAAAAAACCACGCTGACTTTAGGAAAATAAGTGGCAAGGGAGCTCTTTTGAACACTGTCTTGGGCTGCGCCCCTCATGGAAAACTCCAGCAAGAGGTTATGATTAGTGTCTATATGGAAGAGGATGAGGGCCTTGTGGGAGTGTTTTGGTTTTAATTGTGTTTATTTGTGTGGTGGTTGGAAGTGATGACTGGGTCCACCTGGGCTTGAACTCTGGTGTGATACCCTTAGAGACTGAGGTCTAGAACTGACGTCAGAGAAGTATTGCCATGAATTGTGTTGGGGTTTTAGGAGGCCATGCATGAGAGTCGCTCTTGGAAACTGAGATCTTGGACCAGGGTAGCTTTCCACAGAACACTGGGAATCTCAGCCAGGATATCACATGATTTCATTCTGAAAGACTTGGCAGCAATAGTTGAGAGTCAAAACTCACATGGACCTCATATTGTAGACCTCAATGGGCCTGGCTTCATGTGACTTTTTGGTCACTCTTTGGGAAGACTTTCCTCTGAGAGTTCTCCAGAACTTTCATTGAAATAAACTTCCTCAACATTTAATGGTTCCTGAATAAATTTAAACCCACAGTGCCTCCAACTTCATCCTTTAAAAATGGCTAGATAAGTACCATGACATTTTTTAAATTCCCATGACCAGATGGCACTGGAGTAACTTTGGATCTTATGCTGTTGATCATGAGTGTACAAGACAGTGCCTTGATTGACTTGGTTTCATGAGAATGGTGTAGAACAGAGATGCCAGTAATTTGGAGACTGCTGAGTTGGGGCCTAGAGCAGTGATGTGCAGGTGTGTGATAAAACATCTGTGTTGGGGCCATGTGGATCTGCCATTGGCTTCCAAATGGCTTGTGACTGACATGCTGCAGCCAGCAGACCCTTATATGTAAAGGCATCTTGTTATATGGAGATTTTTCAGGGCAATGTTCAGAATCAAGTTGCTATGGTCAAGGGGGCAAGCATGTGCGATAGAAGCCTGGTTGGTGCATTTATATGCAGACCCTGACACACCACATGTGACAGAAATCCCTCCAGCACTGTGCCCCAGTTGAAATCCTTGTATTTCAAGAAGCAAATACCAAACTCCAAGTGCAGCAGCAAGAAACACCACGAAAACTGGAGGATTACCAACTGGGTTCACAGTCCAAACAGGGAGACACTTAGCCCAAAGTTGCCACAGTTTACCTACAAAGAGAGAATTCAGAACTGCTGCCACATGTTCATTAGGAAAATAAGAAACAACATCCTCCAGGTCACATAGATGAAGACCCAGCTTTGATGGTCTCACTACAAAGAAAGCTAAAGCTTCTGACAACAACGTATATTTCAAGTGCCCAACCTCAGAGGCAGTTTCTCAAGAAGTCTTTAGGCAAGCAGAGCTCCATGTTTCTGGAGTGTTTACCCTTTCCCTTACTTTTGGAAACTCCTCTACCACCTTCAAGGTTGTGAACTCCTGAGCATTTTCCATTCCAGATATGTATTAACAGATTTTCTAATTCTTCTCCTCTAATTGTGTCTTACTTGGGGCGAAGGTAATGTCAAGGCATTTTTCTGGATGAGAGTGGAAAGATTTTTGTTTAGCATATGTTTGCATACACATTGGATTCATTTTCCTATTTTCCATTTGAAATACTGAATCCCTGACACTAACCCATACTGTACTAGAATCTGACTACTAATCCTAATATGATGGAGAAAAAGAATCCTAACAGAAAAGAAGTAGAATCTGTTCAGAGAAGGCATGGTATATATTTGGACTTGCCTTTTGCAAGTAGGTGTTATAATTCTAGTCAATTTTTAATTGAAATAGTCCTCCATGTGTTTTTAAAGTTAACAAATATGTGAATTCCTGTCTCCCTTTCACTGTAGACTATTCAGCACATCTATTTTATATGCACATAAAGAATCCTACCTTTTATCACGTGTATATTTTTGTGCGGTAGCTGATTTGGCAGATACAAATTTTGAGAAGAGATCACTCCTCCTAGATGCTGTTGGAACTGAAAATTGAACCTATGGGTGAGCTTCCTAGGAGAACAACATTATACATAAATCCCTGTTAAGTAAATTGAATATTTTTAGATCTGTGAATGATGTATATTTCATGGTGAATTTGGATTGGCATATATGTTGCTACATTTTAAAATTTGTGTGTGTGTGTGTGTGTGTATACACACATACACACTCTCCAGATTTTTCAAAATATGAAATATATGTGTCTTATTTACACTCCCTAAATTCATTCATGTTCAAGTATGTGGATTTATAATCAACTTTTCACAAGATTATTTTCAGAAATATTCATCCACCTGAAATTCATATTTGTTTTCTATTACTGAAAACTAACTTCAGTGAATGGTGCATACGTATCCTGTTGATAGTCACAGCCGAAGGGGCCACAGCAAACTTCCAGGTGCCAGCAAACTTTCAGCTGCAGGCTGATGATTGGCTCACAGCGGCCTTAGCAACTTCTAGCTCATTGTCTCCTCTGTGGTGATGCTCATTGGAGATGCTCATTGAGATGTTTCCCCGCCTTTCAGACTTCCAGCTTATGATTGGCTCACAGCAGCCCCAGCAACATCTAGCTGATTGGCTCCTCTGCGGTGATGCTTATTGGGCTGTTTCCCTGCCCATTCAGACCATGGAGCTGCTCATTGGGGGACTTTTTTGGCTCTGCCCACGTGACCCAGCCAATCTGCCTCAAGAGCAGGAGGATTGTGAGAAGTGGATAGAGGCTTTTGTGGGAGGGAGAGGCTTTTGGGAAGCTGGTGTTGGGAGTTGGGGTTCTGAGGATTTTTCTTGAGAGGCTGTTTTGCTTGGCGTGTGTGGTTCTAAAAATAAAGTTAGTTTCTTTTGACAAGTGGATTCTGATTGTGCCCAGCCAGACAGCGGCATTTGGTGGCTCATATGGGGAGCGACTGAGGGTAACTGATAAGGTAAACTGCTCGCTCTTGAGGGCAGGGCGAGAGGATGGGTAGCCATTTTATGATTCCTATTTTGTTTTAAGTTGCCTGTCCCTGGAGATGAGTGAGATGGAAGAAAAACTGCTCACATCTGAGGAAAAACTATTTGTGTCTGAGGAACAGATAGGGAGAAAGGCTATAATAATTTTTTCCTTTTCCATTTTTATTTCGTTCTATCTCTTTTTTTGTTTGGTGTTATCTTGTTGGTTTGTATTATAGTAGAAATATGGGATCAAAAATTAGTAAAAAACAAACCAAAAAAGTGTTAAGTAAATTGTTAGAGGAAGGAGGCATCCCAGTAAATTCAAGAGCAGTCATGGCAATTGTTGATACAATACAAAAATGTAGACCATGTCTTTTTAAGAAGGAATTGTTAAATATATCACAATGGAACCATCATGGTGCAGATTTAAAAAGAATAGAAAAGAAAAGCCCAGGGATTCTGCCAGTTGGCACATTTCCATTGTGGACATTCATATCTTGTTTGCTTAGTTCAAAGCCTTCAGTTCAGTCAATGGTAGAGGAAGAAGAAGACATATTGATTCAAGTAAAACAGAAGGTGTCTCAAGTTAGTCAGACAGAAGAAAAAATTCAAGTAAAAGAGAAGGTCTCTCGAGCTTGTCAGATAGAGGAAACTATTCAAGTAAAAGAGAACGTCTCTCGAACTAGTCAGACAGAGGAAAAAATTCAAGTAAAAGAGAAGGCCTCTAAAGCTAGTTAGACAGAGAAAGAAAGTGTAAAACAGTAAAAAACATCAGGGGAAATTTACAACAGGAGACTGCTACTAACACCTTTCTATCACCAGATGACATAAGTGTCCAACTAACAAGGCCACTTTCTTATGCTGGGAGGCCCCCAACTCCCGCAGTTGATAGTTAGGATCCTGAGACAAGATCTCAAATATTAACATGCCCTGTATTTGAGGGAGGAGGGCAGCGTGTTTACCATGCTTTAAATTTCAAAACAGTGAAGCAGCTAAAAGAGGCTGTAACAACCTATCGTCCTCAAGCACCCTTCAATGTAATCATGGTCGAATCCATTAACAACTTGAACATGAAGCCAGTGGTTTGGGCTAATATGTGTAATGTTGTGCTAAATGGAGGACAATGCATGTTATGGAAGGTTGCCAATGAGGAATGTTGAAAGGAGACAGCTAGGCGAAATGCAGGAGCTGGTTATCCTCAGAGAAATCTAGATATGTTGTTAGGAAAGGGACCTTATGAAGATCAGCCGCAGCAAATTGCATATGATCATGGTGTATGTGCAGAAATTGGTGTAGATGCAATTAAGGCATGGAAGACTTTACAAGAACATGGAGGTTTACAAGGTCAATTATCTAAGGTAATACAAGGAGCTAATGAACCTTATGCTGAATTTGTAGATAGGCTTATTCAAAGAGCTACCAGAGTTTTTGGGAATACAGAACAAGCAATGCCATTACTAAAACAACTGGCTTATGAGCAAGCGAATCGTTGTTGCAGAGATATCATTAGACCATGGAAAAATGAAGATTTAAACACATTGATTTAATTATGTAGAGACATTAATGAACAAGAGCAAGTCATGGCAGCTGCAGTAAAACAGGCTTTAGTTGCCAGATACATTAATGAACAAGGGCAAATTGTGGCAGCTACAGTAAAACAGGCTTTAGATGCCAGACCAAGAACATGCTACCAATGTGAAGAAACAGGACATTTTAAAAGGAATTGGCCCATAGAAGGAGGGTTTAACAATATTAGGTATCAAAGGAGTAGAATACCAGGTATTTGGCCACAATGCCATAGAGGGAGACATTGGGCTAATGAGTGCTGTTCTCAAACCACCATAGAGGGTACTCAATTATCAAAAAATGAACAAGGACCAGGTGTTTATCCACGATATCATGGAGAAAGGCATTGGGCTCAATTGCCAAATAAATGGACAGGGGGTTCCAATGCTCCGGGGCCCCAAACCACAAATATACAGAGCACTGGAGGAACCCAGCAACCCCAACAGGGTAGTGCCCAGGACACATTGTCCATCAGATCCCTCATCAGACAAACCAGAGGGAGCACAGTGTTGGACATCTGTGCCTCTGCCAGATCAGTACTAACTCGAGAGATGGGAGTTCAAATCATTCCCACAGGGGTAAAAGGACCTCTTCCCAAAGGAACCATGGGCTTATTATTGGGATGCAGCTCTTCTACTCTAAAAGAACTTATGATAAGTCCTGGGGTGATTGATCCCGATTATGAAGGTGAAATAAAAATTATAGCCAGTTCTCCAAAGGACATATCAGTAATTTCACAAGGAGATAGAATAGCACAGTTACTAATAATACCCAGCCTATATGATAAATTTTCCAGTCGTACTGTAGAAAGATGTTCCAAGGGATTAGGCTCCACAGGTGTAGATTTGGCTATGCTTTCTTTAAATTTAGATTCTCGCCCCATGCTAAAACTAAATATTCAAGGGCATGAATTGAATGGGCTACTGGATACAGGTGCAGACATTAGCATCATCTCTCGTCAAGAATGGCAAAAACATTGGCCATTACAACAAGCCACTCAAACGCTTCGAGGCCTATAAGTGGCGACTAATCCCCATAGAAGTAAAATGGTATTAGATAGGAATGATCCTAAAGGATGTGAAGGAACTATACAGCCATATGAATTGGATCATCTTCCCATAAATTTATGGGGACGAGATGTCCTAGATCAATTAGGTTTGACATTAACAAATAACATCAACCAAAATGCAGCCACTATTATGACTAGACAAGGTTGTAGGAAAGAAAAAAGATTAGAAAAACAAGAATAAGTCATAGCAGCACCAATACAAATAGATCAAGGAACAGAGAGACATGGGTTGGATTTTCAGAAAGGGCCACTGAGACAATAAAAATTACCTGAAAATCAGAAAGACAGTATGGGTTCCTCAGTGGCCCCTGACTGAAGAAAAGATACAAGCAGTCCATGACCTGGTAAAACAACAATTAGCAGAAGGACATATACAACCGACTGTATATAAAATACTCCCATTTATGTCATCAAAAAGAAATCTGGTAAATGGAGACTATTGCAAGATTTTAGAGCCATTAATAATGAGATGGTTATTATGGGACCTGCTCAATCAGGGATTCCTCAATTGTCTGCTTTGCCAATAACCTGGTATGTTTTAGTTATAGATATTAAATATTGTTTTTTTTTTCAATTATAATTCATCCTAAGGATAGTCCAGGTTTTGCTTTTACTATCCCTGCACTGAATCATGAAGGTCCTGATCAGAGATATGAATGAAAAGTACTCCCTAAAGGGATGGCTAACAGCCCAACTATGTGTCATATTTATGTTAACAAAGTAATCCAGCCACTTAGAAATCAAAATTCTGAACACAAATATTTCACTATATGGATGATGTATTATTAGCACACAAAGCTAAAAACACATTGCTAGAAAGTTATGCCACACTTACAAACTTATTAAAAATTATAATGTAGAGATAGCAATAGATAAAGTACAATTAAATTTTCCAATTAATTATTTAGGAGTTCTGTTATCCTCAACCATGGTCAGTCCACCAAAAATTCAAATACGAGTAGATCAACTCAAATCACATAACGACTTTCAAAAGTTATTAGGAGACATTAATTGGATAAGGCCTTATCTAGGTATACCAACAGGAGAGTTGGGACCTTTATTTGATATCCTAAAAGGTCTATCAGATAAAAATTCACCCTGCATGTTAACACCTGAAGCAAGAAAGGCAATAAAAATCAATGAAACATATATGGAAAATATGCATTTGGATAGAATTGATATAAGTTTGCCTTTATTATTTATTGTACTACCAACAAAAAATATTCCTACAGGAGTATTTTGGCAAGAAGGTCCATTATTATGGATACATTTATCTTATTCTCCTTACACTATTCTTACTAGGTATCCTGAGGCTTTAGGATAATTAATACTCAAAGGAAT
Organism: Callospermophilus lateralis; assembly: GCF_048772815.1. NCBI lineage: Eukaryota > Metazoa > Chordata > Mammalia > Rodentia > Sciuridae > Callospermophilus > Callospermophilus lateralis. The sequence goes on from NW_027510230.1 coordinate 606,758, forward strand.
TAAAGCAGCAAAGGGAGTGTTTGGAATTTCTTCCAATAAAATTTTTACTCCATATACTCTGAATCAAATTGATGAGTTAGCTAATGAGTTAAATACTTGGGCAATAATCATGGTCCAATCTAATGTTTCATTTGATAACCACTTACCATCTAACCCTTTATTTTCTTTTTGGTCATCGCATCCTGTAATTTTTCCAAAATTGAGAAGAAAAACACTTATCATGAATGCTTCAAATATATTCACTGATGTATCAAATAATGGTACAGCAGCAATAGTTATAACTGATAAAACTTATAAATTTTTAGTACCCAAACAATCAGCTCAAAAGGTAGAGCTTAATGCAGTATTACAAGCTTTTGAGATATTTAAATATTCTGTATTTAATTTATTTTCCGATAGTCAGTATATAGTTAATGCTATAGTATCCCTTAAAGTTGCTGGTAAGATTTCTCCTTTCTCTACTGTTTTCTCTTTACTTTCCAATATAAAAAGTCTAATCTGGGACAGAAAAGATCTATTCTTTATAAGACATATCAGGGCACATCCAAAAAGAAGATGATTTGACTCAAGGCCTTATCAGCTGATATCCAAAATTCCAGTTTGACTATCCTTACATCTGAGATAGAACCAGGATGCTTTTTTCATTATCTATTTTATTATTGCCCTTTCCCACATTCTATTTTGTTTTTTGAGCTCATACAGACCTAGTTTAATGTTTTGCTGATCAGTTCTATTTTTTGACAAAAGAGTTTTTGAACATTGCAATGGAGATTTCACGTGTAAAAAGTTATAAGGTCTTTACTATTAGGTTATGTGTTGTATGTATTATATTATGTGTGCACACTTGTGTTTTGTGTTATATGTTTGAATGTTCGTATGTCCATATATGATATATGATGAGCGCTCATAAAAAAAATGGATCCAAATATTTTTTTATTCACATTATTTAAATGGTTTAATTTAAATTGGGTAAAGAGCTGTTGAGGTTTGTTTTAAAATTTGAAAAAAAGGAGGTTAACAGATCTGTTTCCTTTCTTTCACCTTTCCTTTTCATTATATTTAATAATTATCTTCAAGACAATGTAAATACTTAAGAAAATTGTTTTCTTTCAGTGCCTTCTGGAATGTTACATAATTTTTCTTTAGCCATTATTGCCAGAATTCCTATCTTCATCCCAGTGCTGGTGAAATCAAAGATAAAACCAATCTACATCTTCTGCAATAGCCATCACTGAAATGCTTGCAGAACTTGCCTAGACACATTGAGAACTCTCCTGTATGCATTGTAAACTACCTGTTTGTGCAGCGACTTGTGGTAGTGTTCGGGTATATTTGCTGATGATGTCATCGGTGGTACAATTTTTCCAAAAGGAGCTGTCAATTGGCTTGGTGTATCTTCCTCTCTTCTGTGTGTCATTATCGTCCAGCTAATGTTTGGGGGCCATTAGAGGTGAGGCAAAGAACCTCACCGCCCCCCGGTGGTACAAAGACCTCTCCACAGGTGTTGCTGTAAACTGGACCGGTAGTCAGTGATGGGTAAGATCCAATTGCAATGGTACCAACTTAACGGGTAAGGACCATATGTACTATTGGACAACCTAAGGCAGGCACTGTCCCTAAGCCACATGTGTGTTGTTTAAACAGAGAGGGGGAGATGTTGAGAGCCACATCCGAAGGGGCCCCAGCAAAATTCCAGAAGCCAGCAAACTTCCAGCTGCTGGCTGATGATTGGCTCACAGCAACATCTAGCTGATTGGCTCCTCTGCGGTGATGCTCATTGGGCTGTTTCCCTGCCCTTTCAGACCACGGAGTTGCTCATTAGGGGACTTATTTGGCTTTGCCCACATGACCTAGCCAATCGGCCTCAAGAGCAGGAGGATTGTGGGAGGTGGAGAGAGGCTTGTGTGGGAGGAAGAGGCTTTTGGGAAGCCAGTGGTGGCAGTTGGGGCTCTGAGGGTTTTTCCTGAGAGGCTGTTTTGTTTGGCGTGTGTGGTTTTAAAAATAAAGTTAGTTTCTTTTGACAAGTGGCTCCTGATTGTGCCCAGCAAGACTGCGGCATTATCCTAATATTTCTACAGTAACTGCCCCAGTTTAACAGCAATGCAAGTAGACTCTTATGGGACATGATTTGTATTTTGATGTTCATTTTTATTCAACACTGGTACATTACTATTTCTTCAGTTTATGCACATCAGAGGGTATATATTTCTTGCACAAGTTGGCAAATTTATAGGCATTTGTTTCACTTTCAATCACTTCCTGCTTCAGAACACATGCATTACTCCAGGTTTCTTAACTGGTCTATTCGTGAGACTTCTTTCCAAACATATTATTTCCGATTTTCTTTATAATTGTTTAAGCAAAACTCACACACCCTTCATGATAAACCATAACTATCATTTCACAATTAGATGTATAACTGTTTGGAATGAATGATTGTATATCAATATAAGATTTCTTATATATTTTCTGATATCAATTCAATCCATGATTTAAAGTGGAACCAGTTATATTATTTATTCACAGTATGGTCTATTCATGCATTATCTATATTCATAGACACAGGGTACACCTCTTTGTACCCCCAATACTAATTTATACATTTTCAAAATATTGCTCCCAGTAATAGAGGAAGAAATACTCATGTCACCTGATCTAAATATGCATGTTATCACAGTAATATTCTGGACGCAAAATGCAAAATTCACACGTGTGATTGTACCAAAGCCTAAATGGACACTGAACATGGATTACTAAAAACATCCATGTCCAGCTTGCATAACGCTCTCAAATGTCAATCCTATCGGTGACTACATATTTGTTTCTTCCTAATATATTCAACCTCAAAACTGTTGAAAATGTCTAATACTATCACTCACCCTGTACTTTGCCTGTTTTCCTAATGTCTCTATTGATATCGGCTTTCCTACATATTTTCCCCAGTTCATCATTGTGACTGACCCTTCACATGTGCTGACATTGATATTCACTCTCTAACCAAAACCCAATTGCTAAAGAACTTTTGGTACAAATACTAAATTCACCCTTGTTCCAAAATCTACTGACTATCTTCCTGATCCTATTGATTATCCCTGTTTGAGTGGATGTTCTCCTCTACATTCAATCATCCAAGGTACAAGTCCTATGGCATTGTATATCGACTTATCTGAGACATGTGTGCAGAACGTAATTTAAAGCTATGTATCGCAATCAATTGCCCAATGCACTTCTGAGCTTCAAATCTCACCTAGATTTCTGTTTACATACTTATATTTCACCTCTGTATTCCTATAAATATTGCAGGTTCCCAATACCATTATTCATCCCACAGAATGATTCCTAAACCAAATCGATCCTGTTATTATCCCTAACCATACACTCTTGCCTCAATCTAACATTACAAAAGAGCAGGGACAGAGTTCATCTTACAATACAGGAATGTAGGGGATCTTACACCTGCTGAGAACCTCAAATTTCTATGCAGAAATGATCCCTGGAGAAGATGTAGGCAGCTATGAAGGACCTGAGAGAGCAAAAGCCATCTTCCATGGCAAACACCTTGTGATAACGAAGGGATGTGTATGAATCAGCCTCTCTTTTCTTAATGTAGAGAAGATGGACCAAACCAGACCTGCGTGGAGAGGTGTTCCCGGGTGGCCATTGTTGATATACCATTCAAACTTGTCAAAGTGTCACAGGAAGTAGGGGCAGCCTCCATCTCATGAGACCCATGAAAGCAACTGTTAGGACAAAGTGGTTGCCAAGGCAGTGATCTCATTCAGTTCCTGAAGGAGGTGACCTACCTAACTTCGTTGGTGATGTAACTCTCTGAAATTGGGATCCAAGAAGCCAGGCACCCAGAGCCAGTCCCAGTCCCAGTCCCAGTGGTCGAACTTGTTTGGATTGACCAAGGACAGAGTCAGTCTTTCTTGGTACCTAATGATATGAGGATGGCCAAATGCCAGTAGAGCTCAGAAAAGGGGCCTTTCCCTAGATAGCAGGTATTGGCTCAATGCTGCCTGCTGACAACTTCGTAGAGTGGGCCAAGAAGAACAGATCTGAGACAGGCTAGGCCATTTTGGGGCAACATAGTATGGTCCACCAGTCAGAGGACACTCCAGATAGTCACAGACCTACTTGGGGGAAGGAGGTGCTTTTGTGGATGTGGATGTGAGTTTGTGGTTTTGTCTCATGTTCTGAAAATAGGTAGGAATGGTGGTTTGTATGGTTTGGAGTTGACTGTTTCTAGGAAGTCGTTTGGCAAGGCGAGTGTTTCTATGTCTGTGTATCCACTGTGTTCGTGGTTGTAGTCTTTAGAAAAGAGAATGCATTAATGGAGGTTTCCTGTCTAGTTGGAAGCTTCCCAGCATTCCTCCTGCCCACTTTATAAATGGACTGTGGCTTGCCTTATGGATGGGCAACACCTACTATCTTCCTAAGGTCCTCTACACATCTTGATTTCTGGCCTCTCTCCAGAATAGGCTCATGGTTTTGTGGCCAAGATATGTACCACCTCCAAAATCTGTTACATGGCCATGTAATGGATAGCTGAAGGGAATGGGAACATCTCAGAAAACTCAGATATCAGTGTAACCAGTAAAGTCTCAGTTTAAAAACCTTGCTTTGGCCCATTTGCTTACCTATGGTTATGTTGCCCTGAATGTCAGGAAGGTATTTGCCTCAGGCCACCCCTTTCTGAAGCCTGAAGAAAACATTTTTCAAATGGAAATGAATGGGCATCACCTGTGGATCTTTGCTTAATTGCTTTGGAAAGAGATGTGTCTGAATCAGCCTCTTGGCCCTGTGTGAGGTTGGGGCTTTGATTCTCAGAAGGTGATAGATCTTAAGAAAGATCCCATGTGTGCTTGGGTGTTCTATTGCCTCCAACTCACATAAAGGATTTATACCCGACAATCAGTAGGATTAAATTGGAGAATCAGAACAGTATTAACGGCAGGCCTATTTGATCACTCCTGGTTCACAGGAAGGGTGTCTAGGTCACCCTGACTTTAGGCAAATGAGGGGCAAGGGAGTTTATTTTGGAAACTGTCTTGGGCTTCGCCCCTCATGGAAAATTCCATTCAGAGGTTACGATGAGTGTCTATATGGAAGATGATGAGGGCCATGTGGCAGTGTTTTGGTTTTAATTGTGGTCATTTGTGTGCTGGTTGGAAGAGATGACTGGGTACACCTGGACCTGAACTCTGGTGTGATTCCCCTTAGAGACTGAGTTCTGGAACTGACTTCAGGGAAGTATTGCCATTAATTTTGGTGGGATTTTTGGAGGCCACACATGAGAGTCGCCCTTGGAAACTGAGATCTAGTCTCAGGGTGTCTTTCCACAGTGCACTGGGAATCTCCACCAGGATATAAGACGATTTTATTCTGAAAGACTTGGCAACCATAGTAAAGAGTCAAAACACATATTGAACTCACATTGAGTAGACATCAATGGGTCAGGCTTCATGTGACATTTTGGCCACTCGTTGGGAAGCGTTGCCTTTTAGAGTTCTCCAGAGCTTTCATCCTCACCATTTAATGGTTCCTGAATGAATTGAAAAACCAGTGCATCCAACTTGATACTTGAAAAATGGCTAGATAAATACCATGAAATTTTTGAAATTCCCATGACCAGGTGGCACTGGAGAACCTTTGGATGTCCTGTTGCTGATCATGAGTGTACCAGACAGTGCCTTGAATCACTGGGTTTCATGAAAATGGTGTAGAACAGAGATGCCAGTAAGTTGGAATTTGCTGAGTAGTGGGCCTAGAACAGTGGTGGGCAGGTGTGTGATTAAACATCTGTGTTGGTGTCATGTGGATTGGCCATTGGCTTCCAAATGGCTTTTGACTGACATGGTGCAGCCAGCAGACCCTTGCATGTAAAGGCATCTTGTTATATGGAGAGGTTTCAGGGCAATGTTCAGAATCAAGTTGCTAGGGACAAGGGGGAAGTCTATGTTGGATATAAGACTGGTTGGTGCATTCTCCTGGCAGACCCTGACCCACCACACATGACAGAACTCCCTCCAGCACTGTGTCCCAGTTGAACTACTTGTATTTCGTGAAGCAAACACCAAACTCCCATTGCAGCAGCTAGAAAGACCATGAAAAATGGAGGATGACCACATGGCTTCAGAGTCCACACAGGAAGACACTTAGCCCCCATTGGCCACAGTTTACATACAAAGAGAGAATTCTGCACTACTGCCTCATGTTCATTAAAGAATAAGAAAACATGTGCTCCAGGTTACACAGATGCAGACCCAGCTTTGATGGTCTCACTGCAAAGGAAGCTAAAGCTCCTGACTACAACATATATATCCAGTGCCCAAACTCAGAGGCAGTTTCTCATAAGTCTTCCGGTCAGCAGAGCACCATGTTTGTGAAGTGTTTACCCTGTCCCTTACTTTTGGAAACTCTTCTACCACCCCCAAAGTTGTGAACTCCTGAGCATATTCCATTCCAGATAAGTATTTATAGATTTTCTAACTCTTCTCCTCTAATTGTTTCTAACTTGGGGCGAAGGTAATGTCAAGGCATTGTTCTTGATGAGAGTGGGATGATTATTTTAGCACATATTTGCATAAACATTGGATTGATTTTCCTAATTTTCATTCGAAATACTGAATCACTCCCACTAACCCATACCCTACTAGACTCTATATTCTGACTCCTAATCCTAATATAATGGAGAAAAATAACCCAAAATGAATAGACCTACAAGCATTTCAGAGGAGGCATGGTGTATAATTGGACTTGCCTTTTGCATTATGTAGAATTGGAGTTATAAATCTAGTCAATTTTTTGTTGAAATAGTTCTCCATGTGTTTTTTTAACTTTTGTTGTTTGTTGTTCAAAACATTATATAGTTCTTGATATATCATATTTCACACTTTGATTCAAGTGAGTTATGAACTCCCATTTTTATCCAGTATATAGTTTGCAAAATCATATCAGTTACGCATCCATTGATTTACATATTGCCATACTAGTGTCTGTTGTATTTTGCTGCCTTTCCTATCCTCTACTATCCCCCCTCCCCTCCCCTCCCCTCCCCTCCCATCTTCTCTCTCTACCCCCTATACTGTAATTTATTTTTCCCCCTTGTATTTTTCCCTTTCCCCTCACTTCCTCTTGTCCGTAATTTTGTATAACCCTGAGGGTTTTCTTCCATTTCCATGTAATTTTCCTTCTCTCTCCCTTTCCCTCCTACCTCTCATCCCAGTTTAATGTTAATCTTCTTCTCATGCTCTTTATCACTACTCTGTTCTTAGTTACTCTCCTTATATCAAAGAAGACATTTGGCATTTGATTTTTAGGGATTGGCTTCCTTCACTTAGCATAATCTGCTCTAATGCCATTCATTTCCCTGCAAATTCTATGATTTTGTCATTTTTTAATGCTGAGTTAAACTCCATTGTGGCCTCTGGCGTGCGCCCAGGTTTCCGTTCCTGTCTTCCTGTTTGTTAATTTCTGGCCTATTTATTGTTGTGACCAGGACCTTAGTCAATGCCTTAGTCTGTCTTTTGCATCTCTCATCTTCCCTTTGCTCCCTTTCTTTCTCTTTGTTTCTCTCATATAGTATACTTTCTCGGCTTCTCTGACTAAATCTCCCAAAGTCATATCTTGTGATCCCTCTAAGAGTTGTAACTTTCTTTTAATATCCAGGGCAGCTTGCCCAATGAAGGCCATCATGACAGATGCCTTTTGATCCTCTGCCTGAGGATCAATAGGGGCTCGAGCCTTTGACTGAGGGGGAAACCTGTCCTCAGGGAAGACTTAAAAAAGCGGAGCTTGCGATTGCCTCAGCAGACACCACCGAAAGACAGATCCAGGACGAGAGTGGGGATGACACATGGTGAGTGACCCACCATGGGACAAGCAGTTTCGTCACATGATTTGTTTTTGTCAGGCCTCAAGGAGGCCCTCAAGACATAGGGGGCACATGTTAAGAAAAAGGACTTAAAATTATTCTTTTCATACATAGGAGAATTGTGTCCATGGTTTCCCCCTGAAGGGTCCATTGATGGTAGAAAATGGGTTAGAGTAGGAGACTGTTTAAACCATTTTTTTTGTTGTTGTTGAAGAAAAAGTCCTAGAACAAAGGTATATTAGACCTTTTGTAGACATTAATATTTTATTAGATTTTTAAACACCTAGAAAAATTTGTAAGTTTAAATTTAAAGACATTTATATTTATCTGTTTATCCAATTTAAATCGAACCATTTAAATCACGTGAATTAAAGATCTTTGGATCCACTTTGAAATAGTAAGCTTGCCTTAATTTGATTTTAATTGGAGTCAGTGGTCTTTTCTTGCATCCTGGTGTAATATTTTGTAGTTTCCCATCGAGATGACCCTGCCCCAATAGATCACAAGACCAGACTACTGGAAATTCTGAAGCTGGCCTTCCCTCCAGGGCTCCGGCATGAAGAGGCAATTTCCAAGGCCTTGGTGTGAGATTTTGGTCCAGGGAGCACTGCAGTGAACCACCGCCCTAAAACTATTAGCAAGCACATGGTGGAGGAGGCCTCCATAGGTAACTGGCGCCTATATAACATCTGATATCCGGTTAAGGGAGATCTCTTCTGATGACAGAGTGGTGTCCTGGGGAGACACACATATACTCCTGTCTGGTACAGTAACGAGAATCATTCTGTCCTCTGTTATGTTCTGTAGGGAATTCCTCTGAAAGCATAGAGAGGTGCCAATGGGCACGCAGGAGCTCCTATCCCAGAGCTTTAGCAAGACGTTGCATAGTTCCTCTGTTTTTCTGTTTCTGCGCTGGTTTTCTGTTTTTTTGTGTGTTTTGTTCTGTGTTTCATATGTTTTTTTTTTTTTGGTTTGTTTTAGTGTGTTTTGTTGTGTGATTTCTGTGGTAAAACTTAACTGAAAATGGGTAATAAAGCAAGTAAACTGACACCCATTTGGACTGTGTTTTAAAGAACTGTGATGAACTTTAATACCCTTTGTTAAGCAGGATGAGAGAAACCCCTAGCTGGCTGCCTGGAGCACACCCACTGCAGAGGGCAATGCCTGCTGGGGACCTAAGAACTGAGTATCTCCCAGGTTAACACGTGAAACTCCTTAAAACCCCTTGTCCCTTCAGATCGATAGAATCACAACCATTGGGCAGAGACCCCTGTTTTTCTCCTTTGTTAGCAAAGCAGTAAATCTCCCTTTTTCTTTTTCTCAAACCCTGTCCTCATTATTAAATTGGTATTAATTGGCTTCAAAATCAGGAACCAAACTTTAAGTTACAATTTTTGGTACCCCCCACACCCCGGAACTCTTTGAGAGCTGACTACTGAAATGTTAGGAGACGGAGCGTGCTTGGGGTGGAACCGAACAAGAGGAGCTAATCCTGTAAGTGAAAGGAGGGACTGAGGGACTTCCAGCAGCTGCCCAAGCCCTGTTGCTTCAGAGAATTACCTACTTCCTTCCCTGCACTGTAAGGATTTTGCCATCTCTGTTTTCTTAAAAAAGAGAAAAAGAAAAAGGGGACACTAAATACAGTAAAGTCACCATGGAGACCCTTGATTTTACATTTCAGGTTGTCCCTCTGTGAAAACATCTGGTTCCCTTGTGGGAAAATCTATGGTGCCACTGGTGTAGGAGATTTTTCTCTTATCTGCTCTGGTTTAAAGGCTTCTGTCTGTAAGCCATAGTCTGGAGCTCCTTTCAGTCTGTCTTGTGTCTTTGTTTCTGGCCCTTTAAGACATGTGCAATAATGTGTTGATATTATAAATCATTTCTTGGGAATGATCTTAGCTGAATGTGTATCTAAATGATGATGTTTTATTGTAACAATCTGGCATCTGAATGGGTTTTTGAAGCATTGCACAATCTTGCAGTTAAAAGTCGGGTTTAGGAAATTGTTTAGTTTATGATTTCAGATAATTCATGCCAGAGAACTTAAATACATAGGATGGAAAACTAGAGAACTCTACTTCCAAGTTGGCAAGTAACTTCCCAATCATTCAGGCTTTTATTTCACCAATTTTTAATTGGGTAGCCTGGGAAAATGTCACTGTGTCTACCAGTTCATTAATTTGGACAAGGATAGTAAATCATAGTATGGTATCTGTTGACAAAACAAGATATAAAGATGTAAAATTTTGTAAACTGTGTCTTAAACTTGTATCATAAAATTTTGTGAATTTTGTCTTAAAATTGTATTATAATTTTCAACATCTGAACCTGAAAATTATGGTTGAAATGCCTTAGGCCTGAGGTGTCTGCTCAGAATAGCAGCTTTTTCCTGCTCCTTCCAGACCTCAGCCAGGACTTATGTTGAATGGCAAATGAAAGAGGCCTGCAAGCTCAGTAGGAGAGTGATCTGAGGCCTAAAAAAAATTAAATTGTATGGTATTTACTAATTAATGGCCAGTCAATTTTTCTAGAACTCTTATTTTTTCCTTAGATTCTTTATTTTTTTTTTGAGCTCATGATTTTGATCCTAAAGACCTAGGATGATGTTTTTCTGACCAGTTCTATCTTTGACTAACTGTGTAGTTTTTGAAACATTGCAATGGATATTTCACCTGGAAAAGCTACAAGGCCTTTACTATTATTATGTGTGCACAATTTTGGTATGTGTTGTATGTCTATATATTCATTTGTCCGTATATCATATATATGATACACAAATTAACATTTATAAAGAGCACTCATTAAAACAAAAACGCTCATAAAAACAAATTTTAAAAAGTGGATCCAAAGATCTTTAATTCAAGTGATTTAAATAGTTGAATTTAAATTGGATAAAGAGATAAAAATAAATGTCTTTAAATTTAAGCTTACAAGTTTTTCTAGGTGTTCAAACATCTAATAAAATATTAATGTCTACAAATGTTCTAATATGCCTTGGTTCTAAGACTTTTCCTTCAACAAAAAAATGGTTTACACTGTTCAATATATTTGTCTAATATATTGATAAATAAGTAAAGTAAATTTGATATGGGATTACTCATTCATGAGTACTTTTGTTAGATATCTGATTGATTTACTAAGGTCTGTATAAGTTTGTACTAATGTCTGTATAAGATTGTAATAATCAGTCATGTGTTAAAGAGACAAAAATTTCTTAAAACATAAGTTTACCCATAACATTGTGTTTATTAAGTTTTATTTTTTCTAGAGCAAGCAACCATAAAAATTAAACAACTGATTAAATAAGAACTGTTATTTTAGAGCACTGTACTACCATTTATTTAAAAGCTAAACTTGGTTAATGTAGAAACTTCAATGTAATTGTGATGCTATTAATGTGCTCATATCTTTCAGGTATACGAATCTGTAAGGTAGAAACTTTAAAAGAGCATTATTTCAAGCTGGTGTTCTGAAGTTGTATGGTAAAAAAATATATTGGGCATTCATTTACTTCTTATCAATAAGATATGTAAAGTTGTATGTTACTTTTTACATTGGGGAACAATTTAAATGTATTTTTATGTTAATGAGAGTCTAATCTATATAAAGGTTAAAAACTTTCAGCCTTTCTTAAATTCATGTTTTAAATGTGATATCATATGGTGTTAACTAATGTTCATGTGACCTCAAATAATATATGTAATCTTTGTAAAATGATATTTAAAAAAACAAAGATCATCTTTAGAAGTAAAACACTTAAGTTTTATAAAGAGCCCTGCCTTACCTGAGATAAGGCTCTGTGTCCCATCTTACTATATGTGAGAATGACTACGAAAGCAGTAGGTCAGATATTATTTCATTTAAAGTTATGTTCAAAAGTTGTTTTTTTTTCTGTCAAGATTTCTAGGATCTCAAACAGGGGATATAATGTATAACTCAGCTTAAAACTTCAGGGTAGCTATTACACGAACTAAGTATTTTTACTCTTGTTAAAAAATTTTATTTTGTAATTTCCTTATAAGTGATCTAAAGATTCCTTGTTAGTGTTTTACAGAAGTGTTGCTTTAAGAACACAACATGGGTTAATTTAAGATAATAAGTCATCACCTACAAGACAGACAGAATAATACAGATCCCAGTTAATAAAAAGATAAATAATTATAAAGTTATAGACATTAAAGCCCAGTACTCTTAATATAAGGCTGTTAAAATTTATTTGCTGGATGATTAAGATTAGGATTTATATTAAAGTTACATGAAAAGGGACAAGAAAACCAATATTTGGCTCTTGCCCTCTGAGTCAGTCTGAATCCAGGGAACAAGGGACTTCTCAAAGACCTTTGCAACTCTGGGCCTCATATCTTCCCAATTAGGGAGATTAATGAGACCCCTGGAGAACAGAAAGCCAATCAGTGCATTTGCTAAGAAGAGGAGAGTCATCAGAGAAGGGAGACATCCCTGATGCTTCCAAGGGTAGCCACATGGTCAAGCAAGACCTGGACCCACCTAGCGCAAATGGCACTAGCAGAACTGAGAAGCTGCTCTCAAGTTTCCCCAGGAATGACTCCCATAAAAGCTCAGCTGACTGTTAACAATAGATAGAAACAAAAGTCAGTTTGACTGTTTCATGATAAACACTTAGGAAAGACAGTTAAAACCAAAATACAGCCATTCCTGGGCATTTTAAATAATAATATTAATAATAATAATAATAATTTTTTATACACATTATGTTAGCCTCCCAAAATAAGTAAGACTGGAGGCTACAAAGAAGGATTCCCAGAAAGGAATGCCTGATAACTATAAAAAGAGACTATCAAGAGGAGCTGCCAGAGGCAGAAATTTTTAGTTTAATGCCTACAGATATTCCTAACCTACAGGTAGGGTTGGTGTTTGCTAGTACGATTATCCAGCCCTGAGTAACAGAATTAAAGGTTTCTCTATTACACACAGAGGTCATACTAGTAAAATGATTTTGCAAGATCAGATGATATTAAATCATTAAACTGTATCTTATGGAGAGGGATAACTGTAACACTAAATGTTAAATATTAAGTTGACAGTCCTGATAACTGGGAATATTAAAGCCTGCTGAGGGAACTTCTATACAGTGACATGTTCCAGCTGCTGCAACATTTTTTCAGTACTCATGGTTCTTGTTTCTCACACAGAAGAACCCATCCCCAGATGAATTTACAACCTGTTCTTCCCCAACCAGACTTCAAAACGAACTGATTTCTAAAAGGCAACTCATGTTCCTCAACTGACTTCTAAAAAGCAACTCATGTCCCTTATACTGTGCCCACTCACGTCACTCTCTCTCAGCTCAGAAGAAGCCAAAATGAGTGACGCCTCTCGTCTTACAACTATGGAGCCAAAAATAAATAGAGTATCAATATAAGTAATTAATTAAGTCAGGTAAAACCAGGAATCCAATTTTGGGTGAGTTCTAAAAATTTGGAGACTGTTACCTGAGGGATTAAAATTCCCTCATTGCTCTTTCCCTACCCTATCAAAAATTTGGAAGGGACACATTAAAAAAGGGGGAATGATTTGCATTTCTCTGACTGCTAGAGATGGTGAGCATTTTTTCATATACTTGTTGATTGATTGTATGTCCTCCTCTGAGAAATTTCTGTTCAGGTCCTTGGCCCATTTGTTGATTGGGTTATTCGTTATCTCATTGTCTAATTTTTTTAGTTCTTTGTATATTCTGAATATTAGCGCTCTGTCTGAAGTGTGAGGAGTAAAGATTTGTTCCCAGGACGTAGGCTCCCTATTTACCTCTCTTATTGTTTCTTTTGCTGAGAAAAAACTTTTTAGTTTGAGTAAGTCCCTTTTGTTGATTCTAGTTATTAACTGTTGTGCTATGGGTGTCCTATTGAGGAATTTGGAGCCCGACCCCACAGTATGTAGATCATAGCCAACTTTTTCTTCTATCAAATGCCATGTCTCTGATTTGATATCAAGTTCCTTGATCCACTTTGAGTTAACTTTTGTGCATGGCGAGAGTAAGGGATTCAGTTTCATTTTGTTGCAAATCTCACTCCAGTAAGATTGGCAGCCATTAGGAAGTCAAACAGCAACAAGTGCTGGCGAGGATGTGGGGAAAAGGGTACTCTTGTACATTGCTGGTGGGACTGAAAATTGGTGCGGCCAATTTGGAAAGCAGTATGGAGATTTCTTGGAAAGCTCGGAATGGAACCACCATTTGATCCAGCTATTCCCCTACTCGGTCTATTCCCTATAGACCTAAAAAGAGCACACAATAGGGACACTGCTACATCCATGTTCATAGCAGCACAATTCACAATAGCAAGACTGTGGAACCAACCAAGATGCCCTTCAATAGACGAATGGATAAAAAAAATGTGGCATTTATACACAATGGAGTATTACTCTGCATTAAGAAATGACAAAATCATAGAATTTGGAGGGAAATGGATGGCATTAGAGCAGATTATGCTAAGTGAAGCTAGCCAATCCCTTAAAAACAAATGCCAAATGTCTTCTTTGATATAAGGAGAGTAACTAAGAACAGAGTAGGGACGAAGAGCATGAGAAGAAGATTAACATTAAACAGGGATGAGAGGTGAAAGGGAAAGGGAGAGAGAAGGGAAATTGCATGTAAATGGAAGGAGACCCTCAGGGGTATACAAAATTACATAAAAGAGGAAGTGAGGGGAAAGGAGAAAAATTTAAGGCGGAGAAATGAACTACAGTAGAGGGGGTAGAGAGAGAAGAGGGGAGGGGAGGGGGGAGGGGGGATAGTAGAGGATAGGAAAGGCAGCAAAATACAACAGACACCATAATGGCAATATGTAAATCAATGGTTCTGCAACTGATGTGATTTTGCAATCTGTATATGGGGTAAAAATGGGAGCTCATATCCCACTTGAATCAAAGTGTGAAATATGATATATCAAGAACTATGTAATGTTTTGAACAACCTACAATAAAAATTAATTTAAAAAATATTAAAAAGCAAAAAAAAAATGGGGGGGGAATGATAAACCCAACCTGATCATTTATTAAAATTGGGAGCCATCTTGCCACAAAGTCATGAAAAGATAATTTTGCTTTCCTATAAATTACTGCAAATTCTGAATCTGCTTGGAATGCCTGTCCGTGCCTTGAACTCACCCATGCCTGGCTCTCTGACCAGATAGCAGCCCTCTCTGAAAATTTAGTGACACCTCATAAATATTGGCCTTCTCTGGCCAGACAACGACTCTCGTGAGTCTCTAATGGTCCTCATAAATTCTGATGATGGGGCCAGCAAAAAAAAAAAATTGTAAACTAGCAATAGCGTGATGCTTCTCCGAGTTCTGTTATCTGTAACCCCCCTTTTGTGTAACTTACTGGACTATAAAGCTGGGCTGTAGGAAAGGTGGGGTTGCTGTCTTGTTTCTGCCATTTTGAGAGGGATAGGCAGCTCAGCCAGTGGAAAAATAATAAGCTTGCTTTAATTTGATTTTAATTGGAGTCAGTGGTCTTTTCTCCTGTCCTGGTCAAACAGGTAAACACTCCACAAACATGGAGCTCTGCCGGCCTAAAACTTATTGAGAAACTCTCCCTGACCTTGGGCACTTGAAATATATGTTGTTGTCAGGAGCTTTAGCTTCTTTGTAGTGAGACCATCAGAGCTGGGTCTGCATCTATGTGACCTGGAGGACATGGTTTCTTATTTTCCAATGAACATGAGGCAGGAGTGCAGAATTCTCTCTTTGTAGGGAAACTGTTGTCACTGAAGGCTAAGTGTCTCCCCATGTGGTATGTGAAGCCATTTGCGCATCTTCCACATTTCATGGTGTTTCTTGCTGCTGCACTGGGGGTTTAGTATTTGCTTCATGAAATACAAGGAGATCAACAGGGACTCAGTGTTGGAGGGATTTCTCACACGTGTGGTGGGTCAGGGTCTCCAGGAGAATCCACCAATGAGGCTTATATCCCACATAGCTTGCCCCCTCAACCATTGCAACCTGATTCTGAACACGGCCCTGAAACCTCTAAATATAACAAGATGCCTTTATATGAAGAGATCAGACATATAGGGATTACTGGCTGCACCATGTCTGCCACAAGACATTTGGAAGTCAATGGCAGATCCAAATGGCCCCACCAGAGATATTTTATGACACAACTGCACACCACAGCTCTGGGTCACTACTCAGCAGGCGCCAACATACAGGATTCTTTCTTCTACACCATTTTCATGAAACCCAGTCAATCAAGGCACTCTCTGGTACACTCATGATCAGCAACTGGACATCCAAATGTTCTTCAGTGCCACTTGGTCATAAGAATTTCAAAAATTTCATGGTATTTATCTAGCCATTTTTCAAGGATGAAGTTGGATGCACTGTGAGTTTCAATTCTTTCAGGAACCATTAAATGGTGAGGAATTTCATTTCAATGAAAGCTCTGGAGGACTCTCACAGGCAAGGCTTCCCATGGAGTGGCCAAAAGGTCACATGAAGCCAGGCCCATTGAGGTCTACAATGCTAGGTCCATGTGTGTTTTGAATCTCAACTATGGTTGCCAAGTCTTTCAGAATAAAATCATGTGATATCGTAGCTGAGATTCCCAGTGTTCTGTGGAGAGCCACCTGGGCCTATATCTCAGTTTCCAATGGGGACTCTCATGCGTGGCCTCCTGAAATCCCAACACAATTCATGGCAATTCTTCTCTGAGGTCAGGTCCAGAACGCAGTCTCTAAGGGGAATCACACCAAAGTTCAAGCCATGGTGGACACAGTTATGTCTTCCAACTGCCACACAAATGACCACAATTAAAACCAAAACACTTTCACATAGCCCTCGTCTTCTTCCATGTAGACACTCATCAAATCCTCTGGCTGGACGTTTCCAAAAGGGGTGAAGTCCAAGACCCTGTCCAAAATATGCTCCCTCGCCCCTATGTTGCCTAAGGTCAGTGTGGCCTAAACACCTTTCCTGTGAACCAGGAGTGATCAAATAGGCCTGACCTTATTACTGCTCCACTTCTCCAATTTGAGGCCTACTGACTGCCAGGTATAAATTCTTTATATGAATGGGAGTCATGAAAAAACCCAAGCATCTATGGTCTAGCCTTTGCAGGCCAGGATGGAGGTCAGGAACCTTACAGAAGATGGCGAGAGACTTCATACACAATGACTGCTATTTTGACCATTTTGTATTTGTAGCACACATGGAATCTTACCTTAGATCCATCAGGTGTTAAGAATCTAAGCAGCAGCCTCACACAGGTTCACGAGGCTGATTCAGACACATCCCTTTTGGAAGCAATTAAGCAAAGAGCCACAGGTGATGCCCATTCATTTCCATTTGAAAACTGTTTTCTTAAGGCTTCACAAAGGGGTGGCCTGAGGCAAAGACCTTCCTGACATTCAGGGCAATGAAGCAATAGGTAAGCAAATGGCCCAAAGCAAGGATTCTCCACTGAGACTTTACTGGTCACATTGATATCTGAGTTTTCTGAGATCCTCCCATTCCCTTCAGTTATCATGTACATGGCCATGTCACAGTGCTTGGAGGTGGTACATATCTTGGACACAAAACCATGAGCCAATTCTTGAGAGTGGCCAGAATTCAGGAAGAAAACAGAAACGTAGTAAGATAGTAGGTGTTGCCCATCCATAAGGCAAGTCACAGTCCATGCGTTAATTGGGCAGGATGAATGCTGGGAAGCTTTCTACAAGACAGGAAACATCCATTGATGCATTTTCTTTTCTAATGTCTACAACCACGGACACAGTGGGAGAAACAGACATAGAAACACTCGCCTTGTCAAACAATTTACTAGAAAAAGTCCATTCCAATCCAAACAAACCACCTTTCCTACCTATTCTCAGAACATGAGACAAAACCACACACTCACACCCACACCCACAAAGGCACCTCCTTCCCCCAAGTAGGTTTGTAACTATCCAGAGTGTCCTTTGACTGGTGGGTCATACTATGTTCCCCTGATATGGCCTATCCATTCTCAGATCTGGTCTCCTTGGCCAACTCTGTGACGTTGTCAGGAGCATGTGGAGAGCCACTACCTACTTTCTCAGGAAAGGTCCCTGGCATGTGGCCATCCTCACATCAGTAGGTACCAAGAAAGACTGATTCTGTCCTTAGTAACACCAAACAAGTGAGCCCACTGGGACTGGGACTTGGATTGGCTCTCAGTGCCTGGCTTCCTGGATCCCAAGTTTAAAGTGTTCCATCACCAAGGAAGTGAGGTAGGTTACTTCCTTCAGGAATTTAATGAGTTCACTGCCTTGGCAAACACATTGTCCTAACAGTTGCTTCCAATGGTTCCATGAGATGGAGGCTGCCCCTACTTCCTGTGACATTTTCACAAGTTAGAATGATATATAAATCAAAGGCACCAAGAAACAGCGCTCCACAAAGGCCTGGTTTGGTCCGTCTCCTGTACATTAAGAGAGAGGCTGATTCAGCCACATCCCTTCATCCTGACCAGGTTTTTTGGCAATGGAAGATGACTTTTGCTCTCTCAGGTCCTTCATAGCTGCCTACATCTTCTTCAGGGATCATTTCTGCATGGACCTTTGAGGTTCTCAGCAAGTGGAAGATCCCCTACATCCCTATATTTTAAGGCCAACTCTGTCCCTGCTCTTCTCTAAAGTTAGATTGAGAGATCACTGTGTGGTTACGGTTAATAACAGTTTCGATTTGGGTTAGGAATCTTTCTGCAGGATGAAAAATGGTATTGGGAATCTGTGATATTTATAAGAATATAGACGTGAGTTAAAATTATGGAAACAGAAATCTAGGTAAGATTTGCATCCCAGAAGGGCATTGAGACCTTCATTGGGATACTTAGCAATGTTATACTTTCTGCACAAATGTCTCAGATAAATCCATACACAATGGCATAGGACGTTGTACCTTGGATGATTGAATGTCGAAGAGAACCTCCAGTCAAAAAGGGATAGTCGGTGGAATTAGGAAGATAGTCAGTAGGTTTAGAAAGAAGGGTGAGAATAAGATTTGGAAAAAAGTTCTTTACCAATAGGGTTTCGGTTAGAGAGTGAATATTAATGTCAGCCCATGTTAAGTGTCAGTCACAATAATGAATTTGGGAAAATATGTAGGAAAGGAGGTATCAATAGAGACCTTAGGAAATCAGGCAAATTATTAAGTGAGTCATAGGATTAGGCATTTTCAACAGGGTTGAGGTTGAATATATAACCTTAGGAAGAAAGAAATATGTAGTCACCAATAGAATTGACATTTGAGAGCATTAGGCAACCTGGACATGAATGTTTTTAGTAATTCATGCTCACTTTCCATTTAGGCTTTGTTGAAAATAAATAAAATAGGTACTTGTCTCTTCCTGTTTTTCTGTATGCTTAAGAAAACACTCTTGAAATCTTGAAAACTTTTTGCTAATCTTGTTCCCAGAATGTGCTGTCCCCAACTGCCAAACTGCAGAATGTACACCCTCACCCGTTTACATGCAAACCGCCCACTTGCCCTGACCCATCAATAAACTTCCCTCCCTGCCCTCTTCAAGAAAAGTATATAAGCTCTGCTTAAGCTGTTCTCAGTGCTCTCTGCTCTATTCAAGTGAGGTCTGAGCCCCAGAATTTTGGGTGCTTTGCTGTTGCATGAGACAGTGTCTTGGTGGTCTCTTCCTCCAATGGTCGCCTGACCATTACATCTGAGGGCCCCAGCGAGTTCCAGCAGCGTTGGACGAAAGACCCCCAATAGGCTCATCTCAGGTTAAGTAAGGCGCCACTTTCTTGTTTCAGGTTTCAGGTTAGGGATGGGCAAAATGGCTATTGGTGATGAGTATGAGCTCTCTCTGACGGTGGCTGACAGAAGTGTCACAGAGCCACAGGCCACGTCTCTGGGGGACGCCGCAGAGAACTCGGGAAACCGAGTAACAATAGTCTCCTAAACTCAGTGATATTTTGTTTTGGATTCGGTATTGTCAGCCCATCAGGTTTTCCTGGCTACTCAGTCCTGTTCTCAGTATTGGACGTCCATTGCCTGTCTTTATTGTCTTGTCTTGTCTGTGTCATGTGTCATTGCTTTCACTATTTGTGTATCTTTCATATGGGACAGAACACTTCAATGCCTCTGTCCCTGAACCTTGATCACTGGACCAAAGTCTGCTTAAAGGCTCAGAATCTTCTTTTTTTCAGTAAAACATCAGATCTGGAAGACTCTATGTGTCTCAGAATGACCCACCTTTGGAGTCGGATGGCCCCCAGAAGGATCTTTCTACTTCACACTAATTCAAAAACTCAGAGATATTGTCTTTCAGCCGGGGCCACATAGCCATCCAGATCAACAGCAATATATCTTTAGTTTGCAGGACCTCTGCAAATCTCCTCTTCCATGGTTGAAGCCTTTCCTTGTCCCTGTCCCAGCTCCTACTGGTTCTCCCACTTTTCTATCTCTCAAACCCTCTGCTCCCCCTCCTCCACCCTCTGTTGTCCCTGAGTCTCAAGACTCTACTGGACTCTCTTCCCCCTCCTTATGCCCTGCCCTTGTCCTCCAACCCCAAACACCCTCTAAGTGATTCCCCTGCTGCTGACTCAGACTCTCCACCATTGGAGGAATATAGGCCAGCCCAGCGCCCTCCAGGTGACTACCCCACGGCACACACAGCCCCTCCTTCCTTGGAGGTAGCTGGCCTGGCCAAAAGAACACAAAGTACTCGCTGGGGGGGTTAAATTTTGAAGTGGATACAGGGTAAGTATACTCAGCCCTTAAGGCCCCATTGGGCCATCTATCAAACAAAAAGGACTCTAGTTCAAGGGGCTAATGGGAGTAAATATGGGGCTTAGACAACTAAGAGGACCATGGACCTGGGGAAAGAAAAAATCCATCACTCGTTCCTAGTAATCCCAGAATGCCCGACCCCATTGATGGGCACACATCTGCTCAAAAAGCTCCAGGCCAGAATAACTTTTAACCCTGAAGGCCCCCAAGTGAAATTTCTAAATTTTTCAGTAAAAACTCCTATTGTCACGGCTTTTACTATGTCAGTAGAAGATGAACATCAACTTGTCAAACCCCCCAAGACTGATCAAACAGGCAAGCTACCCCGGAAATGGATAACAGATTACGCAGATGCCTAGGAAAAAAACTGCTGGGTTACACGTAGCCGTGAAACATCCTCCAATAACAGTGGAGTTAAAAACTTCAGCCCCCCCATCAATGTCAAAAAATATCCTCTGAGCAAAAAAGCTAAAGATGGGATAAGGCCCCATATTCAGAAATATCTGGCCTTAAGGGTCCTAAGGCCCTGTCATTTGAACTGGAACACTGCCCTGTTACCAGTATAAAAATCCAGGAACCGGGGACTATCGCACCGTTCAAGACCAAAGAGAGATCTACAACAGAGTGCAGGACATTCACCCCACAGTACATAATCTGTACAATCTGCTTAGCACTCTGAACCATGAGCGGAAATGGTATACTGTTCTGGACTTAAAAGATGCTTTCTTTTGCTTGCCTCTGCATAAAGATAGTCAGTTGCTATTTGATTTTGAGTGGGTAGACCCAGAAACCGGGACGTCTGGTCAACTAACATGGACTAGACTCCCACAGGGGTTCAAAAACTCCCCCACTCTCTTTGATGAAGCCCTCCACAGAGACCCCAACAACTTCAGAACTATGCACCCTGACGTCACCCTGCTTCAATATGTCGATGACCTGCAACTGGCAGCCAACACCAAGAAAAACTGTGAGTCTGGAACCCAATTATTATTATACGAGCTTGCTCAACTCTGGTATAGTGCTTCTGCCAAAAAAGCCCAAATTTGCCAGCAAGAAGTAATCTTCCTGGACTATTCCCTTAGGGGCAGTAAGCAATGGCTCACTGAGACCAGAAAACAATCCATTGAGCAGATACCACCCCCATCTAACAGCAGACAACTCAGAGAGTTTCTTGGGACTGCTGGCTTATGCAGCTTATGGATACCTGGGTTTGCGTCCTTATCTGCTCCTTTATACCCGCTGTTAAAGAGAGATGCCCAATTCTAATGGACCCCTGAGCACCAGCAAGCTTTTGATAACATCTAAGGACACTGACACTGAAACCCTCAACTTCACTGAGCCCAGCTTGCATCTTCAGAAAGCCCTAAACTAAGTTAAAAATGTACATCAACTCACTCACCTTGGTTCAAAGAAACTGCAGGCATTCCTGAAGGATCAAGAACAGAGTTTTCCACTAACCGACTCAGAGCGAAAGAAATAACTGAACGGGTAACAAAAGCCTGCCGGGTCTGTCAATTGGTTAATGCTTACCCTTCCAACTTTCCTGCAGGAAAGCACCTACAAGAAACCAGACCAGGACAATTCTTGGAAGTGGACATTACTGAAATTAAGCCAGGAAGTTATGGACTTAAATATCTCCTAGTCTTTGTAGATACATTTTCAGGATGAATAAATTGAAGCCTTCCCCCCCCCACACACACACACAAAAAAAAAAACAACAACAACAAAATAAATGGCACAAATGGTGGTCAAGAAGATCCTGAAAGATATTTTTCTAAGATACGGACTGGCTAAGGCAATAGGGTCTGATAATGGACTGGCGTTAATTGCCCTGATAAGTCAGGGATTAGCCAGGACCCTGGGGATTAATTGGAAATTACATTGTGCTTATAGACCCCAGAGCTCAGTACAGGTAAAAAAAAAAAAATAATAGAACCATTAAAGAGAATTAACAAAATCAAGCTTAGAGATCGGCATAAAAGATCGATCTATTCTCCT